>NW_008237919.1:7433660-7507973 GCF_000691975.1 Corvus brachyrhynchos | reverse complement strand
TGCTCAGTGTCGGAGAGGGCGAGGAAGAAATTCTTTTGAGTTTTTTGGACAACGTGCAGTAATCATCGCTTTAACGCTGATCTGTGTGTCGGGAAAGGTGCTATCGGTTTTCTTCGCGCAGTTCTTCATTCCTTGGGTAGTTTTGGGGCTGGCGATGGTGCGGGCCCGCTCGGCCCGGTGCCGCACGGTGGCCGAACCCCTGGCAGCGCGAAGCCAAGTGCCAGCTGAGGAAAAGTTGCTTCCAGTGACAAACTTCTACAAAGCAAGCATAAATTAGGTCAGCTTTCTAAAATCTTGAAAATGGCCGAGGGACTCCTCACATTTGTTTTTAATCGCTTGCCATGGAAAGATCTTCTATATTACTCGTATTAATTTTCTATTACATTTTCAAAGCAGATCGAGATAAGGGCTTTAAAGTAAACAGGAAGACTTTCAATTAGCTGTGGCTAATTCTGTTCAATTGCCTCGTCTGGAGGTCATGCTGCTTTACTCATGAAATGTGGATGGCTGTATTGACACCATATGGAACTGAATACAGGCATGGCTTTGGGAGTTGAATAGGACTGGTATAGCAAAGTGTGAAGGGAAAGAAACTTTTTTTTTTGTGTATGTGATTGAAACATACAGATCTAACGCTGGATCTGCTTTACATTCAACAACTGGTTTTGCTTTCTGTTATATTCATGCCTCTTATTCTTTTGAACTGTTTCAGTATGCCCTGTTAATTTTTCTTACAAAAAGTAAGGATTTTTTTTTTATTTATTAAGGTAGGCTTTATAGTCTAGTTTCTTAGCTTTGCATACATCAGTGCTGTTAAAATTCAGATGCGGTGAATAAAAACACAAGGGGAGAAATCACAGAACTTTTAATTTTTTAGAGATGCTTTAAAAAGCATTTTTCCTTAGCAGTAATCCAAATTTGTCTTTTCCACTTATGTTCCCGAGAGACAATAAAGCACATTGCAGGGCTTTTTGTTAGCACAAGGGACGTTTTTCTAATTAGAATTCCCTTGGTAGTGTAAATTGCCCTTATGTAAGTTCACATTCCTTTAAAAGTGTGAGAAAATAAGTTCCGCTTGTATAAATAAGCTTTGGTCTGTTGTAAGAAACCCTGCTGTGATTACTCATTGGACAGCTGTGTCACTTGCTTTTAAGCTCACAGAAGTACATCTTTGTAGGTGTCACCAAACCATGTGGTCTGGCCACTTTTGTGTAAATATTTCTTTTGTTTGTGACAAATGCCTTAGAAGTACCCAGCTCTTTCTTCTTTCCTCTCTTAATAAGAACAAGGAAGAGTGTGGCGTTGTCTGTTACCTCCAGCTACTCCAGTACTTGGACCTGGGATTGTGCAATCTGTAAGATAATTAATGCGTTCAGCTTTACATACGCAAAAAAGGTTTGACTAGTCTGGATTATTGTTGCAACAAACTGCACATTACAAATTGTAAAAGACTGTTGATGAATTTTATTGCTATATGTCTACCATGTTTTCCATGGAAGTCTATAGTGGTTATAGCCAAAGGCTAGTAGTTTAATTGTAGGCTTTCCTGTCCTCTTGAGAAAGCAACAGGTTTTTTTTTTTTACTGCGTTCTCAGCATATGCAGGCTAGCTCCCCCAAGCAGGAGAGTCAAAGCTCTTGTGCCTGAGAAGGTCTAGGCCCACGTTAGGTTTTACACCTTCCTTTGCCCACCTGCACTCGCCCAGATGGAGAGCGGGTTTTTGAAGCTCTTGTTGCATTCTTTCATGCCTTTTTTTGTTCAAATTCCCTGCTGGAGTAAAATGAGTGTGACCTCAGAATGGACAGGGAGGGGTAAAAAAATGAGCCTGAGTTATGTCCCCTTCTTGGTGCCAGGTGGGAGTCTACTGCTTTGTATGGAAGTGGCTTCACAAAGTGGAGTTTAAACAGGCTGTAATTGCCAACTTCAGTGCGATTTTAGCCAAAAATACCTTCTATTACCTTGCCTTCATGAGAGGTAGCAGTGTGCCGAACATTGATAAACATTTATAATGGCTTTGTGTACAGATAGTTTTGAAGTTAGATTTCCATTTAATTCCAGGAAATTAAATCCAGTCCAGGATTCCTGATACTGCAGGAATGTGGCATTGTTAGAGCTGGTATAGCAGAACTGGAGGAAGAGTGTTGAGCATTGGCCAGTGTCCTCCATGTGTGCGAACTCCCACTGGCACGGCTGAACCCTTCACCAGGTTCACTCAGGAATGCTAGAACTGTCGGTGGGGCAGGAGGGAAAGTCTGAAAAATGGTTTTCACTTGTGTTTGTATTACATCTTTAGTATTTACATTTTATAAATCCTCTAGTTCTCTACCAGAATTGCCCGAAAAAAAAGCTGTATGGTTTTCACAGCTGTTTTTCAATATTTTCCAGACTAAAGCTTGAACAT
The DNA here is from genome assembly GCF_000691975.1 of Corvus brachyrhynchos. Lineage (NCBI taxonomy): Eukaryota > Metazoa > Chordata > Aves > Passeriformes > Corvidae > Corvus > Corvus brachyrhynchos. The sequence continues at coordinate 7,505,573 of NW_008237919.1, read as the reverse complement.
AGCAAGCTGATTTATGAGTCACTTTGGATCAGTGTCTTAAAACAGCTACAGCCTGGCTTTTTGTTTTTCAGCTCTGCTGATTTCTGCTGAATTAGCAGCTGTATAGGCCCCAGTGGGACTGATTAAGGAACTGTTGCTGGATTTGCATTTTAAAATTTGACTTGGGGCTCAGGTTTCTGAGTTCTGTAAAGGAAGATGATGATAATTGTGACTAAGTGTTGTAAATTAAGTTAGAGTCTAAAAGTTATATCTATAAAATGTGTGAAGAAGCACTTGCCCTCTCCCTCTATGCATTAGGCTTCTTTTGAGTTTTTAATCACACAAACATTGATGTTCGGAGTTAAGTTTCAGCTAATGCTGAGACTTGTGAGTTATAAAAGATGGTCATACAAACATAATGGAACATAGAAAATAGTTTCTTTCGTAGAACAGGTTCTTAGAGGGCAAAAACTATGGCATGCTTTTTCAAGTGGAGGCAATTCTTCTTAAATGTCCAATCACTTCTATTTGTGAGGTGAAGAACAGCTATATGCTTATTATTGCTATAAAGAATTTCGTAATATGCATCTGATTTCTGATGTTTCAGAGTGTGTTCTATCTTCTATGACTCAAAATTCTAGTAGCAAAAGTGATCACAGAGGGAATTTTCTCCCCCCTTGTAATGTGGTTTTAAAATACAAGGAAAATTCAGAAATGGAAGGCACATAGTAATAATCTTTATGTTTGAACATTGTCAGTTCCATTTCTGTGATGGAAAAATAGAATTTAATTTTCCAACTTTTTCTTTATACTAGTTATAAGGTGTGTCGAGAAATGCAGTTGACTGAAATGTACTTGTAGCTTTGCAACTGGGATGATAGACTTTTATATTTTAAAAGTTTTGCTGATCCAGTGCTTATAAATTTGAGAAACTTCTACAGGCTTAAGCTTCAGTTAGATTATTAGTAAAAGGCAAATATTTTAACTCTTGGTTCACTTCCAACCACTCTGTTTGAACTTAAAAGGTAACTTGCAAGGCTTTTTTCCCTGAATTTTCATGAAGTTTCTTACGCCAGTAGTACTGAAATAAAGTTTAATAAAATATTTGTAAACATGTTTTATGCAACTATTGGTAGACAAGCATGTGTACTGTATGAAACAGGCAATTCAGTATTGTCTGGAGGGTTGGGGGTTTTTTGTTGTTCTTTTGCTTTGGGATTTTTTTTTCCAACCTGTATTTGACAACCTGCTGTAAGTAAACTAGGCATAAGAAATTTTTATGTACATATTTTTTAAAGTAGGTGCTACTTGGAAACTGTGAATGTATCTTTAGTGTTAAAAAACAAACAAAAAAAATTAGTTTGAAACCTAGTGTAAGTTACGCTCACAGTTGCCTTGATAGACTCCAGATGGATGTGAGCTTGAGCTATGAGTGAAAGTGTCTGGCTCCAGTGTGGTGATCATGCACAGCAGTGGTTGTAATTGCAGGATTTTTATAGTTTAAGGACTCTGCCAGACTTTTTTTTTTTTTAACATGTTAAAACTCCAGCAGAACAAATCTACTCACGTCTGTTACTGTCTGGTAGGTCCTTTAGGCAAACATGCTTTAAATAAACCTTTTGCAGAGTTTTTAGGTGAAATGAAGAAATGCAGGTTTTTAGCACTAATGTTGAAAGCTCTTTGTTGAAATAATTACTGATTCCTAAGTCTTGTTTGAAGCGTGAACAACAGTAACATGTTAGGCACTAACAGCCATAACTTAACTGAATTTTGGCTGTTTATTTGCATAGTTCTTATAATCCCTACAGACTAAAGCCAAATACTGAATTAAGTTTAAGGGCAAAAACTGTCTCTACTCTGCTTTAAAGGACGAAGTTAGGTTGCCATGTAGATTTTTGTAGCAGCATACTTTTTCAGTATTTACACTTAAGAATGCAGTGTGAGAATTTTGAATCTGTGCAGCTGATGCCTTCAGATGTTAAACAAAGGGATTTTTCTCCAGTGTATTGCCAGGAGAATGTTTGCACTAGATTTTTAGGTAGTGAAAGATGCAGTCCTCTAACTTAAGTGTGGTTAACCTAATTAATATACAGGAGAACTCAAAATCATAATGGTGAAACTAACATTAGTGGACTTTTGAAAACATTGACACTGAATTGGTTTTCCATCATTAAGAGGAGGAGTCCAGAGCTGAGTCTCTGAAAAGATCCCTTCAGGCCACCTGAAGGTGGTGGAGTGTGTTCCCCTTCTCTAGGTGGCTCTCCCCCCACACTCACCCCCCTTCTTTTGTTCTGGAAAATGCCATTCACACCGGTGGGTCTGCTGTGTGCGCTCTCTTGTGCAGCCCTGGCTTGGGAAACACAGAACATCTCTTTTCCCTGCCTGTGGCCCTGAACCAGGCGCTGGTACCACAGCTCAGCAGCCCACTGGGCCTGGTCCAGTTGGCTGGCTCAGAGCACACCATGCAGCCAAGTACTGGTGGTACCCCTCATAATACCCATATGTGCCTGGGATTATTTTTTAAACTTAATTTTTCTTGTTACTGTTTTTTTTTTTTTTTTTTTTTTAACTGCCAGCTGCAGGCGAGGACAAAAGTGACAGTGAAACTGTCCTGGCAACATTGAACAAGTCAGCTGGGAGAATCTAAAATACAGTTTTACTATCCACATGTTCTGCTGAGGAAACCTAGGTGCCTGGCTGGGTTGCAGCATTACACCTGTGTCTGAGGATGTGGAGTCATGGGTGCGGGGAAACTGGAGTTCTCCGCATCTGTGGTTTTTCAGGGCTTAGTCACAGAGCAGAATGCCTAGCATGGACACTGAACTTGGCTTCATTTAAGCCAGTTCTGGTCTGTGTGCAGCAGGGATATGCTGTTCATCAGGTTTCTTCACTTCTGGAACTGTAGATGGAGAGTATACACATCCGTGGCAGTGAGGCCTCTGTTTGGCGTGCTCAGCACAGATGACTGTACTGAGTCATCTTACCCAGAAAAAGTGAGGAATCATGTAGTTTCCTCATAGATTCAACTTGAAATAACACTTTGTGCCTGTGTGGCTTGATGAGGACCCCAGGTGTGGTGGATGACTCTTTAGTGCTTAATTAGCATGGGGAAAAGTATCATGAAGTGTGTGCAGTATTTTTTCAAAAGTGTGCTTTTTAAAGCAACATTTACCTGATGCTGCAGCTGCTCACTGCTGAGGTGTGCTGATTAATTTCTTTATATGTCTGCATTACAAACACTCACTGGAGTGAATTTAAGAACTAATTTTTAAAAATATAGTTTTTGTTTGCTGGCTTGGATAAATGTAGTGTTTTAACTTGTAACAAATGCTTGCAGATGGCTGGATTGATACTGGTGAGGTAGTGATAGTCTGTAGTAGGGGAACAGAAAAGTGCACATTTTGGTGGGTGAGTGACTGAGAAGGAGGAGGCCTTCAACAGATCTAGTCACGGTTACAAGATGAGTTGTGAGTCTGTAGCACTTCTGCAGAGGTTTGGAGATGTGCAGATTTGAATTCCTGCAACTAGCTTTTCTGTCTTTTACTTCATGGTCACTCTTATTTCTGTTACGTTTCCAGTACTTCTGAGGCTACAGCAAAAATTTATTAGGACTCTTGTATGGTGTCAAGTGTTTGAGAGGGCATAAATGTTTGAGAGGGTAAAGATACATGGCACTGTAAGGAAAAGTATTTCTTGTGGTCAACAAAAAGTGTTGCATTTTTAGTACCTGGCTTGTTTCACAGCAAATGCTACAAAGGTGTTAACAAGATTGCATATTAACTGCATCAATATATGCTGGGGATCTTCAGTACATCATGGGACAAGCTAAGTGTTCGAGCTACTTCTTCAAGTGTAATTAAGTGTGGTATTAATATTACTAGTGTACAGACATCTTAAAACTCAGAATTAGCCCTTGCTATGTCTGTTTTCTTCTGCTATTTCTTAAGATCTCCATTAAATTTGGTTATGTGGAAATGGTGTCCTGAACTTTTGTGAAAGCATGAAAATACAATTTCAATTTATGGACAGTCCTCATTGTGTATTCGTGAGCTATGCATTGCTTTAGAGACATTAGTGAGAAGAGTAAATGGTAGAAATATTATGATTAACCTAAGGAATGAGACTGCAATGACTACTGGTTTTTGAATTTTTGTTGTTAAAATAACTAGAAGGTTGTTTTAGCCATATCTTTCATTGTGAGGGGATGTGGGAGAGGGGTTGTTGGTGTATCTGAGTCAAAATCTTAAGATGTTTTCCATGGGTCTTATGCACATTCCAATGAACAGTTCTACATTGTTCAGAGGTACAGGAATTTCTTTGACACTGCTAGCAGTGATCAAGGTATTTGCATTTGAATTTGTATATTTATACCTTGTATAAGCAAATGAGTTTCTATTCTAATTTTACTAATAGAAAAAAATCTTTTTATGTACTTGGAGACAAGTGAGAACATAATTTGGATTGAAATTGTACTGCTTTACCTGATATTGTATGGCAAAACTGACAGGGTGTTTGTTTTTGTAACCTCATAGGGACTTAAGTCACAACAAATTATCTTCAATCAAGACCAGTATCTTGGATCACCTTCATAGTCTTCAGGAAGTGTAAGTTAATTTGTCTTAATTAAAAACCATACCAAAACATAAACCTCAACCAAAAATACCCAACCTGGTGTTTGTGTATGCTAATTGTATAGTTATTTCTCTAGGGATAGTTACTTGAACAACAAAGATACTTGCTGTTCTGATATTTTACATTAAGTGAAACTGGAATTATTTTTTAATTCTGAGGTGACACAGTTCAGCAGTTTAGCAAGTCCAATGTACATACTTCTGATTAACATCAAAGCTAACTCTCCCTTTTGTAATATTAATAGGAAGTTGAACAACAATGAACTGGAGATCATTCCAGATCTGGGACCAGTCTCGGCAAATATAACTCTTCTGTCTTTGTAAGTGAATCTTACTCTTGTCCCTGGTTAGTGGAACTAACTCTACAGGGTTCATGGAAATGGGTGCATTACCGAGATTAAAGTGAAATAATTGGAAATAGAGCGGCTTGTGGTTAGGAAGTTGATTATGTCATGTTATTTAGTAGTTCTTTAAAATGTATATAATTGAGCTTAATCCTTGTAGTTTTTGTGCTTCCCAGATACAAAGACTGCATTAGAATTAATTTATGTTGTAATAGTGCCCAGAAGCCTCAGTCCTATTTTGCTAGGCACTGTACAAACATCAGTAAATGTTACACAAACTTGTATAGTGCTGTCTTTAAAACAAGACTTATACACTGTCGTTATGCATCTTGGCTGAGATCCTGATGTGTTAAATCATGGCAGAAGTCTATTAATTTCACTGGACAGTACAGGGAAATCCCCTTGAGATGTAGCTTCAGAACAAGTAGCTAGGTTAGAAGATGTTTTGCCAATGTCTTGAAAAATTCTTTTTGAGCCCATTTTAATGGGTGCCACATTTTTTTATGACTGCAGTTAATACATAAAATTGTAATACATGGTTGTGTCCATGTTCATTGCTTTGCATGAAAGAAATGAGTAGGTTACTTGGTGTTCATTTGTAATATTAGTATAAAGTTGTAAAAGGCATGTAGGGCCAATAACAGAAAAAGTTGATTTTAAAGGAAATTTTAGTCCTGATGTTTTAAAGATAAGTCAGTTGGGTTTTTTTTCTGTGACTTAGTTTCAATAAACTGTTGAAGGCAGGTGTAGAAAAGTAGTTACTATCATACTATTAGTTAGGAAAAAAGAGAAGACCTGGTTTTCATGTGTGGGGTTTGTGTTTTATCAATGGGAATCTAAAAAAGCTATTAATATGTAGCCCTCTAGCCAAATCCTGTCCTTGAATACAAGTTGCAAGTAACCTTTGTTGAAGAATCCTGAAGGGTTGAAACAATACAATAAACTTTGGAAAGCTGTTCAGTTAATTAAATTGATCACTATTCAATTGCTTACATCTGGTGATTTATAGGGGTTTGTTTTTACTCTAGGCCTAGGTCAGCTAAGTCAGCTGGTGCAGCCGCTGTGTCTGGACTGCTCTGTTTGAATAAGAACTAAGTGACATTTGATACTGATGTGGTTTCTTACAGATCAAAATCAGAAGAGAATGAAAGAAAAAGCAGGTGGTGTCTGACAAATAACTGTTGAATTTAAGCACATCTTTTATTTTGCAGTACCATTGCCGTTACCTTTACAGTGGCATGGCATTCTGTAGTTTAAGCATCTAATTGATCTAAACATTATATTTCATATTACCACCTTGCTAAGGTCTTTTTTACCACAAGGCTAAAAGTACTAACATAATAGTAAAGTGGTTTATATTATCTTGCTTTACTTCTGAATTCTTAGCATCTCTCCTTCTCATGGAAACTTAACAAGTTTAGAGGAACCTAAAATCATTCTTTTGCAGCTGTGCAAAAATTTTGGTATTCCTTTGAGAGAATAAATGACTATCAGTCACTGTTGAATTGTTTGTTTCATATCCTTAGGTCCCTGGCTTGGTGCATTTACTTAGGTGGTCAAACATGGAGAAATCTTTGTTAGATCTGTGCTATGCACTGTATATGCTAACACGTGAAAGAAAAAAAAAAAGTATTTTTTAAAAGCTGTTATCACACTACTGATGCAGTTAAAGTTGCTCTGGTTGGGTGTTAGCTTGTTTTCGTTGTAATTCTATGTGTGGAGGAGGAGATTACTGAATATAACTGTTCTTCAGCTGAGACTTAATACCTATTCTATGACTACAGCAGAGATTGCTTGAGATTAATATGGCAGAAATAATTATTTTAATGTTTTGTGTTAACTTGTGAATACCTGTCTACAATAGTTAAGATAATGGTTTGTTCTGTATCAAAACAGATGAACACCGAATATAAAATTAGGGTGGTATTGTATTGTTCAAAAATAAAGTATCTTGTTTCCTTTGCACCGGTTTTCTTTAAAACTTAGAGTAGAGTCATAGAATTGTTTAAGTTGAAAAAGACCATTAAGTTCATCAAGTCCAGCCATTAACCCTGCACTGTCAAGGCCACCACTAAACCATTTCCCTAAAAGCCACATCTGCACATCTTGTAAATACCTCCAGAGATGGTGGCTTAATCCCTTCCCTGGGCAGCCTGTTACAATGCTTGACAACCTTTACCATGATGAAATTTTTCGTAATATCAGTCTGAACTTTCCATGGCACAATTTGAGGCCATTTTCTTCTGTCCTATTGCTTGTTACTTCAGAAAAGAGACTGACACAACCCCCCCCCCCCCCCCCCCTCCTTTCAGGTAGTTGTGAGAGTGATAAGGTCTCCCCTGAGCCTCCTGTTCTTATTAGTTGGATGATATTTATATAAAGATATTAAATTTAATTTTATAGAAAATAGTATAAATAAAGAGAAATAAACATACAGCCGTTTAGCATAAAAATATATATAGTATTGTGGTAGCCTAAACAGACAAAAAATCTAACAGGTTTTTTTTCTAGAAGTGAAAAAATTACGTGCATTTGTTTTTTCTGTGGTGGATGTTATTTAAAGGGGTTGAATTGAACTGAGTTAATATATCTAAGTCATGCAAAGAGAGCACATACGGAACAAGTACAGTTTAAGTTTTAGAACCACTCTTCAGAGAAATATCTGATGACTTTCTCCAGGATTTTAAACTTTTATAAGAAAGGAGCTTGTGGAGCCTTCCCAAAGCAAACCAGTTTCCATGTTGAGTCTTTGTTCTGGCATTCAAATAATAGCATAAAAGAGGGTGATAGTCTTCTGAAACTTGATTTGATTACACTTTTTACGAGATACATATATGTTGGTTCATTACTGTCAGTTGAAAAGCCAGCTGGTTTTTTCCAAGGAATCTTCAAGGAATGCTGTAGAAGTAGTACCCTCTTTTCTTGCCAGTATCTTCATTGCTGAAGAAGCTCTCTTCCAAGATTTTTTTCTTTCATTTAAGAACTCTCACTGAGCTGGGTAGCCTTAGAATTTTACATGTTCTGCAAGAATCCTCTTGCCCTGCAGAGGAAAATACACTGCTGGTGTGTCTCCATAACAGTGCAGGTTAGTCCACACAGCCATGTGTGTCTGAATTCTTTGAACAATATAAACAAGCATGGGTGGATTATCATGTTAGTCCAGTTTCCATTTCTGGAGCTACCTCATTTCTAGCTATCTAATTGATATTTTATCTAAATGAGATATTTACATACTAATGAATTATTCAGGATAAACATACCCAGAGCAGGAGATGGTCCCAGTCTGTCTGTAACATGAAACAGTGATGCTAACATTTTGTTTTTACTGATGCCTGTTGAGGGTTGAACATCTTGGGAGTGAAAAGTATCAGGCAGGCACACCCCCTCACCACCACCCTGGGAAGATGTGTCAGTGTGAAGGAGTGAGTATACAAGGATATTCAGGCACACTCTTTATTACACGGCTGGAGATATCTGTGATTTTATTCATGTGATGAGTATGTATCTTGTTACATGTCACAGGAGAGCATGTGAGCCTCCTGGGAATCTGGATACTACTGTGAGCTACATGGGTGATAGTTTGGGCTGTATCTGGTCAGGAGGCTTAGGTCAAGTTTTTGAAAATTATATTGCAGGGTGTTCTTTTTGCACAGCCACCAAGCACTTTTATACCTTGTATGAGAGAAGGCATGAAGAGGGAAGTTCAGGTATTTGCTGGAGACTGTCAGCACAATAGCTCTAGCCAGGAGGCCAGGTCCCCCATGTGCTGGCAACATAAGCTTTTGAGGAGAATATTGTATTTAACAACTGATTACCACAGATACATAATGTGCAGGCACCACACACAGTAATGTAGGTGTATTTATCTATCCCTAGAAGGAAAATAGGTTAGATGTTTTCTAGTTTGCATTCCTGAAATAAATGTAAAAACAGGTAAGTTAATGTAGAATTGCTTTAAATGGTTGTAGTACATTCTTCATTTCTTGGAGAAAAAAAAAATTACTTTTTACTGTTCGAAGATAGGTGGATTGCTTTTGTGCCAGGTGCAAAGATGAGTACTAGTGCCCTCATTCCATGGCAACAAGCAAAAGTTCTGAGTATTGTTTCCATTCTAATGACATTGCTTATCAACAGTGTACCAGTTCTATCCTATTCATCCTAAAAATCTGCCTGAACCAGTGATCTTGACACATGAGAGGAAAACTAATACTGCCTTTTTGGTCTATCACAGTTGTAGTTTTGGATCTAGGGTAAAAATCCAGAAATAGATCGAAACTAAATAATGTAAGTATGATAGCCTTGTATAGAAGTCCTGCTTGGTTAACTACCAACTACTATTTGCATAGAGGTTTCACTTTAAAATTCTGAAAATGTTAACTACTTTTAATGTTACTAGTGCTTTGTAAGGAGACAGTGATTTGCAAATTCAGCGATGTTATTTAAAATTTTGTTTAAGGATATGCAGTTTAGATAAGAAACCCATGCTACTTTTACTTGCAGAATTTTTAAAAATACATAATTGTAGACACCATCCAACATCATCAGTACACCGTATCCTTGAGTACTGTGGAAAATGGAAGGTAGCAGCGACTATGAAGAGATGGAACAGCTTTGAGTATTAAAGTACCCTGCTTTTCCAGCTAGAATTTTTTGTTCTTATCAAAACATACGTGTAGAGCTAATATTAAAACCCCCATGTTTCTCATTACCCACATCCAGGATATGTAATGTAGTAATCCACTTGCAGTTAGTAGGGATGAGAAAAGCTGTACATGCCCAAGTCTTCAGTGGGTATAATGAAATTCTAACATTAGAGTAGTTTTCAACAATGGAGTGTTTTAAATAAACTTGTAATTTTACATTTTATTGAATAGGAGATATTTTATTTAAAGGCACTCGTGTATATGGTGTAGGTGATTTAAATTATGTTGTAAGGACTGATCATGTTAGTCTAGAACACAAACAAAATATTTGTTCTTAGTAAAGCCAGAGACGAAAATGCAAAAGTCGTGGTGTGGAAGTTAAAGGGAGTATGGATGGTTCACAGTTCAGGAATGTTTTTCAAGTCTTACATTAATGTGTGCCTTATATTAGGTTCCTGCTTCACTTTTTTTTTAGAATGCGAAATCTTCTGTTTATAAGAGGCATAATGAAAATGTAAGATAGTAGAGGTTTTTCTCTGCTCTGCTGGGGGAACCCTCCAACTCTGTCCAGGAAGCATTTAAGGCAGTGACCATTCACTTTTGAATTCTGAGATAGCTAAAAGTGCTGCCAAAATTCAGGCAGTTTTTTGAAATGTTTCCACGTGTTTGTTAGATGATGAACAGAATCCACAAGCCACTTTTCTGAAGGTTTTCTACAGCCTTTGGTTTGTAATGTCTTTCTGTCAATATGTGCTGAATATAAATTCACTGACGTTGAATACATGTCTTGTATCCTGGATGTTTAAAATGAACAAAAAGTATTAGCAGAGAAGGTCAGAAGATAAAAACAGGACAAAAAAACTGTCAAGTAGCCAGTCCTAGGTGACTGCACAGGTCACAAGTTTTTCTGGTACAAAAAACTGTTTCAACCTTATGTGTAGCTTTCTGATCAGCCACCACAAAATTAGTGTGATTACTTATCTTTTTGCACAAACATAGTTACAGCAGAAAAGTGGCAATTAATCCCTTCTAGTACTGAGAAGGGATTTTTTTTTTTTTAGTATTGTGTGTCCCTTTCTGTTTAAAATGTGGAAAAGTGTATTTATGTATGTTGTGTGATAATGGGCATCCCAGATCAGGGTTCAGATAGTCGTACTGAGAAATAAAATCCAACTAATTGAAGCAAACATGCAAAATAAATTACGTATTTGTCCCAGCTGACAGTTTGTAAATAAGAGTGATAGTTTGCACTTCGTGGCAGTAACTTAAACCCCTGTGAAGGGCCTTCAGTAAAGACAGAAGGGTTTTTTTTTTTCGTAATCCATGTGTTCAAGATTGTTTGGAATAGGGGTAGGTATGAGAAATTTGCCTCCTTGTCATCTCACAGGGGTCTGGGAGTGAAATCTGTGTGTAAAATCCAGGAGAACACTGTCTCGGTATGCATTTAGAAAGATGTTTAGATGAAACTCCTGAAAATGAAAGCTTACATTCAGTAGGAGTGGATGGCTTTCCCTCCTGTGCTTGCCAGAGAAAGTGGTATTGTTTGTTTATAAAGCTAGCATGCTAAACTGAAGTCTGGATCCCAGTATTAAGAAAACGCTGGTCAAATATTTTACATCCTTGTCATCTCTTCAGCTACCACTTTATTATGGGAAGGATTAAGATTTGGATGCTGCCTGGAAGAGTTTGTTTTGAAGAAGGAGTGAAAGAAAGGATAGAGGAAGGCCAGACTGGGCTTCAGGCATAGGCTACTTGGAGAATGTCCCAAAAATGAGAGTGGTGGTAAACCATGTGTGACTTGGTCTGAAGTTGTGAGCAAAAAGCTAGAGCAAGGAACTTACTGGAATTAGTTCTTGCAGTCTTTCACATTTGGTGTGGAGACTTAAGAGGAAATAAATGAAAGAATCTGAAAAGGAACCTGACTTACTCAGACTTGCAGACATGGAAACTCAGTTTTTATGGCAGCAATTTAGGCTGAATGATGGGAAAGAGAAGTATGTAGAAACCCAGAGTTTCTTGTAGCAAAAATATAAAGAGTGAGAGCCTAGATTAATGCTTTTGCAATGAGAGTGGAAAAGAATGCAAACTTTGATCTATTTGCAGTGGATAAATCTGTCATGATTTTCTGATCACAGTGGTAAAGGAAAAGGTGAATTAAAAAAAGTAGTAATGGACTACAAAAACAGAGAACACTGTTCTGATGTGACAGAATGGAAGAGTGGTAGGAATTTTACAGAGGAGTAGGGCATACGATATGGAAGAGAAGTGAGAATGAAATTAAGAGGTCAGGCAAAAGCGTTTGGATTATGTTTTAGAGAATTGGTGGTGGTGGTTGCAGTAGAACAGTGAAATCACTGGGGCCTTCAGTGAAAGAAGTGGATGGGAGAACATTCCTCACCTTGTATTGAAGTTAGGGATACATCTAAAAGGGTGTGCAGTCTAAACTGGCTGGACTTTGGTCTGCACCCTCTAAAAGGAGCGGCTGCTCTGTAACAATAAAGGATAGGTGTTTTTACCTAGGAACTCTATACATTAGATTAGAAAAATGATTTATAGTACTGGAGGGCACTATGGTGGGTTTAATCTAAGTCATATTTAAAGTTTTCCAAGATTTTAGCATTAACTGTCACAGAGCACACCAAGTCTGCACTGGGCTATTATTCCTGCAGTCAGCTCTTGCCAAAATAGTTATGCCTGCATTGCTTTTGTTTACAGTTGTTAAAATAAAGGGATGAACTTACACATTCACTTGTCTATCACATGCTAAGTAACTTGTGATTATTTTGGAAAAGCCAGAAAACTGAATTGGAAACAGACATCAGGGTATTAAGAAGTGAGTTTGGAAGGAAAGCTTAATTAGTTGCATATTGGTACTGTGACTGGAATGAGAAGAGAATTGTTATGGAAGTATCATGTGTTTGAAAGTTTGGATTTGCCTCTTTCTTTTTGATGATGAAGACATATCTGATCACTGAGTTGTTTCAGTCTGTATCTTTCTCTTCCCCCTTTGCCAGTTTATGTTTGATTTGGGAATCAATAAAGCTTTGGTTTCAAGTTTTGGACAGGGTATCAGTAGCCTACAGAGTTCTGAGTTTTCATTTTCTATTTGATGCCTGTATACCATAAAAAACACAAAATATAAAAGCAGAGTCTTCCTGACATCTGGCTTGAAAGAGGAATGAAGGCATGGATCATGGAATGAAGGAGACCTTCAAAAGAAAGAACAGCTGCTTGCCGCAAGGAACACAAGAAGCTTGTGTGTTAAAGAGTCATCAGACTTGTAAACCTACCAGTAGAACTGGAAGTGAGCCAGAATCTGGGCTCCATTTCTGCTAACTTTGTCTTGGAGACAAACAGTTTCACTTGTAATATTTCTGTGACTAACACTTGCAAATATTTTAAAAAACCCCCAGACTTCCTTAATTCAGTCCAGTTGGGTGTCTTAATGGTGAGAAGAGCATGTAGTCCCATTCACATCAGAGACTGCTTTTTTTTTTCAGGGTAGTGTTCAGCTTAAAACCACAATTTCAGTATTTTAAATGATGTAATTGTTCATTGCAATATGTTTCAGTAGTCAAATGAGTAGAAATTGAAGAAAAAAAGGACATTTTTGATCTTCTGGAAGTAGTAGTTACTGAGGCTCTTCTGATAAGTATTCCTTAAAGTTGTCTAGCTTTATCCTAAAAGCCACAAGGTATGTATCTTCCAGCACTTCCAATTACAGTCTTGATCCTTTGTATATAGTATAATGTGTTTTTTCTTTTTGCTTCAGTTTTCTTCCACATAGCATGTTTACATCATTGTTCCCAAAGGAGTTTGGGAGGGGAGGAGGGGGAGTGCAAGAAAGAATATGCCAGCTATATGAATATGATGCCAGCTGGTGAGTGACAGCAAGAACAGGTGAAAAACCCAGAAAAATTTAAAAGGAGGCTGTGAGTTGTAGTGGCACGCAGTGGAGACCACCCAGAACATGCCCAGATGTGGACAGTCATGTTGGTTTTGCAAGGACTCTGATATGGCTGCCTCCAAGAGAGCTCTAATCTGGAATCCGTGCAAACACAAGATGGTCAGACCAGGCATCCATCAATTTCCATGTCTCAGCCTCAGCACTGGTTAGAAAGGTACATCTAGTCCTAGCAAAATGTGGTTTTTTTCTCTTCATGTATCCACTTATTTTCCATCAGGAGATTCCACTATGGTTTAATTTGCCTGTTTGTGATTCAGATTATTCTGCCTCTCAGGGCTTAGTTGAGGAACAGGAGGTACTGTATTAGTTCACATACACACATATGTTAAGATAGTTACTTTACATCTGACAGGTACGCAGAACAGGCTGCATGGACTGTTCTCCAAAATTGTCTTTTACTTTTTTTTTTTTACTTGGTTTTTACTTGTTTTTTTTTTTTTACTTTACTTTTACTTGTTTTTTACCAGGTTGCTCCACCTCCAGGCTCCTGCACATACTCCTTGTCAGGATAGTAGGGTGAGATCCAACTAAGAAGTTTTCAAAACACTGCTGATCAGGATATAGCTGGAAGAAAAAGTTATGCTGAAAGTGCAGGAGTCTTTTTTTTTTTGTGCTGAGCTTTCAAAGAGAAACAAAAGATAGGAATTCAGGTTTTAATCTGTTCTTGCCTTGGATTTTCCATGTTACAGTGTGCTTGATGAGTTCCAACTCATCAGGACCATGAAGCTTACATGGATATTTTTCTTCGGTAGAAAACATTTCATGCTGACAATCTTTATCAAGAGACAGTATGACTATCTCAGATCTTTAAAAACTGGTGTGGGGGCAATGTTTGAGCACTTAAGAGCTTTTACATCTGAAAGGTGTTAATTAGACCCTCAGCAAAATGGATGCAGAAGTTTCTGTGCTGCTTTGTATTTCCCCAGAGTAAGGAAAGTACAAGTCAGTATGTCAGATGTATGGTAGCTGTTTACATGGAATGAAGCTTAAGATCAGGATTGATCGGGCTGTTACAGGATTTCTGGCCTACCTGGTGTGTTTAAAGTCATGAATGTTGAGAGGGAAGGCTAAGGTTTCTCATACACATAATGAAAAACTGGTATTCTCTGTTAAGCTGGTATTCACACAGGCTTATGTAAAAGTAATTAAATCAGGCTGTATGCATTCATGGTCATTGGTTTGTGGGGTTTTTTGCTGCAAGTCAGGGTGTAGGCACTCAAATTGCAAAAGGCATGTTCAAATTCACGTAGATATTTTTGGTGGTTTTATCTGCATTCCTTGGTGTTCCTGCTGCTTTAGCTGTAACAGGAGAAGTTGTAAGGAAGCTGCAGCATGTTGCTGTTCCTTCCACATGAAGAAATTGTTATCAAATTGCTGCAGATTTGTTTCTGGGAGAGCTTGATGTGCTGGTTTTCTTGTTGCATGGGATCTCTATTTCTCTCATCTCCCCTTGAAGGTTTGTGAAAGTAAACCAATGGGGTGTATGCAGCTCCTTTTGTCTGTAGCAGCATCTCACAGGAAAGGTTTTCTTTTGGGTTTTCTTACCCCCACCCTCCTCTCAGTGAAAAAACTTTCATGTCATTGTACCCACACACATACTGTTTGGTTCTGTCTTGACAATTAAGATAGGCTTGTGTTTTCAGGCATGTCCTTCTTGACTAATTTTGATGGTGATTTGGCAGTTATGAGAAAGATGATACATTGTTTTTTTCAATTTGCTTAAGTGATGAAGAAATACCAAATTAGAGTTGAACTTTCTCATTTTAAATAAAGTTGGGTCTTAAACTGTTTGGATATCTTCAGTGCTGAGTAATCTTCCAGGTGTGAATTACTACGCTTACATTCTTTCGAAAAGAAACTGGACTAGGGTGTTGGAGCAATAGGGAGCGAACCGTTCAGCTGTTCCGCAGCTGAGTAACTTCTACAAATACGATTAAGCAGGAAGGTGCAGTGAGGGCTGGTTTTTGATTGTGAGATGGACTAGGACTGCAATGTGTAGTGCAGTTTCAGTGAGCAAAAGAAGTTGTTCATCACTCCTCAATATAGCCTTACCATCTCCAAAAAAAGAAAAATGTTCCTGAAACAAACAAGCTCTGGGTTTTTTGTTTGTTTGGGGTTTTTTGTTGTTGTTGTTGTTGTTGTTGTAACCTGGTCTGTGTCAGGTAATTTGCCAGCTGGTTTAAGTGCTACTCTGAAGACTGTGTAAGTGTTTTATTTGGTTCCATTAGGTCCAACTAAACTTTGTAATACAGGGGCTATTATCCTGCCAGTTGTGAGGAATTTCTGTTTTATGGAGCAGTGCTGACACAAAGACAGTACTGTGCAAGCCGTCTTATAACTGAACACTTTCACACTGCAATTTAGGAGGCGTGCAGTTCAGGAAATTGCTGGCTTGTGCTGGAGCACACTTTTACTGCAAGGAAAATTTTATTCGTCACTCAAGTAATTGGCAGTTTTAATACCTTGTTAGTAATTACCTTATAAACAAAGTAATGCATAAATGCAAGGCTCTATGACCTGTTATCTAACTCACATTATTATTTGGCTGGTGGAACTGATGCATGTTGGTGGTGTTTGTTGTTGTTTTTTATTAAAGTAATTTGTTTCCATTTGTTATAAATACTTTTAGCTAAGAGTTAAAAAATGCAGTGTACCTCTACCAGACAGCCTAAGGAATGAAACATGATACAAGCTCAGCGTTGGAGAGGCTGCAGGATCACTTACCCATTCCCACACGTGGTCAGAAAGCCCATTAATCTCACTTCTGGTTCAGTTTGTGAGTTGGGACATTTTTGTCTAGAGCAGTAGTTCCCCCACATCCCTTGAATACATGAGGGTTGTCCATGCTACCCTAATGTTTGGCTTACTGTTTGATCCAGAGCAAGTACTTCCAGTAAAGGTAAACACCTTCCAGAATTAATATTCTTGTTGATAGTTTTACTAAAATTGCATTTGCCTCCAATCTCTAGGATCTGGGGAAAGCTCCTAAATTTTGGTAATTCATTAGACAAGGTACAGAATGTACCACAGCTAGAACTGACTTGAACTTACCAAGGTAACAAGAATAATTTCAGGTCACATTTAATTGGTCATGATCTGCTTTCACCTATGTACTGGTAGCCCCAAACGAATAACCCTATTAATGTTGCTGATGTTCATGTATGATTCTGTACATTTTGCTGCTGAGATGGGAAAAATTTGTAGGTTGCTGGGTATGAACATGAAATAGGGTCTCTGGAAAAAGTTCATGTCCTTGAAAGTGAAAAAAGAGGTGTTCCTTATAGCAGACTATGATACCCACGTCTTCAGATTGTTGCATGTGTTTTGTTGTGGAATTGGGAGTGATGCTGAGCTGAAGTTTGACCAGACATGAAGTCCAAAACTCCTGTAATGACCTCTAATATGCAGAATTTTTGTTCTTTGCCAACTCAGTAGAAGAATCTGTAGGTTGAAATACTAGGTCTAATTCCACAATTAAGAGAATGTTTTTCAGAGGGGGTGCACTGTCATCCATGTTTTATAATCCAGCTCTATTTTTTTTCCTGGAAACTCAGTTGGACTTTCATGCCAAGGGAGTTTTCAAAAAAACCCAAAACACTGTATTTAGCTGCTATGATATTAATTTGCTTAAAATAGGAAACAGCTCTAACCTTATTTCATTGCAATACTGTGACATACTGTTCCGTGCAAGTACCAGATATTTCTGCTGTTCAGAAACAGATGATTATAGAGTTTTACATCTCTTTTTAACAGTCATGAAGTGCAGTAATTTTATCATATTGCATTTTTTTCATAGTTTCCTGGGATTATATTTTAAGAAATACTAATGAACGTTTATTTAAACTATTCCAATTTGTGATTTTGGAAATTTTTAATGTTATGCATAAAGAACATACTTTATTGGTTTTCTGTAACTCAAAGTTATTTTCAAGTAGGGGAATTAGGAACTAACTTTTGCCAGAGTTGTGTAGTTAAGATGTGCTTACTCTGGAAATGACAGTCTTTTCCCTACTGCCCTTAAATTTCAGGACCAGTAACAAGATCGCCAGCATTTTGTCTGAACATCTGAAGCCATTTCAGAGTCTGGAAACTTTGGACTTGAGCAACAACAATATATCTGAGCTAAAAATGTCATCATTTCCACCATTACAGCTCAAGTATCTGTAAGTAAAAATTAATTTTTTTTTTCCTTTTTTAGGGTATCTGAAGCCATTTCAGAGTCTGGAAACTTTGGACTTGAGCAACAACAATATATCTGAGCTAAAAATGTCATCATTTCCACCATTACAGCTCAAGTATCTGTAAGTAAAAATTAATTTTTTTTTTCCTTCTTTCAGGTTACTTTGAAAAATCTTCTTTGATAATTTAGATTCGCAGCTGTTTATTAAGGTACTAAATCTTCTTTTAGTTAGAATGACATTAAATATTCCTACTTTCACCTGTCTAGTTTAAGATAAGCTGCTAACTTGAATACATGAGTTGTTACAATGAGATGTTTTAATTCATTAAAAAAGGCTAAGGCCATTATTTTGAGATGAAACAAACAGACGTGTCTCTTGAGAGAAATAATTATGCAATAAAATGAATTTAAGTTCCCCATGGATAGGCTAGTTTGTAGTTATATGGAGTTTGATAGACTTCTTGTGAATACACTTCAGTTCTTGTTCAGGAATATTGCAATGCCAGATATACTCACTGATAAAACAGTAACAGGATTGCCACATTATCTTCTTCCATTATCGCACTCTGGCAGAATAGAGTATAACGGTGGGGGTGAAATACTATTTGACTATAGAATTAGCTGTCAAGAGCTCTAATTAATATAAAATTCCATTTATAGATGAGTAAGCATCACAAGAGCTTTGTGTTTCACTACTTGTTGTTAAGAATTTATTAAATAGCTGTAAATTTGACCTTCTAGACATTGTTTCAACAGGTATATTAACAGTAACCGAATAACCTCTATGGAGCCTGGTACCTTTGACAATTTGTCTACCACACTTCAAGTACTGAAACTGAACAGGAACAAAATTTCAGCAATTCCTCAAAAGATGTTTAAACTGTCCCATCTGCAGCACCTGTAAGTGTAACCTACAATTGACTAATTGTTTTCAGGTTTTCCAAAGCACTGGCAGTGCTTGAACTTTAGCCTTTAATTTAACCAGAGGCAGAGTGAGACAGACAGAGAAAACATATTACTACAACCCTTACTAACTGCAGCATTGTACTGAACAAAACTAGTCTTATATGTTGGTGAGATGTGAACAGTCTTTGTGTTTAAAATTGTGTTCGCCTTTTAAAAGTTTAAAAAGAAAAAAAGGCTGGAAAAGGGGTAGTAGCAATATTTCTGTAAAAAAGCATCAGGAAAATAGTAAGTAAAGTAAACCTATATAGTTCACTGCAGCAGTCATTTACTTACTTTGTGCTTTCACAGTGAAGTGAAGGAAATTAATTTGCTTTCACATGGCATGACAATAAGCAATATGCTTGAATTAATGGACCTTCAGCTTTACCGATGGAGTGCTGTCCATAAAGGTTTTACTGAATAAATAATAAAGTTATATGAAAGAGACTGTGGGATTTTTTTGTTGTTGTTGGAAAGCTTAGAAAGTGCAGAAAATGGACAAGAGAATGGATTGCACTTTGTCAAATCCTGGATAATTATTTTCCATATCAGATAGTCAGGAGTTAAAAATGACAGAGTCATTTTTAACCTTGAAAGTGATAGGTTATAAGAACACCAAAATGTTAGGGTTCTTGACACTTCTGGAAACAGTGATTGTGTTTCTTCTGTATACAAATGCAGGAAGGGTTTAATCAGGCCTCAGTAGAAGAGTATGAGAACAGTCCTGCAGAGCTCGGGATTTGTTAATGATCTTGGTAGACTTTCTGATCTTAAATTCACCTTAAATTTTGGATGTTGGTTATATTCTTGCCTAAAAATGTTCCCTTTGTTCATAGTTGGTATGCTGACTGAGTTATGTTAGGTAGTTCATTTGCAAGAAAGGCAAAAAATTTGTGTTATCACCTGAAAGTATTCAGAGAGGAGTGGGGAAGAACTAAAGCCTGTTCTTATTGAATGTTCTTCACTTTTTATTCATATTTAAACACACGATGAGAAGTAGGGTTCTCCCTCAGGTCTCTTATCAGGTAGGTTTTGTGTCAGACTGCCGTAGAGGAAAGGTGAGTTCTTTCGGGACTGACACCCTGAAAAATAATGATGGTATAACTATGGGGAAAGGATTATTTAGACCTTTACTTTGCATGGGGCAGTAAGTTTTGGAAGGAGAGGATTCCTCTTAGTTTGGTAGATCTAAGACTTCCTTGAGGGGGCAGATGATCACTCATCTTTTGGTAGTATTGTCTAATCCTGTCACTGCATCTTGCCCTCCAGCTAGTTATGCCCTCCAGCTCCCTCACTGGATACACATTGCTCCCGGTTTCTGACTGCAGAGGGTGAGTGTAGTGGCAGAAGGGTGTGTGCCAGGACCACTTGAGAAAAGAGGGAAGGCACTATGTGTAACTGGTTGTGGAGGAGGGAGAGATATATGTAATGAGTGCTTGGCTACAGGTACAGGAAGAGGTCACCCAGCATACTCAATTTTGTCTAGTTATCACAGCTAAAATTTTAATTTTTTCTTGACTGATTATTGATTGCAATTACAGTCCAACGTTAACAGCTCTACTGCTGGATAAACACCAGGAACTTGCTTTCAGTTTTGAATTAGCGAACAGGATTAACCATGACATTCTAGGTCTGCAGGGATTCTTTAAGACTGAAAGTCAAGGAACTACCAAGTACTTGTCCTCAGTATCAGAAAGGCACAAAGGTATTAACATGGTTGAACATAATGTGTTAAAATAAAATGTTTGATTTTTATTACTTTTTGTCTCTGTTTTATGTGCAAGAAAAGTGTTTAAATAGTTTTTTCCAGAGAGGGAAGAAAGGTTGTTGGCACATAGGTAAAATTACTGTGCTGTAACTGTAAATTTTATTGATGCAGGGAGCTGAATCGCAACAAAATCAAAAAAATAGATGGACTTACTTTCCAAGGACTTCCTGCTTTGAAATCATTAAAACTGCAGAGAAATGGGGTTATGAGGCTCATGGATGGTGCTTTCTGGGGTTTGACCAACATGGAAGTCTTGTAAGTATCAAACTTGCTGGTAGGTTCTGCTGATAACATATTAAGTAGATTTGCACAAAATTAATAGAATTGCTTGGTAAAATTTTAAGGCGTTTTTGAATTAAAATGTTGTGGTGTGGTCTGAAAAGCAGCAAGCAGTCATTAGTGAATGTGTAGAGCAGCACATTTTAAATGCATACAGTTCTAAATTTAAATAGAGGCTCCAGCTAGCTAGCAGTATTGTGAGATGTGTGTTGTCCAGATGTGGACCTGTGGCATAGCAATGCATGCTGCTGAGTTTCTGAACCTTATGTCTTTTTCTGTTTGAATGTGTTTGTAGGCAGCTGGACCATAACAACTTAACAGAGGTAACCAAAGGCTGGCTTTATGGCTTACTGATGCTGCATCAACTCCATCTCAGCCAAAATGCCATCAGCAGGATCAGCCCTGATGCCTGGGAGTTTTGCCAAAAACTCAGTGAGCTGTGAGTACCTTTATTCTCTTCCAGTTTCAAAAGCCGGGCACATGCCAAAACATGAGTTTCTTACCACTGATTTGTGAATTTTTCATAGCAAAGTTTCCAAGGTGACAACAACTTTACTGTATTAGACAGTTA
This sequence comes from Corvus brachyrhynchos, assembly GCF_000691975.1. NCBI lineage: Eukaryota > Metazoa > Chordata > Aves > Passeriformes > Corvidae > Corvus > Corvus brachyrhynchos. The sequence continues at coordinate 7,484,266 of NW_008237919.1, read as the reverse complement.
TGTCTTGTTGAAAGAAGTTGAAGTTAACTGTGATGGCTTTATTTCACTGTAGCAGTTGTACTAAAGCTGTAACACAGTCATTTTCCAATGAAGGAAATTATTTCTGCAGTAATTTGTGAATTGTTCGAAACAGTGCAAAATGCTGTGTGGTCAGAAATGATGCAGTAGGTTTGTGTGATAATCACAAGGGGAAAAATTGTGCTCCCCCCTGAAAATTTATGTGGGTTGAACTGAGTTAAATTAGCACTTCAGCATGAACATTAAAATGCTTTTTTCCCCCCCTTAAATTTGCAGAGATTTGACATTCAATCAATTAGCAAGGTTAGATGATTCAAGCTTCATTGGTTTAAGCGTGCTGGTTGGACTGTACATTGGAAACAACAAAGTAAATTACATTGCTGATTGTGCCTTCAAGGGACTTTCCGGTCTACAGATTCTGTAAGTTGACAAACTCAATTTGTAACGTAAAAAACCTTAAGAAAAATCCTGTGTTTATAGGTTCTTTTTTTTCCTTTTGAAATAGACAAGAATGTTCTGTTAACTTCCCCTGATCAGTGTATGATTTTGGTACAGTAGGATTTCTTTTCAGAATAGTTGGGGAAGGGACTCTTTTGTTAAGGCTGTGCACATTGTTGATGGTAACTGTGATACAAACTTTCAGTAGCATTATTGTGGGAGAGGCATATCTCTGCTTGAAGGCAGCAAGCAGAGCACTGCTACCCACAGTTTTGGGGATCTGGATCATAGTTGTGTCCTAATTAAATCATTTTCCCTCATGGTAGAAGTAAGAAGACGAAACTGATTGTCATGACTGGACAATTGCTTTAAGCATTTGAGCATGTTTTGAAATACCGTTTCTTAAAGGAAGGGAAAGAACAAAGTAAACTAATCTAAATATATTTCACTTCATTAAAACCTTCCCACTGCATACCACTGACCCATCTGTCAGCCAGATGAGCACAACGATTGCCTTTCCCTCTAGGCTTTATTTTCAGGGGTTTGCTCACATACTCACACTTAGGGCATCCAGGAAAGATGCAGATTAGAGGGGTGTACACTATGTTTTTTAAGAATACAGAGAGTTGGAGATCATAAAGAGAGGAAGTTAGAAAATTGCAAGGTGTTTAGGAATTAAGTGTTAGGCTTTTCCTCATAGATTTTTCTTTCTCCTCCAGCCCTACCCTGTTGATTCTTTGCTGACAGACCATTATGTACACAAATCTCTAATCTCTTTATGCTTCACAGATAATTAAGCAGGTATTTGGGGATATTAAAATGATTCTCTGGGTGTTAATATTATGGACTTAAAAAGACATGACGGTGTTTCATTTCAAAGGGATGACAGTTGATCCTTTCTCTTCCTGCGATGCACCTTCTCTTAAGATAGTCCTGTATCTGAATACCTTTGAAGGGGTATGTGGGTTTATTTGCTCACAGTTCTAAAAATTACTGAGTTTGTGATCTTTTTAATTATCAAAAAGTACTAATAATCTTCAGAGTCTCTCGGAAAAAATTGAAATTATAAAGTTAATCAGGAAAAGCTTTTCTTAAAAAACCCACAAAAACCAGCTAAACAAAAATCCAACCTAACAGAAAGCTGTTTTAGAATTTTTTTAAAAATAATACATGCTGTTGAAGAAGTATGTACCTTGTTCTTTTTAATAGTTTTTGTGGTTTGATTTCCCCTCCCCTCTTAAACAGGGATCTGAAAAACAATGAAATATCATGGACTATTGAAGATATGAATGGTGCTTTCTCTGGCTTAGATAAACTTAGGAAGCTGTGAGTATTGCTGCAATATTTGTATTATCATCATGCCTTAAAAAAATTAGCTTATTATGTGTCTTTCAAGGGACAAGCCCAACACTTAAGGATATTAAATTTTCCACAGCAGAGATGATTTTTTTCTTCCTTACCACTTTATTCTCTATAACCTGTTCCTTTTCAGTAAAAGAAATTCCAGATTTTCCAAGTCAAACTAATCTGAAATATTTTAAGTATTATTAATATTTATGGACATATTTATCAAAGAGTGAGGTTTTCCATAGCAAGGAGTAATAAGTGTATCATATGACAAAGGCATAGTGATAGGGATAGTCTTCAATAAGATAAAACAGCATCCAGTGGAAGTGGCTCCATTGCATTGAAATTTTCAAATGCATATTTATGAAATTAAAAGGTGTTTATAGTTTTACATTTAGAATAATCCATGTCACTTAACTGGACATCTTAAATGTCTTCTAAAATCATTGTAATCTAGATATTTATTCAAGGGCAATAAATGAGTATTTTTTACATGTGAGACATTTGGCTCCATTGGAGATGGGTTAGTGGTGAATACGAGTCACAGTTCAAAAACAAATGCCAAAAATGTAATTATTCAGCTCAAAAATTCTCCCATTTAATTACATCTCTTTTGCGTCTTGTGCTTAAATTTCTCAGGGTACTCCAAGGGAACAGGATTAGATCCATTACAAAGAAAGCATTTTCTGGTTTGGATGCACTTGAACACTTGTAAGTAGTAGAAAGTCACATTTAATGCAAAATTGGAATAAAATGAACTTTGATACTAACTGAAATTAAAGTAGGACTAACAAGCTTTGCTTATGACTTGGGATGCAGTACACTTACGATCACGTTGCTGCTGTGATCTTCAGAAGATTTTTCTGTTTTGGAGTTACACTGAGTATGAATTTTGGAATTAATGCAGAAATTCTTACATATTAAGCATGCTATGAAACTCCTTATTTGTGTCTCTTTCACTTTTGAGCTGGAGAGTTCTTTGTATATCAATAAAATAGCAAACTGTTGCTTGAGTCTTAAATCCATTCAGTTTAATAAATTACTGTAATCATTCTGTTTTTCTTTTTTTTTCCTAGAGATCTAAGTAACAATGCAATTATGTCAGTTCAAGGGAATGCATTTTCACAAATGAAGAAACTCAAAGAATTGTAAGTTTCTATCAAAAGACATGATCTCTATTAAGTATTTGTATCCTGATAAATATATAAATAAGAGCCTTGTAAGACGTCACCTGATGCAGTGATAGACTCCTGCTGTAATCTCTCTGAAGTAACATCAAAAGGTTATGTCAGTGTTTTGGGGTTTTTTTATTTTTTATATGATGGGGGTATTTAAATGAGAAAGTGTAGGATAGGAGGCATTTCACTTTCTCCTACGTTTGTTGTCTTCTTATTTTAAATTGGGTGAACTCTAACAGGTTTTAGATAAGAGAGACGTTGATGTAATGTGCTCTAAGATCAGCAGTGCTACCACTGAGCTAAAGCTTGCTGGACCAGTGAAATGCAGTGCTGTAATTCTTTTGTAAAGACCTGGTTGTCAGTGCTTGTAATTGGCTCCTTCTCTCCTGTAGTAGCAGAGAGACAGATCTTCAGAGAAGTCATGAAGCGGTCACTGCGAAAAATGTGTTCTAGTGAGGATGGGTTTTTGTCCTTTTACCCCTTTTTTCGATTGATCAATGCAGAACAGCACTGGCTCAGGGATTGAGTGCAGAGGGTTATACCGAAAGGGGTGACATCAAACTGACAACCTGTCACTAGAGTCAGGGAGGCCCCACAGAGAGACCTCAACAAGTGAGAGGGCTGAGTGATCACCAGCTGTGTGAAGTTCAGCAAGAGAAAGTGCTGGGTTTTGCACCTGGGGTAGGGCAGCCCTGAATGTAGGTACAGGCTGGGTAATGAGGTGCTGGAAAGCAGAGCCCTGGAAAGGGACCTGGTGTCCTGGTCGAGGGAAAGTTGAATGTGAGTCACCAGTACCCTGGCAGCCAGGAGGGCCACCCTTGTGCTGGGGTGCAGCAGGCACAGCATCGCCAGCCAGGGAAAGGAGGGGATGGTCCCGCTCTGCTCTGCACTGGGGTGGCCTCACCTCGAGCACTGTGTGCAGTTTTGGGAGCCACAGTACAAGAAAATACATTAAACTCTTAGTGTGTCCAAAGGAGGGCAGCAAAGATGGTGAAGGGCCTTGAGGCAAAGCCATGTGAGGAGCAGCTGAGATCATTTGGACTGTTAAGCCTGGGGTCAACAAGACTGAGGGGAGACCTCGTTGCAGTTTGCAACTTCCTCATGAGGGGAAGATGAGGAGCAGACACTGATTTCTGCTCTGTGGGGACCAGTGACAGGACAGAGAGAATGGCCTGAAGTTGTGTCAAGGGAGATTTAGGTTGAATCCTAGAAAAAGGGTCTTCACTGGAGGGTAGTTGGGCACTGGAACAGGCTCCCCAGGGGAAGTTCACAGCACCAAGGCTGACATTGCTGAAGGATTTGGACAATGCTCTTGGGTATATGGTGTGATTCTTGGGAATGGTTCTGTGCAAGGCCAGGAGTGGGACTTTGATGATCCTTGTGAGTCCCTTCCAACTCAGCATATTCTGTGGATCTGTGTGAATTATTTTTGCTTTTTTTTTCAAGAACAAGTAAGATTTGAAGGAACGGTATTTTATTACTGAGTGTGGGTTTTTAATATGTTTTTTAAGGGTGATTTGAGTTTTCAGCCAAAACTGGGAACTTCTCTTGCTTAAACTTCTGATTCTAGATGTTTACCAGAATATTCCTTAGCTTTCTTATTTTTTCCCTCTGTGAATGGAGATACTCTTACAGGTTATGTAAGCTAATAACTAGTTCGGCACTTGTTATTTCAACACATTACTATTCTTTTTCTTTTCACTCATCTTTTTAAATATCTTCGCCAAGATAAATTCTGGCTGAAAAGGAAATTAGAGAATGAATTTGTCTCAGATGTTGACTTTCAGAGTACCTGCCTTCTGGACTGCTCTCCTGCATGCCCATTCTGTGTGTGTGACTGCAGACTGTAGTTTTGTATTGAGAGACACTACAAACATGCTTGTTTGCCTGAACTCATAGCTGAAGCTGGGAGTTGAAGATAACATGTCTGCTCTGTGGCATGTAGGAGTCATGACAATGGGTGTCACTAATTAGAGCTGAACAATATTGCTGTCTTTCAATATCTGTATTCAACCTGAAAACTTAGTTTTGTTACAAAAGTTTGCTCATGCAGATCTGTATTGCAAACAGAAAAAAACAGGCTTTGATTTTAATTGCTTTTTCTTAGGCACTTCAACACATCAAGTCTCTTGTGTGACTGCCAGTTAAAATGGCTACCACAGTGGATGTCAGAGAATAACTTCCAGAACTTTGTAAATGCCAGTTGTGCCCATCCTCAGCTGCTAAAAGGGAGGAGTATTTTTGCTGTTAGCCTGGATGGGTTTGTCTGTGGTGAGTGTAGCCTCAACTTCTCATTCCATAAACCAAATTTTGCTGTGTGCTTGGGGTTTTTTGTGGTTCCTTGATGTGTTGTGATTTCTGCAACAAAATGGAGAGGATGTGATACTTATTAACATTTTCTTCTGTTCTCAGACTATGATGTAGATGCTCAAAGCTTGTGGCTTTGTGTAACACAGGGAGTGATGGTATTCTGACTTTTATTTCAAGTACAGCTTACATAGAACATAGCATAGCATGCAAGTGAAAGCTCATCAGCTTGTGAGGGTAAATGAATGTGCCTCTAGATTTAAAAGATTGCTTAGATAACTGTGGTTTTTAAACGAGGCATATTTTGGCAAAATTAGGATGCAGTTTTTGGATTTGAGTATATGAAATTTTTTTTCATACTCCATTAGTCTTGAGGTTATTCCAGGGCTGATAAAATTTGGAAGCAAAGCCATACCAGCCTCAGTTCTGACATTTTTTATGTGTGCTTGTTGTCTGCTTCAAAAAGTATTTGTAGTATGTAAATTACTGCCTTTATATAAACTGTTAAAAAAAATACCTGATTACCACAGTTACAATACTGATGTTTTTTTATTTCAGTTCACCAGATAGTAAATGCTAGTAAAATATTTTTACTTTAAGACCTGAGAATTTAAGGTGATAGCATCTGCCTTAAAAATGAAATTTTTCTATGTGTTTAGTAGCATTCATTATCACCTATGTTATGTTCTCTATTTAAAGCAAAGTGAAGCTAAGCATTCAGAGTAAAGACATATATTTGAGTACTCTGATACGTAAAGTGGGAATTTTGAAAATACCAGGAAATTTAAAAGCTAACTGCATTTCATGTATTTTTGCTGAATACATTTTATTTTTCTTACTAAAGAAAATTCAAACTTTTTATTCTTTGCAGACAAAACAATAAGTGTTTTCTCAATAACTTCCTCTCATAGCAAATATAACTGGTTAATTTTTACTGTTGCTACTCATAGCCTTTTTTCAGTGTGAAAGCAGGTGCAGAATATAAAATAGTGTACCAAAATGTTGCCTTTCCCCTTCCTATTAGTGGTCAAATATTTAACAAATTAAATAATGAGCAGATTCTAGCTACTGGTGAGAAGGAGAGGTTGACATAATACAGGGAATTACAGATTACTCAGTGGCTAAAGGAGTATATATGAAATAGACGTCCTGATTTATGAGAAATGCATTCTGTCAAAAAATTAAACTGGGGATTTAAATATGTATCTTTCATTCATTAAATCAGGGGGAATTGTGTTCTTTCTTTTAGCTTCTGAATGCTATTTTTAAGTAATTAATTTCAAACTGTTTAAGATGTATTAGTAAAAAGAAATGTACTGCGTCAGTTGTTGCACTTAATACTTAACGCAATTGCCATGCAATAGCTAAAGTCTCCAATGCTAGTCTTATCCTAGTGTGTTTTTCTGTATTCTGTACTGTATGCTTATTTGAGTGACCTTTTTATCACCCCTCCCTCTCAAATAATTAAGATTGAAGTAGTTCTCTTGTCCTTTCACAAGGCTAATTTAAGTATTTAGAGTGTTGTATTTAGTTATCCCTGTGCAAAGTCAGTGAATGTATTAACTCAATTTGCAAATGGTATATTTTGTCATGGAGGATTTAAGACGTGGGTATGAAGCATGAAAAGCAAATGGCCTGGGAGGTTCTTAAAGCCCATGTCTAGAGTCCCAGATCCATGTTGCCCTGTCACTGGAGCACAGCTTCATGCCTGCAGGAGTTTTGCAGACAGTTCAAGGTTAGGCTATCTCTGCACATCTCATTTCTTCTGTAACAAACAGCGTGGAGGTTCTTCAAAGAAATAACACTTTGACCCCATCTGTTTCCCACACAGTTGAGATGTGATGAGACAAAGGGGCTAGGAAAAACAGCAGGGTCTGTAGGGAGGAATTTTTGGGGCACAGGGCTTTCCCTGCAGTTCCTGTGAAGTTTGTCCACAGATTGGAGACATCTTGAAAGTTTGGAATATGCTAAAGGCTTTTGCTTTTGGGTGACCAAGCATTTACTTGCCCATTGCTTTTGTACATGCAGTGTACACACACTTGAATAAATAATTCAGAAGTCAACTAATTCTGTAAACTCCCAAAATGGCACTTTGAAGGTAACTTTCCTATTGTAATGGAACCTCCAGGAATTCTTGAAATTCTTATGTTCTGCCCTGCTTAAGGGACCTTCCATCCCCTTTGGCCCAAACAGATGCAGATCACTGGAACACTGACTTGTACATGATTTTTTTGGTGGGTTTGGGTAAAACCCTCAACTGTAACTTGCAGTTTCTGATAGCAGAAGAGCTATGCTTTCAATAAAGAAAAACTCACAGCAGACTGAGGTGTCGTAAAGATGAGAGGTAGGCTTCATGACTGGTGTTCAGAATAGTTCCTATGGATGTCAGGAGGTAACTCTTCTGTCTTTAGTGCTCCTATTGAATAAACTATGCACACAGTTTGCTTTTAAGTGTGCTTTCTCTTCAATAAGAGATGGCTTGGCACAATAAACTCATAAATACGGCATCTTTAAATGCCCCTAAGGCTAACAAAATTTAAAACAAAAGCATTGTGGATCCCTTTAATAAATACTTATCTGACTCTTCTCTCAAACCTATAAAACAAGGCTTACAAACTCTCTGGAAAGAATCCTCAGGCATCACATTATTTTTTCTTTTCCCTCTGTGCAGATGATTTTCCTAAACCACAGATAACTGTCCAGCCAGAAACCCAGTCAGCAATTAAAGGCTCCAATTTAAGTTTTGTGTGTTCGGCAGCCAGCAGCAGTGATTCCCCAATGACTTTTGCATGGAAGAAAGACAACGAATTACTGCAAGATGCTGAAATGGAGAATTACGCGCACCTCCGGGCCCAGGGTGGAGAAGTGATGGAGTACACCACCATCCTTCGACTGCGCAATGTCGAGTTCAGCAGTGAAGGGAAATACCAGTGTGTTATTTCAAATCATTTTGGTTCATCCTACTCTGTCAAAGCCAAACTTACAGTAAACAGTAAGTATGTTGTGTTTTGCTTGTGGACTTAGAATGATTTTAATCAAGATAGGTAATCATAGATTTTCCATTCTCATCATCTGCATCTTTTAGAAGATCCTTTAATATGAGATTATTTCTTAAAAATGTATTCACTTCCAAGGTCACCATTCAGTTTTACCTCTGGTCCCAGTGTGCTGAAGCATAGTATAGAAAAAAACAAATAACATACCCAATTAATAGTAAATCTGGCAAAATCAATGTTACAAGATGGAAAAATATTATCTTTTCCTCACAGGAGGTAAGCGTGTGCTCTGTTTCAAGATGCTATGGAAAGGTCATGTCGGAGGCCGTTAGCAAAAATGAGATTTTGATCTAGGTGGTCTCACATACTTCACAGTTCCCTCCCTTTCTGCTAGCTACTGATCAGTTTAGGTTGTATTTTTCTTTAGGGTTTTTAGGCCCATGAAGGGTGTTCAAGAAAATGCTGTACAAAAAAGGAAAAGTATGTTTCATGTATTGATTTTGGTATCACCGACTTTTCTTTAGTGCTTCCTTCATTTACAAAAATCCCCATGGACTTAACCGTTCGAGCCGGGGCAACAGCACGTTTGGAATGTGCTGCAGTTGGGCATCCTATCCCACAGATTGCTTGGCAGAAAGATGGTGGAACAGATTTTCCTGCAGCACGCAAGAGACGCATGCATGTCATGCCTGAAGATGATGTATTCTTTATTGTTGATGTAAAGATCGAGGACACAGGTGTTTACAGCTGTACAGCTCAAAACACTGCTGGAAGCATTTCAGCTAACGCAACATTAACAGTACTAGGTAAGGTACTGGCAAACCTTAACAGCACAATCACTATTATGATGCAAAATAATAAAAGTTATTTACATTTCTCAGTGTATACACATCTGGTATGAATAGGGTGGAGGGAAGAAGGGGCTTCTATTTTCATTTAGAGACAGTAGATTGGTTTAACTTTTGATTTCTTGACATTTTGTTAACCATTTTTATTGTAATTCTCTGAAATCTTAAGCATATATAATTTGGCCTTTTTACCTTGTAAGGTAGTCGAGTATCTCAATCAGATCAATTGACAAATTGTAGGCTTTAAGTACAAATCCTTTAGTTTCTTCTTAGAATGAGAGTAAGCTTCATTAGGCCTTACTAAGGCATTTAAATTAGCTTTTGCTTTTGAGCGATGAAGGAAAGGGACACTTCTTACTCTTGCAAGATCATTTAGAATATAAGGCTTATGCTTTCTTTTCAGAAACACCATCATTTTTGCGGCCTTTGCTGGATCGAACTGTAACAAAAGGTGAAACCGCAGTTTTGCAGTGCATTGCTGGTGGTAGCCCTCCACCCCGGCTGAACTGGACTAAAGATGACAGCCCACTCGTGGTAACAGAAAGACACTTCTTTGCTGCAGGCAATCAGTTACTAATTATTGTGGATACAGATGTAGAAGATGCTGGGAAATATACTTGTGAAATGTCTAATACGCTTGGAACGGAACGAGGCAACATCCATCTTAATGTAATTCCTACTCCCACCTGTGACTCTCCTCAAAATATTGCCCCATCACTTGATGATGATGGATGGGCCACAGTTGGCATTGTGATCATAGCTGTGGTTTGCTGTGTGGTGGGCACTTCCTTGGTGTGGGTGGTCATCATCTACCACACCAGAAGAAGAAATGAAGATTGCAGCATCACAAATACAGGTGTGTAAACTGAAGGTTTGCCTTGGAAAGGAAAGAAAAATGCTTGTGGTTGCTTTGCAGTGACTTTATTGTAGGAATATTTGTGTGCTTTGACTCAGAGGCAGAAAGGTGAATTATTTGTTACTTTCAGTGCTTTGCTGACAAGTTTAAAATGTTTCTACAAACTGAAGTATGCTGATGGCTTGGTTTTATGTGTGTTTTGCTTCCCCACAGATGAAACAAATTTGCCTACTGACATTCCAAGTTACCTGTCATCCCAGGGGACACTGGCTGAAAGGCAGGATGGATATGGCTCATCTGAAAATGGTAGTCACCATCAGTTCCTCACATTTTCTGTGGGAGGGTATTTCTTGCAGCAGAGGGACAGTAATGGTAGGTAGAAAATGCCAAGCAGATTTTTCATGTGGCTTGAGGAGCTCCAGTTTGGCTATTGTCTTTCTAATTAATAGAAATAACAGTTAAGAAGCATCTTTACTGATGTTTAATAGAGGATGTGAAATTTATTGCTTGGGATTTTTTCAACAAGATAATAACTGAAACTTGGTTCTGTTCATCCAAATGACATTATGGTGTTTATTAAATCAGGAAGTTTTTTTTCTAGTCTCAAGGGTAAATTTGAAATTAAGATGACATTTGCAAAACAAGAGTGTTCAAAAGAAATTGTGTCAGCATGACTTCCTCTCTTACAGCTTGAAAAGGGTGTTTTTAGTGGAATGTAGGCATGTGCGGTAATACCAGTGGAACTTCAGTATAACCATTTAAAGTTGTCTGTTAAAAATCATTAGGGTCAGAGTCAGTAAAGGATTTGTGGTGACTGCAAGTTAAAAGCTGCAGTACTTGACCTTTATACATATGACCCCTAAGAATCCCATACATACCTGGTCTAGGGAGGAAAAGGCACCCTGCTGGGAAAGGGCTTGGGGTTGAGATACAATCAGGAGCTGGGACAGATGGGAATGGAGTGATGGTGAGATAGTTTTGCAGTTGTAGGATAGATAGTGAGAGGAACAGCCTCCTTGTGGATCAAGAACCACAGACTGTGAGTGACCGAGACACGGACCCAGACCAGCAGGGAATCTGAAATCACTTATTCAAAGAAACGAGCTGGTTTTTATACACTTCTTCAAGATGCAGTATTTCCATATATGGTATTTTTCACTAAGCGACCTGTCACACATTGCTGCGTCAGCAGTACACTTTCTTAATGTCCTTCTGTGGGCTGATCGCGCACTGTTCAGGTGTCTGTCAGCTTCTGGCAGGCTCCTCTCTAGGGCTGTGCTGTGTGGCATCTCCTTCCACTAAGGTCAGGCAGAGACAAGCTTCTCCATGCTGCCATAGTGTTCTGCAGGCACATCCCACAGCCTGTAACCCAATTCTGTCTTATCTCTCCCTACAACAGACTGTTGTCCACAGCTGTCCACAGCTTTCAGGAACCATTGAACTGAAAATCTGTATAGCTGTTCAAGCAGCCAGTGACTCCCTCAGATTCTTCCAGTTGGGACTTTGACATTGACACTGTGCTCCAAAAGGTGTCTGTCAGACAGATCATGGACTTGTCTTCTGTACTTTAGAAGAAGGGAGTCCCTGGTTCTGATCCCTGTGATTGGTTTGGTTTTGTTTTGTTATTCAGGGATTGTATAGTGAAGCAAACTGTGACATATGCTCTGTCAAGCTAATTAATTGATCAGCTGCTGGAATTAGAATTCTCATCCAAAGGTTAGGTTAAGCAAACTCTAAACTACACTATGAAATGTAGTTGAATACATGGGGTTCTTAAAACTTACTCAAGAAACTCTAAGCTGAAGACTCAGAAAAGACTGTATGCTGACACATCATTTTTATTTTTAAGGCATTTGCCATCTAGATAACAGCAGTGAAACAGACTTGGAGGGAGTTGCAGATCCATTCCTATGCCACTATGGGACTTCGGGGACTTTGTATTTAAAAGGAAACACTTATAGTTCTGATGCATTCGAAGCATACAGTACAAGTAAGTTGTTGGGTGGAAGTTTTAGTCCTAATTCGATCTTTGTTGTGATGAATCTATATAAAATAAATTTTTCATTTCCTTTAGGTTGCAGCCCTGACCAAAGAACAGCAGGCTTAGGCCTTTATGAGTCTGGATATTTAAAAAAAAAGGAATGCTGTCAATACTCACCTCCACAGGAAGATCCCTTTGACCAGTGTGTCAGAATTATTGGGACACAGGCTGCAAGTAGCAGATTGATGAACTCTACTTACACTCAAAATGAAGGAACTGGACTGAAAAGCAAAAGTGTCAACTCAGACGTATTTGATTTAAGCAGAAGTTTGGAACCTTCATCTATTACAAGTAACAGCACTTTCATGGGTATGTTCTAGCTATTGTTTTTTATTCAAACTGCCATTGTCATTCCTGTCTTGTTTCCTACCTACGACACTAAGCAAAACTAATTTTTCAGCTTTTTCTTTCCCAAATGTTTGAAGCTAAGGAACAGGAAAGTGACTACAGTAAAACTGTGTAATGAGAATATTTCGATTACCAGATCTTAGTAGCTCACACTTATGTAAAAATCTCATCAGTGATGCAATTCTTATCTTCTGTCTTAATATAGCTGGCAGATTTCTGTGAGTGTTAGAATACGTAACTTAAATATACCTTAACAAACTTCAGGCATACCAGAAGTTTTGCCTGACAGGCAAAAGGTATGCAAGGAGGGCTCAGGGCAGGTGGAGAGACTTGAACTTGTATGCGTACGTATTGTGTAACATAGTCAACCAGAACTATTTACCCTTCAAAATAAGGCACTATGTAAAAATGCCCTCTCTATCCCTCCTTTGTCATTTTCTCATGATGTGCGTGACAAAAGAATTCCCAAAGCTTAGTTTAGGGTTTACAATTTTAATCCACATTGCAGGGAGAAGTGGGGGAAGGAGAAAAACATTGCTTTCTCCTTGAAACTCATTAAATTTTGGATGTTGGTTTGGCTGCTTGGTTTAAAACGCATATAAAACCACATACTGCTTTCATCCTTGTGATATCTTAGCGCCAAGCACAGCCCTGGTACCATGGATTGTCTCCCAGCTGGCGTGTCAGCACTGGCTGATCGAGGTCTGGGTCTGCTGGCTCTGAAGGGGACCTGGGGGAATGTTCACCACTGGGCTCTTTGTTCTCGGGAGGTGGGAAGGGAGGCACAAGCTCTGAAGTTTTCCCCCTTCAAAAGCCAGATGTTTGAATTGTAAAATGTTGCAGATGCCAGGACATCTGGCAGAGACCCTGGGACTGCACATGGCTGGCCTCCTGGCTGCCTGCCACTATTACTGTGGTGGGATTGTGCAGATAGGGTTTTAGCATGTCTCCTGCAGAAAGTAGTTCAACTGTATGTTCGTATATCCAGGAGTTAATGTCACCTCAAGGGTACATAGTCCTCTTTCTGCCCTAAAAATCTATGCAGAGTTACTTCTTTCATCAGTTCTCTGAGCGTACTACCCCACTTAAGTTGCATTGTCATTGCCTTGGATGCTTCATAATCATTAGCACTCTTCCCTCAAAGAGCCTATGGTTAGATCTTGGAGGTGGTGGCTGTATAAGAACCTGTGATATATTTCTTGTCTTTAGTTGTGGATTTGCTTCCTCAAAATGGTTGTCAAATTCAAGCCCCCTTTTGCCTGTGCAATCACAGTGAAGAAGACAGCTGGCATTAGCATCACTGTTGATGCATGAGCCAGAAAGTTCGTAGGATTTTTGGTTTTAAGACAGAATTCATTTGTAGCTTGGTGCTGTGAGGAACATCCTTTCATATTGTGTTAGGTCAAAATTGCTCTACAAGTCATTGATGCAAATAGAGATTTTGTTGAATTCCTTTTTTATTAACTTCACAGATCACAGTTTTACTTGAAACCCTTGCTTCTAGCAACTAAGCAAAAGCAGAAGTGTTGCATTCAGGTCCAAAATTTATTAAAGATTGTAGTGTTAAATTATTAATAAAAACTCGAGTTCTTCAAAGTCAGCCTGTGGCACATTGTCCTCTGAAAATAAGTCCTTACAGACACTATGACTTTTGACAGCTGTATCTTTGTTCAGTGAAAAAAGAGAAGGCCCTTCTTGTAGAGGTGTTGATCCTAGCAGCTTCCCAGTGGTGAAAAGTGACACACACTGATTGTTTCTGACTGGTAAATCCAGATAATTATTAATAAAAATTGAACTGAAATGTGGAATCGTCTTTGGGTTGCTACAGTTCTCCTTGCCCGCAACTGGCTGTGGATGATGAGTGGTGAAGGGAGCATGTGGCTATCTGCACCTTTATTGATGCTAGCCATAAGAAGATTGCTTTAGCATTCAGATTGTACTGTGGGACAATGTTGTATAACCTGACAGAGGTTGCAGGGTTACATTTTTTTTAATTCCTTTTATTTTTTCTGAACTGCATGGCAGGTTGCATGTGTCATTCATTTATTGAAGAACAAAACAGGGAGGCTGCTGTGACTTTCGCATTTGAAAGTGTCCTGTGATGCATTTGCAGTTTGGTTTGTGTTCTCACGTTCCCCCCTCACCACTCCCCCCAAAGAAAAATGGGTATGGAAGTAGTCATGAAAACAAAAGAAATGAAGTTGTGGGTGGCTATACAACTACTTGGAAATGTTTTTAATGTCTCTGGTGGCAGAATCTTGCCTTACGCTTGTGATTGCATGGATGTTAAACGGTAAAACAACGGTTAAGTAAACTCTCACTTTGATGAACTTTTGTCAATCCTTGGCTTGCATTCCAGTGTCACTTTTGGACACTAGGGTGAAACACAAAGCTTTTAGCATTAGTATTTCTGTGCTCACTCTTTCACTGTCTTTCAGGAACATTTGGAAAGCCTTTATGGAGGCCTCAGCTGGACTCTCTTACAAGCTGTAGACAGCCAGCAAGTTGCCAACCAAAAACCTCCCGTAATAGTCATCGTGTCTCACTGGACTTCGATGCAGAGGCAGATGAAGAGGGAAAGGAAAGGACAGTTTCAAAAGGAGAAAACAGCTTTTATACTTGCAAACAGTCCTTTGAAAACTTTAGGACTTCTACTTTCCAATCCTGTGATTTGGATACATAGCTCCTTTTGGACTTAATGATTTCTGGAACCAAAGAAATAATTTGACATACTACTACCTCAGTATGGAACTTTATTTAAAAAGGGAAGAAGGAGAAGAAGGGAAGAAAGAAACCACGTGATGCTGTGAAATCAGAAGAAAAAAAAAATTTTTTTCCAATAAAGCATAATTTCCAAGATGCTCTACATTGGTTATACAGGGAAAACATTCCTTATAAAAATACTATATTTGTAATTATTTTATAACTTTTTTTTAATGCAGATAATATGTTTTGTAAATTAATGGTGTAAATAATACAGCATATGTATTTCTATGTCAGACTTAATTTTCCTGAAATGAGTAGTAAGCATTCTAATTTTGTACTGTTACTTGTACCTTTTTACAAATGGAAACTCCATGCTGTTTGCAGGTATCATGCATCTTATTTGCACATTACTTTAATAAAATATGCTGCCGTGTGGTCTCTGACCCACATTAGTGTATGAAGAATGAAAAGTGTGAATTATGTTTGTAGACAGTGTTGCAAATGTAGGTGCCTTCTGATGCATGTTTGCACCTTTATTTGACTTAAACATGTACCTTTAGATTTACTATGTAAAATGTGTTCATCTTCGAAGAGTGGGTGTGGTCCCGCCACAGCTACTGGTAAGGTGGGTTGAAGCTATTTGAACCAAAACAAGGCTGTAAATTTTCCAGTGTGTGAATTCCCCTTATCAGATGTGTGCGCGCACACACTTGGTTTTCATGCCCGCAGGGCTGTAGTACCAGCAGTTTGCCCGTGCCTTTGTTAGTGTGCCTGCATCTGGTGGAGGGATATATGCAGTAGATGCACAAATTCATATCAAGCTATTAAGTAAAAGAAGAAAAAAGGCACTGGATATCTGCCTGGTAACCTCACTCTTCTCCGAGTTGCTCAGTGTCAAGTGTTTGCCAAGTACACAGTGCGTGCCTGAGTCTTTGCTTTCCCATACCCTTTCTCCCTCTTTTTTGCTTCTGCAACCACTCCCTGCTTAACACGAGGTAATCCAAGAACAAGATAATGTTTTCTTTGGTTTAATTCATGCTTCTGTTCCTTACTTGGCTGCCCTTCTCTGGTTATAGATGAGATCTGTGCTGTATTTAATTGCTCAGTCAAGTTGAGCAATTGTAAACTCTTGCTGGATTATATTTGTAGTAATGAACCCAATATCTTTAACTATACAAAGTCAGAGAAAGAGGATTGCTTACTATAAAATTGTAGTTAAAACTGAGTGAAAACACTATTTTGTTTTTCTATGTACAGATGCCTTCTTTTTTAAAAAGCCGTGAATCCTGTTGTCATCACTGCTCTAAAACAGCGAGACTTCAAAATGGTTAATTCTACAGGACATTGGCTTTTTAAATCTGCCTGCTTTGAAGGTGTAAACTTACATGGTTGCCAAATAGCTTCTTTTAAACTAAATTAAAAGCAGCTGTTAGAATAGGCCATCACAGGCATCAGGGCTAAAGCGAGAGCAAAGATTTTGTTGCCTGAACTAAGGGCTTTTAGTTGTCTGTAGCCAGAAACCTGGTACCCAGATTGCAATGCAATTTCCCTTTAATTTAGACACCAGTATTAGAGACAGGAAGTTAATCCATCCTTAGGCACTGGTGGTCTTAAGTCTACAGAATGGATTTTGCGTGTTTCAGTTGATCATATTGCCAGATTTTTTGACTTACTGTTAATTTGTCTTCATTGCTGCCAGATGCGCTGATGTGGTGACAGACATTGGTATGGGTATTTGATTATAATTAAGTGCATTTGAAAGAGATTAATTTTTCCTCAGTTAAGCACAAACCTGTAGGTCAATAAGGCAAGCAATCTAAAATTTGATTCACTAATATATCTCTCCTTTTTCTGCCCTGCACCCGCCTCCCCAATGACCCTGTTTTTAGGGAGAGGAGAGCCCGGGGCTATGATAGCTCCTGTTTATAACCAGACATTGCTTTTTTGACATATTAAAAAATACTGAAGTTAAAAACAGTAACTCCAGATTTAGTGTTTATCCTTAAGAACTCTATGTTAAAGGTCCATCATGAAAAACAAGCTTTAAATTTATTTTCTGTAGTGGGTGAAGGTTGAGAACAGTGGCAATGTCATTTTATTCCTTTTTCATCTTTTCCCTTGCGGAGATGCTAATCTTCCAAAGGCTTGGATGTCTGTACCTAAATAAATGCTCAGGGTCAATGACTTGAGTTTTAAATGCTTTCCATCAAGTTTCATTTAGCAATCTAGACATAGGATGCCTTAAATTTTTATTTCATGCCTTAAATGCCCAGAAATGGAAATGAGAGCTCCAAAGTCCTCTTTTCTGCTAGCTTGAGTTTTTGTGTTTAATAAGCGGATTGTGCTTAAATACAGTGGCAATCTGAAATTTGCAAGATAGTTGCAAATATCTTAGTAGTTCTTTTTAAGACCACTGATGTAACCAAACATCTGTTTTAAAGGCTTGCAAGTTTGCTTGCCTTCATTCTTTCTTTTTTTCTTCTCCCCTCTAAAGATGCAGATGTTAGTGAGTTGGTAGTTGGGGATATTGACCCAGCTGAAAGCTAAATCGTAAATTGATGTGATGGGAAAATAAATCGCAGCCAACCCTGAGTAAAGCTTACACTGCATCTCAAGAGTTAGAAACAAGTGTTGTGTTGCTGTATGACAAAACAGACATTTTGTGGTTTAATGACCAGCAGCAGCTGGAATCTTGCCATGGGCTCACTTAAAACTTGTAGAATGTTCTTTAAGGGTAGTATCCACTTAAAACATTTTGTTAGGTAAAGCATTATCTGTTGAACTCACATAAGCAGTTGCTGAGGTATAGTTTCTGCAAGCCCTAAATAATAATTTTAATAGTTTTAGACAGATGAGTGGAGTTACTCTTTTACCAGAATCTCTCTGGAGCGAGCATTTTCTTAACGAGTAATCGAAATGGTGTGTATGAGATGACTCTAGGGATACCTGCATTTACTGAAGGCTGTTAGAATTTCAAACACAAAAAACCTTATGGAGTACTACTGTAATGCAGCAGCAAGTGCTTTAATTTAGAATTCTTAACTGTAAGAGGATCTTGACAAATGGTAAAGTTAGGTGCAAAGTTTTCTCCAACTGAGGGCTCATTAGTTTCACCAAACATTTCTTATTTCAGTCTCGGGGATCTCTTGAACACGAAAGCTTTATTCCTTGAGCCACTTCAAAGAAGCTTAAAACTAAGACTTTAGATTTGCACTGCAAACATTTATGTTCTGCCTGTCTTACAAACCAGGACTATAATTGGGGACTGTGTTCCTTCTTGAATATAAACATAAGCAGAAATTCTGTTAGCTATTTGCAAGATTTCTTGTTGCAGGTATGACACGTCTCAGAGAATTATACTTTCTCAGTGAGGTCTATCTTTTTTTGTTCACTTTGTGTATTGCTTTGTCATAGAGAATGTGTCTTGACTACTTGGATGTTAGTTCACAGCCTTGTGAAATTATTTCGTTAAGAAAATGAGAGAGGGGAGCCTCAGCCTGTTTAATGAAGGGAAAAAAACCGTGTGTAACAAGATGCAGTTTGTGTTCATACCATTGTACTCCGATTAAGAACTTACCAGATACCTTCCTTTTTTATGTTTCAGGGAAGTGTTACAGGAAGGAATAAAAGCAACAATGTCTTGATTCATTAATGTGTGGCAAAAAGTGCTTCTCTTGGTTGTTGTGCTTAAGTATAAAGGTCGTTGTTCCCCTGAAATAAATATGTGCACACCTGACCTCTTACCAAAGGCACAGGTGGCCTCTCCTGTTTCCCCTGCTGATCTTTTTCTCATGGCTCAATAGTGCTCCCATGTCCTCAGGGGACCCTCTCTGGTAACCTACACTCCTCTGTTTCCAGTTTCTCTGCTTGCCATGTCACTGTGGTGACAGGCTGGGACAAATGGACTCAGTGTACAGAGCACAGTGCAATTGCAGACAGTAAGTGATTGTGTGCTGGAAGAGAGGAGGGAAAGTGTTGGGAGAGAGACAGGCTAGCCACAGCTTTAGGAAGAACTCGGTATGAATGTGCAGAAAATGCGTAATTCAGGGGACAGGGATAAAATATTTATAATACAATAATATGAACATAATAAAGAGCATTTCTGTACTTCACAAGCTTTACAATACTTTTTGTGTGTTTAATTCTTCTCATCCTCCGTGCTTTCAAATGCCAAAACAGCAATGCACTGAAGAGCACATCATCTGGAGAGTGACCTCTTACTGCATCAAAAATCTCCTTTTCTGGTAGGCAAGAAACAAGATCCATTTGTTATTCTGTATTTGTGTTCAAGACTAAATACTGCTGATGTGGTGCAGTTTCCCAAAGTCATGTGTTCTGTGGGGTCCACTGTGTCAGAATGCACGTGATCAATGTGACTCAAGAATGCCATGGGACAGCAGGACCTGACAGTGAAGTTGGTAGTGATTCTAAGTTCGCTGCTCATAAAACAAATTCAGGCTTTGTGACTTCAGAATTTGTTTTTCCCCCACACAACAGAGAAGAGAACCATAAATTACTCTAGGTTAGGGAATACTGAATAGCACTTCTGCATGATCCCTCTGCCTCAGCCATCAACAAGGGTATTGGTGTTATTCCTATTCAGTTTGGCTCTTGACCATGGGCTGTTGAGCAGCAGTTTCAGTGCAGGAATTTGCAGTGTGAGTACCTGTATGTACTCTGTTCTGAAATTAATGGTGACTAATTTTAAGGCATGTGAATTTCAAATATGGCATTGGAAATGAAGATCCAACTTACTTGACAGAGGTAGTAAGATCCCCTGGATATAAGACAGGCTTTGGGATTTTGTAGGCCCCTACTTTGAAAGGCTGGTATACAACATTGTCTAAAGACACACTCATTTGCCATAGCAATGTGTGACCTACTTATTTTCAGCACTTCCTTTGTAGGTGTGCATGTAGAAGCTATGGCTTATGATTTGGGTCTGCTGCTGGATTATCAAAATTCAGGTATTGGTTATAGAGATGTGTGAAATAACATCTTGGAGAGTGAGGCCTCAGCTTCTTTTATGGCAAAATGATGCAAGGCCACATCAGTTCCTATCCAGTTAAAGAAATGCCCTTTGGTACTCTTCCTGGTGTTCAGCCTACTTATTTTAGAAATCACTGAAAAAATACTGTCATGGAGGAATAGACATTGATGTCCTTTGGTTGCTTGCAAAATGCTTGCATTTTGTTTTGCTGTAACATGAAGAATTCAGGACTCCATTCAGCCTCTGTTCATCAACAAATAGTAGACTACTTTCATCCTGATTTTCATAGATGTGCCAGCACTTGACAGCCGTATCTAGTTCTGTCCTGTGCTGGCATGCTTCATGTTAGGGAAGTAGTCAGAGCTACTGTAAGGCAGAGCTACAGAGATCCCTTAAAGGGGATTCAGGAGAGGAGGGCTGTAGTTTCCCTCCACAGAGGGGTTTTGAATAGTTCTCTTGTTCTAAGGGAGTAACTTGTGCAGGTTTTAACGTTTAGTCCCCATAATTCAATAAGCTTATCAAAGAGTTAGAGCTGCCACTTTATTAGCCCTTGAATGGGGAAGGTGTGCATTTTCTGCAGGACAGTACGATGGAGTTTTTGGAACTGCTTTTTGATCTCATTGTGATTCTAGACTCTTAGAAGTGAGCAGAAAGATTTGGTCCTTCATTTGGCATATGGAGGTCCCTCATGATCTGCCTTACTGCATGCAGAAAAATTTAGCAGTCTATTGACTAACCAGAGAGTTCACACCACAAAAAATTCATTCACTGGTACCACATAATAATTGTTAACACATCTCCAAATGAGACTTTTGTTCTACGGTTTTTTTAATAGCTGTGGCTGACTAGCATAGCAACGAAGAAGCTGCTGTTTGAGTAAGTGGTAGGAGACATACATAATTAAGCCAACTCATAACTGAAACTAGCCACTCTCCTGGCTTAAAATAAACTGTATTTGTACTGCTACCTGCTGCAGGTCTGTACACCAGCAGCATTAAGAAAGCATGCCCGTAGCCTGGCCTCTGCCACAGAGTGATCGGATTCTTTATTAGTGTAAAGTTCTTTCTCTATTAACCTTCCCTCAGGAAAGGGGAAACATGGCCTCCATTGTAATTAGCTTGAACAGCCTTCCATGTAAGCTAAAGAATGGAAAGTGTCAGGGGTGCTTGCAGCAGCCTCGTAGGTATTTGCTGTTAGCAAGGAAAAGTTAATCTGCTCTCAGATATTGGCAAGGGCACAAAAGCCCACGTGTAAAAATATTCTTAGAATGAATTAAATTTCACATAAATGTGACCACACAGTAGGTAAAGTAGTAAAATGGTGGTGATGATGGAAAATATGACTAATCAGAAAGCTGCATTAAGTTAATGAATAAAATTGTCCTTTAATATAAACTGAGGTTCTTAAGTGCCTTATTTTAAAAATGTGTTTGTTTATTGTTCTGTAGCTTATAACATCTGTTTTATTTCACCTACCAGCACAATCTAGCAGTTTTGTCTGAAACAGCATTTACATTCAAAGTATGGGGGTTCTTTGAAAAAAAAAGAGAAGAGGATGAAATCAAAAAGCAATTCTGTGACACTGAGTCACTGAACTTGTTTTACTGTCTTAAATCAGAACATGAAAAAAGACTGAAAAAATAGAAATGTTTTGATTTTTCACTTTGAAATTACTTGTCTCAAAATTATTTTCATTTTTGTTTTTGAATTCTTCCTTTTCCATTCAGAACTGGAATATAAAGTGCAGAGCCCCTTGGGTTATCAGGGCAACACAGACCAGGCACACAGCTGGAGTGTGTAGAGCTGTTGCTTGTTCTTTCCCTGCTGCACATCCTTCTTCCCAAATCCATTTGATCTAAGTTTGGCAGGTCCTCGGGGATTGATTCTCCTTCCTACCAGAGTATGTTTCTCTCCTTGATTTCTTCTTAGAAGTACTGATTCAACAAATTTCTATAATCATAAAGAGTCAGGCTTGAGATTTTTCTGTGTGATTAGAAATGTTCTGCTCCCTGTGCGCTTTGAGAGCTGTAGGAGGCTGGTCCCTGCACCTCCTGTGTAACCCAGGATGGGTTCTGAGCAAGCTCCAAGTGGCCTCTCAGCGTTGCTGTGTGTGCTGTTGGCAGGGGAGCCACAGGGGCAGCCTTGCTCTCCACAACTCCCCCCCTGGGGGATGCCTTGCTGCAGCAGATCTCAAACAGCACCTCAGATTCAGGAGCTGTGTGAGCAATGCCCAAATCATCTCTTCTGTTAACTACCTGATGTGGCCTTTTATTTGCACTTCAGTTTATCTCTCAGACAAGGCAGCTGAGGAAACTTCTTAGAGTCTGTAGCATCTGATCATTGGTCAGGTGCAGGGGCTGAGGAGAGTCATCTGGGAAAGGCTTTCCTACCTCTTTCCTCCACTGAAAGCTTTCCAGCTGTTCAGTAGTGTTGGACCTCTTTACTCTTCACAAAACATTCTTAAATGGAAAAGCAGGAATTTGCTCTTGTAGTTCATAGCAATTACAAAGAAACTATTTAATAAATTTTGGTGGGGTTTTTCTTCTTTTTTTTTTAATGAGGTCTTTCACAAAGGAGTTTTAAGCTTATGTGGACTTCCTGCTCAAGCTTCATGTATTTGTCAGGAAAGAAAGAAAAAGGGTCTGCTTTTTTAGGGCCAGGTGTTTTATATGGCTGAGTTAAAACATGCCTGGAAAGGCTGTGGTTGTTTTCCTGTCTGAAAAGTACTGCATTTATTTGTTATTTTTCCCCTTCCTTTTTGTAACATTTAGCACATAAACTTTTAGATATGCTATTTATTTCTGTGTTTTCTATTTGTGAATCTCTTATGGCCATTATTTTCTTTGCAATGCTGGAATGAAAACTGAACATTGTTTCCTCCTCTCCTCAAATATTCTTACAGATGTTGCTCTAAATCGGTTATGGGGCTGACATAGCATTTGGTTGCCTGACAAATGTGCCATAATAACGCAGCTCAGTAAAATGTGGAATTTCTGAGGTACTGCTTGTAACTTTTTCAATGCAGTTGTAAATTCCCATCCATGTCAGCACAGGTGGAAAGATAGTCACAAATAATGTATGCACGTGTGTGTGTGCGCCTGTGTGCACATGTGTGCATGGAGGTTGGGGCGTAGAGGTTGCCTGTACTTATTCGCTCTAAGGAGTCCTCTAGGTGGTACACCACTTCCATTACTTATTTCAGCTACTCGAAGCAAATTAGAAAAATAAATACTCTCATTAAACTCAAAATTTTCTTCCTAACAAGGTTTTAGAGAGAGAATGTGTGCCCGCAAGTTGAAGCAGGAGGTTGTGGCAGCTGAAGGTAGGAGCTGGCCCTGGTCAACCGTGACAAGCTTCACAGCAGCCCCTCAGACAATGACAAAAGAGCCATTTCAGGTACCCACCATGAGTTTCTGCTTCTGAGAGGGCTGAGCCGAGCTGCTCAGGAGAATTCAGCAGTGAGCTGGAACACTGTGCTGGTAGTTCACAGCACTGGGCAGGGATGGGAATGTGCATCGCCCCGAGATCTTTTGCTTTTCCTGTTTCCTTGTGTGATCAGTTCTGAGAGGCGAGATGTTTGGATATGTTTGGGAATGCAGCTAATCCTACTGAATGGTCCATGCTAACAAGGCAGCCCCCATCCAGCCTTCCTGCCTGTGCCAATCATTCTGCCTCCCTGATGAGAACTTGCTTTTCATCTGAACACATGCTGAGCCAGTCAAGGAATTAGACCATCCTTTCTCCGAAAATTAGTATTTTCTGGCTGTTCCCTTTGATTACATGAGTATAAGACTACTCAGGAGTTGTTACACAACAGCTAAGAGCAAAACATTTGGAGGAATCTTAGAATTTGATGAGCTGCTTCTGCTGAACTACCTGGGAGGAAAGCCAGGCAGAAATTCTGGGAACACTAATTTTAGAAATATCGCCTCTTCTTACAATGAATGGTAAAAAGAATAATTGCTTAACAACTAAAGCTCACCCTAGAAACCTCTTTCTTAGCTATTATTTCAATCATCACTACAGAAACATAATTTAGAACAGAATTCCGACTTACACTACATAATAATATTTGTAGAGCATGGATACAGTGACGAACATCAAGCTGCACACAGAACTAGTGCTAAAAGAATATTTATTCTCACAGTTACAGACTTTAAAATCAGGTGTTTTTAAAGGTAAAAATGAGTATTTGGCCTTGTCAAAGTCTTCATGCAGTATCTATCTTTAGCTGCTTGGAAACAAGCAGTTTTCTACATCTAGTAAAGTAGTCTGTATACTGTGTTTTCACTTCTTATATTTCAAATACAGTCCACCCACTAAATGCAATACAATTTTCAACAGACAAGGATTATTAGAATTTAAAACTTGTGGAATAAATCAAATAGCTTACTTGGAAGACTAACCAGTGAGTATTCTATTTTTTTTCTGGTTTATGATTATTAGTGTTTATATCAGTATTTCCTGAAAAGAGCATGTTTAAACCCAGGTGCTTTCGTCCATCAAAGTATTTGATTTTATGAAAAATTTATAATTCTAATCTCAAAATCAGCCTACTTTTAAAAATTATTATTACCCTGCATGTTGCACATTAGCATTCTTCTAGATCCTGTATAATTTAAAACCAGTTGATCCAAAAGGTGACCCAAAATAGTGTCATTTCCCTCAAGTGATAAAGTGGTGGCTACTTGTTACTACTGCCTGGTCTTTCTTTTATGTCAGTGATGAGAAGCCACACAAGACTGGCTTCCAGTGGTGAGACTCCTGCCTCGGACCTCAAGCTTTCACAGAGAAGGCAAGTGCTAAAATAAGGATGTGATGTTGTGATGGTTTTATCAGGAGCTTAGGGTGGAAAAACTCAATAGATGTGGAGGGGATCAAAGGCAGAAAAAGAGAGTGACTAGGGAGAATTGTGGGATGGAGAGACACACAGAGTGGAACATAGAGATATGCATGAATAGGGATGATCAACTACCTAAAAACTCCGAGAAAATCCAAACAAATCAGCAGAAAGGGTCTGACTGACTCCTCCCTGCAGCCGTGTCTGTAGGCTGGAGGTTGGGTTGGGACGAAGGAGAGGAGAAAGTTGAATGTGCCACAAAGAGGATCTGCTCTGCACAGTATGAGCTATTCTGAACAAATTTAAATGTCTGTTCTGCCAGAGATCAGTACAAAAAATAATTTCACTGTCTTGTGTTAGCACCACTCAAACCACACACGGGAAAGATAATTCACATCTTCAGGTGCACCATGAAAAGATTTCTGTAAAGTCTTCAAAAGGAAGTTTTAACTCATACAAGCAGATACAGGTGGTAGGTAGGGTTTGGGTTCTTCCTGAATCCTTTTAGCTAATGGAAGGTTAGCCCTGTAGGCTCAGGTAGCTGTCTTGGTTTCCTCTGGGCTCAGTGGATATGCGATAAGCATCTCAGGAGATGCTTGTCCCCATGTCTTGGAAACCCATCTGAGAAGGAGCTGCACTGATGTTCAAGGCTGCCCACACCTCTGCTGACAACCTTAGAAAACAGATCAAATTAAAAGCTTAACTTCTGGTCAGATAGGGGTAGGTCAGTAAATCTTGTGCTACAACAATATTTGTTACTCACTAGAAATGAGAAAAAAGAGCACAGTTTAGCTGACTTCAGAAAGCCCCAAATAGGTTTATAGAAGCTGCCAACAAAAAACACCCCAGATACTTAATTGTAATGTGTTGCATTCTGACGATGAAGCTGAGATCATTAGCATGATCTTT
The DNA here is from genome assembly GCF_000691975.1 of Corvus brachyrhynchos. Lineage (NCBI taxonomy): Eukaryota > Metazoa > Chordata > Aves > Passeriformes > Corvidae > Corvus > Corvus brachyrhynchos. Next base: position 7,458,445 of record NW_008237919.1, on the reverse strand, counting down.
TTTGCTGACTTTAAATGCTCACAATAGGAATGGGGTTGGGTCTATTTTGACAATACTATGACAAACAAATGATTGTAGAAAGTGTTCCTTTGTAAAACCATCTGTTTCCTCCTTCCACTTAGAAAGGTCTGCTAAAACCCGCTTGCTCACAAATGTAGGAATCTCTTTGATTTTCAGCCCAAATTTACCCAGGACAGATATTTGCTCTTTGGAATAACAGCTTTCTGTTGCTGAAAGTGGATGGAACAGTATCCAATATGTAGATTCCAACGTTTTCGTAAAGACCAAGCATATTCCTTCTCTACCTTCCTGGTTTAGAGAAGCCATAGTTCTGTACTTTTCTTTGAATATCACTTGCCTTTTCCTTAATATTTTGTGCATCTCTTTCCTCTAAATTTATAAATTCAACAAAGGATCACTGTAAATCGACAATGGCAATCCTCTGAAAAATTAGCTTTATTCAAAACTTTGAGTTAAATATTGACTAATTTAGCTCCAGGAAGGAAGAAAACAATTTCTGTTGAACAGAATCACAAGAAGGTTCTGTCTTGTTCTAAAATGGGATGAGTTACACTGGGTGCAAGTTGGCCTTGTTTGAAGTCAATGGTGATATTCCTATTTAAATTAGGATTTTATTAGTGTTCTAACTGTTAAGAATAGGATGACTGAAGGGGCTGGTTACAGTGAAAGGGAACACTGGGTTTGGATCTTTCTATTAAAATGATCTAATCTCTCATTAATGCAACAAACAATTAATTGTCACTTACGACTAATGGAAATAAATCAATTTGATCAAAATTCAAAATGTGCCACTTCTCAGAAACCTGAATTTTAATGAAAAGCAAGAACATACTCCGACACTTTAGCTTGTCTAATCCCCATTCTGATTGCACTGAATGATAGTTGTTTAAAGCACTTGAATAATTTTAACTACACTGTACCAATGTATCATTCTAGGTTTAAACCTGAAATTAAATACAGAGAAGGCAGTGAAAGAAAAAACGCAAAGCCTTAACTTTCCTGAGCAAGTAACTAACTAAGCAAATGAAGTCATATTCAGACTGCCTATGCGTTCAGCGTTGTTGTGACTCCCTTCAAAACTTAGTGGTCTTGAGTTTTTTTCTTATCTCCTTTTTGCTTTCAACTGAGATGCACTGTGAAAGAAATATGGCCTTTCCTCTGAATTTATAATTGCTCGAATATAAGCTTCCTGTGGGAACAGCTACCATGCTGCTATGCTTAGGCATTTATGACATGTCTCTGGTTCTGTCTGTGTCCTGACATGGGGCAAAGGCCAAGCAGGAAAAGCAGGTTGTGCTTTGAAAGGGTCATTCCTCTGGGAAGCAGAGACAGTCTCACAGCTGGCTGCAGAGCGTTCCCCAGTTCCAGCTTTTCTCACCCTTCAAGCCCAGTTTTGGGCACCAAATGCTTCTTTTTTTTCTGTGATTCTTCACACTCCTCATGATTTCACAAATTGGGCAGGTGACTTTCCTCTGCAGCTGCAGGATGAATCTGCATTGGCTCAGAACATGCTTACTTCTAATTTTGGCTTTGGTTTGTCTTTTGCTTTTGTGTATTTGCTGAAGGGTTTTGCCCTTTCATGCAGCCAGCATTATCTAAAGGGAATTAGTTTTCTTGCAACAGATTGTTTAGTCCCCTATTAATACTTCCTTAATGGAAACAGTTGATCAAACCCCTCAGCAGCTGAGCGTAAAACAACCTAAAGATACAAGAAAATATACAAATGAAAAAAGAAAATGTAACTCTTTTTATTTTTTTAATGCATCCTATCATTCCTGAAGCACTTAGCAAGAGTGCTTTAAGAATACCACATTCATCCACGCCTTGCAGAGACTGGCTGAGCCCATGCTCTAGACAGCCCTTTGGAAGTGCCTGTGTTTCTCTAATGACAGTGAAATGTACTTGTGGCAGAGACCTAGGGAAACATCTCGGTTAGCAAGAATCACTCCTGGGCTTTTGCTTTGTGTTGCTCTTCTCACACATGATGGAGAGACTACTTTTTCACTAACATCCATTCAGAAACATATTCATGTACGAGGTTCTAACAGCTAGGATTTCATTACTAACCTGGGTGGAACTGTAAAGACTTTCTTTAAGCACACAAATGTGCAAACAGGGATAATTTTTATCACACACTCCCCAAAGACATAATATATTCAGTCTTATTCTAAACCCTGAGAGGTAAGGCCATAGAACATGAAACAGTATTGTATTTCATTTACTGTTTTATTATAAAATTATCCACTAGGTAGATATTTATTTTGTAAGTTTGAATGGGAAAATTATATTTTGCTGCTGGAAAACTCTTATAACTTTATACTACCAGCAAGATAAATAAATAAAAGATATTGTTTCTGAAGACACAGAACAGAAAAAGAGATTAACAATTTTTTTCCAACAAAAATATTGTTCCATATTGATAAAATCCTGAAAAAAATTGTTGACATTCTAAAATAACTGTAGACTGAAAAAAATTATTTTATTTTGTTTTCTTTTTTCTAAATTTGAATCTTTCAATTTTGGTTTCCTCCAGGGAAATTCCAAGGGACTTCCCAAGCAGTGTCCTCAAGTTTTCAGAAAAGTCCAAATATCTTTATCAGTTTGTCTGATGAACCAGAAATATCTGATATTGGGATACATCAAAGGCCTGCCTTTCTTATACCAGAAAGATTCTCTCTTTGTATCCATAAACTTGCACAGCAAAATGAGATTTCCTGATTGGGATCCTGCAGAAGGATGAGAATATCTTCAGTGTCTTAACATCTCTGTTTCCCTGTTCAGGTCTTACCTTTTTTTGGAGTGAATCAAGCAGATCCTTCTGTGATCAAATTCAGATGTGTTTCTGGGGACAACTCTGAGGCTGTTCCCAGTGGTCAGCTGGGGAAGCAGTAGCAGTGGTCCCCCTGCAGAGCCTTCTCACATGCCTTCAAATCAGGGCTTCCGAAGCATTTCATAGGCTGTAACACAGTCCTTACATAATTTCAGAATATTATATGTTGAAAAAAAAGGAGGGAGGGGAGAAAAAGAGGGAAAGGGAAAGGAAGGGAGGGAGGGAGGGAGGGAGGGAGGAAGGAAGGAAGGAAGGAAGGAATTCGGAAGGAATTCGGAAGGAATTCGGAAGGAATTCGGAAGGAATTCGGAAGGAATTCGGAAGGAATTCGGAAGGAATTCGGAAGGAATTCGGAAGGAATTCGGAAGGAATTCGGAAGGAATTCGGAAGGAATTCGGAAGGAATTCGGAAGGAATTCGGAAGGAATTCGGAAGGAATTCGGAAGGAATTCGGAAGGAATTCGGAAGGAATTCGGAAGGAATTCGGAAGGAATTCGGAAGGAATTCGGAAGGAATTCGGAAGGAAGGAAGGAAGGAAGGAAGGGAGGAAGGAAGGAAGGGAGGGAGGGAGGGAGGGAGGGAGGGATCTGGAGGGAAAAAAAAAAAAGGGAGGCTGTCCCAGCTTTGTCCCCTCTGAATGCCTGTGCACCCCCAGCACTGATGAAGAAAAGGCCAAGATGATGTGAAAGCACTGCTCAGCAATAGCTAAATTGTCAGTGTGTTACCAACACTGTTTCAGTCACAAATCCAAAACATATTGCTCTATTCAAGGTACTATACAACTACAACTATATAGAAAAGTTAACTGTGTCCCAGTGAAAACCAGTGCAGGAGGAAAAGGCACCGATCATAACTGGGGAATATTTTTAATATTTACCTAATGCCATTCTTTTTTACTTAGTTTTAAATGCCTTTTCTGTTTTATTCAATTGCATTTTTAGTTACTTTCAAGACATGCAATATGGCTTCTTGTCCTTGCTAAAATCAGCTAGCTTTAGACAAGTCAGGATTTTACCTAGCAACTTCTAAGGAAAAAAAAACTTTTATTAAAATATAGAAAAGATTTTTGCAGGTAAACCCTATTCAGTGACTTTACATAACCAGTAGAATATGAGTTGGGAAAGCAAATTCTTTTAAAAGTTAATAAGAACTTTTCAGGAAAAGAAATTTGCAGAAAAGGTCATCGTTTCAAAATTCGGAAAAGAGACATAAAATCATCTAATCAGCATTCCTTGGGGAACATTTAGTCAGGGCAAAATAAATCAGATTAACTGAAATAATTGCCTTCAAGAAATAATTTGATCAGCTCTCCATTTAACTTGACATTAATTTGACCGAAAAAAGCAAAACAAAGTAATGTCTGGGCTAGAATCTTCTGTTTATTGTTCCTTCCTTGTTAAAAAAAGCTCACAGATAATTTTTATTGGTAGCAATTTGGTGTTAGTAGATAACCAACAATTTATTACTAGATTCATGCCATATTGCTTCTTCAACTTGCAGAAACCCATTTCTTTCATCGATAAAACACTTTTTAATTTATCACCTCTTGAGAGCACTTAAGCAACTGTGATTCAATTAAACCAGTGTTCAATGGCTATGCCTGTGTTTCTCACTTGGCTGATAAAAGAAAAAGATGGGGCACATTATATTGATGGACTATAGCTTATTTATGGTTTTAACCTATAAGTCTTTAACAATCACCTGAATTTTGAATGTGTGTGTGGAGAGTGCAGAGCTGATAAACCAAATCTACAAGTGCAACCCACGCAGAGAAAGGAGAAACATGTTTTAACATTTCATCTGTTTATGTAGTGAATCTCTAGCTTGTGGTTTTGTCAGTTCTAGAGAGCAATTTTCTCTCCTTACATGCACAACAGGGATGCCACGAGCAATAGTAGTGTAACCTTTCCTAAATTGGTAGAGCCACCAATGCTATTTTAAGAGATTTTCAGAGGGATTCAGTCTCTCATCCATTGCTGTTTGCTTCCTAAACTCCTGTGATAGGCTTTCTGGCAATAATGTAATTTCAGCTTGTAATGTCAATGCATAAGAGAAAGTAAAGTAGCCTTTAAAAATTATCCAGGTGAGGAAACTGGATCAGACAACTGCAAACTGGTTTGCTCAAGGTCTTGTGGAAAGTCAGAGCCAAAGAAACCATATTTATATTTAAATATGTATATATATATATATATATATATATCTACACATGCACATATATAAAGAGAGAAAGATAGACAATATAGATAGATATGGAGATATATATATATGGATTTAAGTCCAGGATGGATTTTAACCCAGAGGGCAACACAAAATTTCAGAGGTGTCTAGTTTAGCTGAGGGAATGAAGAACACAAAGATGGATAAACCCCAATCTTTTAAAATGCAAAAGGAAGAAAAACATAACATGATTGCACTGCTTTCAGTCTCTGTTTAATCTCCCATATTGCTCTCACAGGGAAGCTTTGAAATAAAGACAGAATCTTGGAACACAAAATGGAAGGATAGATAGTGAAATGTAGTTGAGTTCTTACCCTGCCATCTATTCCACAGGCTCACCTGAATAATTCTTTCTGAAGCTGTTACATTGCAGGGGTTCAGAAGAACAAGGCAAAATGTTGTTTGTGTTTTTATTAATTCACTTGTGCAAAATGCAGATTTCAGGGGCATTCTCTCACAAGTACAGCTGCCAAGATATTGCCTCAGGATCAAAACACAAAAGCTTACTGACATGAACATGTTTGCATAAGGCTCCTGTACTTACTAAATCCTCCTGCACAGCCCACAGAATAGGTTGGGTGAATTTAAAGAGCACAAAATATTCTTGTAAAGACAGGTTTAAATGAACATGAAAACGTTAAGTTGGAACTAGTGGCATATTTTTTGTTTAAAATTTTCTTTGGCATGGAATGTCTTTTAACAAACTTTAGGTTGTTTTTTTTTTTTTTGTCAGGAGCTCTGATATTTTATATTTTTTCCACTTTTACATATATCTTTTCTGTAAACATAGAGAATTTTGTAGGATTCATATCAGGTTTGTTGTTAAGGAAGAAAATTCCTTTTTCCCAACAACTTCATTGTGTGCAGCAGGTAGTGATGAAGATGACACAGCAAGGGTGGCTGAGGCCATCAAGCAAAGGTGGGAACTCGCAGGTCTCCAGGGAAGGTGCAGTATTCCTTTTTTTTTGAGATTTCTGATAGGAATTTGTCCAGAAGCAGATGTGAAAACTAACCATTGATTATGATTTAATTTTTGGTTTATTATTATTTTCACAATCTTTTCATCACTGAAAAGGTATAAAGATGATGGTTTTGTATATTTTGTTTTGTTGCTTGTTTGTTGGGTCTGGTTTTTTTCTCTCCTGACTCACTCTTCTGTGTTGTTGCTGCTCCTGGTGTTGTTCCCAGTTTATTTAATCCAGCTATTTGGGTAGGCGTTCTGTTTTACTTTGTGTTGAGCTGTTGATTTCTGGCTGTGGCTTCTACCTCTAATTTTGTATATAATGAACAAAATGGAAGAAAAACAAACACAATAGCAAAATATGTCATTATCCTTTGCTTTTTTTCCATGCTTTTTGTTGATCATATGCACATCATTTGTCATGCTGCCAAGAGCATCTGAGCTTCAGTCAACTACCTTTGGGACTGTAATTCCTTTATGACCTATTCTCCTATTTATTTTGTTCTGAATGGTTTAGTAATGCAGCTTGGAAAAGATACAGGCAAAGGTCTTTGGACTAAGTTTCTGTTGAATTAACATACCACTGACTACGGGCATAATGCATTTTGGGCTGGATACTGGCCTTGAGAATCCAAATCAAATTCATTTATTTTCTTTTTCAACTCCGATCTTACTTGGAGCAGCAGACATTCTTATCACAAGTTAATGCTATACTAGCAACATATTGCAACCAGAGAAGGATAATGGATACAAGAAGTTCATTCACCTGTGTGTCTTGCTATTTATCCTACATATATTAATAGAACGTGTATGCTACACAGAATAGATTGTATTTAGTTTCTTCTCCTCAGTTCTTGCATACAGAAATATAACCGCCTTGGGTTTTTTTGGTTTGTTTTGTTTTTTTTTTTTTCATGAGGAGGGGAAAGAGGGATATGATTTGCATTATTCATACGGAAAAAAATATGGCCAAGAGGTAGGTTGGGTGAACTGAAGTAAATCACAGCGTAAATAGATAATTAAACTTAACAATCTTATGTACATAAGAGCCCAGTATAGCTCTCTCTGGCTGTGTTTCAGAAGATGCCTTTGCAGTCAGACAACAATGGTAGCTTTCAAAATGTCTCTAGCATAGGCATCTATGTTGTAGAAATCTATATCTAATGGTATTCCTTTTTCAGACTGCTATGAGAAACAGCTACTCCTAAAAAGCACCTCACCTCATCCTGACTAACAGACTTAAAATATCGTAATAAATGTAAGATTTAGTAATTCCATTCAAATGTGTCATTAATGCCACTTAAATGCCCTCTCCAATAAAAAGAATCTAGCTGAATAACCCAGATGTACCTGCCTTCTGCATTAGTGCTTAAAAGTTTGTTGAGATGAATGCCACTTACAATTTTATGGAATTTGAAATCTTGCACTGTTTTTTGATATTGAGTTGTGTTCCAAAGCATGGCATGCCTCATGACAGTGGATAACATCCTTTCATGATGAAAATGTTATGTTGCTTATTGAGGATCCTTAACAATTCTGCAGTGAACAAGAATCAAATATTGATCAGTATGCTTCAATACAGACATGAGATTTAATCATATGCTTGAGTATGATCATCAAATATTTATGCAAGTGGATCAATACAGTTTAAGAATAAAGTTAGCATGATACACAACAATTACTTAGAAGAAAAAATACTGTTTTCTTATGAAGATAAAATTAATAGTTAAGGTATCTATGTACCCTTGTGGCTATATCTTAGACAGAGACTTGCATCTGTGACCCCGCAGGTGGTGAGACCATTGCAATTGCTCGAAAATATCAAGGGGTTGGCTACATTGCTCCTGAATTAAAATTCACTTATTTTAAATAATGGTATGAAAAATCTTGAACTGAAAATCCCTATACCTGTCTAGCTGTAGAATTCGAGTTACAGGGAGCAGTTGAGGAGAGAAATCATAAAGCAGTGCAATATGAACCCATCACTGCTGTGGAGGGAGATTAGAGCAGAGAGTCAGCACAGTAAATTTCTTTGCCATCTGCTCCTTCAGTTTCTTGACCAGGTTGCAAGGCAGGCAATATCCTCCCTTTTGTGCCATTAAAAGTGCCATGTGCTCTCTTCTGCGTCAAGGTATTTGATGCAGTCCAAACTTCACACATTCTGAAGCAAAATTCATCAGAGTAGACTTGGACTGAGCCATAGGACATTATCCTACAAGAGTTGTCCATTGAAGCATTAAACTCACTAAATGTTAACTCAGAGTAGGCAGTGCCTAACTAAGCTATAGGAACCAGTCCTAAATGAGTTAAAATGTGTACTGGAAAACAGTGATGTGCGTTTTTTCCCATAGTGTTTGATCCCACTAAAGAAACTCTTTTGAACCAAGTTTCTAGAATAGCTCATTTAAAGATAACATGAATATTTTTACATGGCTTTGCCCTACCCACACATAGCCACGCCTTCAGCAGACTTGTCCAAACTACAGCAGAGGATGTTTTTATACATGTGAAATTACTGCATCAGAAATATATTCCATGGAGAAAAGTCAGGCAAAGAGAAAAGAAAAAGAATTTGACTATAAATATTTTGCTCTTTTTAACCTGATTTCCTCTACTAAAATTAAAAAGCTTGATGATGTTATTTTAAAAATTAATTTTCTCACTGTTTTTATGTACATTCAGTAATTGTGTAGATTATTTCAAAATATAATTTCCTTTAAAAAAAACCAACATTTAAATATTTATAAATGTTTTGCTAAAATACCAGAAACTAATTTTTTTTTATTCAGACGTATATCAGGGACCAAACATTACTTCATTATCAAGTTTTTAATACTAAAGATTACAGCCTCAGAACAAAGGTTCCCACATCACAGAAATTATCATTTCGAGGCATGTGTACTTAGTGGATCTGTGCTGTGATATACACAAGAAATGCATCTTTAAAAGGAACATTATTTAATAAAATCTGTATTATATTTATAATTATATATGAGTATATATTAAGAATCTATATTATATTTATAATATATTGAATCAGCAAAAAGAAAGTGATTTAGGAAATCTATTTGGTTAGCATATTCTGTTCCTTTTTTTCTCTTTTTTCCTTTTCATAGTCTTTTCAAAGCAACAAGTACCAATACCTTTTGTAAAGAACAGTGGAGGAGGTGTGAAGAGATGAAGAATCTAGATGTACTCATCACTGTCTGAACGTTATTTTAAGAGGGCAAAAGAAAATAGAGAACCTTGGTTAAACAAAGACAGGCTCAAGGGATGACGATTCCATTAACGGTGTAGAGAACAGAAGTGAATGAATGAATCACACTCATAAAGGATCAGAGACGGAGGGTGAGGACTCAGCCAGCATCTGCAATAAGTGGTCTACATCAAGCAAATGGAAATACCTCAGGTGCAAGTGTTTTATAGCCATCCTCCATTATTTTATTATTTACTTTGTTACTTTAATTGTGCTGGGAACTGTTCCTTGCTGTGAAAACCACAGTATCCTTCCTTAAAGAAATACAACTGTTTTTGTGATGCCATTTTTTAAATTTCATAGCACATTATAAAACTATAATTTATTTTTAATTTAAAAGATAGAGCAAGATTTTCAACCTGGGGACACAGGATCTCCTGTAGTGGAATCTGGGTATTTCTTAGAGTCAATAAATCAAAACCATTTGAAATCTCTGATGCAGAAGAAAAAAATATTTAAAATATAAATATATGTAAAATAGTTTCAGGGAGAAAAAAAAATCAAAATCAACTAGTACAAAATTGAACAAACTACCCCCCAAAACTGTTATCAGCTGCTAATGTCCTCTGACATAATATGCTTTTGTGGTGACAATGCTTTCCCACGTTGTGTCATTCCTCTTGATGCTAATAGCCTTCTGACTTTGTAGGATAGGATTTCCAGTTGGTAAAATGTAATCAGTCTTTCTGACTTTGAATCGTCTCATTAAAAAAAAAAAAACCAAGCCAAGCTAATTATTTGTATTCTAAAGGCACTTTCACCTTGTCCTCCACTTTTCAAAGGTGTATTCCACACTGGGCAAATGAAGCAAAATTGATGATGCACTGTTAGAAAGTAACTCTTCCACTGCTGTTCAGTGGTGCAAGTTCTTGGGGAAGAGTAATTTTAATTTCCTCTATTTTTAAGCAAGGGATTTCCCAAAAAAAGAATGTTTTGTTGTTGTTGCCCGTTCAAACAAAGGCAGAGGTAAACAAACATTTAATGAATCACAAAGAGCAAAATTCAGCCTGCTGTAATTCCACTGGAGTTTCAGGCCAACATGCACATTTTTTTGTCAAAGACACCAAAAGCGAGGCTAGAATCCAACGTATAATGTCAGATTCACTTCTATGTAAAAAAAGCACATTATGCTTTTTCAGGTGAGCATTTCTTAGGGCCTCATACAACACCCAGAATACAGAACACTTCCTATGTATTAATTTTATGTCTCACATTTTACATTACATCCTTTTTGCCCAATATTTAACAATATAAATTACTTTTTTATCGGCTTAATTTTTTTTTTAATTGCAAGTTCAAAATTTATGTTCAGTTTCTTGACTGTCAATAGGAGACCACTTTCAACTCAATAAATGCAGCTAATTGCATGTGTGTATATATGCAGTGGAACAAAGTTGAACCAGTCTATATACACTCAGTTCACTCGGGCCTTTGAACTAAGCCAGTGAAAGAAGGCAGCTGGGAAGGCCTGGTGGCAGCCAAATCTTGAAATGTTAACAGAAGCAGCTAAAGAAACCCTTGCCAAGTCAGCAAGACCACTATCCCAATTGCATCCATAGCATTGAGTGCTGCCAGCAAAGTAGATTACAGTGTTTGGTTTATGAGTTCTTTGTCTGCCAGGCAGGCTTTGTGTGTGGCCACGTATGTAACAATCAGTCCTTGGTGATGGAAGGATGGGTGCCAATGCTAATGTGCAAGGAGAGAATGAACAGGTGTTCAAAAGTGTGTTTCTCTTCCCTCAGGCATCACTGTCTGCTGTCCACGAGCCAAAAGTGGCACTACAAGGCTGATCTGCTCAGCGTGGTCAGAGATTCAGTGGTATGCAGTGGTCATTGAGCTCTAATTAATGTGGCTGTATTAAAAGGTCCAGCTGTTGGGTCCCCATTTTGCCCTCAGATGCATGTGTGTGGCTTCCATGCTTCAATGGGAACAGTGTGTGCATAGCTGGGGATAGGATCTGGCTCTGTGTGTACACGTTTGAGCTTCTGTATAATCAACAGTTTTAAGGAGAAAGAGAAATGTAACTTCCCTGAATTATAATATTCATTAGCTTCCCATTTCCTTTCTGTACCAAATGTTACTATTTGCTTTTAGATTCGTGGATTCTGGTGTATAGCAGTGTACTTTGGCAAATCATGTAGGTAATTTGGTGACGCTGTTTCAACCAAAGCAAAGCTTTTGTCCTAATCTCTAGCTGAACCACAGCCTGAGCTGTTTGGAAATGCTAGAAGGGTGGGGAGGGAAGGAGAGAGAGAGAGACAGAGGGAGAGACAAAGAGGGAGGGGAGGGGAAGGGAAGGGATGGGAGGGGAGGGGAGGGGAGATAAAAAACAAATGTTCTGTTTGTGTCTGAGATGGGAAACAGCAATGCTGAAATATCCCAGGAAGTCTATTCTTGCTGTACTCCTGACTCAGCCAAAACCAAATGCTTCTGGAAATCCTTCAAGAAATCCTATTTGAGTTATTTCCAGTCTTGCTTCCAGACCAGAGAGGCTTGGATAAGACATTCAAAAGTTTGAATGTTTATCAGCTATTTCTTCCTTTTGTTTCCTATCTAAACAAGAGCCCAGATTCATCATCAGCTCCTCATGGATGTGTCACTTCCTTCTGCAGACATCTCTGACTGGTTCTCCACCCATACAGGTCAGAAAGTTGAAAGAACTGGATTTAGCTTTTCTAATCATAAAGCAAAGACCCTAAGACAGGCAAGATATTAAGCAACATCCTATAACTGAGCAAGAGTTGACAGTGATATTGTCCTTCCTCCTGTGTTCCCATTTGTGCATTGAAATATTTTGAACATCAATAGGTATCCTTTTGGGCTCAATGATTGCAGCTTATTGAGTGGCATGACTACCATTTGCCTCTTGTTGCAGATGTGATGCTGCATTTCTTTCTGAAGCTGCCTCTGTGCATCCACATGAAGCTGCGTTTGTAGTTCAGGCAACAGCTGTGACTGTTATTTTTACTCAATTTTTTCAGAACAGAGCTAAGAATATGAATTCTTTGTTCTCTTTAAACTAAGTGATCATCTGCCTTGACTTCATTTTTTACACGGTCATCCACATTAGATTGGAATCTGGGACAGGGTTGGTTTATTTCATGTTCTAACCAAACTGTTTTTCTCATTCCTCATTATCCCAAAGAATTAAGTGTTGGAAATAACTGAGAAAAAAATCAGTTTGCTTAAGAATCAGAAAAGAACACTATCTTTTTCATCTTTTTCTATTCTGCTTCCTAAAAAAATTAGTCCTTTTTTATATATGTTTTTTTTTTGAGGTATGCCATCCATAACTAAGCCTCATTATTCTTATAGTCTAACAAACCTCCTCTCCAGTCAAGACAAACCCTTCAAAATATGATGTCTCACAGAAGCCTGTCTCAAATGTGTAACCATCTATAACTTTACTTCGAATTACTCAAATTCAATTTGTAATTCTGTTTGGTTTGAAATAAGTAGTATTGCATGAGTCATAGGTTACATGTTCAAAAATGACCCAGTGTGGTTAACTACCTTGAGCTGTGACACAGGACATCAGGCTAGCCCAGCTTAGATTTTACTGGAGCTAAATCATGACCTCTGGAACAACCTTTTAAATTTTTTTTCCTCACATAGGTATAAGCAAGCCAAGATCACCTCATAACTTCAAAAGATAAAGTGCCTGGATTTTTTTTGCTATGAGTCATGTTTTCTTATAATCTAATTATTCTCACAAATCTTCTCTGAACTCTTTCCAAATATCAATCCTTCTTGTCCTGCAGGCAAAGGACTTTACTTGAGTATTCCAATAAAGTTTACTTTGGGAGAAATACATAAATGTTATTCACTCTTTACACTTGGTCAGTTTTCCCTTTTTACTAAATTCAAGGGTCTTGTTAGCCTTTCAAAACACAGACTCTCGTGTGAAGCTCAGATCAGTTTAAAGCAGGACCATCCCAACTGTTCTTCCCAGAATTACTCCTTCACGTGTTAGCATCTCCTCCTCTGTTGGTATCATCTATGTCCTTTCTTCTTTAGTCTCTCTCTGCTTGTTCAAATCAAAACACATACTGTTTGCAAGCTTAGAGCTTATCAGGCAATCAAGACTGCCCTTTGTCAATAACATTTCTTCTTTATTATTTGCCAAACTCTAATTCTTCCTGGTAACTGCAAACTTTATGATATTCTTATGTTATCTTCCAGGTCATTGATAAAAACTCATTAAAAAGTATTATTAAGCATTGCCTATGGGACCACACTAAAAGCACACCTGCTTGGTGATGATTTCTCTGACATCTGTCACTTACTTAATGGAAAATATGCATAGTGTTCACTGTGTTAAATTTGTAGGATTTTAGATTTTTTAATCAAATTTTCCTGTGATATGCAGTCAAAGTTTTGACTGAGCTTTGATTATATACATTGGCGTACCTTCCTTTGTCAGCTCAACTTGTAATCCCATCCGAAAAAAAATCATGTTACCTTGAGGGAACCTGTTTTGCAGAAGACTAATTTGAATGGCATTCATAATATTTTATTATTTATTGATGTAATGTATCTGTTCTACTATTTTGTTTAGGGTCAAGGTCAGCCTGATAGACTATATTCAGACAGGTCATCATTTATCACATTTACATACTGGTACAGCATTAAATTTCTTCCAGTTTCTGAAATTGTTCCAGTGTTTCTAGAGTTACTGACAATAGCAATAACAGCTTAAAGACCCTTTCAGTCAGCTATTAGGATTCTTGACTTTTGTAGTGCTTAAGTCATAGTTCATGAATGTATGAATGCTCTTGAAAACCTTACCCAAAGACCTGGGATGCTGAGGCACTAACTATGAGTAGTGTAGTTGTTATTAACAAAGAAAAATAGTGTGGGTTTCTCTTATCTTTTTCACTAGATCTTTCTGATCTTTTTGTTCCATTCTCCTCCCCTAATAGGAAAAACCTTCAATATTATGACATATTTGAAAAGAAAGTTATCTGTGGTTAAGACACTTAGCTTGGATGGCACAAAAGAGGAGACATAACTAAGCCTCCTAAGGTACTGGTTCTAGCATTATTTATAATACCAGCTAGAGGTCTCTCAGTATAAATTCTTGCCCAAATAATTTTGAATGCATTAGTTAACATTGACTGAAACCAGACATCCTTTACCAGATCTCTCCTGACAAAATGATGCCTTGCCCAAATATGTTCCGGCTTTTAAAATATTTTATTATTGGCAAAGAAGATCCTGAGGAATGTTCACTATGAAACCAGGAAGAAGAAGATAGTCAGGGCAGTCTGGCCATGCTTTCACACTGCAGCTGAAGAGAAATTGGTCAAACCTTGACTAAATGGTTGCTATCACCTACTCCTTTCTTGTTGAATTTCATCTGTTGGTTACATGAGCTATTTCTGCTTCTCTCCTGGCTTCTGTGGGGGTCAATTCAGCTAAATGAAAGGGCAAGATATTGCCCAGAACAAGATTCCAAGGTGATGAGCAAAGGCAGGGAACTATAAGGGTCCCTGAAGATGGCAGGAGAAAAGGTGAAGATATGGAAAAGCAGAACAAATGAGAGCTATTCTACTTGGAAATAAGCTGTTATATGTGGTTTAGACACTATAAATAAAAAAAATACAACCAACGAAATAAGAACGTGATAGCAGGTTTTAATACATACTTTGCATTTCTAATAGATTCTGAACCGTTATTTATCAACTACACATTAGACTAAAGATGAATGCCAGGTTGTGACCTAAACTTCTGTATTTAACTACCTTTTTTTTTTGGTCATTAGCTGTAAGTAGGAGGACCAATGCTTTTTTTTATTGCCAGTCACAATAAAACAACAAGAAATATGATTTAATATAGTAAGAATTCTAAACTGCAACAATTTTACTAATCTCAGAACATCAATATGAAATGCAGGAGCTATGAAAATATTAATAAATATAATATTTCAAGATGAGAATTTCATTGTCTTTTACAACTCATTAGCGCAGTTATAGCATGTGTAAATTACAGAGCTAGATATCCTTCTAATAAAGAACTGTGCAGTTTAACAAAGAATTAAACTCAACTAGAATAATATTTCAGAAACCCCACAAATAATGTATTTGTTAAAAAGACTTAAAGGAAGCAATATATAGTACACTGTTTGAATATTGCCGTGCCAAAACAAACATGACCACAAAAATGCAAGACTAATTTGGAGAAGCAGTTTCTAGACTGTAATTCTGATGGTGAAACCTGTGATTGTGGCTGCAATCCTGCAATCCCCAGCAGTTGTACTAGGTCTATTCAAGCCAGTGATTGAGTCGGGCATTCCCACATTCTGACAGTTGCTAAATTCTTCTGATTCACCACACATGAAGTGTCTAAGCTCAGTGTTTTCTACGTACTTCACAAGTCCACTGCAACCACTTGTTTAGTTCTGGACTTGATAACAGCCACCAACTAATTTCTAAAGAACGTGCATACAGTTTTATATTGTTTGTTGAAGTTTTGTCATCTCTAGGTGCTTTTTTCTACTTTGATTCTTTCTCAAGGTTTCCTCTCACCATAGGCAACCTCTAATGCCCTTTACAATCCTACTTTTCTTGTGGTCTCTATTCTTTCACCATGACCACTTACAGTGGCAATAATACATCATAAAGTTGTTATCTTCCTTGCTTTGTTTTTTCTCTCTTTTCTTTCTTCCCCAGTGGGGAAAAAAAAAAATCTATGAAAACTCACTTTTGGTAAGATAATGCTATCAAGCCCTGGCTTAATTTGCATTTTCTGCATATAAATTGGTTTGGTTGACAGCTTATTTGGTCCCTAAAGAATGATCTGTAACATTTTCCTTTTTACAATACTCAATAACCCCTAAAATCCCATAAATTTAAAATTTTTAGACTTGAAATGAAAACTTATGCCCTCAGGGCCCTGCATTTGTAGACATTTTGAAACAATGCCATAACAAAAGTTTCAAATGCAAGCCATAAAGAGGGATAGGTGATGTAAACTGTGTGTGAGGTGACTGCTGTGAGAGAAAATTCAACAGATAAAAATAGTTGAAAATGGTACTGGCAACATAGAAAGAAAAGACCGACCTGCCTACCTGCCTCTACATATAATGACTGGCCCTATAGTGATTCTGGATGCAAGGAAAAAACATTGATGGGTTGCTCGGATCAAACAGGTAGAGTCCATTTCATCTGCACTTAACCCTCTGAAAACAACATATCTGCTTATCTAAACTTATGTGAGTCCAGCTTTCTCTCTTATAAGCCCCTCTAAAGCATGAGTCAGCAAATCAAAATAAATACATTTGAAACCAATTAAACCAACTAAATTCTGTGACTGCCTGATTTTCCCCATTAACTAGTTTATTTTTCTTATTTTTCTAGATTATTTTTAAGAATATAACTAAATATTAAAATAATATTTGAGAGTGACACTGTTCTTTTTGCTTCTAATGGCTTTCTGTTGACTGAGCAAGATTCAGGCACTTTTGGTCGCAAAAATCTTCTCTGTTTCATGAGTTCTTGTCATGCCACTCATTCCATATTCTCAAAATAATCTTACTGATGATACAAATATAAAGACATGTAAAGACATTTTGCTAGAGGTTAAGAAGTAATCAAATAATCATCTCTGAGAGTTCTCTACTCAAATGGTGAAAGTTTGTTCAACTCAGACTGAGAAAGAAATTGAAAGAAAAAATTATCTTTGTATAAAGAGTAAAAAAATAATTGTTAGTCAAGTCTGCCTTTTTGACAGGAGCTGCAAAGCTGTCAGTGACAAGTGAGGATTTTTAAAAATGATTGAAAGAGATATCAAAAAACTATTAAATATTTGGGGCTTGCTGATTCAATTTCTTGAGAGTTTGAGGGGAAAGAAAAAGGTATATTATTTTTCTCATATTTGTGAGGCATATTCCCAAGAGATGGAAGTTCCATCAGAATATCAAGAAAGTGAAATTAAAAAAAAAAGAGCACACAAATCCACCCACTTCTTTTCCTTCACTGACTCCATGGTTTTACATTTAGGAAAGGTTCAATTCAAGTAAGATGGAAAGCTAGAAACCAACTTAACGAGCTTTAAAATTAAGGCAATATGGTAAA
This sequence comes from Corvus brachyrhynchos, assembly GCF_000691975.1. NCBI lineage: Eukaryota > Metazoa > Chordata > Aves > Passeriformes > Corvidae > Corvus > Corvus brachyrhynchos. The sequence continues at coordinate 7,441,086 of NW_008237919.1, read as the reverse complement.
GAAAACCAATGGCCAATACCTAACTTACAGTTATGATAGGAATTACACATACCTGCCACCATAACAGGGTTCAGCTCTAAATTTCTGCTGAATTAATAAGCCAAAAAGAGATTCTTCTATAAAGTAATTTTTATTAATAACACTACAGCTTGACCTGGGTGCCTCTGAAGAGGGACTTTGAACACAGAAAGCCCTGGGCAATTCTACCATTATAATCTGAATTCCCTACCTGTCATGGGGCAGTTCAGACCAGTCGTAATATTGTGGTTTGGGATCTTCCCATCACTGGGTCCTTCCACTGTCTCTAGGTGAGCCATTTCCTTTCTCTCTCTAAGGCTGCCCTTCTGTTAATGCATGTAGCTTTCTTATTTTCTGGCTTGAGCTGCCTCTGGGTGCTACTTTTCCTTGACTGGCTGAAAGTTAGATCTGGTGGTACAAACTTTCAGCAAATTTAGCTACTACTGCTAAGGAAGTTGTGCTAAACAAGTTCCAAAGAGGTAGTATACCAAATCACACAACACAGAAGATGACTAGGAAAATTTAAAACATTCCAAAACAGAAATAATAATTATTTAAATATTATTAAATAATATAATATGGGAAATAGCCCTGTGCTACAAAATTCAAATCCATGTTTGCAGCCCAAATTTTGGCAGTTGTTTTGGGGAATAATTGTTGCTGTGGCCCTTATTTTCCTGTGTACTTTTTCTCCTTAAGGCTCATGAAAGAGCACAGACTACCCTTCTTGAGAAAGTTGTGATTTTTGTGACAAACTAACATGCTTTTCTTTGTATCAATATTAATAAAGTGAGCCAGCATGTAGCTTAAAACGTTGTCTGATCATTTTTTTCTCTCTGTGTTTTTAAATCAGGTGGGTTGTTACAACTTTCTGAAATCAGGTAGATATGATTGATTTTATTAAAAAAGAAAAACCAATACACAAACATATACCAGGCAAAAAGCCTGGGTGCATATGATGTAAGGTAATTTATCTGTGTAATGTAATTTCTAAGTGAGGACTTACAGTCAGTTTGTTCAAGGACAGGTAAATTACTTTAAGAAGTTGGAGTCTCTAGAAGACTTTTCCTCACATTTTTCCCTCCCCGCTAAATAAATTTTTAAGTCCACTCCCTTATCTTGATGTTAAGTACAAAGTAAAGTGGGTAGCACCAAAATAACCAGAAAGAAGCTTTAAAATATGAGCAATTAATTTTTCAAAAAGCATATCAAACAGTGCGTGGGTGAGAGACAGAGTATGGAGTTAGCTGTAGCAAAGTCCCATGACTTTGCTTCAGAGGGTTAGGGAAAAAGCTAACTAGATATTTTTATGACTGATAGTCTAAGTTTTACTAGGTTTTTCTAATGGTAGACTTAGAATTAAGTCTATTTTCATACCTTCAGGTAAACAAAGATTTAGTAGATCCATGCTGTATTCAGGTAACAAGAATATGTTTCAAATAAGGAATGATTTTGCATCATTAAATTTCAAGTAACCAAGATTCAACTGCATTTTACCATTTTACAGTTAAATAAAATAGTGGAAGGTGCTGTGCTGTAGAGAAATAAAGTTAGAAGCTCTTTGTTAGAATGCTTGTTTTGGATGGTCCTTGAGAGAGAAGGTGCTTAGTAGAAAATATGGCTGAAAATAGTCACCAAATCACTGTGCTTTAGCTTCCTCCTGCCAAGTGGGAGAAATATGCTGGTAGGTTTTTGCATTTTCTCTCCACTTGCCTGTGTTTGGGTGTCATTCTTACTGCCTGACTTTAATTATGGCTCTAATTTCAAACTGATGACCTACAAACACTTCCACAGCACGAAGTGGAAAGGGGGATTTTTATATCTAAGGGAGTACAGTTTGTTGTGATTAGCATGGATAAAGTAGACTACTGGCTTAAGAAAGTGAATCATAACAGGCAGATCCAGCCAAAAAGGGACTTCCAGCCCACTCTTATCTGTGTGGTAAAGGTAGGTACGCTGTTGGTTTGTGTCTCTAGGACCTCTCTACTAATGCAAGTGTAATGCATTGATAAAATGTGCAAATCTTTTTCTGATACTTACATGAATATTTGAAGCTTGAAATAAGTCTGACAATAAAAAATGCTAATGTAGAAAAAACAGTTCGATAAATACTAGTGGAAGAAATATACATATAAAGTAAAATTTTCTCTGCAGTACAACATAATACAGTGCTATACATACCTCATGCATGTTATACATGTATTTTAATTTGGAGAGACTTTCAAAAGAGGAAGGAATAAGAGGAGGAAACAGCAAATGCTTTCTTATGCTTTCTTCTCTTCAGCTCTTAAACATGACAGTTCAGAATATCCATCACTGTACAGAATGACACATGAACCAGCTCCTTGGCTCTTTTTACTCTACTATAACTCATTTTTGCCAGGAATTGTCACCCCTGTAACAACTTAGAGTTTTCCCTTGGCTTCATTCTCACAAACAGTAACCGGGGAGAATGATTTACTGCATCTGCAGAGGCAGCATCAGAGGAAGAGATCTCTGTCACAGCAGTGCTCTGACGAGCACGACATGCTGATTTCCCAGCACACCCGCCAGCATGAAGGACCGACTCTCCTTCGGCTTGCTCAGCAAAACCCAGTTTGCTCCAGTCACTGCAGCACTGCAAAAGTTGTTTACGAGTCCTGAGATAGCACTGCTATTGTAGGAGCCTTTGATATGTGCTGAGTGTGCCTTTATGGATCCTGACCTTGGCTTTTTAGAGGTGTGGAAGTGTGTGTGTTTCTGGTGTGTTACTGGTGAGCTCATTTACTAGATGTGACATTTAACTTCATCAATTTTGTGCACAGCCAGCCCTGACCCTGACCCTTTACTAGGCTCTACCTTCACCCAACCCATGGCCCAGGACCTGCTCTGCACCTGCCTGGACTGGCCTCTGCACATCTCCAGGGCTTGGTCTGCCCTGGCACCTGCCACCACTTAAAAGCAAAATAGTGCAAGATGCTGTGCTGTAGAGAAATAAAGTTAGAAGCTCTGTGTTAGAATACTTGATTAGGACAGTGCTCGAGAGAGAAGGTTCTTAGTAGAAAATAAGGTTGAAAAGAAAGTCACCAAATCACTGTGCTATAGCATCCTCCCTGGCAAGTGGGAGAAATATGTTCATAATTTTTTGCATTTTCTCTCCTCTTGTCCATGCTTACTGAAGTCTACATGGGTGTCATTCTTACTGCCTGACTTTAATTATGGCTCTAATGTCAAATCAATGGCCAGCAGCACTTTTACTCTGTCAGCATTTGTGTGTATGTTCTATCAGAGCCCATGAACTTACATGTTTCTGGTGTGCTTGAGTATCCCTCAGCCTGATCCTCTTCCCCCAAGGGTACATCTTCCTTGCTCCAGATTATTCTGCTGGTCTGGGAAGACAGGTGACAATAATTCCTGAAGAAAAGTCTTGCTAGTAAAGACTGAAGCAAAGAAGGCTTTCAGTACTTCAGCCATATCCTGTGTAATCAGATCCTCTGATTCAGCAATGGGCCCCCATTTTCCACATGTCACTTTTTTTTTTGTCACTCACATACTTATGAAGCCTTTCTTGTTGTCTTTGACATCCATTAGCAGGTTCAATTCCATTTGGGCTTTAGCTTTCTTAACTTCAACCCTAGATCACTGGACAATGTCTCTGTATTCCTCCCAGGTTATCCAACCTTGATTTCACCCTCTGTGTGTTTCCTTTTTGTGTTTGGATTTTGTTGGGAGTTTGTGTCTGAATTTGACCATTTCAGCTGATAATCTTATTGAAGGACTCCACCAGTAAGAAAGGGAACTGTCCTGTCACAAAAGAAAAAATTCAGTTAAGGAAATTGTGTAGCATCTTTATTGGGACCACAAGTCACTAGAGAAATTTAGGTATTAATTTATTTATTTGTTCCAAATAAATATGTATTTTAGTTGCAAGGAATAGAATTTAAATCAAGTTATAAAGTTTTTAAAACTAAAACTTCACATTGTCTTCCCAGCTGAAACACCTGTCTGAAGCATTAAAAACATGGAAGAGAGGAAGTTGAAGCATGTAGGTTTTAGTCAAGTTGAGAACTTCATCTAGAGGAACATATTTAGTTTATTGTCCTCTCTAGGATGAAGCTCACTTTTCAATTGATGCCCAAGGCTTTCCTCATACAGATTTAAGTTGCAGAATCTACCTTGTTACCTTTCCAGTCTGACACAGGCTCCATTTTTTCTCCTATACTGTTTGTCTTGTGCTTTATTTTTGGATGAAATTTTTCTGCTCTGTTGTCAGAGTGGGTTAACTGTGTCTAGGGACTTCTGCAGCCTGGTGACAACTTCCTTCTGATGGAATCTGAAATATCACAATTTTTTCATCTGGAATATCTGTGAAAATGACCAAACCTGTCTCAAAAGAGTGAAGTAGGGAAAATTACTTCTTAAAATTCTTTCAATAAAAAACTTAAGTCATTATGCAGACATCAATTTAGGAGTTTCTTCAGCAGCTAGAGATTGCCTTTTCCAAGTAAAGTATCTTGATTTATTGTTTTTCTTATATTATCACACATTACTATTTTCTGTTTTTCTGATCTTGATTTATTATCTGAACAAAAATGAAAACTTCTAAAGATTTTCAATGTGTTACAGCAATGTCGGTTCACAATTACACAAATGACAATGAACCATCTGGTTTATTTGCATGACATCATAATCATGACGAGTAACAAATTTGGAGTGATAGCCATATAGTTTATTCTTGATATCACTAGACATGGATTTTGGACTTTGCCCACATTATAGGAGGTAAAACTGTAGGCTCATTGTTTCTCATTCCAGATGTAAAATGCTGTTTACATCATTCCAAGGACTGAGCACTACAAGGTGCTTGAATTATTGGTGTCAACAAACTTCAGGAAGGTAGAAAGGTAGAAAGGTAGGAAGGTAGAAAGATGCCCTAGAAGAGTTCAACACTTACTCATTCTTAACTATCTTAACAAAACCTTTCTTAAAAGGCCTGCACCATACAAACCAAGGAAAAAGTTGTTTTGAGGTTTTTTAGAGTTTTTTTTTAGTTTTTATTTTTATTTTAATTATAAATATGGGAAATCAAAGCAAAAAGAAGTCAGGAGCATGCTGACCTTTGAATACTAACCTGTTCCTGACAAGAACTGGTGTCAAGGTATGGCTCCAAGAGAGGAAGCAGCAAGAATTACCCAAATTCTCTTGAGGGATGTGGTTCTGCATTTGAACCTAATCACACTGTGGAATGAGGAGCTGCTACTGCAGTAAAGGCGGGATTCTTGGGTTCCCAGGTTAGGAAGCAGCAGAAATGGAACAAGGCACACTGGTAATGGATATTAGCTGCTCAGTTTACTACATGAGAATGAACTGCCTATAGCACAACTCAGGAATGCTGAGCATTCATGATTCATGAAGAAAAAGTTCTTTGAGAAAATAAGGAATAATCAATAATACGCAATTGGATCAATCATGCAAGGACACTTATTCTGAATGGGTTTTTTTAAATCAATCAAAACCTGTGAGTACAGCAGGTTTATGTTTAATTTCTCCCTCAAAAGAGAATTGTGATTGGACTTTTAAATTCTTAATATCTAACTTCTTAATATCTAATTGAATTTCCATGTCTACCTAAATAGCTTATAACTTTCAGTTGTCAAGAATATGATAATAGACATAAGAAGATCATGCAAACGCCTTTTGAAATATTTTTGGCAAGTTATTCTTGTCTGTTTGTTAAAAGTGGAATTATAATTGCAAATAATTTTTATTGCAAGCTCCATAAACTATATGCACTTTGGAAGTGATTTTGCCCCTCAGGTCACACATAGCTCTATAGCAGATGTATTCAGCTGGTTAAATTTCCAAACAGTATTAGTTACTGTAAAATTTTCACTGATGTTGGTACCTTACCCTGAGGTTTTGTTCTCTGTGCAAAAATGTTGCAAAGCCTTAAATGTGGGGCGCCTGTCAAGGCAATTAAAACAGTTTAAGTACCTTGATAACTTGCATACCTGATAGGAGGAAATGAGACACTTCAAAGAACCAGAAAGCCTCCACCCAAAAGGAAGGCTTGTTTAGACTTAGTCCGTAAGAACTGTCAGGCACAGATCTGTGTCTTCTCTCCGCTCAGAATTCAGAACATGAAGGGTTTTTTTTCTTTCTTTTTGTCAGTGACAATCATTCGATATGGGCTTATACTTTCTAAAAGAGTTTTTATGGAACACAAATGGAAGGTCGGTCCTAAAACACAAGGAGCCACACCCCTTTGGCACCGAATGTTATTGTTACTCCATGCTGGATGTCTGGATTCAGCTCCCTGTCAGATGAATTTCCCTCCCTTTACTCCCAGGCAATGCCCCTACCACCAAGCTGTAAGCTAGTCCAGACAGGGAAGCCCTTCATTGCTCTCAGTGACGTGTGGTTGTGGAGCCAATGACTGTGGTTCTGCGCCAATGTAAACAAAGCAACGGAACACAGTGGAATATGACTCTGCTTCTCCCAGTACACTGCTTAAGAGTATTGAGCTGGCAGGTGACAAATCTAGCTTCTCATCTATGGAATCAGTATTATTACTGGTTTTACCCTGGCCTGGAAAAGAACCGAGACCCTTCCTTTTGGAAAGCTAGGGGCACTCTGTTTCTCATTACTTCTTCTTAACTCGATAGCTCTCAAGTTCCTCTCCTCCCAGCAGCAGGTGTTTAACTGGTAGAAGAAGAATACAATTTACCAGAATACTAATAGCATCTCTGGTGTGGTGCTTAAGTCAGAACCTCCCCAGGCTGGTGAGGGGGTTTACAAAATCATTGCCAATATCCCGTGTTAATGTTCATTAAGCTATTACATAAAACAATTAGAAAGAGAAGAGGTCTCACTGCTTAATTTTGTGGGATGAAGCCCCTAAGGACTTATCTCAAGAGGGGATGCTGCACTGTGGGTCCCAAGGTGCATCCAGTGTAGCTAAGTCCTAGAGTAATACTGACACACACATCCTGATGCAGATCTACACACAGCTTTCCTTATTGCTTTTTATTGGTGGATGCTTTCTTTGCTCTTGTTGCTGTCCAACCACTCTGATATGCTTCCTTCTCTCCCGCACAACACAGTCTGAACAGAATGATGCCCTGGTATGGGTATTCTGTGTGGTATAAACCTAGTCTTCTAGGAACTAGAGATACGTGGTCATGGGAAACTGTTGAAACCAGTTGAAAAAATCACACTTTTTCATAAAGGCGTGTCTTTCACATGAAAGCAGATATTGTTAAAAATTAATCTTTCTCTCTCTTCTTCATTAATTGCAAAATGCTACCTGTTCACCTGACTTTTCTATTTGGTGTGTTTGGGTTTTCTTTCTCAAAATCTGGAAGGACTGAGAGAAAACTTAGTAAGAAAATAGAAGGGTTAACACTTTTGTGACTTCCATAGCGCATTC
>NW_008237919.1:7392011-7433624 GCF_000691975.1 Corvus brachyrhynchos | reverse complement strand
CCTGAGTTAAAGATAGCAATAAACTGGTGTAATGGGTTGCATTTAGTCCTCAGTGAAAAATTCTCATGGTAAGCCAAAATTCAAAGTGTTTATAAGGCAAAGAAATACTCTGTATCATTAGATAAGAGATGATTTTCAGGCACTAGCAAAATTCTATGGGATTTCTTAAAATATTTAAGATGTTTGAATGAATATGCCTTGTCAGTGGTATAATGTACCATATAATTGCCAGGACCATTAGAGCTTTCCTGAAGAAATGTGATCCATAGAGTCACAGCAGTAGATCTAAATATGATAGATGTGATAATGAGATAGACCTCGTCAACAAACAAACAACAAACTTAGCAAACAAGCTAAGTCAGTAAAGCAGTCTGTTTGCATGAAAAGTGTAGGTGGTGGGCATGAAGGGGAAATATAGGGCTTTCAAGGTCAAGGCAAACCATAGTGTAGTGACCTGAGTTCTTTACTCAATTGTGTTTTGTTTCAACCTCAAATATGGAATCAGAGTGAAGCCAAAGTTAAGTAATGAGGTCATTCGGAGACTTGAACATTTGATGGCTTGACAATCATTAAATATCCAAAAGCACTGCTAAAAAGAATCCTTTTAAAGAGCAACATCAGAAAAGTGTGCAATGGAAAATGTTTGCACAGCAAAGACTTTCCCAGGTGGAACTTCCACTAAAATGAAGAACAAAAAGAAAGAGCTGTTAAATGTTTTGACATAATGGGTTAGTTTGGGTTAAACAGTATATATATCCATCATGTTTGTGGGGATAATGTGTCTGCAGGATACACTGTCTCCCATCATGTAAAGACTTTATTATAGAAACCTACTTATGTTCTTAGAGAAGTGAGAAAATAAATAAGTTACATTCATTTCTAAATTTGTGAACAGAAAATATGACTCCATTTTGGAGGCAGAATAACTAAAACATTATTTAAAAATTAATAATAATATTTTTTAATGTTGGCATTTTTGCCCTAATAAAATAAGCATTTCAAATTTCAGTTCATGATTAAAAATTGGCAGACGGCACAAGGCAGACTGAGTGGCTCCACTTCAAACAATATAATGAAAAAAATATTTAAATAATATCATATTTAGGAGCTATATTTGGCATACACTCTGCCATTGTAGAGATTGGCTATGTACCCTGTGGCCTTTCCCAAAGTTCTCGAACTTGATTCTGGTAAGCAGACCACAAGTCATGAGACGCTATAGGAATGGAGAAAATAACAAAAGTCAAAACTGGTCCATTTCTGCATCTTGGAGGATGATCTGAGTACTCATATGAGCTATTTCTTCCTTCCTGGATGTTAACATCAGGAAAGATTATTTCAAAACAGCAATTTGATCCTGCCATACTCAGTGAATAATCCCATTTGTAGTCACAACATATGTTCCTTCCTGTCCAAGAACGTGTGGGAAGAGGCAAATTCAGGAAATGACACCCGCCCCCACACACTTCACACACACCCCTCAGCTTGACCTGATCTTTCCAATGTTTCAAGAGTGCAGCCGGACTATAAAATTCTCAGGTGGATGTCACAAGTAAGTAGTACAGCTCAGAAGCTTCAGTCTCAGTGTGTGGACTCATGGATTGTGAACCAATATGAATATTTTACTGTGGTTTGGTTGAAGCACCTACCTGTTGAGTGCCCCTGAAGCAAGGTTCACGTTTGCCAATGTATTCCTGCTGTTCTAAGTGGAAGTGGAAAGGAGTGTCAGAAAGCAGGGGCTAATTTAGTCATTGCTACATTCATAGAATCACAGAAGGATTTGGGTCGTAGACACCTTTAATGGTCATCTAACCCCTCTGTCATGGGCAGGGACACCTCCTACAAGACCAAGTTGCTCAAAGCTCCATCCAGCCTGGTTGTGAACATTTCCAGGGGTGAGGCATCCACAGGTTCTTTTGGCAACCTGTTCCAATATCTCACCACCCTCACAGTGAAGAATTTCTCCCCAGTATCTAATCTGAATCTACACACTTTTAAACCCATTACTCCTTGTCACTTCAGGTCTTGGTAAAAAAAAAATTCTCACTGTCTTTCTTGTAGACACTCTTTAGGTACACTAAGGCTGCTCTCAGGTCTCCAGCAGCCTTCTCTTCTCCACGCTGAGCAACCCCAGCTCTCTCAGCTTTTCTTCACAGGAGCGGTGTCCCAGCCTTCTGACCATCTTTGTGACCTTGTTCAGGACACTCTCCAAGCACCCAAGCTGGACCCAGCACTCCAGGTGGGTTGTAACCAGAGCAGAGTGGAGGTAGATAATCACCTTCCTCAACCAGCTGGTCACACTTCTTTTGATGTAGCAGGACACAGGTGTCTTTCTGGGCTGTGAGCGCACATTGTTGGGTCATGGCCATTTTGTCATCCACCATGCCCAAGTCCTTCTTCATAGCACTCTCAATGAGTTAATCTTCCAGTCTGTACTGATATTAAGGATTGCCCTGACTCAGGTGCAGAACCTTGTGCTTGGCCTTGTAGCTCTTCATGAGGTTCAAATGGACCCACTACTGAAAGTCATCCAGGTCCTTCTGGATGTCATTCCTTCCTTCAAGTGAATCAACTTCACCACACAGCTTGGCATCATTTGCATAATCAGAAGGATTCTACTGTTGGTTTATAGATACAAGACATGAACCATTCTTAAAGCAGCAAACTATTTGCAAAAAGAGAAATATATGGTTAAAGTCCACTTGAATTGCAATAGTAATCACAATATTTTGAATTAGCTTTTCTTGTCACACACTGAAACTATGCTACCAAGGAATTAATTCAACAAATTTTAATTTTAAACTACCTACAACAAAGAACACAGAGATGACATTTTACGGGTATTAAAAGAGAGTACACATACAGTACAATAATGAGATTGTTAGGGGCCAAGTTACAAGGATTGATTAGGGACCCCTTATCCAGTTTACAGCTGGTGATTACCTTCATTTTCATCCCACCTTCATAGCTCATATAACATATTAAAAATCTATAGCCTGGGAATGTAGCAAACTGATAGACTGAAACAAAGCCTTACACTGCTCTTTCTTGTCCAGTCTCTGAGAGAGAGTGCTTACTGCACAAGTAGGTGTCTAGTGCTTTTGCTCTTATTCAGAACATATGCTGTCCTGTGCCTGAAATAGTTCATGCTCTGTGACAGGTTTGAATGTAATTATATACCACACTAGAAGACATATACCTGAAGAAAAAGAAATTAGGGTTGCATGTATTTTGATATTTTGTAACTTCTGCACTTGGATTCTGTATTTGGATCTGCAATAATATATTCTTTTAATGCTCTTCAGACAGCTTGTGTTTAATAGTCATATGCCAAAATGTCTCTTCTGTTACTTTGAGTTTGTTACTTAAAGTTTGGCTTCGAAGCCATATTGCTGATACTGAGTCTGGTCCATGCAACACAGTGCCCTAGATTGTTGGGGTCCCTCCCCTGCCGTGTAGCCCTGGCAGAGGGGCCCTGAGGGCACAGACACGGGGCTTCCCTGCCCCTGCTCAGCCTCGTTCCCATTGGTTGGTTTGTGTTCCCTGCGCGGGCAGAAGGACCCTTGGTCCCGTGACTGGAACAGTTCCTGGGCAGAGCTCCGGCCATGCGGCTGGAGAAATAAACATCTCTCTGAAACAGCTATCAAGAATCTGTCTGTCCATATATATTTCCTTTCCACGGGACTCCTGGTTTGATATATGCGTGTTGCAGGATCCCCACTGCAACACTAGATCCATGCACACATGCTGAAATAGCCAGTCAGCATCTATATCTAGGTCATGAAATTTCAGGGATTTGGATGGAAAGTACCGTACTTGTGTAACTATACTCAAAATTGCCAAGTCCAGATGAAGTATTTCAGTGCTGGCTGTCCATTTTGGTACACAAGCTTCACTGCAGAGGATTAGAAGCAGTAGAGGGGCGCAACTGTTTTAAGGAGCTTCACATATGCAACTTGTGTGAGGCATGGTGAAATTCATTGTTTATTGAGTTCATTTCTACAAACAAGAGAGTGCTTGACCCATAACTGGGCTCTTTTACATTCCTGGATTCCTTTACAATTTGAGACTAGAGTCCTGTAGCCAGAAAGGGTCCTCAATCAGAAAATTAGACCCTCATATTTGGAACAGATAATTAGACAAGTCACATATGTCGGGAGATTTTTACTATTCAGAAAGAACTCAGTTTCTCAGACTGACTGAAACTTCAGGAAATAGCCAAAGAGGGAGGCAAGTCTCTGGAGCAGAAAGAGAAAGAAATTGTTGAATGTACACAGACATTTAAATTTACTTACTGGCCACTGGGGATTTTCTCAGTGTGGACAGGATTCTTTAGCCAATCCATAGGAGTGTTCACACCATTTCAGATACACCGTGGTATCCTGTCAGTCTTCTGACTGACTAGACAGAAGAAGGCTTCTGAATAGATACTATATGATACACCCTGGCCACAGACAACTGTCACATCTTTGCACATTGTAAATGACACTAGATGACTGTGTTTAAGCCAGTGAATCCCAGCCAGTGTAATATTTTACTTTTTTCCTTGCATTTAATCAAAATTTTGGCATCACTGATTTTTAATTTTAAAGGACTAACTCAGGATGCATGAACCTCTGGCATTAATTTTTAATTCATTGTGGAAATCTTTGAAACTGTTTTCATTGTGCAGACAGATTTTCTGCTTACTAACCTGGTTGGATACAGATACAAAAAAAATCAGCATCTCCTTGTGTTGCAGATGGCTAAATATTCTTTCCCACTGAGTAGTCCCATCATTGTCCTTACAGCTACCAGCGTTCACTCAAGAATGCCTTTAAAGGAAACAGCATACACACAGAAAAAGCAGCTGACCTGCTGTTTGATACTGCTTTCACAAATGAAGGGTGAGTGTCTTCGAAAAAGGGAAAAAAAATGCTGATGCCAGTACTGTTAAAAAACAAAGGAGAATGAAAAAAACCTAGAGTGCCCCTTGGACCGAACTCACTGACATTTTTCTGTGATATGTGAACTTGCATAGAAAAATCTGCTAATTTGCAGCTTTCTTTATTTAAAAAAAAGGCAAAAAAGAGCCGTGTGAGTACTTACATTTGATTTACTAGCCTAATTTGTGGCCACAGCAACTGCTACTATCAGCTGTATTTATGGTAACTAATACATCACCCAGAAACTTATAAATGTCAGCACTGCAGCTCCCTGTAATAGAAGTTTTTACTGATGGAAGACCACAGACTAATTACACAACCCAGTTTTTGCTGTTATTCACATAAGATAGAATTGTAAGCCTCCCTGTTACTGAGACCAGTGAATTTGCATAGCTAATAAATGTACTTAGAATTTCATGTGTGGAAATCTTGTTTTTCCCCGTACTTTTGAAATTTCTCACTGATATTTTTCTACATCTACTAAGAGGCATTAGCCACAAAGTTTAAAAAGTGCTTTAATAGTGTTTACAGTTCAACTGATCTGTTGTAATATCCCCTTTTGAAGCTATTCAAATAAACATTATAAATATGTTTGCTATTAGCATATGGTGCTGATACAAGAAGAAGACTTAATTCACTGTGTTATTTATGCAGCAAAACGTCCTAATGGCTCCCAGACTAAGATGAAAAGCTGTTGCGGCACCATCCATGTATTAGATAATGTCTTGGCACTTTCCCTATTATACTGTTATAAATAAATATAACGATTAAACCAGGGCGCTGCCTGGTGCTTTAAGATGCATTTTTGTTTTGTCCCCGTTTCCAGACCAGATCCACCCCCTGCTGGCAGGAGGCTTCTTTACACAGGTCTGATGGAGACATAAAGCCAATAAAAAGCAAGGGGTTGATTCAAAGCTTTTGAAGCTAATTGATGAGTTCTAATCAAGCTGGCAGGTTCTTGTAGTGTTGCACTGGTGACATATAAAGGAGCAGTATCAAGGGACCTACCCTGCCATTAGAGAAATAAATGAGCATGCCTTAGGTAGGTCTTATTTCAGAGAAGGAGAAAAAAATCATTATTTTCTCTCATATTGTTTTTATCTGCAGAACATTTCCATTATTTTCTCTCTGTTTGCCCTCCTCTTTTACCTCTCTGTGTGAGATATCTCATCCCTCTCTATTCTTGCCTTTCAGAAAAGCAGAAACAAACAGGTTCAAACCAGCTGTGAAAATGAATTTTCATTATATCTTGCAGCTATCCAACATAAATATTAAACATGTGAAACAAGAAAAATTTCCATCGTGGTGTTATGCTAAAGACATAGCAAACAAACAGGTTACCAAGTCTGATAAGTTTGGGTACCAAATGGCCCCTGTAACTGCCTGTGTGAATACCTGGACCCTGTGGTAAGTCTGAGGTAAACAGCAATGAAAGACATTCCTGCAATGAGCTAATATGCAGAGACATTTACCCAAAATGAAAAAAAAAGCAGTTTCATATATTTTATTCCATTCAGGCTGGTGCTACCATTTCCTAATTTACATGAGCACCTCCTAAAGGGAATACTTCATGGTCTGCTTCTTGAGACCCACGATCAGCTTGTGTTCAGCTGACTACTTCCTGCAGTGCAAGATCCCATCCTGGGGGCCTTTGTGTCCTGGCCATCATGCTGATGGGGAGAACTGGACCCACTGGAGGTGTGTGATGCAGCTTGCAGAGTGAAGATCCCGGCCAGGAGAGTTTTAGGCCCGCAGCTGTAAAACTGGGAATCAGGTGCTAATGATCATTTGGTCCTCCTGGGTAGAAAGGACATGTGTGTTGCCAAGAGGAAGACAGTATGCACTAGGGAAATAAAGCCAAGGAAGGCAGATATTATCACTCTGATCAAAACCATGCCCTGTGCTTCTGCATTAGCGTAGAAAGATGCAATCTGAATTAGCATTAAGCCAAAAGGGACAGAGAGGAAGGGCAGGTATTATCTATGATGTCCTCCAGCTTATGGGTTCCAGACCTTTCCCTTATCATAGTCTTGCTGAAAGCCCCAACTTCACCGCTGTCAGCACTTTCAGGCTCACTGCACCACACTGCGGATGCAGGCTCTTGGATGCACAGATAGGAAATGTTTTCCCAAGGCTGAAGATTTGGGATATATTTACCATGAAGGTGTGTTGCTATTTAGTGAAAGTTGCATTTAATTAGGTCAGAGAGTGAGAGGAGTTGAGCTGGGACAACACAGTTTTTAAACGAGCTTATAATTAGAGAACACAGTCTCCAGGGCTAGGACAGGTATTTAGATTGTTTTCATGTGCAGAAGCTTGTGCTTTCTTACTGCAACCAGTTTTAGTCTGTCTAAACTAATGAAAGGTTGTCAGCACATGGTAGCATCCCATCTTCCTGTTGTTTCACAAGCATTTCCAAAAGTACCTAAATCACCAGAGAACTTTTAAATCAAAATTTTGAACTTTTCTATTTCATGGAATACCAGATGAATGCTGTTATGGATCTGGTCTAGGGACTTTATATAAAGATACACAAGCCTCTTACTTTCGGCAATTTAATTAAAATCATCCATATCTTTAGCTGCTGCCTTTTCCTTGTCAAATTCTATTTGGATAAAGCACATTTCCTGCCTGCTTGTTTATAGATAGATCTGGTTGGAATTAAAAAATGTGTCCTTGATGAAGGATATCTGTTTCAGCAAAGCACACACATTTTGGGAGGATGTATGACTCTCAATAAAACTCATCACTGGATTTTTTTTGCAGGGCAAACCAATTTAGCCATTTTTCACCAGAAATTTAAGAAGCAATGCAAAGAATTACCTGCTTTTAAAAAGAAAAATAATAGCGTTTTTGGCAGTCACATTTTATTAAGATGCCTGGCATTTTTTTTATTCTGTTCTAAAGTAAAATGTAATGTAACAAGATATCTTGAAAGATACCAGAAAAAAAGGTCTTTTCTTATGGCACTTCTAAACAAAGATATTACTTGAAAAAATAAAACACTGACTTCTATGTTCTCTGTAGAACATTTAGGAGGATTTAAAAATGCAGAGGAAAAAGAAAGCTACAAAGTCATGAAAAGGAATATGACAATTATATGCTAATGTTTGTCCTTATTATTTATTTATGATATTTCTAATGCAGTGAGTTTGTCTACAGTTGGCTAGAGAAAAACACAGACCCAGAAACACACTAGATGTATCTAAGCTGCCTATAAGCTAAATATCTAGTTTTGAATTAGTTATTTCCACAGTTAACAGAGTGAACACTAGTCAACAGAGAGGGACAGAGAGTGAGAATAGATGAGTAAGAGAATGCAAATGGAGCAATCGGAGACTAAACAAGTAGCTTAAATTGGACATCCATCTTATAGGTGCCTAAACACAGGCAGAAGAATTCACTTGTCCTAATGTGCACCTCACCACCATGATCACTGCATACACTTAATGTAATTAAAATTCTTTTCCTTGGCTGGAAATTTTTATTATTATTGCAGAAAGTGCACTGCTGCAAACAAATAACTAATTCCAAGAAGTACTTCTCAATTACAAGTAAAATTATCCTTGGATGGAAAATGTTCTCTGCTAATGCATGTGTATGTTTCCACAGGAGCTTGAAAAATTAGTTTGGGTACAGTTTTATATTGAAAAGTAGATATTCTAGTATTTAGAGAATTATTACTTCGTATCATTATTTCGTATTATTGTCTGTTCCTGTCTTTGGAATCAGAGTAAGATCATACACTGCTATTATCTCCTTTTGAAATTTCCTTCTTACTTATTTTTAGACATGCAACCAATCAACCAACCTTACAAGCAGCAGCAAGGACTCAAAGATCTCCCCTTCTTTCATCACTGATTTAAATGAAAACAATGCTGATGGACAGTATTCAGCTTGTCTTCTCCTCAGTCCTTCCTTGTTTTGCCCTCTAAGGAGATGAGGACAAAAATTATTCGTTTCTCTCTTACACAGGTGCTAAGGTATGTGGCTTTTTTTTTTTTGTGATGCAAATTCAGACCACTATTTGCATAAGTTATAGTAGATGACTGAAAATACTTATACCATCTAAAAAAAGGTGTCCAGAAGGCCAGAGAAAACAGCTGGATCTTGCCTCTTCTGATGTGCCATGTGCATTTTCATTGTCCTAAAATAAGTTGCACTTCATTGCCATGCCTTTAACATCTTTAAGCAGCAGAAATCAAGCTGTTTCCCTCCCTCTAGCATCATCCTACATATTTCAAACCTACTTATTACCAAAAATCTCAGGTATATATCAATATACAGAGATGCTTGCTTTTCTCTCTCCTTTCCTCTTAGACTTTTATTCCAGCACCCCAAACCACAGCCCTTCATTTGTATCCACCCTACTACCTAGATCTCCTATTTTTTCCATAAAAATCTTTACAACACAAGCACCATCTCTTAGAGAGAACTGGCAGAGATTTTTCTGGATTCAAGTGGAAAACCATGAGCTATGGAGCTATCTCTCTCTAGAATAAGATCTGGATTAAAATTTTTACCTTGAAAATGTGAAAGCTTGTTTATTATAGTGTATCTCCTCATATTATCCCAACATAAGAATGTGCTTAATTCATACCTGGGGATTCAACTCAAATAACCTTTATCATCACAAAGGCAATACCTATTCTAGGACAGTTGTGTCAAATTTATTCTGCAGTGAATAGAAGACTGGCACCTTCATAGCAAGATTCCTGTTGTCCCAAAAGAGGTATCTGATATAGCTGGGATGAACTGTCCTACAGGCCTGCATCTTTTCATTGACTATAAACAGAATCCTGACAAAACTAAGGTAGAAAGTGAGATTTCAGATAGATTAAGTAAAACAAATCATGACAGGAAGTGTTATAAAACAGTAGGTTGATATAAGGAGCCATGTTTGAAACTAAAGATTAGATTAATCTATCCTTCCCCCATTTCAAGAATACAGACATACTGAGGGAACTTCAGGAATCTTATGTAGCATGACACAAAGAAAACAGAGTCTGCATCACTTACTTTATCATGTACTTGCTGTGTTTGCTGCAAGGGCAATACATAAAATTGCACTTGCAGTTTCTCAGTGCTTTTAATGTAAAATCCTTTCAAATGCAAAGCTTAATTAGATTTTAGTTCTATTTTCAGACAGATCTGTGTCTTAATCAAGGACCTGGAGCGAAGTTGTGTTTAAAAGTCTCATAAATCTCCCTGTAGTGCTGGAGTGATGATCTGCTCACCATGCAGGTGTTCTGGCCTTGAAATTTCATGCAGAAAAAATTTTCCATCTTATAATTTCTGTGTCCACTTCCTCTCCCTCCTCCTCTTCTCCCCCCTTCCCAGCAGGCAACT
This sequence comes from Corvus brachyrhynchos, assembly GCF_000691975.1. Taxonomy (NCBI): domain Eukaryota; kingdom Metazoa; phylum Chordata; class Aves; order Passeriformes; family Corvidae; genus Corvus; species Corvus brachyrhynchos. The sequence goes on along the minus strand of NW_008237919.1, from coordinate 7,423,350 downwards.
TTTCATTGAAGAGGTAGGTGGGCAAGTAGGCAAATACAAGGTGGATGTTTTATTAAAGAGCAGTTGATCACAATAACCTTTGATTAATTCCCTCCTACCTGTTCCTGTAAACAGGCAGTATTTGCTGAGGACTTTTCTCCCTACAGCTTGCTTGCAGATTTGAGATTTGGCTTTCTGCCAAAATCATACTGCTTTTGTCCTTGGGCAAGAGCATAAAAATTGAAGTTAAACTAATATCAATTCTCTTTTGACCTTTTGGGCTCTGTGCTACTAGTTAAGTGCTATATTGTGTCTCAGAGTTACAGTTCTGGGGTGGTAGAGCGATTTGGCATTCAGAAATGGAATCCAATGGGAAAACCTTTGCTGGAGATTAGAGAAAGAGAGAGCGCTAGCAAGCACAGCGAAGCCTTGATTATAGAGACATAATTCTGCCTTTCTGGGTTGTGAAGTTTGTGCCTCTCCTGAGTATTGATTCTGGCTTCTCCACTTGGCTCTCCCAGCTCTGCTCTTGGTTTTTCGCCAGAGAACTCTCCAAAGATACTAGGAACAGATTTGTACATGACTGAAGGTAAAACTGGAAAGGAAGTTTCCCAGCCTGACTTTTTCTAGATAAATGGGAAGAGTATGTGTGCTGCATCATGACTTCATGAATAAGAAAGTAAACCATCCCAATGCTACCTGTGTGCCTGTGTGCATGGCCACAACAGTTTGGACAAGGTTCAGTAAGTGACAAGGGCTTTCCACTGATATGCCCTTTGTGGAAGTGGGTAGTGAATCCACGCTCCTTTGACAGCTGGTCTCATGCCCACGTTCTCAGTGGGGGCCTTGGGAGAATTCTGTCCATACTGCTTGTAGGAGCAAGTTTCAATTAGCAGATTCTCTTTTCAGCTTCTCCCTGCCAGGTGAGGCAGACAGGGGACCCCAAAGCACAGGGAGAATGGCAGTCTCTGTGCTTGCTCTGTGGACCATCAGCTGGTTGGATTCACTCTGAGACTTGAGGCTGTGTTACCATTCTGTTAGTACTCAGTAACTTGAGCCCCACCGCTGGTGTCCCCTCACTGTCCCCACTCATACTTGAGCACATTTGGTCCTCTTGAAGAACAAGAGCTGTGTTCAGTTTGCTGTGCAGGGATTGTGTCTTCCCCACTCCTCCTTTTGCACTAGGCTTACTGAGCTAGGCCTCAGTATGGTCACCACCTGACCACTGCAACCACTTCAAAGGGGTTTTGCCTCTAAACTCCCAAATAATTTCTGTTGCCATTCACATTTATGCAAGTAGAACTTTGCTTGCCTTGATGTTTGCAATATGTGCTATACGAATGGGATGTAAACAGAGGTATAAATAATTTCTTGAATATTTCCCCTGTTACTTATCCAGTCCTAACAACTGTGAGCTAATTTATGTCAGATATAGCACTTTAATATGTCATATAAAAGGCTCTATGTAATTGCTGGGTGTAAATACCAATGGTGAACAAGAAATATTTATCATTAACAGAGTTGTAACTATACGAGATATAATTAAAGTAAGGAAGATATATATTTCATCTGAGTAGGATCTACACGTTGTAAGCACCTTCTAGAGGAGGTATTTGGTGCATTTTAAATTACACTGGACACAATAATTTTCTTGACTGTTTAGTTATGAGTAAGCCTGAAATGTCACAAACATGAACTACATAGTTATAGACTGCATAAAAATAAAGAAGAAATTAGATTGTCACTTGGAAGACTTTGTTATCTTCATGGAACCTCTGTGCTATGTCAAATGAAACATTGAATTAAGATCCCAGCATTTTCAGGCTGTCTCTGAACTTAAAAAGTAATAATAATAAATTGACATTGGCTTTGAACCAATTCCAGCACTGCCCCAAAGAGCAGAAGCGGGACTGCAATATATTGAGCAAACATGAGGGTTTCAGTTACTGCACAGGTTGGATTTCTATTGCTGCACCTGTGAAAGGGAGTATGCAGACACACCTTTTTGTGGATGAGATCACTCCAACACTTTCACTCTCAGCCTGGAAAGAAGAGAGTGTAAGGAACACCATTCCAGCCACATTAAAAATAAACCTTGGGATCTGCTAACCTTCTGTGCTCACCTGCGTGTGAATTCATTCATTACTACCAGACTTAAAAGAAAGTGGGGGGCAGGAGGTAACTTGAAGGGGAGAAGAGTGCAGCACTGGAATTGAAGTTTTTATTTTCAAAGAAACTTGTTAAGAAAATAAAACTGGCTTCAAAACAAAAATTGAAACTAAGTTCAGTATAACAAGATAAAAATAGTAAAACTGGAAAGTATTTCCTTAGCACATTTGCTCTAACACTTATTAAAGATATAAACTAAATCCAAGATAAACAAGTCCCAGGTGTGGAAATGTGGTTAACATATGACTCAGTTTAAATTTAAAACGTAAAATAAAACAGTCAATGTTCACCAATGTGCTTTAATTCCAGACAGACATTAAAAAAAAGAAGAGAGATCCTTACAATTTTCCTTCAAGAGAATCCAGTGCACGGCTGGAGAGCTGTGAACAGCCTGGTAACAAGCTTTATGAAACAAGAGCACACCAAACAGAAAGACCTAAATGCTCATAGCTTTTTGTGTCCGCAAATATGCATGAGCTACAGTATGCTCAGAACAGTGCCACATGCAGAGAGCTGTAAGGAGATAAAGGTAACATTTTCTTCCCCTATATGGACTTTTCAAATTAGCAGAAAGGAGAGAAAAGTATTGGCAGAAAACTATTATTACTTCTCCTGCCTAAAAGATTGTGCGTAGGTAACAAAGAGCTGCAGTAATAAGGTGGGAAGAAAAGATAAGAAACATATGCTACCAATTCCTTAGAAAGATGGGCAGCACTCTCTTGCTGTGGAGGAAATAGAGAGGGTACAGGAAAGTTCATCTGAAGCTTTCCTGAAACCAAGTCTCCACTGAGCCATTTTGAGAGGGCTAGATAAAAAAAAAATAGTGTGATCTATAAATAACGATTTTCACATCCAAGCTGAGGTATGGGTGGGTCCATCTTTATCCTTCCTTACTTAGGCATTTTGTGTCTGAGACACCAAATTTGGCAACATTAATCTGTAGCGAGAAATATTCTAATGTAGAAGACAATATGTCTTGTGATGCCCCTCTCTCTTTTGACTGGGAGAAGGGAGGAAGGGAGAGGAGCCTGGAGGACTAGGATCACAAACTGCATGCCTCTATTAAGTGAGAAGTTAAGAGGATAAAACTTTTTTTTTTAAATAATAATCTAGTTGTTAGAGCATTGACCTAGAAAAAGGCATCTAGGATCAGTAACTTCCTCAGAAGTTTCAGTCCATCTCCTTCTATTCCACTGCAACCCTGCATAGGAGGAAATGTAATACTCATAGACAAGGAGAATGAGATTTTGATGAAGGAAGTCTAAATTTGTCATTCAGTGTTTCGGTGTTTTCATATAGGAAGGAATAAACCAGCGCTCTTGCCTTTGCTCCTAGCAAATTCTGTCATTGTACATACAAGAGTCATTGGTTAAAAAAATGGAATAATTATGGCAAGAGAGACCAAACCCCTATATATTCCATAGACATCAGCAATATCTTTATAAGATAATTAGATGGGTCTTAATAAGACGAGAATAATCGGACACCTTTTTTGAGGAGAAGACTTAAAGTGTGGATTCAAAATAGATGAATAAACCTTCTTGCATCCATATCTGTGTCTATGGGCTCTTTAGAAAATGGGGTCTTTTGGTACATTCCCCATTTAGCATTTTTTTTGCCTTGTTGAAATGTAGTTTTTTTCAACCTATCCAAATTCTTCCCATTCGGTGTAGGATGACAGAAAGCATAAGTGTCTCGAGGTATTAGGTTTTAATTACATTAGGTTTTTTTCTATTCAAATCCAAAAAATTGAAACCTACAAGGTAAACATTATGGCACCTAGCCATAAAAATGTATCTTCTCTATGGCTGCCAGCTCTTTGAGTTTTGAGATCATGAACTGCTGGGATTTTTGTCTCGCACTGTGCACTGTGTATATTTTAAAATGGACATAATTCCACTGGCGTTCATCTTTTTCTAAAAGTTTTTTTTAGTGCTTTCACTCACTTGCTTATCTGCTCATTATATAATTTCCTTCTGTTTTTTTCCCTTAATGTTGAACTGAATTCAGAAACTACTTTGGTGTATGCTTAAGGAAAGCTGAAGTCAACACCTGGAGGTAGTGAGTAGGATTGATCTGACCAAAGGCAGACACCTGCATCTCATAGGATCTATCTTACTTTTACACTTAAAGTGGACATCTGACATACATGTAAGAGTATATCTTTTCTCCTTTCTTTACAAAAGACTCATAAATTACTAAATCAGATAGTTTCATCTATATTGCAACTTTCTAAACTATACCACTAAAAAAAAATCACAAAACCACAAGAAAAAAACAGGACATAGGGAAAGTAAGTAACAAAGTTGGAGATCATGTAGAATGGAGGAATTATTTTCCAGATAAACTACTTGCAAATAAAGAGGCTTGCAGAATACATCTACATGTCCCATATTCCCATCCAGTGTCTTCAAAGACTTCCATTGCTGATACTTTATTCCTGACATAGTAATTCATGTCAATATCTAATTCTTTATTTTGTTCTGACTCACTAAAAAGGTCATTGCTTTCATATAAAACATTCACAAATCCACTTTTCTATTAGTCTAACCAGTTGAAAACTATGCAGTTAGAACCCATCTCTGTTTCAAACTCCTTGTGAAAACTAATCAGGGAGCAGAATGTTTATTTCCCCATGGACAAAGCACTCACACGTGTAAGTTTTAAACAGCCAAATCAGGAGCCCTGCCATTTCTGTCACTACATTTGCACTAGCAAGAAGAACACATATCTATAAATATGATGCTTTTCCAAATGACATACTTTTCTAATCTGAAGGCCTGCCTCCTCTCAGACCTGCCATAAATTACCTTGGCTCATTTTATAAATAATCCTTTGTACAGTGCAACCAAAGCAAAACATTTGTTTCCAAGTAATTTACTTCAGAATCATTATGGTTTTATTTTAATTTGACAACATTAAAATGTCCTTATGCTCTGCCATTTGGTGAATAGGACATTTATAATATTGCAAAGAGGCTGAATGAAGTTTTAAGCAGAAAAGGAGCAGAAGAATGAGCCTTGTGTCCGACCATTAACCTAAGCACTAGAGGTGTGCTTTCCCCTTCAGGGTGTTCTTAATGGGGCAGTGGCAGCCAGTGGAGCAGTAACAAACAGCTGGACAGCAATGATGTCTTAGGCCACTGCAGTTCTTTGTGCAGTGAACACAAGCTAAATTTGTACACCTAAAATAAATGCATTTTTTTAGAGCAAAGCAACTAACAAGAATTTGAGAACAGGATGAAAAAATCATGGAGATGAAAGGAAAAGGTGTTTTATCACTGATTTCTCAATGCAGAGAAGAACTTCAGGTTGAGTAGTAATTAACTGCTTGCTCTCTGGCAACAAGCTGTACATTACTTTCCACACCCAGTACTTGCTCCCAGCCACACCATACACTCTATATTTCTTTTTGAGATAACATGAGGTAACATAATTTATAGACCTGACATAGCCATGAAATGTTTCTAACCCCTGTCTTATGGAATGGAGGGGTCCTTAAACAGGTGCTTTCTTTTGCTTAAGCTTGTGCTAATCATAGTAAAAACATATGCCAAATACTCACTATATAGAGTGTCTTGATACTTTTCATTGTTCAGTCAGAAAAGTATGAATTACCACTGAATGTGATTGCTTGTGCTCTAGTATGTTTTAATTGATTTTATTTCCATAACCTTGGATCATTACTTTGTGATAGTCATCTATCTTTAACTAGTAAAAATAAAAATTACTACACTTTTCCTCTTAAACATGCATAACACTAACTGATAATTTAACCACCTGAACTCCCTCTATATGCTCCAAAACCAGTGGCACGTTATGACTTGTTCTCTGTTGTATTTAGGGAGCTCTGCAGATGCTGTAGTTTAGAAAGACTGTACGGAGAATGGTAAGTGTATAACTGGGAAGCCACTCTGAGCACACAGTCACCACCTCACAGCAAATACTTTTTTGCTCTGTCTGCAATGTTAGCTAATTGTGTCATTGTCATAGGTTAGCAAGCATAGTCCCGGAAGGGACGTCCTTGCTAAGGGGTGCTTACAGGTTCCTCTGGGAACTGATAGAACCTATCAGCTGGCCAGTTTGGATATGGACAATTCTCTAAGCCACTTAAAGTTGTGATCACCTCTGTGATCCACATTTAAGAATAGGCAAACTCCCCCTCCAAGCTCTCTCGTTTCCGGCGCTGGGACAGGTGGCTGCAGGGCCCGAGCAGGGCCCAGTGGGCCGCAAGTCGGGGGAAAGGACTCACACGCAGGCAGAGAGACTCCTCTTCCTAAATGGACTGAACAATATTTGGAAGTGGGTGGCTGTCTCGTTGTGATAATGTTTTCATAGCATGAGCAAGAAGAGACTTCTCTTTCTAAATGGACTGAACAAGGTTATTATGGAAGTGGTAAACAGACTGAACATCTTAAGGGTTGTCTTTTCACATTGTCAGTGGGAGAAGGGAGGAAGGTGGGGGGAGGAGGAGAGTTCTGAAGGTGGTATAATTTTTTTTTCTTCTTTTAGGTCTGTTAATAAACTTCTTTATATTCTTTCAAGTTTGGTGCCTGCTTTGCATTTCTCCTAATTCTTATCTCACAGCAGATAAACAGTAATGAGTATTTTGGACCAAACCACTACAGTCATTTTTATGTGTTCAATACTGTCTTAGGCATTCTCCCTACATTTTACTTTTATATTCTGAAAATAACCATTATTGCTAAAAATCATTCAGATTTATTACTATATGCACTCGGACATACTGTACATTTTACCTTGAGTTGATATTTAGGCCTTCAGTCATCTAAAATAGTCCAAAGGAATATGCTCTTACCCAATAGTATAAAGCAATCATTTGATAATATTCTGGCTTTAATGGAAATATGACTTAGTTTACATCCACCGCCTTCCAGCTCCTAACCTGATCAGTGTTCCTCCCTCCCTACAGGTTATTTTGACACAGATGACTGTGGACTATGCAGTAAATGCAGTAATTTAAAAGGAACCTTTTCCTGACCTCCAAAACAGAGAAAAGGTCTTTCTTCAACCTGGATCATTCCATGGATTTTATTTGCAGCTTGACCCCTCAAATAGTTGCAGTGGTAAAACAGAATATTAAATAGTTATTGAATGGAGCCCACCAGAGGCAGGGAGGAGGCACAGAATCCATCAACTGGTCTCATCTATTTGAGTGCCAGTATCCTGGAACTATGATGTCAGTCTAAGTCCTGAGACAAGTGGAATTACTCCTGCTTGCAACCTTTATAATTCTGATTTTCATTGTCATGTTTTGTCTTCCTTTTAGACCCATTGCATCATTCCTAAAGGAGATCCATCAAGTCATTAGAAAAGTGGCATGGGAGGTGAGAGCTCAGGTTTAATTTTTTGTTCTGTCACAAATGTCCCGCTCCTTTTGAGATAAGCTGAAATTGGCTCCTTAATTTTGAAATAGATTCTTGGCAGTGGATGACATGCATTTAGGGTGGTGCTAAATTGACATACTGACAGGATGATGCTGAAAGGACAATTTCTTCAGTCTTCCTGCCTTGCTGGGTAAGCTTTTTGTGGCTTTAGCTGCATAAAGGACTTATACACTAACACTTGTGTAAAAGAAGCAGAAACAGCAAACACAGAAGGTGAAATGATACCACCGCTTCTGTCAGCAACTTAACATCAAATCAGTTTTCCACTGACATTAAACTATGCCCTCAATTACTCATTGATAAAATGGCAATACTAACACATTCCTTTCTGTGTTGTTATAAGGAAAAACATTAAAATCCATGATGTGTTTATCAGTTACAGGGGCCAGTAGACAGTATCGAAAATATATTTTACTGATGGGATTAATAGAGAAATTAAATTATGATTCTCTATGATTTTGTCCAGCAGGATTGTTTAAAAATAAATCTATTTCCCCTAATTATTTGGTTATTTTACATAATCTGTGATTACTGAGGTTCATATTGCAATTTGTGTGGAGATGGACATAGGTGAATTTGTAGCACTGGTGTCCCAGAGAAGAAACTGACAAAAAGGACACGAGTTGAATTTTGCTTCCTCTTATCTTGAGAGCCCCTCCTTCCCCACCAGCTTCTTTGCCTCCCCTTGCCTTGCCCTGCCATCCAGGCTGAGAGAATGGCACCTTATGGTGTGCTTGTTTACTCTTAATGAGTCAGGTTTATGACTGTAGTCTTGGTCATTTGTGCCTTTGAAAATATAATGTAGAGAGACAATGTTCAAAATCAGACTCCATGGTGAAGATATTTTTACAATTCTAGATCTCTTCACATTATTGCATCCTTTTATCTCTGATTATTTTAATTCACACTAAAAATTCACTGATCTTCTGCAAAATAATATTCGTAATGAAAGAGCTTCAAGATTTACTTTAAAGCAAGTACATAAATATGAACTACTAAAAGTCAAATTTTCCCTGCTATCCTTACAAGTGGATGTTTTCTCTCTACTCTTTCATCATATAGTTGCATTAAAAATCCTTTTGGCCAAATGTCTTCTGTTGATACATCAGAGTCCTTGAGAGAAATGCCTGGAAAATTAGTTCCATGTACATTTTAGGAAATCTTGCTAACAGCTGCATTTTTCCATTAGAAATGGTTTCAAAGGCTACATAAAAACCCAAAGCCAAATGAGGCAAAGTTTAAGTGAGAAAACATGTGTGCAATATTAAGCCAAGAAAAGGGAACAGTTACTTTGAGAAATCCAGACTTTCCTTTGCAGTGCTTTTCAGAAAACATATTAGGAAGTATAGGTCAAATCTTCATTTGGTGTAAATGTGTGCAGCTCTGCTGAAATCAGTGAAACTTCCTTTAAATAGTTGAACTCGGGATCTGGCCAACTTTCAGGTTTCCAAATGTATATCAAAGAGCTGCAAATACCTTAAAATGAGCTGACTACATTCATTTCCTATTTTGCACTACTGGGAATGAAATGCTTAACTGCGTACTGAGAAGTAGAAACTTTGAAAGTATTTAGATAGCACATACCGGAAAAAAATTAATAAAAACATTTAAAAGATATTCAAAGAGAAGAAAAGTTTATACTTGCATCTGCTGACCCTTCCATCCTAACTCTACCTTGATTTTTGATGAATGAAGGAAGCTCCAACTCTATTTTTCTCTGCTTGTTTTGAATCTGCTTTTTTCTGCCTGGAACTCTGCAGCTGAAGAATTGGGATTGTGTTGACATCGTCAGAGACAGCACTTGGAATTTTTCAGGGAGAAAAAAAGAGTTGCACAAATTACAAGTGATCTCCTGAGACAGGGTTAAGAGAGAATGTAAATCAGTTTGTAATTTGGCCTCAAGACTGCACAAAGACAGATTTTTAAAGCATTGCCTCATTTTTCACACCTTCCTTTTCAAGTACAAATAAAGTCTGTTCAAAAGCCTTTTCTTTCCTTTGATTCATTTAGGTGAGTAAAGTCAAAATTATCAGAAGTCAGGATTCTCTCCTCAGTTCCAATCCAGGAGGCAGGATATAAACTCAACATGCTAGATCAAAGTGAATCTACTGTTGTATCTCTCCCAGCAGCAGACAAAGTACAGCAACCAAGTCCATTGTCTTTGAATAGCAGCTCTACTTTTAAATTTTAAATTTTTTAAATTTAAACTTTATTGGCTCAATCAGACTCACCCTGGGACATTAATTAGAACTGATTCAATATAGTAAAATTTTTGCAAACCTGTCTTAAAGATATCTAGTTTCTTTTTAAATTTGCTTTTATCTACCAGAAAAAAATAACAACTTTTATAGTAGAAAAAGAAAAAAAAACAAACCCAAAGACTTGTAGTTCATAATACGGTTCAAAAAAAAATTCCACCTTGAACTTTTCCTCTGTCTTCTACACCTCATACTCCTGTCTCTAGTTCTCTCTGTTTTTCTTGGCTGTTTTTCTAGTCTTTCTACAGCATTACCTTCCCCTGGAAAATGTTGGGGATTTCACATCGCTCCATCTGCCAAAATAATCCTCAGCTAACCTAATATGCACCCTGAAGTGCCATCCTAAAACTAAGTTTTTAAGTTAATCTTTGCAAAAATCTACAGTCTCCAAGTCCTGGGAAATTTGCCTTTCCAACTATATTTTAATTGAAATTCAATCAAAAAGATCGAGGGGAGAAGGAAAAAAAATTCAAATGTGCAAATTGCAATCATAGGATCATATAATCATTAAGGTTGGAAAAGACCTCTAAGATTACCAATTCCAACCATATTTAGTAATTTCATCTCCCTGGCAGGCCACCAACAGGGCTCTGAATCCCTTGTGCCATTTAGAAGCTTTCCTGGTGGGCGGTGCAGGAGCCTTAATGTCTGGGGAATTGGAGAGCAGGAGAATCTGGAAGCCAGAGTCAAAGGGACTTTGGCTGTGTGCCTGGAAGGCTTCCCAGAAGATGGAAATTTCTGGCAGGGTTGCCTTGGGTGGATAGGCTGACAGAAAGCTGAGCAAATTTCCATCTGAACTCCACCTGGCGGTAATCAGAATTGATTTGCTGCAGTTAAACATCTCGGATATTTTCTGAAGGAGATAACTGAGATGCATCCCTGCCTTCTCCCTGGGACGTTGGGTCTGCATTGCAGCATTTTGGAACTCTGTGGGAAGGTGTGTGTGCAAGTGCAGGTCTCAGAGGCCAGCAGAGCTCCTGCCATGGTTGGCCCCAGTGCTGTGGGGCCATAGGCATGGGAATGTTGACTCCTTTCATCTCCTACTTCTTCCCCACTGACTAACTCGGCAGCAAAGAGTCAGCAGGGAAGACAGACCCAGCAGAAGTTTTTTCAGGGTGCCTCATGGTAATCAGGTCAGGAAGAAGAAGGAAAATGGGAGAGAAAATTTAAAAGGATGACTGTAGCTCTGGAGGGCTCAGTTCAGCATGACAGTACGTAGAGAAGGCAATAAAAAATTGATATTGTAATATAAAGTAAGGGTAGTCTCACACTTTCTCACCATTGCCTGACTACAACAAAGTAGCTCTTATCTTTTACTTTTACAGGACGTGTCACTTGAGGAAGTCCTCAGCACCTGGCAGCTGTTGAAGTCAGGGTGACAAGGTGGCCTCTTGCCTGCCTGGGGACATTCCCTGCTGTTTCTGCTTGTTTTCTTGTGTTTTACCCCTAGAAGCTGAATTACGATGAACGCTGAATCAGCTAAAGGAGTGAGATGCAGCTGGGTGTCGGAACAGAAGGTAGAGAAGGGATGGGGCAATGGGAGAAGGAAGCCTCTCCTTTTTGTCTTCCTACCACAGCTGTTTAACACATCAAGAAATGAGGCTCCTGCGGGCACTCTCATGTTTTACTTTTACTATACCCTCAAGGTGGTTCTCAAGTAAATAAATAAATAAATGTATTGAATAACAAACTGGAATCCCAAATGAAACCAGCAACAGAGAAAATGCAAGCACCTGCCTTGCTTTTCCTGAAGACAAGAGTAGCCCAAAAAAATGTGTTATCCAAGTTGTGCAACATATACTCATCAGAAAATATATTGAAGTAATTTTTCCAAAGCATTTCCTTCCTTTACACAATTTAGGATTCAGCTCCTTCATGTTTTCCAGTGAATAAACATTTTGTTTAAAAATTGCAATCTACTTTTGCAATCTCTGTGGTAGCTTAAAATACTCCTAGACCTGTTAAAATGGTTTGTGGAGTTTTTATGGCACAAAATTTCTGGAAAAGGGTCTGAGATCTGTCTCAAAGGATTCTTGCCAGGAGAGAATTTGGCCCACTACATTACGATTAACACATTTAGATCTTCTTACAGAGTTCCCCTGAAAACACCCTGGTCTGAGTTTTGTGTATCTCTGTAGCTACAGTAAAACATAAATATCAAATAATTTCATTTTCTATTAACTATATCACTAAAATTCATCTTTATTCTTGCACCTCGAGGATTTTAAAGCCAGCAAGAACCAGAAGTCCTAATCACATTTTTTTAGACAGTATTATATTCTTCTCAGGGCAAGTCATTAAGTATTGTAGTGAGAAGACTTTGAGGCTTTAATCAGATTACTTAGTAAATTGATGTAAAAGCCATCAAATATAATTGAAGTTTCATCTCCTGTGACAGAAGGTACACTAAAACATACTCCAAAATATTTATTTCTAGAAGCTTTTATCTGATAATTTTCAGTGTAGTAAGAAAGCAGAGGCTTGTATTCTCGGTGAGCTAAAATTTGACTGCATAATCAGGAAATGTGCTTGTAAAAGCTAAAAATCACTAGGTGATGCATTTCAGTACTTTTCCAACATCTCAGTCATTCTGGAACATATCAGCCAGAACCACAGTAGTTAATGAGAGACACCTACTCTTTTTCAGTGTTCATCATGGCATGCATTAAGATGTTGCTGGGAATGCCAGGGTTTAGCAGCCCATCCTATGTGCTGACATAATTCTGTTATTGATTTCTGCCACGCTGCACTATCAAGAGCTAATTTCACATTGCATTCCAAGGACAGCACAGCAGACAGGGACCCTGTAGCACAGAAAGGACACAAATTGAGTGAATATATTTAATTTACTGCATACTATGATACACTGTGTGCAACTGGGCCCTTTGAGGGGCTATACTTCTGATGGCATTTCAAAACTGAAAACAGCTGAATTATTCAAGTAATCAGGAGCAGGTAGGAGAGACTTAATATGTGGTGTTAGGTGACAAGACCCTCACTACTTGTAGCTCCCCTCAAATATCTAACCTTCAGCTAAGTCAACCAGTCCATTCAAGTTGCAATTGTTTTTTGTTGCAAATAAAGGAGGTGGTGACCTTCTCAGGTGGATCCTGGCCAGGGCTCTAAAATTTTGTATTCATTCCCAAACCAGTGAGTTTTTGGTGATGTGCATACACTCTGTTCACAATACTGGGATTTAGGACCATGATGAAGTCACAATGCTCAGGCAAGAAGGCAGTGTCTCCAGGAAAGTGACTGGCTGAATTCTGGCTCAGGCAAATATTTCAAAACTACTGCAATTTGGAGATTGGTCTGGAGATATGATAGAGCTTGTATCTGTTTATTCCTCATTGCACACAGTAGCCAAACTGATGCAGGAAGTGGCACTATGATAAAGATATCCTGGCTATAATCTCTTAGGGAAATGAAACATATTGGTTTGAAGCAGCTGCAGTTTGGGTTGGTAGTTGTTAAACGGCACAGAGGTCACTCTCCCTGCTTCTGTCCCCTTCATTGCTGCTCTGCTCTCCTCAACTGTAAGAAAAATACCTCAGAGTTTTAATGCCAATCCAGAGCTTTCTTTAACCAGTTACAAGAACACCTGGTATCAAGAACAAAACTCCTTCTTCTACAAAACTGGAACATGCTTGGAGTAGAGTTCTGTCTCTTTATGGAAGTGAATGCTGACAGGGGATTTTTATTTCAATACTGACGATGTAGAGACTTCAGACATCTTTAATATTAAAGCATACTAAATAGCTATCTAGGGTGGCACTAAATGGCATAATATCCAAAGTACACTTACACAGTGAACTTTTGAAAGCTTTTTGTTTTGTGTGAAAAAAATGAATTGATGAAGCAACTGTGAGTCCATTTATAACCTACATCAGTCTGTAAAGCCAAGTGTACAGTCTGTAGAGTCTTGTGGAATCTGACATCAGGTATAATGAGGGTCAGCAACTGAAAAAATTCTGTTAGAAACTCATGAAATTAAAGTATAAAAACCTGTGAGAGTTTGCCAGACTATAGAGCAGAATCAGGACAGATCATGTGATACAGCTGTGTTGCCAAAGACCAAAATCACAGCAACCACGAACAAAACAAAGGAGAAGACTACAAAGTGAGGCAACATGTAAGAAAGCAGAAGTTGTGAAAAAAACCACAAACTAAGCATCTCCAGCCTTTGGACAGAGCTGAAGAAAGAAAGAAAGAAACAAACAACTTGCAAAAGAAGTAAAACTACTTGGAAGAATAGCTGACAGATATATTATTAGCTGGGATACAAACTGGAAAATAACTGAAATTTTGATTACTTGTGCTATGGCTAGTGGCACTTCAGTTATAAGAATACCTGGTCTTATATTAAAAGATATGTCTGCTTCTCTCCATTAACTATAAATGGGTTCTAGAGGGCCAGTTTGGGTGAAAATGTCTAAATTGGAGATATAATGAGGTAAGGAGTCCCTAAAACAGATGGTATGTAGGAGTCCATGAAAACAAAAAGAAAAGTAGAATTTAAAACAAAAGAAATTAAGAAATAGCAAGGAAAAGAAAAATTCCCATGAAAACAAAATATGCCCTGCAAATAATTACAAGCTAAAAGCATAAAGTGTTGTCAAAGAATGTGAATGGAATTGCAAAAAAATTACTGGTCCAGTATAATGTGAGTAGGTAAGTTTAATAATACTTATTCTCCTGTCCAGGATTAGGCACATTTATTTGCATACCCTGGTGAAAAAACTGCATACCGTTTTTGCCTTCTGACATCAAGGAACATTATCACAGAAAATGACAGGTAATCTCACAAGATTTGTATTTATTAGATATGACATCCATGATATCATAATGACAGGTAAAGGATTACAATTAGATTTACACTGGTTTAACTGTTGCAAAAGAGTGTGTGATTTATTCATATTATATTAGCGTAAGACACTGAAAGTCTTTTGGTATTATGTAAAAAAGGTGTTGGAATTTTCAAAAGGATCCTTAGAAATGCAGAATAACCTCATAGGCAAGGACTAGCAGTCCTCATTTGAACCTAAAAATGTGATTTCAAAACACAGCATAGACATAATACTACCAAAATGGGGATGTCCTGTTTGTATTTCCCAGCTCCCATCCTTCCTAATCTTTCTTCCCTCCCCTGTTCTTCACTGATCTGCACTCCTTCCACTGTTGTAGTGCTTGACCTGGCCTTCATCCAATTGGAAAACTAAACTAACAAAGAAAAATAACAAGTTACAAATTGATTTAGATCAAAAAAATGCCTGAAGAAAATTAATAGACATCCTGAGCTTCCTCCAGAAGCAGACAGGAAGAGATGGCTGTGGAAGAACCACAGACCCAGACAACATCACAGGAAAGTGCTGGCTATGATGTATGAGTGACCAAAGACTGCAACCATCTCTCTTCAGACATCTACAAGCCAAGGAAGCCAGACTAGGGACTGATAGAGTGCTGACATGTAGTATAAAGGATGGCACATTTTTTTCCCTCTGGAAAGGGAAGATGTAAGGCTAGCCACAGATGCAATGAGAGAATAGATTTTATTGATCTAAACTGGTGGTGCTAACAGCCAGACTAAGTGATGTGTACAAATCTTTTCTTCCCTCACAAGTAGCCTCATCTTTTATCTGTTTATTTTCACTTTAAGGCTGTGACACCTTGTTTTTAAAATTTGTCTCAGTGTTTTCCCAAGTGGCCTCAAAGTCATATCTGGTCTAATCTAAATAAGGCTAGGTCTAAGGGTGAGTAATGGTCCCAAATTATCCTGCAGTGACCTGGTTAGCATAAACCTTGGCACAGTTTTAGAGAAGGCAATTTTTGAGCACAGCTTAGGGTTTAAGAACAGTGGAGGCCATTTGGATGTCTACAGCTTTTCAGACAAAAGGTAAGATACTGAAGCTATAAGGCCACAGCCCTGTCAAATAGCTGTGATTAGGGCAGGATAGTTCTCAGCTTGTTTGATTTACTAGCACAGACATAGGCCACAATTTCCCCACACAGTGCTCAGAGTTCTGGGTTTGTGCCTGTGTACCTGAAACTCTCACATAAAGGAAATACCAGGGTTTACGGGTGCCATTATCCCTTGCAGAAAAGAGTGGTGCATGAATTTCTTTGGAAAGCTGACATACCTGTTTGGAACAAGGAACCTGGGGTGATGCAGTGTGTGTGGTTGGCTGTTAATGACTTTGAGAGGCAAGCTGAAGTGCAAATTTCTGCATATATGTGTGAAAAGTGAGAGGAAATAGCAGAGGATTATAACTCAGAGTTTTGCAGAGCTCACATAGAATCATCCAGCGTGTCCTAACTGCTTTCTGTCTCTGGAATAGCATGTTCTGAAAAAAAAATATAAACCCCCCTCTTAACTTCTATCCCTCTCTCAAGCCTTAAGGCTCCAGCAGTATCTCCTGCTGTTCGTCACAGGATATTTTTCCTTCTCTCTTTTCTCCACAGAAGTTTCTCTATGTGATCTGTTTTGTACCTGTTCTTCTCTTGCTTCTGATAAGTTTTGACTCTCAATTAAATCAGCTAATTTCAATATTTTCTTGAACACTGAGGGATGTGAAAATCCTCCTGTTTCCCAGGGGTAGAAGAGTCCATTCTCTTCTTAGAGATTCTGCCAGTGTTACTGTTCTGATACTTTTCACGGATGACCCATGTCTCCTGGAAAGAATAGCTTCTTAAATTGAGACAGTGTAGCTTTTCAGATTCTACTTTTCTGTCTAGTTACATTTAATATTGTATCAATATGACCATATTTATTATAAATGCTTCAAGACAGGATTTTGATGGATATATGACTTATTGCAAAACCATGCCTTTATATTTTCAGTTTGTGAATTAGATTATTTGGAGTGAGTGGTTAATGATGCAAATCTGTTACTTTTTTACTTCACTTTTTTCAGTATGCTGCATTGTATTTGGTTTGGGGTTGTTTTTGTTTTATTGACTTTAATAATGTCAGTATCCACAAGTGGCTGAAAGTCACTGTGTCCAATTGTGTCAGTCCCTTTTATGTGCCATGAAGGGGTACAAGTATAAAGGGCACCTACACTTTTAAAAGCACAACATTATCATTGTAACTAAGCCAAAGTTTTGTAAAAAGCAGTGCTGAAGTCACTCCTACCATCAAGAGAAACAGCTTTTCAAGACTTTTCTTCCCCATTTCTTCAGTAGTGTATGTTGTGCAGTCATTTCACGTGGCAGAAGTGTATTCTGGTCTGTTTAGGAGTTGCTGGAGGTACACTGGATTTATTTACAAAATTTTAATTCGAATTCAAACAAACTGCATACCTTTTCCATTTGATGAGCACATGCACTATTTAGGCTTACAGCTGGTTTGCAGCACAAAAGCTTGCAAGCAGACTCTCTTATTCCAGCATAAGAGTTTGCTTATTCCAATTCCAAGTGCTAGATGGATATGTACATCCCCAGGAATCGAAAGCATTCAGTGTTTCTCATTAGCATTCTCGTAAACTTGACGAACACATTACAGAATCAAGTTGGACAAATAGTAAGTTTCTTTATGTTTCTATTATTAATTTTCTTTTAAATGTATATTTATGAGATTATGAGTTTGGTTACTAGACAACTGCTTGGAAATATCAAACCCTGGTAAGAAATTTTCATTAGTACAACACAGCCTTCCACTGAGTATTAACACACAGCAAAAAAATCACAAAATTAACACACAAAAAAAATGGAAAATACCCTACAATCATTTCACAGCATTTCCAAAACACTTTGGTACTAATTTGTCAGTTGACTCTTGATGTACTACATCTTTCTGTGCCCCTGTAAATGAGTGTTTTGTAGACTTTTCAAGGAAGAGCTGAGATTAGTATTTCTTGGTGATTTTCTTCTTGTCAGAGGTATCCCCTCTTCCATTTCAACCTTTATTTTTCTCTTTAGGCGTAAAAGCATTATTTAAACAACAAAGCAGAAATAAGAAAATGAAAACTCTGCCTAGACAAAATATTTCTCTAAGAAAAGCTGTCTTCTTCTGCTGTTATTCTCAGACATTGAAAGGTAGAAAATTTTAGAACGTAAAACCAAATAAGCTGTGAATGTGGTTTCCTTAGTATTTGGATGGTTCTTATTGCATTACTGTCTCTTCTGTAAAGAAATAAAAACAGTGACCTCTAAAATCCATCACAAGGGAGCAAAGTGGTCACATATATTTGCCTATAAATGTCTTACATAGACACATTGCTCCTCAAGGTATTCTGTGTTATTTTAAATGGAGAATAGTCTCTGATATCTGAAGTAAACAGCAGCACAATGATTCATGTACTTATGGGACACTTAAGGCTGGATCAGCTATTTGAGTATCCATGAATGAGTGTCTTCTGTTAAAAACTAATATCGACCACAAACTTCTGATGAGCCACCTATTCAGAACATAAACCAAGGTTTGCTAAAACATTGAGTCCATGTCTCATTTCAGCACAATCCTAACATTTCTTTAGTGTCAAGTAGGATTTTTTTTCCTGACTAGTAAGAAAACCGTGGTATATTTCCAAGTCAGGATTTTTTTTTGTGGAACCACCACATATCTTCTGTTCTGTCAACAAATACAAAATAAATGCAATAAATTACAAATTAAATGTGACAAGTTCAATTATTTTCTCTGTCTCTTCAAAAAAGTATTGCTTCTCCTTGTTGTATACAGGGTAATCTCCAGAGAACATACAAAGAGTCACATCTCATCAAGCAGGAATAAGGCCCAAAGACCCAAATCCTGAGAGCAGTAATTCCTACATTCTAATCCAAAATAGAACTTCTGTTAGACATTTTTCTTCCGTCAGTACCTTTTTTCCATGCTTGAAATGAACTATTACATTTTTGGAATGAGGAAATAAACTCAAAGCTAACATTAAAAACCTTGCATAAACAAATATGACCCTGGATTGGCTGCTCTGAGGATCATATCCAATCCCTCTCTGTAAGGATGCTTTTAAAATTCAAAGCATGCTATGGTTTTTTAAAAATGTAATTTGATGTTATATTGTCATGCGGTAAAATATTTGCAATGTATAATGATGTAAGAGGCCAGCTGGCCACTAATGCTAACAGCATACTTTACCAGAGCTATCATCAGAAGGACTGTTGAAGGCAGATGGCCCTTTTTTTCCCAGCTTTATCCCGTTAGAGATCCTACCAAGGACAGGCATCCTACAAACCTCACAGTAATGAGAAGAACATTGCTTTATTGACTATAAAGCCTTCCTGCAAACAAGCTTGAAAGCAATATGTGCTGGAGAGCACCAGCGGCACGTAAGTTCATAAGCAAAATAGAGGATTCTGGATTGAAGCTTTGTTAAATGACTCCAATGTCCTGGGAAACTTCTTTGAGAAATACTGGATTGGTATTCAAAACTGCTGTAATACAGAGAACTGCCTTCCTGTCTAATTAGAGAGAGTCACAGTACCGATTACGGTTGTTAATTATTGTGCATCCTCTCATTTCATGCCCATCCTGCAAGGAGTTAAAATACAAACATACAGGGAAAAATGATCCAGACTCAATCGATCATACAGAGATTAATTTTGATGATAGGGTTGTTGAAACATGTTCTACAGTTTGATAGCGCAGATGCACATTTTCCCTGGGTAACAAAGGTTCATTTGGTTATGCTTCTTTTACTTTTAGGGCTATCAGAAATAATATTGCCATGGTTTCAATTTCTTTTTGTCTTACAATAGCAAAAAAGTATAGAAACAGTATGCCATATTCTGTATGACTGACAATTGCTATTTAGCTTTCTGGTGATGGCAGTTTTGTTCTTCCAGTTTTTGGTGGTTTTTCAAATGTGTTTTTCAGTGATTTGTCTGTCAATGCCACAATGCTCCTGCTTAAACCATTATCCTCATAGCAAGTGGATTTTGTCTTCTCATACTCCAGTTACCTCCTTTTCAGTTCAGGAGAAGCAAAAACCAGGAGTTTTCTAAATCCTATTCACTCTACTACTTGCCTTTTTAGCAAGCAGTTCACCAACATCTTCCTTTTAGCAAAGATAGCCACATGTACAGATCTATATTATTACTGTGCTATATGTACATAAGAACTATAATAATTAAATCTTTTTCATTGGAGTTATTCAGAGGTTCTTCTGTTTGTTTTGCCTAACCCATGTGATTAACCCAGAATTTAGGGTTCTGTGGGCTATTTCCTCTAGGAGGAAAAATTGATAGCTCTTTCTTTGGGGAATAATCCTTCTTATTTACTAATATTGATAAATTATGTTCCCTAAAACCCAAGACTAAATTATAACAGAGGATAACATGTTTTATCACAATTCCTAATCTCTTTCTTTTGGTGCTTGAACTCTAAGGTTTTTGTCTTGTATTATCACAGCCTTGTACTTTTTGCAGCCCTTTTGTACTTTTGCCACTGCTGGAATTCTGGGCCTTCATTGTTTAGGAGGTGGGTACTTCATCATTCTTTTCCTCGGACAGTCCTCTGCTTATTCAGTTTAAAACACTAAGCATCTTTACAGGTGCCTTCTTATAGACCAGTTGTTTTATTTTAACTTTTGACTGAAGACCTACAGTATTTCTTTAACTGCTTTCACAGAGAAAGTTAATGATTCTTGCAAGGGAGGATATTGACTTTGTATTCTTTTGTTCAGTAAGGATTAACTTAGTCCAGAATATTTGCTGGGCATCAGTAATGCATTCTGTTACCAACTGTGGAGCATACATAGTTAAGATAAAGGATGTTCAGTCTTCAGTGCAGCACTCCATGGATCAGGGGAGCTTGCAGAAAGATGTGAACACATCTCTGGAAATATTTTCACCAAAGAAGATTGCAAATTCAGCATCTTCCTGTGGCCTTCCCTTTGTCCTACTATCTTTCATAAAAAAAGGTCCAAATCTGAAATGAAGTTTTTTAGTCTCAAGACCATTAAAACACTTGATTCACTTCAGAAATGTGACTTTTTTTCCATAAGCTTTTCAGTTCACTGAGGTGTGGATTTTAACAACTTGACCACACAGTGGAATTTTCAGATTTTCCAAGATGTTGGGAAATCAAAGGCCAGTCAATCACATAGTGTTAGTTGAGGAAGATACAGTCAGAAGATTCCATCCACATTGATTTCATTACCTGGTTCTCATGGACAGATTCATGTTCTATTTAATTGCAGACAGTCTTGACTTACTCAGTTCTTCATCCAGTGTCCATGTTGTGAATCAGCACTGCCGTGTTGTGCCTTTCCACACACAAAATGCCTTGAGAAAGGAAGACAGATCAAAAATGACCCTAAGGCAACTGCTGGTGTTAAAAAGCCTCCTCTTGGACATTTAGTCTCCAGTGACTGCTCAATATTTTGAGATTGAGAAGTTTGACTTAATTTCTCAGTGAGATTCCTCAATCATGTAGTAGCAGTGAACATGAAGCAGCTTAATGAAGACAGCTTCAGAAATACTAGAGCTTAGGGATTTTAGATCCTTTATGTGACTCTGTATTGCAAACCCTATATTTGTTATTTATGACAACATGTTAGAGTACTTGGCAATGCTTTATTTTACTTTTCTTTTCTAACTTTGAAAATTTCTACTGTGAGCATTTCTTAACATCTTGGACATGGTACAGCATGTGGTTCTGTTCCTGCAGGACCTTGGTCTCTCTCACCCTGTATTTTGACTTGTGCACAGCCCACTTCTCTTAGCTGCCTGGAAATTATCTGGTCTAAACTACCCAACTAGACTTTCTTTAAAAGCAGTGAAAAAAGCAGGTACCTCCACAGGGTGAAATATTTCACCTGTGTTGGAGATCCATTCTAAAATGAATGAACTTGCGTGTGGACAGATTCCAACTCTCCTTCCTGATCATAAAGAGAATTCAAGGAATTACATCAGGGAAGACACCTAATTCTTACAAAGCTAAAGAACATGAATCCCATTTTGCTCCTTTGTGTTTAATGAGAATGTGGATTTTACCTGCCCCAGGTATTTATATGTTTATTAGGGTTGTTACGTGTTGCAGCTTTGATCTTTGCAGGGATCTCTTTATGGTTGTTGTGATTCAAATACTGATAATTGATTTTTATATACTGAAAAAAATAACATCTCATCTTTTACAATTTGGAATGTGCTTCTTCCTCCTGAAAGCATCATAGTGTTTATTTCTTTAGCATCAAACGATGTTGCTTGACAGGCTGTGTCAGGGAGGGGCTGTGATTCCATAAACATCACTTGTAACAGGTATGATAGGGATGGGGAAGGAGTTGCTCAAGGCAATGGCAATTTCTTCATGATACAACCCCCAAAAATATGCATCATATAATGGGATGGCAGTAATTAGAGTCTGAAACCTACCTACTTCCCCAAAATCCATTCTATGCAATTCAACATACAGGATGAAAGTAAAATTTAATTCGATTTTTCTTGATGGTTTTATTGCTATCTTGAGACTGCAGAGCACCTTTAGACAACGACCATGTTCCATTTGTACTATAGATAGATAAGGTACTTTGAGTGCTGTAAAATGAATGAATACAATAACTAAATGCAAGCTCCTAGCAGTGTTTTTGACACTCAATTTCCAAGCCTCTTTTAAGAAATGCCTGATATTTGTGACAAATCAGACATTGTTTTCCCAAAGAATTATTTTCCATTTTCCATCACTTTATTGATGAGCAGAAGAAAGGACTGTGATTTTACTATTTAAAAAGGAATCTTAGATCATATTTAGCAGTTAAGAGTTCAGTTAGCTTGCAATAGTAGAATTCAATTCAGTAACCAAGAAGAACACTGTGCCAATAACACATAAATAAATAAATAAATAAATAAATAAATATTATCAGTTTTCCTTAGGATTAATGAGCTGAATTTGTTCAGTGAAGAAAGGCCCAGTGATCCACTGGAGTCAGTGCAACAGAGGGAAGAGGTTAGCAAGAAAGCGACATGAGCACAGGTGAAGGGAGGATGAAAAAAGTTTGGCTAGACAAATTTTCATATGGGGTCAGCCACCTTGTGTAGCTACACCTTCAGAATGTTTAATCCTGATGGGAAATTTGGATCCCAGATGCTGTAAGAATTCTGTAAACTGAAAATATTTTAATGTTCCATTTGAAAACACAGTCTCTGCTATTGATACTCTGACTGACTAAGCCAGCTATGTCAAGCTATGTCGATATTTCCAGTGCAAAAGCACTTCCCTCACCCCCCAAAATTAGATGTCCCACTGCCAGTCATTTGTGAGTTAAACCAGTTTGTAACTTCACAGAAGCAGATGTTTATGATTCACGTTAACAGCAAGGAACTCAAGAATATTTTCATGAAACAATGTAAAGAAAACCACTTTAACACATCAAATGTCCTTGCCTTAAAGGCTTCATTTAAACAATTGGAGCTTCTTTTTTTCCCCAATAAATAATGCAACATTTAATATTATGCAGAATATACAATGAACTAAAATATTTTTCATAGTGTACTTTCTTATTGGGTTTTTATTAAGTCTTATAACTGTACATTAAAGTAATTGCCTTCTGGCTGCTAAGAAGTATTGGAAACTTGGAACAATAAAAGTTTCAGACATATGAGAGTAGGGTGGTTTTGGTTTTTTTTTTTTCCAAAATGTACATATGTGCCAAGATCTGAATCTTAGCACAGTAGCATCTTTTTGCTTAGAAAAAATTTAGACTGGCCAAATCTGGCTGTAAATCCAAAAGAAACATAACTGATACATGGATTTATTCTTTCTGGCAATGATTTTTCTTCCATCTCTTAATTAATAATAAAATATGAGGTCTATATCCTCTTTTTGATTCTAATAAGAAAGATTTTTAAAAAGAAATAATCAAATGCAACACGGATATTGAGATTTACAGTTACGTAAGTGATGTTAAGCTTAGTTTCTCAGTTAAAGCTACAAGAGGGTAAATTTATAATTAGTTATTTGAAAATGAATCATTTCTATATCAACTTCTATATAATTTATTAGTCTTACTGTGACTGAGTTCTTTAATGTTTTGCAAAGTTATGTGTAGTCAGTGGAAATGTCTAAAATCTTGTCTTTTTTTTTAGCATCATCTTCTCAGTGGGGGATCTGTGTTCAGTGTAGGATTTTTGAAAAGTCTAAACTTACACTATGGTAGAATATTTGTGTCTATAAAAATGGACATATAATATGCCTGTATGCATTTTTGGCTTTCATATTTTCAAAGCCACTATTCTCTGGTCAAGTTTTTCCTTTTAATTTTTTAAGAGCCTACAAACTGTGTACTCAAATATATGACCAAAAGTACACTTTGTATAAATGCATAATCTAACACATTTGGACCATCTATGGAACAATCACATCGGGCTTGTCTTTTTTTTTAATTTTAATTTTTTGAGTATGAAACTGTTCTGAAAAGAATATTTTAATTCAGAAGGGTGTTTATGGGTAGAAAAAATATCAAAAGGCGATCCAGATATTTTCCCAATTTCATAATGAACCCATAAGCTTGGAAAAAAAATAGTCAAGTCCATGCTTTAATTTAAGCAGGGAAGTACTTGGACTGCCACATGAGTGTCTAACCAACAGAGGAAGAAGATTGGAGACATTCTGTATGTTGTGAAGAAGTATGACATAAAATGTAGAAGGAAACCCATATTTGTATCAAATGTTTTTCTTGATAACATTCTTCTAAAGACAGCCTTATAATATTACAAAATGTGCTGAAGTTTTGCAATTTTATTCAGAATATTTGTTTTGCACAGATTTGTAAGCTATGTTGAAATGCTGAGGCAATTTTGCACACATAACTTACTAAAATTATGCTGTTCTGCTGAGGTCAGTAGCAGTCTATATGAAGGGTTGTTTCATTATATTGTGGTGGCCACCTTGTAGAGGAAATATGTGCAAGAAGCTTGTGATTGAGAGGTGTTAGCAATTTTGATCCCTAACTAGTTGAAGTGTACCTGAGTAACTTTAGAGTAACAATCCACTGTGATATGTAATGGTATTTAAAATTATTTCCCATGTCTCATCTTTGTAGAAGGAAAAAAAAGAATAATGAAGCTTTCAATATACTAAAGTAGAAATGAAGAATTCCTATTATTATTATTATTATTATTATTATTATTATTGTTTTCACCCTAGTGGTTGATAGTATTAAAAAAATAAGTTTCAATTATCAAAAGTAGCAAGATAAATAATAAACAAGAAAGCTAAAAATATGGTTCAGATGTAGCTTGTATTCCACAAGTCAGTGGGTTTGAACTGTAAGCAAAGGTTGAAGTGTATGTACTTCTCTGTTATTAATCATTATTCAAAAAAAATAAGTCATCTGCCAGGAGTTATAGTTATACAGTTTCTTAGAGGACTAATTTTTATTAACTTTTGAGTCCTATTAATTAACTACATTATCCCACGCTCAGAGAGAAGCTATTACACTTTTTGTCAGGGCACTCCATGTTCTCCAGTCCAGCTATGTGCCTTCTGTGCAGAATTTAACTCTGAGACCACAAGCTGTACTGCACTGTGTGCCATTATTTGTGTGCCACACTGTGCTCACAAATAATGCCATCTGGGACTGCTAATGAGGGATTTCACAGTTCAGAGGATGCTGCTCATTTGCATCATCTGTTGAGGGGATGACAAAGATGGGAGGAGACATTTTATTTCCAAAAGAGAGTTATTTTGATTAGCTTTCTTATCTCAGCCCAGTTGAATTTTTCACAGGAATCGATACCGTCTCTTAGGATGCCATCAGTAGGGTTTCACATCAGGTGTGCCATGAGGAGCCTTTGCCTGCCAATGCTTCACAGCCCCCATCCGTGTGCCCCTCAGCATGGTTCACAGCCTTGGTGGAGACCAAACATCTACAACTGGCAGATGAGATTTGTCAGGGGTATAAGGGAAATGATTACAAGGCTGGCATTTAAAGTGATGTAAGAAGACACGTCTGTGACTTACAGTGATAGATGGCTTAAAGAGAGGGACTGGAGTCCAGAGGTAGAATCCATCAATTAGCAGTGGAAAACTTCTCTCCTGTCTAATATGTCAGGTCTACAACAACAAGCCAAATCTTTCCATTGTTTTATACCAGCAGGAGGCCAGCATCCTGAACATATGAAAGCTGAAGTACATTTTTCCACTTGTTATCTTTAATCAATACCATCACACATAACATGACAACCTGGAGCCTTCCACCACCTAAAGCTACACATTATTGTGTGAAACCACACACATATGTCATCATATCAGCACACCAGCCTTTTTCCTTGTTGTTTCATTTGGCTCCCCAAAGCAAGTCCTTCAGCTTTTCCTCGGAAATAGAGAAAGAAAAAGAAAATACAGACATTTCATTATGCCACTCACTGAAAAAGATCAGCTCCACAAATTGAGCATGCATGCACTATTGTATTTAAGAACATCAGACAACAGGACAGGTAAAGGGTCTCTTGGGTTATTTAGTCTAATTTCTACCACAGGCAATGACATCATATAATCCTTTCTAAAAGTATTGTCTTTAACTGCATAGGATATTTTTGCTGCTCTCCCAGAAGTCTAGCTTAGAATTTAACTGCTTTGATTGATAGAAGCTATCTCATTTTTAGCTAAAATTGGTTTCTATCTAGTTTACATCAATTTCTTCTTGTGGCAACATTGTCGCGTAGTTTAAATAGCTTTTATTTCCCCAACCTCAGTAAACATCTCAGATAATTTTATATACGTGACAAAAATAGGCAGTGCTTTACTTAAATCGAATTTTTATATTAAATCATGAATGTGAGCCTTAAATTGAGCATTTTAAAAGATTGGATTTAACAGGACATTACCTTCAATTAAACCTTACAGTGCCTGAGCATCATAGGAAATTTTATCTTGGATTTTTTCTTTTTTCCCCAGATTCTTTCTTTTCACTTAAGACATTAAGAAATCCTTTCTTCTTTGCACAAGTTCAATGTGCCTCCTGCTTCTTCACAAGAAAAAAAGATTCAAGAAAACGTTGCTTCCTCCCCACCCACAGCCTGGTGTCTCTCACTGCATGTGAGATATTATGTTCCCTTGCCCCCAGTTAAAAAACGTCTGTGACCCATTTTGTTTCCACAGCTGCTTCCTCATTCTTGTAGTACAGAGAAATAAACATTTAAGAGTAAGTCTGAATGAAGAAAATGTTGAGCCCAATCAGCCTTCAGTTTTCACCTCAACTATCTAATAAGTCACAATCAACAATGTTTCCAAAATAAATTATACCTTACACAACCATAAGCAAATATTTTTCAAAGCTTTTCTACAAATAACCTTTACCTGTATTTTTTCTCAGCAACTTTTCAAACAACTGTTTTTCTCTGAATAATGTTATTATTATTAGTTTCTTGGGTTTACTTTTCAAAACAATATAGAATTTCTTGTAAACAAGTACAAACCTTTATTTATTATAAGAAACAATATAGAAAAGAGAAATAGAAATGAGGAAAAATGAAGAAAAAACCAAAGATTAATATTTCTTGTCACAATTCAGAAAATTTAATGAATTTGGGGTTGAATGTGTTCTTAATTCCTTCATTTGTTCAATGCCCACTTCTGTACTCTGATGCAGTTTTCTGACCAAACAAAACAGAAGCTGCAGCTCAAATCTGAAAGAAATTATCTGGGTCAAAACGCGCCCTTTGGTGGAACTCAGATGAAATTTCCACAGTTATTTGCTGTGACTCATTACCACGGTATTTTAGCACCCTTGGCCCAGGAGCCTCTTGCCTAAGTTAAATGTCAGAAAGATAGATGTCTAAGCTGGAGCTAGTCATGCTAGAATCCCTTTCTACTCAGTGGAAAGAAATAGGCTCTGCCAGGGAATCTGGCCATTTAAATATCTAACTTACAGTAGAGGTACCCTGTCTCCATTTGTGGTATCTTTACATGCAGTCTGTCCAAGGTGGAATAAGTATCACATTTTACAGGTGAGGATATGAAACAGAAAGAGTGCTCCTAGAGTACAGCTTTAAGAAAAAAATCACCCAAATTACAAAGGAGCTGTGAATTCCCCAGGTCCCTGGCAAGGCACAGCATGAGCTATATGTAGAGCTTTTACAAGCAGGCTGTGCTCAGGCTGAGCTCAGTTGCCCACAGAGCCCATTTATCCTCATGCCATAAGTCACAGCACTGATCCTTATGCAAACCAGGTCCTCTGAGCATCCTGTCTGCTTGTCATTCACAAGGGCAATGGGAATAGCTGTAGCTGAAAGGACCCTTACGCTTCAGGTAAATCCATTTTAGGATGCCATAAGCACTGATTATATCCATGGTTTCTCACTGACGAGACATACAGGATC
The DNA here is from genome assembly GCF_000691975.1 of Corvus brachyrhynchos. NCBI lineage: Eukaryota > Metazoa > Chordata > Aves > Passeriformes > Corvidae > Corvus > Corvus brachyrhynchos. The sequence continues at coordinate 7,395,264 of NW_008237919.1, read as the reverse complement.
AATTTGGAGAAGGCACCAGATACTGCCTCCGGCATAAAACGTACATTTTTTGATCGTCATTTGGGAGCAGCATATAAATCAATATTTTTTCACAGTGATTTGCAGAGATTTTTAGTAGACACGAGATTGCTATGAATTAAATGCGTAAACACTGGAAGAAATTGTAGAACAAAGGATTCACAGAAAGGTCTGTATGTGTAACAAAGAATATTCTTCCTATGAAACTTCTTCCATTACACTGTTCCTAGCAGTAAAATGGACTACTTGCCTTTGGACAAGTTTTTTTAGTCTTTAGAAATCAGTAATATGAAGATTAGTTCACTGCTGCCAATCAAAAGGCACCCAAAATGTAAGTACTTGACAGCAGCAGTCTCTTTTTCTCTTGTGTGGCACATTCTGGTGATCCTGTCCAAGCTGTTGAACATGTCTTGATGCCTGTGACCATGGGAGTGTGTGAGAGTGCATCTGTAAAATCTATACACTTAAAGATGCTGTTTAATAAAATCACTTTCCCTTCCCACAGGGGCTCCCACTTAGTTTTGTTAGACTAATTTTCCTACAGCGGAAGTTGCTTTGCTTTGCCATTACTTTATACCCTGCCATGCAGCCCTGTTCACATTATTGCTAAATTCAACCTGAAAGGTTCATAACAGGTTCTCCAGATGTCAGCTGCTGATAGCTATTCTTTTACAGGTCACCTCTCTCACAACGGCCCAGATTAACCCCGTGTAATTTGGGGAACACTGTGAAAATGTTTTTCTGGATCCTAATTGGCTGTGATTCCCCATGCACAGGCAGCATATTCTTAAAGACTGCTACTCAGTGGCTTGAATTGACACATAGAAATACCTCTTCTCAAAGAAAATATGTATCTGTTGGCTTACTGCATTCCAAACTGGGTGCTCAGACAGATGCTGAGCTCCATGGCAGAGGGTCTTAATTTTACAGTCAGAGAGTGGAAGGAATGTTGCAGTGACAGAGGGCTTAGGGCTTCTTGTTGTTGAGCTGAAGACATGCCTCTGAGCCTTCTGCATACATGCTGAGGTCACATGCAGTCCAAACAGTCAGGAGTGGGTGCCTGCTGACCACTCAAACCCAGGAAAGAGAATAAGGCTACAAATGATAGATGATTTTGCACTTAAAATATATATATACATTTGCATATACATATCATATACATAACTCAACAAACTCGCATGATATTGACATACAAAGGCCAATGGCTTGATCAAGGCTGAACAGACTTGTTAGTCTTCTTAATAGCACATGTGGAAAAAATAAAGTCTGTAGTAAAAAGAAGAAGCTGGGAATTAGGACTTAGGAGGACCAAAACAGCTGCAGCTTCCTAAGCTCTCCTTAGGGAGTTTCCAGCTCCTCCCACATGGTTTACACAGTTCTGATAGGCTAGAAAAGTTGGTCAAAAAAGTTATTTGCACTCTTCTGAGTACATTTTTATCTCTGCATGTTTTCTGCTTAAGCTTTGGGTTTGAGCAGTTATATTTGGCCTTTACTTCAAGGCCAAAATTGATCTTGTCCATGAGTTTTATAAAACCTGCACCAGTTTTCTTCCCAGAGAGGCACTGCACGATTAGTTGCTCTAAATTTATATGAGTTAGGCAGCTAAGTAGCTATAGTATAGACAGATGAACTATTGCCAGAATAGCTCAGGACCATAACCAATGAATAATGTCCTTACCTCCACAAAAGTCATTCAGAGAATACATTAAACTCTCAAAATCAGAGCTTAAATCACTAGTATGAAATTGACAGGCTCCAGGACTGGGCTTCTGAAAATTTCATGAAGCTCAACAAGGCCAAGTCCCAGGTTATGCACCTGGGCTGGGGCAGTCCCCAACATCAGTATAGACTGGGGGATTATCATGGGACAAAGTGATTGCGAGCAGAGAAGATTTTAGAAGTAGTGCAAGTTGGATGGGGCTTTGAGCAACCTGATCTAGTGAAAGATGTCCCTGCTTATAGCAAGCGGAATGACCTAGATGACCTTTAAAGGTTCTTTCTAACTCAAACCATGCTGTAAATCTAAGATTCTACAGGAAATTCTGATTTAAGTAATAAATACAGTCTGATGATGATTTAGCATTTTTATTCTTGAATGCTTGATCATTACTGATGTACTGAGGAAAACATATTTAAACACCAGGGTTTAGGGTTTTTTTAAAAGATCACCCTTAACTGATTGTGACTGTTATACAGGATTTAGGAAATTCTATGAATTTATGAAGTTATAAAGCAATACACTAATCAATGAGGCAAAAAATAAAGAAATTAATATTTTACAGGGAAATTGAACACTAGAAATAATACCACTTATCTGAGAAGCAGTCCATGAGATTAACACTTAGGCTCCTAAGCTTCTTAAGGCTTTTCAGAACATAAATAACTCTATGTGATCCAGAATTGTTTGCTATACATGAGTTCTAAAATCTGTTTTATTGGGAGAAAAACCCACTAAAATTATTTTAATTTGCCTTTTTGGATCTAAAGAAATGCTTTATCATGTATTAAATTTTTATAGTTCTCTCAGTTTCTGGATGTTAGTATCACAGAAGAATAAAATCATAGAATGGTTTGCATAGGAAGGAGACCTTGAAGATCAAGTAATGATCCCTGGCTGTGGGCAGGGACACCATCAACTAGATCAGGTTGCTCAGAGCCCCATCCAAATTGGCCTTGAAACCACCAGGGATGCAACATCCATTACTTCTCTGCGCATCCTGTTCCAGTACTTCACAGTAAGGAATTTCTTTCTGACATCTAATCTAAACACACTCTCTTTCAATTTAAACCCATTCCCCCTTGTCCTGTCACTTCATGCCCTTGTAAATAGTTTTGCCCCATCTTTCCTGTAAGTTCCCTTCAGGTACTGGAAAGCTGCAATTAGGTCACCCCAAAACCTTCTTTTTTCCAGGCTGAACAATCCCAATTCTGTCAGCCTTTCATCACAGAAAGGTCCTTCACCCCTCTGATCAACTTGGTGGCCCTCCTCTGAACTCGATCCAACAGGTTGATGCCCTTCCTGTGCTGGGACCCCAGAGCTGGGTGCAGCTCTCCAGGTGGGGTCTCAGCAGAGCAGAGCAGAGGGGTGGAATCCCCTCCCTGGCCCTGCTGCCCATGCTGCTTTGGATGCAGCCCAGGACACGTTTGGCTCTGTGGGCTGTGAGTGCCCATGGCTGGGTCATGTCCAGCCTCTCCTCCACCCGCACCCCCCAGTACTTCTCCGCCGGGGCGATCT
>NW_008237919.1:7384683-7391929 GCF_000691975.1 Corvus brachyrhynchos | reverse complement strand
TCAGGTGTGTCAACTGCACCACTCAGCTCGGTGTCATCTGCAAACTTGCTGAGGGTGCACTTGATCCCTTCATCCCTGTCATTAATGAAGATATTAAGTAACACTGGTCCCAGTGCAGACCCTTGAGGGACACCACTTATCACAGATGCCCTTTGGATGTGACCATCCTACCAATTCCCAATCTACCTAACATTTCACCAGTCAAATCCGTCACTTTCCAATTCGAAGTGAAAGATATTGTGGGATACTATGAAAGTACTTGCTTTCAGGCTCTTCTGCTGCTGTTCAGCTATTTGTCTGGTGGCTTTTGTAATGCTTTCTTTTCCTTGAGTTTGTTTTTGCTCAGAGTCCACAGAAGTGTTTCAGTACCCTGTGAACAGAGAGCAAAACAGCAGAAAGAATGCAGAATAGAATCCCTTATCTGGACCAGGTCTTTCATATTTAAATTACTGGGGCATTTAAAGATAGTATTTTAAGAGGCAATGTTTTTAAAGAATATGTAGTTCTGGAGGATCAGTCTCTCACACAGGCTAATCCTTATCTAGAGGCACTTGGAAAATTTTCAGTAGAAACCTTCACACTGGAAAAGAGAACTGCATCAAAATACGCTGTATGCTGATTTTGCTAAACTTTGAGTTTAGAAGAAGATTTTAAAAAACACACCACAGTGACCTGTCTTAACAGTTTTTGTGTTAAATACTTCACAATTTAGAATGACTTTTCAATTCAATATTTTGGATTTTTTTTTATACTAACTGTGTCATATAATGGAGGGTACTAAAAAGCTAAAGTCAAAACAACATTTCACACTGCCAAAACTGACACAATAAAACCAGACTGGCCACCTAAAATAGATGGATTTGCGATTAACCTGTTAAGAGGATAACCATTCTCCTACCCTAGTCCTCCATCACAGTCAAAAAGGTGTCAAGTTAAGTGCTACTATACTCCAGCTCCTATTTGCCCTTGTGCTACAGGCTACAGAAAAAAATACAAAAACTTTTCACAGTGTTCTTTATCTTATGTCATTATCCTTATGCTGCCTTAGGTCATTAAAATAAATGTTTTGTGCTTGGGTCCATTTATTCTATTGTCAGTGATGAATGTACCTGCTTGATTTAATTTTGTATGCATTTTATATTGTCCATTGTATGTTTTCAGGTTTATTAAATAAGTACTCCATCTTATTTCAAAAAGCTCTAAATATGATATATGTTTTATTTTTTTATTTTTAATGATCTTATTTTAAAATCCATGCTTTTTTGCTTAGCATGTGGTAAATCCTAAGTTAAACCTGACTGTATTGTTTTGTTAGTACTTGTGGATAGTTTCATATGCTCTCCATACAGAGAGGCAGGTCAAATTGTCCCATATGTCAAGAAACAAGGGCTTGGACTTATTCTTGCTTATTTTCTCGCCTCCTTTTTGTCCTTACCACAATGTAATTTAAGACTTCTACTTCCCCTCCTCATTTCTCTTCATGTTGCTTCAGCCAACTTCTTCCAAAAAACAACTTATTTTTTTTCACTGAAAACAATACTTTCACCCGCTTGTCAAATCTCACACTGAGACAAGTCACTGATAAAGGGAGAGTTACTCTGATCCTTAAAGTTCTGCTGGGGAAGGGCAGGACAGTGCTCTGCTGAAACCCCATGAAACTGCCTCTTTGGTCTTTCTTCATAAGAACAGAAGTGAACCCTGCAGATCTTTCTTCTTCAGGCAGCTCTAATTGGTACCTGAGCTGGGAGACAGATACACACACTTGGCCCTATTTATTCTCTTCCTCTACCTACCTACCTATCCCTACCTATGCCCCTAAATACAGCATCTCTTTTCTCTGGTGTCTGATATAAGGAAGATCTCATTTGCCCTCCCGACTTGGAACGCAACCCTTGCATCAAACAGCAACACTGAGAGTATTTAACCTCAACTCCAGGTCACAACACTTCACCATCAAGTCAATACCCCAAGATTGCCTTTGGGATTGTAGGGAGTCTTCCCTCCATAATGGAAGGCAAAACCAGGAGAGAGTTTGAAAATCATGTGCTACAGCAGACCTATACACCAAGAACACTAATAACTTAGAGATGCTAAGTATGTGTATAGGTGGATGTACATACTATGTAGATTGTACAGAAAATCTAATAAAGATTATGCTAGACCACAGTTCTAACTCAGTGTCCAGGAAATTCTTCCTGATATTCACCTCAAGTGTCTTGTTTCTCAAAAGTATGGCCTTATGTGGAGACTGCATAGAGTTACACCTTTAAAAAACCCAACAGAAATGAGAGCAGCTTCTAGTCAGAAATTATATTAGCAAGAAATAAATATTTTTGCAATTACATTCCAAAAGGCTCCTCCTATTTCTTTAATATTTTTGAGATTTTTTTCTTAATCCCTCCAATTTTTGAAGAGGATATGAAGATATTAGAAACAGGGTGCAACCTAATTAAAAAAATATGCAATAGAATTCCTGTAGGAAAAAATATTCTGCATCAGAATTGCTAAATTGTAAGAAAATTCATTGAAAGCTGTATTAGCCTGAAAGACCTGAGGTTAAACAACGGTTTGCCTCTGTCCTGGCAGTATGTTGTGGCGAAAACAAGATTGGTTTCAAGCTGTCTAAGCACAGCTATTGCAATAGCCAGGTGGTAAATGATGTTATTTCTAGGAGATCCTTCTGAAGATCACACCAGGAACACACCAGATGCAGCTCCCATTAATAGAGATGGGAGCTCACCAGCCAGATAAAGAGAGGGATGATTCTATTAAGGCTTTTGCTTCTCATTTACTTTCAATCTCACATATCATCACACTTCCTGGTCCTCTTTCTCATAGTATTTGGGGAGAAGCTCTTTGTTTAACAGAAGAGAACGGCCTTGAAATCTCTAGAGAAATGTTGAATTATTTGATTTTCCAAACTATTTTTTCAGGCTTATTTTAAAAAATATTTGGATGAAGTTCAGCGTTTACGTCTCAAGTCTTGTGTGGACACACAAAGTGAATTGAAATTCTGACCTCTGTAGTTCACCCATCTGCTGAACACACTGGTTTTATCAGAGAATTATTTTAATAAGCTGAGAAAACAGGATCAAAATCATCTTTATAGCTTTGCTCTCTACTCATCTCCATTGAAAAGTTCTAATGAGGCCATAATTCTCCAAAATTCTTGCTTAAGATAGCATTTCAGGTATTTAATAATACTTTGAAAACTTAGATTCCTGTTGGCTCCACTTTGCATTTCTTCTATTATGCACAGAAATATCTTAAACTCATTTACCAGCTGTGCTATATGGTGCTGAGTTGCACAGGATAACCATACAACAACTTTAAGAGTGTATTTTCTTACTATCCTGAATTTATCTAGGAAAGTGACAACGTTGCTGATATTTCTGATTGGTGAGAGCATTAAGCTTTGACAGGTGCTTGCACTTTGTCTAAGGTTTCAAATATTTTGAGACAACTGCAAACCTGATCTCAGTTATTATCAGGAAAAAATCATGATTGGCAAACAGTACCCTGATATTTGCTGTAGATGATAATGAGGTATCATTTGAATAACCCCCATCTTACTGATAATGAAATGGCATGAAAAGGGGCTGGCAGTACTGAAAGATGTTTCAGTAAACCAAACTATTGCAAAACTGAAGAAAAGAGTTTTTGTACCAAGCACAGGAGTGCTGACTTTAAAAAATAAGTTAACATTAAGAAGGCTTTAAGTTGTTTGGAGAGATCTGCAGGCTTACACGTCTAAGGAATACTTAGTAAGTATCTGAAAGCTAACCCAAGTTATTTTTAAGCCATACAGAATTGCAGAGGGTTGTGAGTATTTTATTGCAACTCCAGTCAGCAACTTGGATTAGACATCCATTCTATATAGTGTTGTTTGTGTCTGGATTACTCTCTAGATGAAGTGTTCAGACAGACTTGTACATTTGTCAGCTCTGCAGGGACAGCTCAAGTAGAAGGAAAAAATAAAAAGTACTAGTTATGTGGTCAGAGTCCAAAGTCTGTAAAAACTGTGTTTTGTTGGACATTTCTGTCAGTGTGTCATAACACGTCATCTCTCTTGAGGGGATATAACTCCTGGAAGCCTCATAAGATGTCAAGGCCCAAACAGTAACTTATTTTTTCTTTATCAGTAGAAATACCAAGTTATAACAAGTACCTGTGTTGCAGGCCAAAAGATGATCTTTATTTCAGCAAGGCAAGAGATTCTCATTTCTGCACATGAGCACTCTGACCTAACACAAAATATTTCTACAATTACCACCATTCAGAGGTCTGTTCTTTTCAGATGCCCCTTTCTGAAGATACTGACCTAAAGAGAGGAGCAGAAGTCAGAGGTTTGTTTTTATCGCTTTTATCGCTTTTTATCGCTACAGAAGAGCCAACAGAGCTAGTGTAATCAGACTACTATCCATCATTTGGGTAATTAATTTGCACCATCATCTTCAAAATTTTCCTTGAGAACCCTTCCAAAAGTCTGACTCAGTTGTCCTACAGGTCCACGTAGACTTCACATACGGACCAGCAGCAGACTTCTGAATTCACTTTGGGAATCAGGAGTCCATACAAAAAATCAGAGTGCTTTTAGAAGCAGCACTGCTACCAGCAAAGCCTGAGTACCAACGTGTGATTGTCTGTAAACACCACCCACGCAAGTTCAGGTGTGTGGCTGCCTGTTCTGAGCTTCCCCTCCCCCTCCCAAAGACACATGCTCCTGCCCATGTGCTCCGAGCTCCTTTGATCCAAGCGCGAGCAAAACCAAATGTAACTCAGACTCTTTAGCAGTGTCTGACTGGCCGCTCACCCGGGGTCCGCCCCCAGTCCTCCCCTTTCCCTTTCTCCCAATAAAAGAGATCATAGAGGGAGGCCCCACCCTCTCTTGGGTCAGCTGTCTTCCTGTGTACATCTCTGGTCGTCTGTCTCATTTGAGAGCTTCTAACTGCAGGAAATTGAGCGAGCAGGGAGCTATATTTCTCCCTCTTTGCTTCTGCTGATGCTATTTGCTTTGCAGCTGATACAGGTACCGATTTTAGAGCTACTAAAGTGCTAGATCGGCCGTGCTACCTCTCTAGGCTGCTCGAGGCTTTCTAAGGCATTGATTTACAAGCGCTAGCCGGTAAAAAGCTGAAAAGATACCTTCCACACAGGTGTAAGTAGATGCATATGTCTTTTCCCGCCTCTGATTCTTCATATCAGATAAACAAAATGAAAACAAAGCAAAACACAAGGAGACAAAATGCAGGAAAATAGAAAGGAATTCAATGTCCATGGAGACTTCTATAGTACATCCCGCTAATCCAATAATGCAGATATAATTTTAATCAGTTATCCATTTTTCAGACAGTTGATTAATAAGCAATAATATTAGCTGAGAAAAGGTCTGTGCACATCTTTTTATTGTTTCTTCTTTTTTTGGTTATTTTTTCCCTAAGTTTAAGTCAAAGGCCTAAATATTACTTTGATATAATACCTTGTATTTAATTATTAAAAGGTTTAATAACATCACACTGCATCCAGTCACACCAAAACAAGAATCTTCATGTTCATACATAGATTTACATACTTTGCAATAACACAATTTTTCATAGAAAATGAATTACAACAAAAATGTAAGAGAGGAAAATGCTACAGAAGTCTTTTCTTCCAGTAATTCAAAATTTGATGTCTGTAGGTGAAATTATACTGTCACAAACAACTGATATTTCTGTCTCTTATCAGTGACAGGAAGTAGTTATAAGAAAAGAACACCAAGCAAATCACTTCAGATTCCATTCTTTCACTCATATTATATAAAGCCGTGAGTGTGAGTGTGAAATGTTTTCATAACTTGTTCATCATCTGGCCTTTGGGGTTTGCTCTGCTGACAAGGGTTGAGTGATACTTTTTTATTATTATTTTGTGCTACATATTTTCAAGCAGTATTGCTGTCAGACAAAATCATTGTTTTTAATGGAACTTTGAAAAAAGAAATATTTCAAAAATATTCTATTATTGAATACAAAAGAAAATAAAACATTAATATCACAAATTCTTAATTTTTGTTCACTTTCTTTTCTTTTTTTCCCCCAATTCTCCTTCATATTCATATGAAATAGGGTAGGAAAAGCTAAAATAATGCTGAGAAAAAAACTTTGATGCAATTAATTATTTATTGTCTTTCAGTGGCACAGAGCATCGTGCAATTTTCCTTTTACACTGTATTTATAGATGTCCTTGAATTTAGAAGTCCGACCTAATGAACATACAGCTAGTGGCTTGCATGGGGCTATTTATTTGATTGTGACACTCAAAAGATTTTTCTGGGGGGATTCCTATGCCTCTGAATAAATAATTATTACAGAGTTTCAGCTGTTTTGTACAGGTACGTATGAAACTGACAACAAACCCAATGTTAGTACCTGTTGATGTAGATGGGAAGAGAATCTGCAAGTGTTCTTTCTTGATTGGCTGCTGCTTTGGTTTAGGGGTATTTTTCAGGGTCTCAGATGGTAAAACCCCACCATCTTAGATGTCCGTATCTTATAATGTACAAGATGTGTTCATATTGTATGTAGGATATGTGTATGGTGAATGACATAAAAAGCAGTGGGTTCCTCCTCATAGTCTGGAAGGTTTACGGATTGAGACATGGCACTTTGGCCAAATGGCTCCTGGGTCAAATCTGGTACATCTCTGATCAGTTTAAATACTGACAAAATGAGATAGTGTCTGACTGCTGCCATCCAGGCACATACATCTTAGAGCCTGCACAACCTGCTAATTATTTCATTAGAAACCACTAATCAGATAAATCTCAAGTGAGGAAAAAAAAAAAAATTCTGTCTGGTAAGGATGCCAGTCCCTGGTTAAAGATTTTTAGAGGCACCTCATACTGATTTATGACAAAAACTTTGTTTTCTTTCATATCTTTCTTTCTTTCAGTGCTACTCTTAACCTTCATGTTAGGAACAGAAATTCGTGTCTTGATTTAGTTTCCTGTTCATGGGCACCTCATGCCTTTTGAGACTTCCCAGCTGTTTAAAACATTTGCATGAAAATAACAAATATTACAACCCAATGAGACTTTCCAAGATCTGTTGGGCATTTTACTATGTGTGGATATTTGCAAAGAGGTTCATACATAATTCATGAGTACATAAAATGATCTTATTTATTGGTTAACACACCCAACAAACAGCTGGACTGTAGTTGCAGGCTTATAATTGATATTCTTAGCACTTGTAAGACAGACTCCTGC
>NW_008237919.1:7371710-7384670 GCF_000691975.1 Corvus brachyrhynchos | reverse complement strand
GGCCAGGCATCAGGCACTCATTAGTCAGGTGAGGAAGTATCAGTCTCCACAGCATTTGGTCTGATCTTTTACCTTGCTGACTTGCCATCTCCCAGCTCTCTCCTTTTTCACTCTCAGGTTTTCATCAGTCTGTTCATGTGTTTCTCTCTGGAGACTTTTATCTAGCAACTACTTCTTAAGCTAATTATTTTACTTCTGTGATTTTATTTTACTTAACACAGACTCATAGAATCATAGAATAGTACTGGTTGGAAGGGTCCTTTAATGATTTTCTAGTCCAAATTGCATTCAACTAGATCAAGTTGCTCAGACCCCCATCCAGCCTGACCTTGAATGTTTCCAGGGATGGGGCATCTTCCATTTCTTTGGACTACCTGTTCCAGTGCCTTACCACCCTCATTGTAAAAACAATCTTCCTCATATTGCATCTATATCAACCCTCTTTTCCTTTAAAGCCATTACCCCTTGTCCTGTTGCCAGGATGAACCATCCCAACTCTCAATCTGTCTTCACAGGAGAGCTCTCCAGCCTTCGATCACCTTTGTGTCCCTCCTCTGGACTCGCTCCAGCAGGTCCATGTCCTTTGGGGCTGCAGAGCTGGGTGCAGCTCTCCAGGTGGGGTCTCACCAGAGCAGGGCAGAGGGGCAGAATCCCCTCCCTGGCCCTGCTGGCCACGCTGCTTTGGATGCAGCCCAGGACACAACTGGCTTTCTGGGCTGTGAGCTCACATTGCTGGCTTATGTCCAGCCTCTCCTCCACCCCTTCTCAGTAGGACTGCTCTCAGTTCATCCTGCAGCCTGTGTTGATACTGAGGATTGCCCTGACTCAGGTGCAGGACCTTGCTCTTAGCCATGGTGACCTTCAAGTTCCTGAGGTTCAAACGGACCCACTTCTCAAACTTGTCTGCCAAACAGCCACTTAGACCCTCATCAGATTTAGAAAAGCCCTTTGACAATTTCAGAGCATGACACTTTGATTTCAGACTAGTAGTAGCAAACTATCAAAGCCCTTTTTTGTTAGTAACATATCCAGATAGTTGTATATTTCATGCTGCATGCAGGGAATGTGATGGGACCATGCCACGTTGCTCAAACTGAGAGCAATATGGAGAATACTTTGCCATTTCACAAATTGTGCAAGATAGCCTATTTTTGAAGAATTACATATTTTTGTTGTTGTCTGACATTATGTAATGTCTGGCCTTTTATTTTACAAGCCCTGTGGATAGGGGCTCAGATAAACACCTGTGGCAATCATGACTAAAGCGGATCTCTGACTGCTGTTTTGCTAGTTGGAGTTCTTTAGGGACACGATTTTGTAACATTAAGGTAACCGGGAGCCTTACCTCCCATTTCAACAGGGATGTGATCAAGCTGCATTAAGCTGCTGGAAACAAACATGGCCAGGAAGACATACGTAAACTTAAAATGGACCTCTCATTATCAGTTAGATTTCTCTCAAAATATTGCCTGTACTCAGCCCTATTTGGGACAACATGTTTGCAACTGGGCATTTTAGTGCAGTCCTTGTCCAGGTGACTTCCCACTGACTTGAACAGAAAAAGAAAAACCACTTAAAAACCATGGGATTTGAGGAATATTGCAAGTTAGTAAATGTTTTGTGAAGGAATGTGTGCGGCTTTTGGAAATGTCAATGATTTCCCCAATACAGAGGCTATAAGGTGGATGTTTTGAACAGAGTGGATGCTAAATTATGATCAATTTTCTAGGTTTCTCCTTGAATTTGAGATTCCAGGCACTAAGAACTGTAATTAAATCCATCTTAATAGGTACCGACATATTTGTTTGACTCCACACTATGGTCTATTTTCCAGAGAAGATTAGGGTAATAACATTTTTTTTTAATATTAAGCTTTCAGATTACCAGTTGTTCACTCTAATAGTAGCATGTAATTGAAATTCTCAAGGATCACCTCCTTTAATCACAGAGCACATTTGATTTTTATATTGTGTGAGTGTGTAGGCAGTTGGTATATCAGCATCCAAACAACAATCTCCTTTGCAGTGACAGAGAAGTTGCCTTCTCTTGGCACAGTAATGGACACAGTGACTAAACACAAATGATGCAGTATATTTGACAGTGAGTGTTATTCAAGAGAACACAGTTCCTTAGACGTGTTTGAAAAGTTTTTCTCATTATTTTTGCTCTGGCATTTTATGGGACACTCTTTTCAAAAACATTCCCACCTAAGCACTGGCTGTCACTTAACAAAATAAAAGAAGAGGGAAAAGAAAAGAGGAAAAAAAAGGAAGACATATCAAAAGATTAGTCTGCTGTAAGAAATACAACAAATGTAGTCCACAGTTTCCTAATACCTGTCTCCACCTTGAGTGAAATGCAGACATGTAAGATTTAGTTATACACTGCCAGGAGATTCAAAGAATGACCCACCACTGGCCAAGTCCAAGCCAGTCAGTGACAGTTGGTAATATCTTTTGGATAACGTGTTTTAAAAGGGAAAAAAAACCCAATCCCGAATTATTGTGCAGATGTAATTGTGGCCAGAAAAGAGAGGAGTGAGAATATGTGAGAGGAACAACTCTGCAGACACCAAAGCCAGTGGAGGGGCAGGAGGTGCTCCAGGTGCTGGAACTGAGATTTCCCTGCAACCTGTGGTGTAGACCATGGTGAGGCAGCTGTGGCCTGCAGCCTTGGAGGTCCATGAGGGTGCAGAGTTCCACCTGCAGACCGTAGAGAAGACCCATGCTGGAGCAGGTGGATGAACAAAAGAAATCTGTGACCCTATGGGAAGCATGCACTGGATCAGGCTCCTGGAAGGGACATGTGGATCCTTGGAGAGAGGAGGCCATGCTGGAGCAGGTTTTTTGACAGGACTTGTGACCCTGTGGAGGACCCACACTGGAGCAGCCTGTTCCTGAAGGACTGTACCCCATGGAAGGGGAGCGATGCTGGAGGAGCTCTTGAAAAGCTGCAGCCCATGGGAAGGACCCACATTGGAGAAGTTCATGGAGGACTGTTTCCTGTGGGAGGAACACCATGCAGGAGAAGGGGAGGGACTCCTCTCCCTGAGGAAGAAGCAGTGGCAAAAACAACGTGTGATACTGACCATAATCCCCATTCCATCTTTGCATGCCAGGGAGGAGGTAGAGCTGGGAAGGAGGGAGGGGTGGGGAAAAATGGTTTTAAAATTTGTTTTACTTCTCATTTTACTTCTGCTTTTGATTGGTAATAAGTTCCCTAAGTTCAGACTGTTTTGCCCATGATAGTAATTGGTGAGTGATCTCTCCCTGCTCTTATGAGCCTTTCATTGTATTTTTTCTCCCCTGTTCAGTTACGGAGGGGGAGGGATAGGGTGGCTTTTGTAGGTATCTGGCCTCTAGCTAGGGTCACACCGCCACAGTCTCAAAACAATATCACCACACAGTCATCCAAAAGTAGACAAAAATAAAGCACAAAAAGACCTTCCGGATCGCCATTTACTGCAATTAGGTAATTCTGGCTTACATCTTAATCTTGCTGCTGCAAAAATCTCCCTTCGACTCAGAGAAGGACAAGATATCTGCTCACAGTGAAGGCAGGGAAAGCAGCCACAGAGTGAGTTACTTGGATAAATATTTCAGACTGTATTTTTGGAAGCTGGATGTTTGTAAATATCCTCAGTTCAAGAGAGGTCTGCCAGCTACACACACAGGACATTTATTTACACACACATAGGACAAAAATCCAATCTCACACTAAGATCATCCTTTTCAATCATAAGGTGAGTGGAGTGCCAGTGAAGCATGAATAGCAGTGCAACATCTACCAAAGCATGACTGCTCTGCAGGGCATGGGAGAAAACTAATCAGAGGACCAATGACTTCATCACAGGATTCCCTGCTCATCCTTCCAGAGAACAAAAGTTAAATCAGTGATCAGATGCTTATTTCTCTTGGTGAAGAGAAATTTAATTAGGCACAAGAAATGTAATATTTTTCAGTGGAATAAAGAGAAAATGTTTCATCACAACAAATAGTACCTGGAAAAGGGAATACTTAGGAGAAGGGCCTGCTCAAGGCTTCTGAACAACATATGCAAAGTTTAATTTTGCATGGCCAAAAATGAGGAAAGCCATGAGTTTATCTGGCCACGAGGAAGGCCAGATTTGTGTGTTAACAATCTGCACTCCCTACAAGGATTTCAGGACCAAAGGCACTAGCAGGCTCCTTAGACAAAATAATACATGGGTAGGTACTATGCCCAGCTTGATTCTGTACTTCTGCCAGTGCTGAACAGCTGCCAGCTCTCTCTGATACATGACATTCTTCATGGATAAAGAGGAGAGTCCCAGACTCTTGCCCGGGGTGGGCTGGCTTGTCTGAGACAAGCTTTTTATGAGAGTCTAAATCTTGCTGATTTTCATGAAAACTGTAACAGCTTTTCAGGTCAGTCCCTACCCCTCATTCTCATAATATCTAGCAGTTTTCTATTTCCTTTTTCTCTGAAAGTCATGATAGCATCAGTGATAACAGCAATTGAACAGAAACTCAGAGCTCTCAGTGAGGAGACAGAAGCAAAAACTGAGTTCATCCTCCACATCAGAACTTCAACCTAAATTCAATATCTGTTGAAGCATTGCACTAGTATATCTCAGATTAGATATCCACCCTTGTCTTTCTTCTGCTTGGCAATATTGCCAAGATTTGTCAGCAGCAGCATTGGAAACCAAGTGCAGAAGCCAAGGATATTAGGCAGCACCGGAATGGTTTGAGAAACTTGGGGCAAGCAAAGAAGGAGGACTGTGCATCCCCCAGGAGGTATCTGAGGTGCTTGCTAACTCTTCTCATGGTCTTCAAAGAATCACTAGCTTTAACGTCCTCAAGTACTAGATAACAATGAAAGAATAGCCTTGCTTTTGCTTCCAAGTATCTTTGCTCTCAGGTGTTTATGTGGCTATGTAGTTGTATAGTCCCATGTAGCTACATCATTTGATCTTATCATAGATCTCTCCCATTTGGTAAAAATGGACAGAACGTGGTGTTAAGTTACAGAAGTTGCTTTTCCTTTTGTCCTTATCATTGGAGTCTAATGAGGAAGCTTGTGATTAAGGAAACCAGGAGGCAAGCAACACACTTCAGGTATTTCACCCAATGTGACCCATTCACGTCATGATGAGATGAAACTGATGAGCTTAGAATTAAATGGGAGAACTACTTTTGTTTTCCAGATGTTATTTTTCTGGGTGGCCTCCAGAGCTTTGAAGGGCATTTTTCTCATAGACAAACAATTTTCTGCTACAGATGGTGCTTTTAACTCTCCTAAGTCAAAAACTGACAACAATCCTTAGAGAGGCAGCTCTATTAGAGGGGCAGTTGCTATTTTCACAGATTTCCATTCACCACTTCAAAATTTCAGGTAAAGCAACTTCCCACAGGTCTTAATTTTGGCAGTTAGTTGTTACAACAAACTTTAAACCTATTTAATTTATGATATATTTAGAATATTAATTTATTCCTGGGGGCATGATTTTTAGCTAGTAACAAGTTTATGCCTTTAATACTGCATAGACATATATAAAAAAATATTTTCCTTACAATTTGTCTGCTCTTTCTTTGCTGTGACCCACCACTCTCTCTCAAACTTTTGTCCAAACCATTTCTAGTTGGCTCTGCCTAGAATCTAATACTTTGAGCCAAGAAAAAAAGAAACAACAATGATGAAAAACATGCTCAGGCAAAGTCTTTCAGACTGTGAAAGAATGAACATAAGAAATGACTTAGAAAGAATGCAGTGCCTGGAGAATTAAATTAGAAAGGCACTGAAATATATTTTCCATACAAAAACATTTTGAGAAGAAATAAAATGGTTCATGTGAGGAAATCGTAATGAAGAGAAGCAAAATTAATTATTTAGACAAACAAAAAGAAAATCAAAGTAAAATATACGGGGTCCTTCAGTGTGAGCAATTTATTCATAAATAGACATATGTTCAGAGACTGTTTGTCCACATTGGATTTGTGCAACTCCCTTCTATTTGGCGAGATTTAGAGTTTAAATGAAGAACACATACAGCAGTTTCATCTCCAGTTCTGTGCAAGCATAGCCCAGAATACAGATACCTCAGCTTTACTTGGGAGCTGTGCTTGGGAGTTGTGCTTGGGAGTTTGGGTGCAGACTACAATGCCTCAGATGAGAGCAGCGTATTTCTGCTGGTTCTGAAATTTCATCACTTTGTACTATCTGTATCCAGGCATAGTTTCTGAGACCAGGTAATATTATTTGACATAGATTTGAATATATTCTCATGGATTATTAATGTCTGGCAAATATTTTAAGTGCAGTTTGTAGGTACTAAATTTAATTTTAGTCAGAGCATATGTGATGGAGTGTTTTCTTCCAATTGGTTACATGGAAATTGAAATTTTCATCAAGAATGCAGCTCGCCTGTCCCCTGTGATGCTGAGATTATACACAAATGGAGCAAACTAAAATTAGCAGATAGCCATACATTAGCTGTTAAGTGAAGAGAAGCATCCCTTAGGATTTCCAAGAGGACAATCTGCAGTCAGTGCTCTGCAGCTCTCAGACTCTGCAAAAGTATGATAATGTGTGTGAATATGAAAAAGAACATATCTGGATTGTGATCTTTTCATCCCTTCTCTGCTGTCAGGACCACTGTTACCACACTTCAGTGTCACGAGGTGAAAGAGAATAGTTCATTAGATTTCTAGGGCAAAAAACAGGCTAGGAAAAGAGTGGATGAGCCCAACAAATATCTTTATGAGGCCTCTTCTTTGCTAGTGGAGCAAGGATGGTGAAAACTAAATGGTTCTCTAATGTAATCATCTTTATGTAGGATCAGGAAAGAAATATTAATTTTAATATTTTAAATCTCCATTAACATCTGTGGGGATTGTGATCTATCTGGGGCAAACAGTTGTTCAGTCAAGCCCTCATTGGGGAAGGAAGAAAGCCACAAATGCCAGCATCAACGAGCATTTTGCCTGAGGAAGAACATAGATGATGTTTCCTCCGGATGTGAAAGGTTCTGAGCATTGATGAGTGAGACCAGACCTATACAAAAGAAAGAAACCTTGATCCATTCAAAATGTTCTCCAAGTCCTTTTTTTATACCTATTTCTATATCAGCACAAGGACTTCATATATCAGGAGCTGAACTGCAGGCTTTAGCCTGCAAGACTTGGTGACAGAACACTCTTAAAAGTGTGTTTTGTATTCGTGGAGTGAGTTAATACCTTCTTTGGAGAGTTTTACCTGCCCTTTATCTGGCTTGTAGGTAGAATTTTATTGCAAACACTCTTGGCATTTTTTTGATCTTTTCTGCCACCCCAACTTTCTCTTCCATGATAAAAAGTCCTTCGTCAATTCATCTTTCCTGTTCTTCATGCTATTTCCTTAAGCCCTGTTCTTTAAAAGTTATTACAGTTCTGAAAACCAACATAATACAGTTAAATGGATCTGAATTCAGACTTCCTGTGAAGCAAATCTAGCTCTTCGAATCAATTAACTCTTTCTTTTCTTATCATATCCTTTTTAAAATACTTTTTCTAAGGAATCTCTTAGGCAATCTGGCTTTTATTCTATGGCATGGAAACTCTAGTTTTCTGTCTGCAGTTTTAGCCACATCCATAAGTTTTGTTGATTTTGAATGAAGTATCAGAAACAGCCTGTAAACAAAGGAGTTACTGGAGCAATTTTCACAAACATCACATTTTACAACATTGTCATTTCCAAGAGCATACTTTTAATCACATGTTTATTCTAGATTAGAAACATACTTGAAAGGACAATCCCCCTTCCAGCTGAAAGATTGTAACTTAAAATGATTCAGTACACATACAGAAGGATGTGTTAAAGGCAGAGTAAGATCACCTTTCATTTTGTTATTCTTTGCTTAACATATTCCCTATAGCTCTAATGTGAGTTTTTGTGAATCTGTGTGACAGGCTTTAATTATTTTAACAATGATTTCTGTTATTCAGTTTGAAAAAACCTTATTTAATTTTTGATCAGTACACAGCAATTTTTCACAAATATTTTAATTATCCTTACAACAGGCCAACCTTATGAAAAAGTAATTGATTACCTGATTTTTGTCATACCAAGAGGCCATGGAATTTTACTGTCCTATTGATTAAGGACTTTGGTTTTCTGTACAACACAGGTTCCTTTTATTTCCTGTCTCCAGCCAACACAAGGTACAAGAAAGCAGAGATAGTACCATTTGTTGGTGCTATCCAACAAATTTATTTTTAAAATCAAGTTATAAAAAATAATTTTGATTCTTATTAAATTAACTAGGAAGAGGAAGGGAACCTCATGTATTTTATCTCCCTCAATGAAACACAATTCAAATTTGTACAGTTTGTGACCTGTAAATGGAGTGGACATGTTTGTCTGTTTTGGTAATGTATTGGTACCAAGGAATGCCAGCATCCACCTATGTCACAAGAACTGGAAAGCATGGGTGATACAGAATGCTACATGGGAAATTTGAGATAAAGATAAAAATAATAATTTCTGAGTAACTTTCAGAGTACTGCTAGCTAACAAGTGGCTGACTCCTCTCTGAAGTGCATTCTTTGCTGCTGAGAGTGCAGCTCTCTATTTAAGAAGTCCTAGTAATGGTTTCAGATTATTTTGGGCTGTTCTCTTCCCCACCACTGAACCTGGTTTCACACTGTTGTAATTCAAGGAAGCCTCTTGTGCTTTGCTTAGACAGTTTTAGACAGAAGAGAGATTCAGAAAAAAATTAACCCAAGCTGAGCATGGGAACATTTCCTCTACTGTGTTTAAAATCTGATTTCTCCTTACCTCATACTTCTCAGTTGTCTTCTTTTTTAGCCTCAGAGAAGACAAAATAGGGATGTGAATAGAACATTTCAGTCTACCCCTGCTTTAGTGAACATAAGATTATCTAGTTATAACTCACAGCAGGAAAAGTTTGGGCTTTCAGCAAGTTTAGGAAAAATTACAAAGGTTTATTTTTTATTTTTTACTGTAACCAAGTGTTATTGTAGAATTGGCTGGGAAATAATGAATAAGATGTTTGCAAAAAGAATTTTAAATACTTCTTTAAATTTATCTACTGGAGGAGTTCAATAAATTTGCATCACATACACACAGAAATTAAAACTGCCTTCTTTCTGGGAAAATAAAAATGAGGTCCAGCCATTTCTAGACATGGTTCTTCACTTTGTGAGAAAAACAACAACACGATAATTTTGATGTACTGGACTCTACAGTATGGAACTGAATACCTGTAAGAGGGACATGGATGAATCAAGGATTCTTCTCATTCCTGCAGAGGGCTGATGTGTTAATCTTGCTTGCATAAACACAATTCTCTGATTAAAGTAAAACCCCAGGGGTACCATGATGTATTGAATGGAAGAACGAAAGTTCTGCCTTCCAGCTGGAGTAATACAGCTATTTATTAACCAAAGATTATATTTTCCTTTTTCCTTTGCCAAGATAATGATTGTAGCCTCCTAGGAAGATGAATAATCAAATGATGACATGGGCATTAATTTCACAATATGGTACTATCCAAGAATACTCCTACATGCATTAATAAAGCATCCTCCTCCTTCTTTTCTTTTGCTAAGCTGAAGGAAAACATCTGAGAAATAGCACTGGTGTGTGTCTCTATGGATAATTTTATATCCTGGTTGTTCTGACACAGAAGATGAATAAAACAGCATTTTCCCCCACAGAATTTTTATGTTTATAAATGTATAATTATAAGAAGTCTAAGAAATATGTCTATAGTGCTATGGATCATATTTAATGAAGAATTGATCTTGCTTTTAAGAAAGTCCTAAAACTAGAGTTTTTCCTATAAAAGCAAAATCTGTCGTCCTACCTTAAATGGTAAACAATAGAGGCTGTAATGATTCATCCTTTCTTCAGTTTCATTATTGCCTTCCAGCTTCCAATCTAAAAGCTCTTAGCATCATAATTACCTCTTCTGGCTTTTGCAAAATGTCATGGCTCCTGTTTAACCAATGGATCACATCACATGGGGCTACAGCTTCACTTTTGAACACTGTATTAATAGCTGAAATATCTGACAGGCTGAATTAAAAGCTTGGCAACAAATTGGTCTCCCTTTTCACCTTTCCTGGATTTGCTGTTATTTTGGGATGCAAGAAGGAGATCTAAAGCCACATATACCTGTATCCAAAGACATGCCTACTAAGAGTGATCTTAATCTGAGCCGTTCAAGCCCTTTTCCAGACACCTAAACCCTATACTTAACTTGTCACTTTGTTACATTGTAATTAGTCTTAATCATTCATGGCTTTTGTATGCATGGTGGCCTCACATACAGAAGTAAATTTTGAAGGCAGAGGTTAAATGCCATTAAATAAACTGCTGTATCTGAATAAGAGAGAAAAAACTTCCAATGACAGACCTCATACGGGGATTCCAAAGAAGAGTAAGTATGGCTATCTTTTCCAGCTGTGTCAAGTAGAATAAAAAATAAATTTTTACCAACAGAATTGTTATTCTCCCTATATTCAACATTTCATTCCACTGGGTTGCTAGGGCATCTATCTGACTTTCACTCTTCCTCTTTTCCCCCTAACCTTATGAAATCTTTTCTGAGTCCCTCAGAAACTCACATTACCTCTGTGCAATTAGCAGCCATGCCAGCCTTTCAGTGTGGTGAGTCTGATGTTATTCTTCCCTAACATCTGCTGCTCAGCCTTTCATCATGTGTGTATATGTATCTTAAAGTTCTTCATCTGTTCACAGGCAAATTTTTTTGGCTACCTTGAATAAACAAAGAGCTGTCCTCCAAGGATAGGCAAGCTGTGTGAATTGTCACTTTCTCTTAGCAAAGAGCTCTTTTCCAAGATCGGAACATTTTCTGTGTGCAGAATCTGTATTTCATCCCTGAGAAAAGCCTTCTAACATGAATATAATTATGAAATTTTGGTTTCCCATCCTCTTCATGGAAGAGGATAATGTGTTGATGAGGTACTTCAAACTCTCTGTGGGACTGGCAGCACGACAGACTGTGGTCACCTAGTAAGAACACGTTGGGGAAAGAGAGAATAAAAACTACTCATCAGTGTACTGATTTGATCCTTGATATGGCCAACACTGTGATCACACAAAATTGCAAGATTAGAAACCAAATAATCAAAATTAAAGCTTAAAAATTGCTCAGTGGTTTGTGATCTGTACAAGTAAACTAAAAAATACATTTTTATGCTAATATTTGAGAAAAGTTAAGGTTAACAAGTTTAAATCATTCAAAGAAAAGCCGATTTATTAATGGAATAAAAATGAAATCACATGCATGCTCTACTAGATGATTGTGGGGTAAAAAAAATCACATTTCCTATTAGATATTTACCCTCTGATAAAGAATGTGACTGGAATTGGGAGTTTACCAA
Organism: Corvus brachyrhynchos; assembly: GCF_000691975.1. Lineage (NCBI taxonomy): Eukaryota > Metazoa > Chordata > Aves > Passeriformes > Corvidae > Corvus > Corvus brachyrhynchos. The sequence goes on along the minus strand of NW_008237919.1, from coordinate 7,373,280 downwards.
AATATTTGTAAAAGCATCAGGTGATTTACCTGGAGTTCTGCATCCTGCTCTGGGGTCTGCAGCACAGGAAGGATATGGACCTGTTGGAGCAAGTCCAGAGCAAGGCCACATAGACAATTAGAGGGATGGAACTCCTCTCCTATGAGGAAAGGCTGAGAGAGATGGGATTGTTGAGTCAGGAGAAGAGAAGGCTCCAAGGTGATCTCATTCCATCTTTCCAGTACCTGAAGGGAGCCTACAAGAGAGTTGGACAGGGATTTTTACAACAGCACGCAGTGACAGGACAAAGGGGAATGGCTTCAAACAGAGAGTAGGTTTAGATTAGATGTTAGGAAGAAATTTTTTACTGTGAGGGTGGTGAGGCACAGGAACAGGTTGCCCAGAGAAGCCCCATTCCTGCAAGTATTCAAGGCCAGGCTGGATGGAGTCTTGAGCAACCTGGTCTACTGGAAGGTGTCCCAGCCCATGTCAAAGGGTTGGAATGAAATGATCTTTAAGGTCCTTTCCAAGTGCAGTGGTTTGGTTCAAAATACCATTACTTACTTATTTTCCTTCTGTGAGATAAGAATTAGGAGAAAGCAAAGTAGGCACAAAACTTAAAAGAATATAAAGAAGTTTATTAACAGACCTAAAAGCAAGAAAAAAGTCAGACTAAACCTTCAGAACTCTTCTCTTCCCCCCACCTTTCTCCCTTCTCCCACTGACAACATAAAAGCCCTTGAGATTTTTTCAGTCAGTTTACCACCTCTATAATAATCTATTTTTTTCAGTTCACTTAGGGAGAGGAGTGTCTCTTGCTCATGCTATGGAGACATCTCCACAAGAAACATGAAGCTCTCATGGCTTCAATGTCACTGTGAGACAGCCACCCAGGATGGTTCTCTGCTTACATGTGAAAGTCCCTTCCCTCTTCTTACAGCTTTCCCCACAACTGCTTTTGAGGGTTCAATCTTTGCTAATGGGGTACCATTTTAAGGTTGAGCTGTTCAGAAGCAAAGGTTCTCTTCACCTATCTCTGGGAGCATCTTCATCCCTAGGATCAGAGGTCTTCTCCTTCCCTGGGAGCAAGGGTCTTCATCACTTTCATCTCTCTCTGTTCAAGCTTCTCATCAAATCACAGCTACTTCAACATTTGCTTATTTCAGCACAGGTACTTTTGCTCACAATTGCAGTTTGAACACTCCTCCCCCCATGCTTTCAAGAAATTACAATGGGTACTCTGATATATCATAGTCCATCACCATAGCTTTACAACAGAATTTCAGCTTCTAGGCTTGAAGCATCTCCTCTTTCTCCTCTCTCATGGTTTCGGCTCTTCCTTCTTCACTGACTTTGGTGTCTTTATGGTGTTTTCTTCACGTGCCCTCACCCTTCCTTTTGACTTGGGAGAGGATTTATTTTTTTCTGGAGGAAACTTACAACACTAGAAGGGTTAATCTCACCCAGGCCTTGCAGCTGGAATTCCCTTATCACTGTTGATCACATGATCTTTGCCAGGCAGCAGCCTCAGATGAACTTCAGCCACATTAGGCGAGGGCCGGACTGGCCTGGCCACGCCGCCAAGGCACCT
>NW_008237919.1:7356306-7364955 GCF_000691975.1 Corvus brachyrhynchos | reverse complement strand
GACTCCTGCCCGGGGTGGGCTGGCTTGTCTGAGACAAGCTTTTTATGAGAGTCTAAATCTTGCTGATTTTCATGAAAACTGTAACAGCTTTTCAGGTCAGTCCCTACCCCTCATTCTCATAATATCTAGCAGTTTTCTATTTCCTTTTTCTCTGAAAGTCATGATAGCATCAGTGATAACAGCAATTGAACAGAAACTCAGAGCTCTCAGTGAGGAGACAGAAGCAAAAACTGAGTTCATCCTCCACATCAGAACTTCAACCTAAATTCAATATCTGTTGAAGCATTGCACTAGTATATCTCAGATTAGATATCCACCCTTGTCTTTCTTCTGCTTGGCAATATTGCCAAGATTTGTCAGCAGCAGCATTGGAAACCAAGTGCAGAAGCCAAGGATATTAGGCAGCACCGGAATGGTTTGAGAAACTTAGGGCAAGCAAAGAAGGAGGACTGTGCATCCCCCAGGAGGTATCTGAGGTGCTTGCTAACTCTTCTCATGGTCTTCAAAGAATCACTAGCTTTAACGTCCTCAAGTACTAGATAACAATGAAAGAATAGCCTTGCTTTTGCTTCCAAGTATCTTTGCTCTCAGGTGTTTATGTGGCTATGTAGTTGTATAGTCCCATGTAGCTACATCATTTGATCTTATCATAGATCTCTCCCATTTGGTAAAAATGGACAGAACGTGGTGTTAAGTTACAGAAGTTGCTTTTCCTTTTGTCCTTATCATTGGAGTCTAATGAGGAAGCTTGTGATTAAGGAAACCAGGAGGCAAGCAACACACTTCAGGTATTTCACCCAATGTGACCCATTCACGTCATGATGAGATGAAACTGATGAGCTTAGAATTAAATGGGAGAACTACTTTTGTTTTCCAGATGTTATTTTTCTGGGTGGCCTCCAGAGCTTTGAAGGGCATTTTTCTCATAGACAAACAATTTTCTGCTACAGATGGTGCTTTTAACTCTCCTAAGTCAAAAACTGACAACAATCCTTAGAGAGGCAGCTCTATTAGAGGGGCAGTTGCTATTTTCACAGATTTCCATTCACCACTTCAAAATTTCAGGTAAAGCAACTTCCCACAGGTCTTAATTTTGGCAGTTAGTTGTTACAACAAACTTTAAACCTATTTAATTTATGATATATTTAGAATATTAATTTATTCCTGGGGGCATGATTTTTAGCTAGTAACAAGTTTATGCCTTTAATACTGCATAGACATATATAAAAAAATATTTTCCTTACAATTTGTCTGCTCTTTCTTTGCTGTGACCCACCACTCTCTCTCAAACTTTTGTCCAAACCATTTCTAGTTGGCTCTGCCTAGAATCTAATACTTTGAGCCAAGAAAAAAAGAAACAACAATGATGAAAAACATGCTCAGGCAAAGTCTTTCAGACTGTGAAAGAATGAACATAAGAAATGACTTAGAAAGAATGCAGTGCCTGGAGAATTAAATTAGAAAGGCACTGAAATATATTTTCCATACAAAAACATTTTGAGAAGAAATAAAATGGTTCATGTGAGGAAATCGTAATGAAGAGAAGCAAAATTAATTATTTAGACAAACAAAAAGAAAATCAAAGTAAAATATACGGGGTCCTTCAGTGTGAGCAATTTATTCATAAATAGACATATGTTCAGAGACTGTTTGTCCACATTGGATTTGTGCAACTCCCTTCTATTTGGCGAGATTTAGAGTTTAAATGAAGAACACATACAGCAGTTTCATCTCCAGTTCTGTGCAAGCATAGCCCAGAATACAGATACCTCAGCTTTACTTGGGAGCTGTGCTTGGGAGTTGTGCTTGGGAGTTTGGGTGCAGACTACAATGCCTCAGATGAGAGCAGCGTATTTCTGCTGGTTCTGAAATTTCATCACTTTGTACTATCTGTATCCAGGCATAGTTTCTGAGACCAGGTAATATTATTTGACATAGATTTGAATATATTCTCATGGATTATTAATGTCTGGCAAATATTTTAAGTGCAGTTTGTAGGTACTAAATTTAATTTTAGTCAGAGCATATGTGATGGAGTGTTTTCTTCCAATTGGTTACATGGAAATTGAAATTTTCATCAAGAATGCAGCTCGCCTGTCCCCTGTGATGCTGAGATTATACACAAATGGAGCAAACTAAAATTAGCAGATAGCCATACATTAGCTGTTAAGTGAAGAGAAGCATCCCTTAGGATTTCCAAGAGGACAATCTGCAGTCAGTGCTCTGCAGCTCTCAGACTCTGCAAAAGTATGATAATGTGTGTGAATATGAAAAAGAACATATCTGGATTGTGATCTTTTCATCCCTTCTCTGCTGTCAGGACCACTGTTACCACACTTCAGTGTCACGAGGTGAAAGAGAATAGTTCATTAGATTTCTAGGGCAAAAAACAGGCTAGGAAAAGAGTGGATGAGCCCAACAAATATCTTTATGAGGCCTCTTCTTTGCTAGTGGAGCAAGGATGGTGAAAACTAAATGGTTCTCTAATGTAATCATCTTTATGTAGGATCAGGAAAGAAATATTAATTTTAATATTTTAAATCTCCATTAACATCTGTGGGGATTGTGATCTATCTGGGGCAAACAGTTGTTCAGTCAAGCCCTCATTGGGGAAGGAAGAAAGCCACAAATGCCAGCATCAACGAGCATTTTGCCTGAGGAAGAACATAGATGATGTTTCCTCCGGATGTGAAAGGTTCTGAGCATTGATGAGTGAGACCAGACCTATACAAAAGAAAGAAACCTTGATCCATTCAAAATGTTCTCCAAGTCCTTTTTTTATACCTATTTCTATATCAGCACAAGGACTTCATATATCAGGAGCTGAACTGCAGGCTTTAGCCTGCAAGACTTGGTGACAGAACACTCTTAAAAGTGTGTTTTGTATTCGTGGAGTGAGTTAATACCTTCTTTGGAGAGTTTTACCTGCCCTTTATCTGGCTTGTAGGTAGAATTTTATTGCAAACACTCTTGGCATTTTTTTGATCTTTTCTGCCACCCCAACTTTCTCTTCCATGATAAAAAGTCCTTCGTCAACTCATCTTTCCTGTTCTTCATGCTATTTCCTTAAGCCCTGTTCTTTAAAAGTTATTACAGTTCTGAAAACCAACATAATACAGTTAAATGGATCTGAATTCAGACTTCCTGTGAAGCAAATCTAGCTCTTCAAATCAATTAACTCTTTCTTTTCTTATCATATCCTTTTTAAAATACTTTTTCTAAGGAATCTCTTAGGCAATCTGGCTTTTATTCTATGGCATGGAAACTCTAGTTTTCTGTCTGCAGTTTTAGCCACATCCATAAGTTTTGTTGATTTTGAATGAAGTATCAGAAACAGCCTGTAAACAAAGGAGTTACTGGAGCAATTTTCACAAACATCACATTTTACAACATTGTCATTTCCAAGAGCATACTTTTAATCACATGTTTATTCTAGATTAGAAACATACTTGAAAGGACAATCCCCCTTCCAGCTGAAAGATTGTAACTTAAAATGATTCAGTACACATACAGAAGGATGTGTTAAAGGCAGAGTAAGATCACCTTTCATTTTGTTATTCTTTGCTTAACATATTCCCTATAGCTCTAATGTGAGTTTTTGTGAATCTGTGTGACAGGCTTTAATTATTTTAACAATGATTTCTGTTATTCAGTTTGAAAAAACCTTATTTAATTTTTGATCAGTACACAGCAATTTTTCACAAATATTTTAATTATCCTTACAACAGGCCAACCTTATGAAAAAGTAATTGATTACCTGATTTTTGTCATACCAAGAGGCCATGGAATTTTACTGTCCTATTGATTAAGGACTTTGGTTTTCTGTACAACACAGGTTCCTTTTATTTCCTGTCTCCAGCCAACACAAGGTACAAGAAAGCAGAGATAGTACCATTTGTTGGTGCTATCCAACAAATTTATTTTTAAAATCAAGTTATAAAAAATAATTTTGATTCTTATTAAATTAACTAGGAAGAGGAAGGGAACCTCATGTATTTTATCTCCCTCAATGAAACACAATTCAAATTTGTACAGTTTGTGACCTGTAAATGGAGTGGACATGTTTGTCTGTTTTGGTAATGTATTGGTACCAAGGAATGCCAGCATCCACCTATGTCACAAGAACTGGAAAGCATGGGTGATACAGAATGCTACATGGGAAATTTGAGATAAAGATAAAAATAATAATTTCTGAGTAACTTTCAGAGTACTGCTAGCTAACAAGTGGCTGACTCCTCTCTGAAGTGCATTCTTTGCTGCTGAGAGTGCAGCTCTCTATTTAAGAAGTCCTAGTAATGGTTTCAGATTATTTTGGGCTGTTCTCTTCCCCACCACTGAACCTGGTTTCACACTGTTGTAATTCAAGGAAGCCTCTTGTGCTTTGCTTAGACAGTTTTAGACAGAAGAGAGATTCAGAAAAAAATTAACCCAAGCTGAGCATGGGAACATTTCCTCTACTGTGTTTAAAATCTGATTTCTCCTTACCTCATACTTCTCAGTTGTCTTCTTTTTTAGCCTCAGAGAAGACAAAATAGGGATGTGAATAGAACATTTCAGTCTACCCCTGCTTTAGTGAACATAAGATTATCTAGTTATAACTCACAGCAGGAAAAGTTTGGGCTTTCAGCAAGTTTAGGAAAAATTACAAAGGTTTATTTTTTATTTTTTACTGTAACCAAGTGTTATTGTAGAATTGGCTGGGAAATAATGAATAAGATGTTTGCAAAAAGAATTTTAAATACTTCTTTAAATTTATCTACTGGAGGAGTTCAATAAATTTGCATCACATACACACAGAAATTAAAACTGCCTTCTTTCTGGGAAAATAAAAATGAGGTCCAGCCATTTCTAGACATGGTTCTTCACTTTGTGAGAAAAACAACAACACGATAATTTTGATGTACTGGACTCTACAGTATGGAACTGAATACCTGTAAGAGGGACATGGATGAATCAAGGATTCTTCTCATTCCTGCAGAGGGCTGATGTGTTAATCTTGCTTGCATAAACACAATTCTCTGATTAAAGTAAAACCCCAGGGGTACCATGATGTATTGAATGGAAGAACGAAAGTTCTGCCTTCCAGCTGGAGTAATACAGCTATTTATTAACCAAAGATTATATTTTCCTTTTTCCTTTGCCAAGATAATGATTGTAGCCTCCTAGGAAGATGAATAATCAAATGATGACATGGGCATTAATTTCACAATATGGTACTATCCAAGAATACTCCTAAATGCATTAATAAAGCATCCTCCTCCTTCTTTTCTTTTGCTAAGCTGAAGGAAAACATCTGAGAAATAGCACTGGTGTGTGTCTCTATGGATAATTTTATATCCTGGTTGTTCTGACACAGAAGATGAATAAAACAGCATTTTCCCCCACAGAATTTTTATGTTTATAAATGTATAATTATAAGAAGTCTAAGAAATATGTCTATAGTGCTATGGATCATATTTAATGAAGAATTGATCTTGCTTTTAAGAAAGTCCTAAAACTAGAGCTTTTCCTATAAAAGCAAAATCTGTCGTCCTACCTTAAATGGTAAACAATAGAGGCTGTAATGATTCATCCTTTCTTCAGTTTCATTATTGCCTTCCAGCTTCCAATCTAAAAGCTCTTAGCATCATAATTACCTCTTCTGGCTTTTGCAAAATGTCATGGCTCCTGTTTAACCAATGGATCACATCACATGGGGCTACAGCTTCACTTTTGAACACTGTATTAATAGCTGAAATATCTGACAGGCTGAATTAAAAGCTTGGCAACAAATTGGTCTCCCTTTTCACCTTTCCTGGATTTGCTGTTATTTTGGGATGCAAGAAGGAGATCTAAAGCCACATATACCTGTATCCAAAGACATGCCTACTAAGAGTGATCTTAATCTGAGCCGTTCAAGCCCTTTTCCAGACACCTAAACCCTATACTTAACTTGTCACTTTGTTACATTGTAATTAGTCTTAATCATTCATGGCTTTTGTATGCATGGTGGCCTCACATACAGAAGTAAATTTTGAAGGCAGAGGTTAAATGCCATTAAATAAACTGCTGTATCTGAATAAGAGAGAAAAAACTTCCAATGACAGACCTCATACGGGGATTCCAAAGAAGAGTAAGTATGGCTATCTTTTCCAGCTGTGTCAAGTAGAATAAAAAATAAATTTTTACCAACAGAATTGTTATTCTCCCTATATTCAACATTTCATTCCACTGGGTTGCTAGGGCATCTATCTGACTTTCACTCTTCCTCTTTTCCCCCTAACCTTATGAAATCTTTTCTGAGTCCCTCAGAAACTCACATTACCTCTGTGCAATTAGCAGCCATGCCAGCCTTTCAGTGTGGTGAGTCTGATGTTATTCTTCCCTAACATCTGCTGCTCAGCCTTTCATCATGTGTGTATATGTATCTTAAAGTTCTTCATCTGTTCACAGGCAAATTTTTTTGGCTACCTTGAATAAACAAAGAGCTGTCCTCCAAGGATAGGCAAGCTGTGTGAATTGTCACTTTCTCTTAGCAAAGAGCTCTTTTCCAAGATCGGAACATTTTCTGTGTGCAGAATCTGTATTTCATCCCTGAGAAAAGCCTTCTAACATGAATATAATTATGAAATTTTGGTTTCCCATCCTCTTCATGGAAGAGGATAATGTGTTGATGAGGTACTTCAAACTCTCTGTGGGACTGGCAGCACGACAGACTGTGGTCATCTAGTAAGAACACATTGGGGAAAGAGAGAACAAAAACTACTCATCAGTGTACTGATTTGATCCTTGATATGGCCAACACTGTGATCACACAAAATTGCAAGATTAGAAACCAAATAATCAAAATTAAAGCTTAAAAATTGCTCAGTGGTTTGTGATCTGTACAAGTAAACTAAAAAATACATTTTTATGCTAATATTTGAGAAAAGTTAAGGTTAACAAGTTTAAATCATTCAAAGAAAAGCCGATTTATTAATGGAATAAAAATGAAATCACATGCATGCTCTACTAGATGATTGTGGGGTAAAAAAAATCACATTTCCTATTAGATATTTACCCTCTGATAAAGAATGTGACTGGAATTGGGAGTTTACCAAAATATTTGTAAAAGCATCAGGTGATTTACCTGGAGTTCTGCATCCTGCTCTGGGGTCTGCAGCACAGGAAGGATATGGACCTGTTGGAGCAAGTCCAGAGCAAGGCCACATAGACAATTAGAGGGATGGAACTCCTCTCCTATGAGGAAAGGCTGAGAGAGATGGGATTGTTGAGTCTGGAGAAGAGAAGGCTCCAAGGTGATCTCATTCCATCTTTCCAGTACCTGAAGGGAGCCTACAAGAGAGTTGGACAGGGATTTTTACAACAGCACGCAGTGACAGGACAAAGGGGAATGGCTTCAAACAGAGAGTAGGTTTAGATTAGATGTTAGGAAGAAATTTTTTACTGTGAGGGTGGTGAGGCACAGGAACAGGTTGCCCAGAGAAGCCCCATTCCTGCAAGTATTCAAGGCCAGGCTGGATGGAGTCTTGAGCAACCTGGTCTACTGGAAGGTGTCCCAGCCCATGTCAAAGGGTTGGAATGAAATGATCTTTAAGGTCCTTTCCAAGTGCAGTGGTTTGGTTCAAAATACCATTACTTACTTATTTTCCTTCTGTGAGATAAGAATTAGGAGAAAGCAAAGTAGGCACAAAACTTAAAAGAATATAAAGAAGTTTATTAACAGACCTAAAAGCAAGAAAAAAGTCAGACTAAACCTTCAGAACTCTTCTCTTCCCCCCACCTTTCTCCCTTCTCCCACTGACAACATAAAAGCCCTTGAGATTTTTTCAGTCAGTTTACCACCTCTATAATAATCTATTTTTTTCAGTTCACTTAGGGAGAGGAGTGTCTCTTGCTCATGCTATGGAGACATCTCCACAAGAAACATGAAGCTCTCATGGCTTCAATGTCACTGTGAGACAGCCACCCAGGATGGTTCTCTGCTTACATGTGAAAGTCCCTTCCCTCTTCTTACAGCTTTCCCCACAACTGCTTTTGAGGGTTCAATCTTTGCTAATGGGGTACCATTTTAAGGTTGAGCTGTTCAGAAGCAAAGGTTCTCTTCACCTATCTCTGGGAGCATCTTCATCCCTAGGATCAGAGGTCTTCTCCTTCCCTGGGAGCAAGGGTCTTCATCACTTTCATCTCTCTCTGTTCAAGCTTCTCATCAAATCACAGCTACTTCAACATTTGCTTATTTCAGCACAGGTACTTTTGCTCACAATTGCAGTTTGAACACTCCTCCCCCCGTGCTTTCAAGAAATTACAATGGGTACTCTGATATATCATAGTCCATCACCATAGCTTTACAACAGAATTTCAGCTTCTAGGCTTGAAGCATCTCCTCTTTCTCCTCTCTCATGGTTTCGGCTCTTCCTTCTTCACTGACTTTGGTGTCTTTATGGTGTTTTCTTCACGTGCCCTCACCCTTCCTTTTGACTTGGGAGAGGATTTATTTTTTTCTGGAGGAAACTTACAACACTAGAAGGGTTAATCTCACCCAGGCCTTGCAGCTGGAATTCCCTTATCACTGTTGATCACATGATCTTTGCCAGGCAGCAGCCTCAGATGAACTTCAGCCACATTAGGCGAGGGCCGGACTGGCCTGGCCACGCCGCCAAGGCACCT
>NW_008237919.1:7350180-7356218 GCF_000691975.1 Corvus brachyrhynchos | reverse complement strand
GGTGCATCGGGTCTGTGGGTGTACCGGGTCTGCACGGCTCCAGGGTGGCTGTCTCCCGGCCGGCCCGGCCCGCACTGAGGGGGCTGCACCTCGTGTCCAGCGAGCAGAAGTGGCTGAGATCTCAGTCAAGCCGCGCCACGGGCCCGGCCCTGCTGGGCCACGCCGTGGGCCCCCAAGTTACCTGTCCAAAAGCCAGAAGCAAGAGAGCTTTCCTGGGGTTTGCTCGTTCTTAAATCTGGATCACAGAGGCGTGTCAAGCTTCTTAAGTGGCTTTAAAAAGTTGCCAATATTCAAACTAGCCAGTTGATTGGTTCTGTCACGTCTAGAGGAAGCTGTAAGCACCTCTTTGCAAAGTATCACTTCCATGGCTGATGGAGACCTCTTTAACTAAAAACCCAAACTATGCTAAACCATGACACTAACCCAAAACATTTTATGATTCTATGATTTATCAATGAGTTTCATTGTTTAGTGGGGTGACTTTGTCTAGGATCTGAAACAGATCACTTACAAGAAAAAAACCAGGGTTTCTGGGATCTGATCCATTTGAAAACATGAAAGAACATTGAAAGCCTCCATGGAAATAATAGCTTTTTTTCCTTGAGCTTATTCTTGTGGAGGGTAGAAGGGTGTGTGTTTTGCTTTGTTTTCCTTGTTTGAGATTCTGAGTCTTACTTGGAGTTTGATCATCTGAATACTGATCAGGCTGAGAAATTATGACATCTAGGATATTGGGGGGCTTGATGGTGTAGGAACATGGTTTATAATGCAAAGAAATTTTATTAGCACTCCCATTTCCCAGTGATTCCCTTTAAAATTTGAATTTTTATCAGTTAGAGAAGGTTCTTGATAGCTCAGATTGAGATAGATATAGATATAGAACCTAATTCTATAACAGCTTCAGATCTGAGATCCAGTCTAAAAAAAATTGTTTTGAGCATTACTGTTAAAGAACTCTAAAAAGATCTTCAGCTTTGTAGCTCCTACAATTAAAAAAAAAGTGTTAAAACTCTTCTTAAAATAAAAGTGATAACTTTTTATGAATATTTACCTTTCATTAATTTATGAAAGGGGCTTTGTTGTTCAGAGAGTTGAAAAAATAATTAAAATCATATTAAAAATGTATGAATTAATTTATTTTTTGTGCTTAGATGAATGAAGTACTTGTAGTGTCATTTAAAACTGCAAAAAAATTAATTCACCAACACATACATTAATATTGATCCTCATCAAGGAAACTGCTTTCAAAATTTTTCCTGGGCTGCTTTTCCCCAAAGGTGCTAATTGTCTTCAATTTTGCAAAGTCTTTGCAAATGGAAAAGGAAAAACATTACACTGTTCCCAGAGAGTCTCTCCCTTACATTTTGAAAAGATACAAATTCATGATTACCATGAAGCCTCTGGGTGGGCATTTAGTAGGAATCTGCTTATTTGTGAAAATATTGCCTCTGAGATGATATTTTTTTGCACAAGGAGGTGATGGAAACCAAACTTGTTGGCTTGATGTTTCTCATGAAGCTCTAATAAGAAAACAGTAATTTGACATGACAAGTTCCATGTTTTCATATTTTACAGTGTCTATTCAGACAGGTAAGCCTTTTGGGGTCAACAAGATATTTTCTCATATCTTTCATTCTCTTCTTATTTCTTGATACACTTCAGTTATTTTTAAAACTGGAACCATTCTCTTCTCTGTATTTTGGACTTGGAATTTTTAACATCAGGAGCATAACAGATTGTCAGTCCTACTAAGTAGGGCTGCCTCTGGCTGTCATCAGTGAAAAATGTACTGATCCAGATTCACCTTTAAGGTCTTGGTCAGCACATGGTACAGGCCAATTGGGCAAGATACTGAGACTGACGATCTTCTGTGTGTTTCTGGGCACTTTAATGTTCTACACCTGTTCTCTAGTGCAGGGGGTCAGAGAGATGCAAACAGCTAGAATGGCACCTTTGTAAACTGAATTAGAAAGCTGTTTTCAGGATGACCTGCTTGTATTCCTGTATTATTCACCTTTTGCAAACTCCCATGAGGTCAGTGAATTCCAAATTGTAGCTGAAGTTCATTTACAGTTGTATTTTCAAGTGATTGCTTTGAAACTTTTGCAATAGATGTCAAGGGTCTGAAACAACTGTGTTGGTGTAAATCCCACTTATGCAAGAAATCAGTTGCTGGGAAATAAACGACCAAAAAAGCCCACCCCAAGCTAACATATAGACCAACCTAAAAGTTGCTCAGCTTCATGAATTTTTGCTGGACAATCCACAAACTCCTTTCTCACAGTACAGCCTACTGCTACTCTTGGTCATAATAACTTAAAGTTTTGCTTACTCTATTTCATCACTATCATGATAGATTGGCAGTTGAAGGCTGTTTTGATGTGCTACATCCCTATATTATATTCTCCTGATATGGATTAGAAAAGCGGCAAGAAAAGAGTACCTTTTCCTAGAGCTCCAAAATCTTTTCAGTTGTTACTTAAAGCAAAAGTTTTTGCATTATTTATTTGTAAGGTTGCATCACACTGCTTTCTCAGACTATCTCAGACTACTATCCCAGTATCCTTTTTTCCTCACTTCCTGAACTTCTGTCTCTTTCACAGCTACAAGACTTAAGGAAAGCTATCAAGAAAAACAGCTTCAGCTCTCCCTTCTTCCAGGCCACAATGCTTGGTTCTTAATTGTTTCTGTTCTGTACTTGCTTAACAGAATAAAACCCCAACACAATAATCCTAGTTGGAAATTATATTCATAATAATAATCTCAAACCAACATGGTTTAAGCAATACCAGTAATGTCTGAACAAAACTCAGATTAATAAATAGCCTGAAAGGACTAAAGTTTTCTCCTAGACCTTGGGATCACATTTAATATAGTTGCTATGATTAAATTGAATTAAGTTACTTCTAAAGAAACTGTTTATATTACCATTTATAGCCTATCCATAAAGAGAGGAGGTTGAAATTCTGGCACATATAAATGACAGACAAAATTTCAACTCAGAGATAATGATAATTTGAAGAGACTGGAGCCTATGAAAAGTTCTGGGGAATTTCACCAATGTAGAATAGGAAAAAACTCAGAGACAGTTCTGATCTGCAACTGTTTTGCAAGCCACTTTTCTTTTACTGTGAAGAGGTAAAAGAAATCCTATTTTTTTAAGAAGAAATTGCAGGAAGATTCTGAGACTGCAGGTCCATTCAACCTCCACTAGCTACAAGCTGCCCCTAGAATAGCTTGAATTCAATAGATAACAGTGCAGGACAAGAGGTAACACACACAAGCTGAAACACAAGACATTATATCTAAACATAAGAAAACACTTTGTCATCATGAGGGAGGCTGAGCACTGGTACAGGTTGCTCTGAGAGATTGGGCATCTCCATCCTTGAAGGTATTCAAAACTCAACTGGGCATGATCCTGGGAAACTCACTCTAGCTGAACCTGCTTGAGCAGGGGTTTGAACTAGACAGCCTCTAAAGTATCTTGCAGCTTCAGCAATTTTGTGATTCTGCAACCACCAGTTAATCTTTCAAATGCCTAAGTGACTCCATCCGAGTTTAACCACAACTGCTTGTTCTGGGCAGAGAGCTGACCAGCTCCCCTTTGTCTCGGAGGTAGAAGATATACACCCAGAATTACGAAGTTAGTTTTAATTCTACACTTGGCCTAAGGGGTTTTGTACTTACATCTCTGACCTCTCAGGCTTACTATAGTCCACTTTTCATAGCAACACACTATATATGTTAGAGCATATGTTATCAAAAGATGACTCTGAGAGTTCCCCCATCTAAGAAACTCCAATTTCACATTTTCAGTATTCACACTCAAGGTATATATGCTTTCCAGTACAGGAAAGAGAGCAATCTGGGTGCCATGTAAGTGGGATGAATCAGGAAATCAGGGAGCCAGGCTTGAGTCACTGAAACACACCTCACTTCAACTACATGTCTTTCCTTGGCATTGCCAGAACTCTGAAGAATTATTGTGCTGGCTTTTGCATCCCGCTATGACATGACAAGCTGTTCCTCACTGTTGTCCAGAGCCTGAATGCCTGACCTAGAGTCATGTCCACCAGACAGTTAGTAGCCTAATGGTGACAAATTGCTGCCTTAGCAGTCCAGTGACCAAATTCTTCTGTGAATTGAGCCTTCGGGCAATATAGAAAGGAGAGCAAAAAGTAACAGCAGATGCAGTTGGCTGAAATGATCTCCCAAAGGCAAACCATTTCCTCATCTGAAAATTGTGTTATAATAGTTTGCATGAGATCCCAAATCATTTAAGTCATATCACTTAGACATTTTTAAATGTCAGATGAAAGTAGAAGCCCGTGTATGACACTCAAGCAGTTTGTTTGTACTTGTATTTTTTTTTATGTAACCAGAGAGATCATTTCATGTTGACAAGATAGTTGTTGATTAAGCTGAGCCATGAAGTAACAGATCCAGAGAAGATGAGATGATAAAAAGTTTAAATCCCTAGCAGAAGGTTGGATAAAACCTTTTTATTGTCTGAGATATACTTGTGAGTTAACTAATTGTGAAGGGATAATAAATGATTTAATTATTTCCCATCTGTTAGTAATTCAATTAGATCCTGCTCAGTTTGCATAGCTGCAGCCCTTTCATTAGTCTGCTTTGCATTCCCTACCAAGTCTGAAGTCCCCAGAGTTAAGCTATGTTATTACCCTCTGAGGTAAAGATGGGAAAGTGATTTAAAAGCATTTTTCTCCCTTAAATCCATCATGTCTGTATTCTTACCATTGCATTTACAGCATCTTTTTAACATAGTAAATACTGCATTAATTAAGTTGGGGAAAAAACAAACCTAAACAAAACAACAATGCCTGAATTGGTTTTTGGAAAAAATTATTATAGAAAAAAAATTGTTGAGAACTTTGAGATGAAGATTTAACCATACACTAAGAACACTTAATTATTCTCAGAGTAAGGATATAAAACTAGGAAGTTAAAGACAGGGAGTGACTTGGCCCACATATATGATGAATACACAGGGTATATACTCTTCTATATTTTAATGAGAATAATTCATGCTGGTTTTGTGAGACAAAGAAAAATCCATTGTTTGCCTTTATTTCTAGGGTAACTGAGAGAAAGATCCTTAGTTAAAAAGGAATGATAAGGTGAAGAATATCTAGTTCACAACTTCTTGCTCCTTGTCATTTGATGCCAGTGAAAGAGGAAGAGGTTCTCCCTGCCCCTGCCTTGGCTGATGTGTTCATTCAGCCCAGAGGGACAAAGCAGGTGTAAACTCTCACTGTGAATTTAGGATGTTTAGGCAATACTGACAGTTAACATTGTCTGTTCTGTGCTTGTTGTAGTGTGCTGGGTTTGGCTGGGGCTGGTGTGGGGCTGTGTTTTGGATTTGTGCTGAACACAGGGTTGATAATACAGAGATGTTTCTGTTCTTGCTGAGCAGGGCTTACACAGAACCATGGCCATCCTGCTTTCTTACTGACACACTGGGGAGGAGACTGGGGGTGCCTGGGAGGTTGGGAGGAGCCACAGCCTGGACAGGTGACCCAAACTGACCAAAGGGAGATTCCAGACTGTGTGACATCATGCTCAGTATATACGGTGGGGGAAGGAGGAGAAAGAAAGGGGACATTTGCGGTCATGGAGTTTGTCTTCCCTAGTAACCATTACATGTGATGGGGCCCTGCTCTCATCAGGATGGCTGAACACCTGCCTGCCATTGCAAAGCAGTGAATTAACCCCTGGTTCTGCTTTGCTTGTGTGTGCTCAGCTTTTGCCTTTCCTATTAAACTGTCTTTATCTCAATCCACAAGTTTCTGGCTTTTACCTTTACAGTTATGTCCCTGATCCTGTTGGTGAGGGAGTAAGCAAATGGCTGCATGGGGCTTGGCTGCTGGCTGGGGTTAAACCACAACGTGTAGGAAAGTGGGATTTATATTTCCCTCATTATCTGGCCTCTAGGGATGCATGAGGACAGATTTCCAGGAGGTTCAGATGGTGTTTCTCTCACTTCCTCCCTCCCTCCCTCCTTCCCTTCCTCT
>NW_008237919.1:7314742-7349915 GCF_000691975.1 Corvus brachyrhynchos | reverse complement strand
CTTTCCCTCTGCCTCTCTCCCTCTCTTTTTCCCATGTCTCCATCCTTCCCAATGCAGCAGTCAGACCTTCTAGGGCAATTTCTCACAATTCAGCGTTACTGACCCACATAGTTATCATGCCCAAAATTCCTCTTCCCTTTGAACCTCAGTTCAAGACTAGAGGAATACTCAACTACCTAACTCCCACAAAAATCAGATCAGAAATCAGAAATCCCCTGAGGACTTTGGCTGCATTCAACTGCAGTAAGGAAAACTCTTTCCTAGGATAAAAGAAAAGCATGTCTTCTTTACATCTCTCATACGTGAATGGGCTGAAAATTAAGGAATTCTTCACAAGCATCCGTGTCTTGAATATTAAGAGAGAAGAGGTTTTAAAAGCATTTTGCCTATTTCCCCTGCCACTCGCTTAGCATAAGTAATTGACAACTTTGTGCTTCACTTTGTTTTACACCATCACTTTAAGCTTTGTTTAAGAATCTGTCTCCTCCTCCCCTCGATAAGAGACACTAATTAATTGGGTGACCTAACTGCATTTGTTACACAATCATATTAGTTCTTGGATTACTGTATTTAAAACTAAGTAAACCAAACAGGAGCCTTTCTTTCAAGCCAACTGTCTTTTGATATTGTATTTGCCTTTGAAACTATGCAGCAAGTTCCCCTGGAAGGGCATAAGGGAAAAAAAAATCATTATAATCTTTTTCAACTCTGTGACTTCTCTTCCTTTAGATATGAAGAGCCTCAGGTGACGTGACTTAGGCCAATTGTTTCACTTATCAAAAATAGGTACCATAAGCCCTCGACAAATCTGTCTGCATGGTTGTTTTTGACCTCTTATTGAACGCTTGTCAATTGTCACTTTGACTCACAGTCCTATATTAAGAGGTTTGAGAAATATTGCTTTGCTGGGGCAGATTCATGTTGACACAGTTGGTTTTTTTTCAGCACTATATCATCAAGTTTATGTTTTGCTGCCCTGATGATCTAACGCATAAAAATATAGCACCAGCCAAAGGACAACAGCAAGGAGTGTATTTTTTTCTGTTTTATGTCATTTTATTTGTGCTGAACATCAAAAGTTTTAGGCTCCATGTGGGCCCTGTAGACCCTAATGCTGAAAGATAATTTCTGTCTATGTGGGCATCTGTAAATACATAACTATTCAAAAAGTAAGCACATACACATTTTCTGCTCTGGTAATCCCACTTAACACTGTGTAAAGTGGCATTACATCATCTGACAATCCTTGTTGAAGGGTATTTCATTGCGTAGAAGCTTTGGAGTAAACTGTGATTTGTAATTGTAAATATGTGCCAAAACTAATTTGTTCAATCTCATCATTTTACCCCCAGGACAAAGAAAGAGAAAGAATATGTGATGGGTCAGAGTGGCTGTGTAAAAGTGACAGGAGTGTGATAGAAGCCTTAGCCCAGTGGTATACATTAGATATGAACCAACTCTGCTTGAACATGTACTGAGACTGATCAATCATGGGTCATGGAGCAGGGAATTGCAAATGGCTCTTTGCCACCTCTCTTTATCACAAAAAACAAAGTAAAGTAGAGACCCAGTGGAAAGTCAAGGCAAGACCATATTATGATGAACACAGATATCATTCCACATTTACAAAGGAAAAGAATAAATGAAAATGACAAGTATGCACCCAACATATAAACAGGACAAACATTTTTATGTGGGAAGCTACTAAGCCATTTTCATTAATCATTTACTTTATTCTATCTTTGGCTGTTATCATTCTCCTTTTTACTCACTCTGGACCTAGTTTTCCAAATTCCTGATCCACCTGAAATAAACACATTTCAGAAAGTCACTATTAGAAAAAATGCACCTGGTTGTTGTTGAAGTATTTACTGTGTTCTTGAAATGTACTAAACTCTTTGTCTTTGTGCAGCTAGGAGAATATTTGAAATGCATGTTCAACAAAAGCTTTTAGCTGGAACTCTTTTTTAATTTTTACAAAACATGGCTGCTGGAGCCTGTTGGGATTTTATTGCAGGACGTGGATTGGTCCTTCAGAGCTCACTGTTTATATTGCAAGTACTGCAAAGTTGAAATCATACCTATACAGAAAAATCACACACACTCAATAAAATCCCCTTTTTTTTCTTTTTTAAACAGTCTTATCAGTGCTTAACCTTGTTCCAAGAAATACCTATTTCAATGCACAACAATGAAATAAAATTGTGAGCCACCAACTTTCTTAACAGTGGTCAGAGGGCAGCTTTGTGATGACTGCTTTGCTTGTCTCCTGGCCCAGGTCCACAGTGGCATGTGCCAGCCCTGGAGCACCTGGGTAGGTACCTGGACCTGCTGTGAGAGGGATTGAAATGGGCAGCTCAGTCTCACCAGGAACACACTGCTGAAATCTAAAGTGTTTGGGAGCCTGGTGGATTTTTTGATTGTTGATTTTATTTTATTTTGGTTTATTTTTTTCTATTTTTTATTATTTACTATTTGAAAAGGAAAGGGCTCTTATCCATTTTCAAGCTACATGTTTGAAAAGCAAGATAACACCACTGAGAAAGAATAACCAATCATAAATTACTCCTATTAAATGTGCCTTACATTCTCTTTTCAGCATTTCTCAGGAAATGAATATTCCTGCAAGCTCTTAATATCTCATCTAAACCAAACAAACAAACAAAAAGCCAGAATGGCTTGACAGGACTTCTGTGATTTCTGCCAAACTCAGCTAGTATTAAACTTTCTATTAAGAAGTATAAGCTGCACATTCCTCTGCTTATGAACTTGAGATCGTGCTCTGGTCCAGTCAAAATAGATTTTGTTTACACTGATTTAGTGGCCTTATGAGATTGCCTGGTTGCTTGCCTGAGTTCCCTCAGCAGGTGAAATTACTTGCTGAGCTGCACAAAATCATGCTGGGGAATAGCTGTACCATGTCTTGCCAGTATTTATTTAATGTTATGTTACTGCTTGAAAATGAAAAGCATTTATTTTTAAAACATAGCCCATGTGATTATGACCTATAAAAGCACAAGAAAAGGCTGGGTAACAAATGAAACTATAACTTACGTGCTGGTTTTGATGTCATTGTTTCTACTGCTTCAACAGCAGCTGCCTTTGTGGTTTTGCAAACCACAAACAGTATGTTAGTTTTATATCCCTCCCTTTCTCTAGTTATAGGTCTCTCTCTAACCACTGGCATGCTGTCTCATTAAAACCTGTGTACCCTGAATTGCTTTTGAATTACAAAGGCAGGAGATCGCTGAAAAGTCATGTATCAGTCACAACACCTATATCTGGAGTTCCTTAGGAGCCATACATCTCCCTGGGATGGGTCTAAAGAATGGTACAGACACCTGCCTTCCTGACCTCTGCATGTCCCAGAGGACTGAAACTTGTTTGTTTGTGCTAAAATAGCAAATTCAAGCCCAGCATGTGTAATATCCTTGCTCTGAAGTGCTTACTTTAAGACACACAGTCCCATTCAGGTGATAAATGTAGATGTTATGTAATATTGGCCCTAGTATCAACACTCTATCCCAGGCAAATAAAAAAAATACACCAGTCTCCAACCAGACATTGTACTGCAGATCACAACCATCTGAGCCTGGCAGTTCAGCCAGTTTTGAATATGCTGTATTCAATACATGTCACTGTACTTCAACACATGAGGATGTCCCAAGACATTGTATAAAATTTTGCTAAATTTGAGACAAACACCACCCAGTCCTCTTTCCTCCTCCATCAGGCAAGTCATTGTAGGAGTTTGCCAGGTCAGAGATGACTTTCTGTTTATAAATTCATGCCAACTACTTGCCAATACCTTCATGTCCTTTATGTGTTTGGAAACTGGTCCCAGGATTATTTGCTCCATCACCTCTCTAGGGCCTGAAAAACAGCTGAGCAGCCTGTAGTTCCCTGGATCCTTCTCCCTACCCTTTTTAGTGGACATTTACTTTTCCTCCAGTCTGCAGCATCCTCTCCTGTCAGTGTTATCCCTAAGCTCTATTTTTTTAAGTTTCTTTCTGAAAAGTTAAATGTTAGGTACCAGTGTCAGCACTGAGCTTCTATTCTAGTTCCTCCTTCCTTCCGAATTCCTTCCTTCCTTCCGAATTCCTTCCTTCCTTCTGAATTCCTTCCTTCCTTCCTTCCTTCCTTCCTAGCAAAGCAGATCTTTCTTCATAGCAGTTTTTGCTAAGTCATTCCTTAGCTGCTTCAGACCAACATGTTGAGCAGACTGAGCAGGATAGATGATGACAGAAGGTTCAGGGTGGCTTAAGGCAATGCTGAAGTTACAGCTATAGCCTTGCTTTTTTATTCCCATTCCATAATATACTGTTATACATCACAAAGGGTCCTGATCTTCCAGGTTCCTTTCCCAGAGTTCCAGTCTGTCATTTCAGGACTTTTGGGGTAAAGAAGCTGTATTGGTATGTATACATACATATGTGCATAAACCTGAAGTGCTTTTCTTCTCTTGGCTACGCAGTTTAAATTGTAACATGAATACTGTGGGAGGTTCTGCAAGCCTCATTTTGCAAGTCCTATGAACTATTGCTGGCTACAATATGCCTCTGTCTATAGAAATATTATTGACAGACAGTGGAAAATACAGTGAAAAACACTCTGCAGCATGAAAAAGCAGTGCTCTAGATGGTTGAAGTTTAATCTATTGCACCCCAAAGCAAAACCTCAAGCTTTTTAAACTACAGATCCCTAGCTGAGGCACAATTCCATTAAAGTATGCAGACATGAAACTCACAATACACCCTGAATAATGTGCAGCTTAAGCCTCATCCTAACTCACTTGCCAAAGCAAACAGCACAGGAGAGTGATAGATATGCCACTATTCCATGATTTTGAGGACAAGTGCAAATGCTATTGACATAACTAAAAGGCTGTTATCTTTAACCTGCAGCCTTGGGTACAGTCAGTTATCACCATCTGCTGTCTGAATATTAAAGTTCTTAAGGATGGAATATTTGAAGAGCATATCTGGGACAGGAAGGAAAATAGTAACAACAATGATGGCAATAATAATACAATCATAATAAATGACAGGAGGAAACATATTCATGTGGGAGCTGAAACTTTGTCATGTATAAGAACCTCTCTTCCCATAAAGAGATCAAATTGTAAGGGGCTGAAAGTTTTCAGATAATCTGCCTTAGGGTGGATTGTCTATTTATGTGCTAAGCAGAATACCTTTATTTCCTCTATATGATTTTTCCAGTGCATTTGAGAAGATTGTATTTTTAAAAGTGTTTCTAATCTTTTAAATCAAAAGCAAAGGAAGTAAAAGAAGCAAAGATCGAGGATTTGATATCCCTAATAGGGGAGATATATCTTGCTTTCGGTAAAACTATGAAATCAGGTGTTAGAATTTAACTTCTCTATAGCTGCAGCATTGCAAGGGCATGAACAAAGCTGAGTGGTTGCTGATGGTTTCCTTAGATTTTTCTGCACCTAATCATACTCACAATACTAGAAGCTTCTGTCATTGCAGGAGCTGGCAGAATTTAGTGACAACCCAGAGAAATGCCTTCTGAAGCTCTGTTCTCAGAGCTACAAGTTCTTAGCAAATCAATGCAACAAATGAAATAGCTTTGTTCCTCACACATCCAAGAGGTATTTCGCAGTTAGTGTCTCTATCCCTTTCATTTAAAATCTGACAATATTGCTATTAAGATGCAGAATAGGCTTTTCAAGGATTGTAGGTTTCCTCTAAATTTCAATGACCAAGAGAATTGCATTGTTTATTTACTATGTGGCTGGGGGCTAAGAAGGCTACATACAGGTTTATCACTCATATTTTCACAGCATAGTTTTGCTTCAAATTCAGTGACCCATTTAGCTGCAGCAGAAGGTCATTGTTGCTAATTTACTCTCATTCATTGGTCTCAGTGACAGAATTTAATTATTTCAGCCTAGTTCATAGTGGGAGAGCAGCTGCAGTGCTTAAAATACTGTAATGGAAACCAGTAAACCCTCACCTTGTCTCAGCAAAAGACCAGGAATACAGCAGTTAAACTTATGGTCTGTCATCTCAACTCCAAAAAAGCCACGTGCATTACCTAAATATATTGGAGAATTCATCTGTCTTACAGCTGTGTAATTGTTCTTTATGCTGGAGCTGTCACTCACAAATATCAATGGAAGTCTTCCTAAAATTTGAGGAAGATGTTATATTGAGTACTGTAAATATAGAGAAGAAGGGATTCTTTGAAACAGGACCCACAGTCTTTGAGATAAGGCCTGCAGTGCTTGTAGAGGTAGATGTGCTCTCACTCAGTGTAGAAGGGATAGCACACTGGAGCCAGTGAGAACTGCAGGAATAATAGGCTGGATAATAGGCTGGATTATGACATTACCAGAGAGAAGGATCTGGCCTATTGATTCATTCTAGGATAACTAGTAAAATGACAGGAAATCTAAAAGAGTAGCCAACCCTTCTTCCACATAAACATGTGAATAGCATACTACATGGTTCCACTGGATAAGAAACAATTTTTTTTGGCTTTTCAGCCTGGCCAAACTCAGCAAAGCAGCTCAGGTTCAAATTCAATAAAATGTTCCACTGTATAGTTATCCACCTTAATAAACTCTTATTTTACAGAATTCTGTGCATTTTGGCAGAAAAAGGAATGATAAAAGCTGTATACTGGAGCACTTCTGCAGGAATTTCTTCTTATCCAAAGACAGAGTTCCCCGTGAAAAGTCCGTTTCCCTTTCCTTTTCCAGAAAAAACTCATTTAGGATTCCTGATAATATTAAACCTGTTAAAACAGAGTGACTGTCCTTAATTCTTTAATTGAGTTCTTATTTAAGATCTTTGCTAAAGCTTCTGAGATGTTCTATAAACATCTTTTTATACTTATACTGTGGTCCAAATTAAAAATAAGTGAGAGTAAGTCTTTGCATACAGAGGGTAAAACTGAAATTTTTTAAAGAGTATGTTGGATATAAACTCTGAGAAAAATCATAGACTATATAAAATTTGGACATTTCTCTTTTTTTTTTTTCCATATTTTATTAACTCCATGTGAGAAACAATATGTGTTTGCAGTGCTACTGAAACAAAACATGTAAGCATAGCATGCATTCCTACAAGGTCCAGAGAAAACAAGGATGATAAGGATCTGTCTTCAAATATCAATGTGCAGGAGGTCACACACTGCATTACACTGTGATTTTGAGCAGTATGTTAATCAGATCCATTACAGTTGTGCCATTAACTATCTTGCAATACTCTTGCTCACCTGAAATACCATCAAGTATTTGTTAATTCTTCTGTTTAACTTATGTAGGAAACCTTCACAAATTATTAAATTTACGAAGCCTTCAGAATCATCTTTCAAATACCTGATGAGGAAAAGAGGTCTGTGGTCTTAGTGTCAAAGTCAAAACGTGCTTCCCTCCTCATTTTCCCTGCTTTACCCTCAACTTTGAATGCACTGGTAGGATGGAAGAAGAATGACTTCTAGAGTTGGACTTCTAGAGGCAAAACCCATTACTATTGCAGAAAAGAGATGTTGTTGGAGATCCTCATTGAAAGGATGTATTGCAAATTAAATTGTATGATAAGAAAACTGTTAATCACAACAAAGTTGCTAGAAAGTGGCTTCCAGGCATTTCCAAGACTACTTTTAGAAAAGTCTAAATGTCTGAAAACTAGAAAAATAATTCTAAAGTGAGAAAATGAAATAATTTGAGAATGTATTTGTAATAGTATTAGTAAATTTACTGTCTTTCATGCATGAATAGAATTTCTAAGTTTTTAGTCCCTCAGGAACTGTTCTTTTATAACATAAAATTCTGTTCATAATTTGTTGTCAGGATATTTGACAACTTATTAAAATTCATAGAGTATCTGCCTTTTCACTCATGGGAAAACGGTTCTATTTTATCCTAGATGTTCTGACATAACAAATAATTCACCTGCTTTTACATAAAAATCTTAAGTATTCTGTAAACAATAATTACAGACTGGACTATGAGGTTCACAGAACATGCTAATAGACTAATATTTGCAGTATGGTCTTGGATTAACTACGTTTGTCTTCTGGACTAGTTATCATCAGTTGCCCATGAATGACTTTAAACTGTCAGTATGGCCATTCACACAACCAAAAAGATTTTTTAACTTCATCACTTGCTTACTATTTCTGGAAATACCCATACTGGTGTGGTTCAGGCTGTGACTGTAGTAGATCTAATTTTACAAACTGTAATTTCTAAATTTAGCTTCTTAAGGCAAGACATTTTTGTCATTGGAATAGGGATTTAAGCAGTTCTGGTTATCTTGAAAGGGGTGCCTGTGTGGAGTATAGATATTTGTGGAATAGGCACATAATTTCACAATGCCAGAAATGAGTGAATGCTTTGATGACTGCCACTGAATAAGGTGAATTTTTGTTAATCCATTATTGGAATTCTAATTAATGAAAAGGAAAATGATCACTTTTTATAGTGGACCATCAGATTAGTTTGGAACATCTTTGGGGAGAGGCAATTTCTTTACATAAAGGTTATTTTAAAATAGTCTGAAAACAAGTGCCTTTCTCATCAGAGTTTCCCCAAAACTGGACTATTATTCATGGATTAAAACTAAATTTCTGGAGTTTTATCTCACTTAACCAAGACTTGAATACAGCATGTTTGGCATCAAAAAGTCACAGGTGATTCAGATACTTGTCTGATTTGGGAGTGTCCAAGCACTGTGTTTAGCAAGGAGTATCAAGACAAATCACATCTTTTTCTGTGGTAAGATAGATATTTACTTTGAAAGTGTAATGAAAAATACGTGGCTTTGTTTCATTCAAAAATCTTGAAAGTTGAAGAAGAGAAGGCTGAGGGAGCTATTTTATGCCAACCTGATAATAGCACTGGACAAGAAAAAAATCACTTTCTACTGAAAAGTGAACCAGAAAGGTTGAAACACTAGGCAAAGCTCCACTCATTTTAAGGGAACAATAAGTATTTTCATTGCTAGGGAGTTAGCAATATGACATTTATCCTTTACCCATCTTTAGACCACATTTTACATGTACAGTTTATAGTCATGAGGGAGACTCAGATGAAACAGCCTGAAAAAGGGTGCTCTGGATACTTTTATCTTCACTTGTCTGAAATCAAATAAAAACTCTCATCAGCATATCATGTTCTGGCCTTGCATCCATCTCTGTTCTTTCTTTCCCCATATGGATAATGTCTGGCCAGGAAGGAAATGACTACATTTTCAACTACAGGAATGAAATCTGGGCTAATGGAAACTTGGTTGAGTTACTTCCTGCAAGTTAATGACTAAAGAGAGCTTTTCAGGGGGATGGCCGGTAAAAGCCATAACCTAAAATACCAGCAACGTGGATCCTCAGAAGGCTGTCTTCTGTTGCTGTGCAATTTGGGGACTGAGGGTTAACATTGTTTGAAAAATAAAACAGGTTTTATCTTTATTCACCTGATATGGTGTGTTCATCAATGAAGAGTCTCAGAAGCCCCACTGAGCCGATATGTTTGTTGGAGAGTATGCAGGGAAGTAGTTGAAATTCTGGGAGAACAGAGTTTGAGGGGTCACAGTGTCCCTTCTCAGATGTCACTGAAAATTATTACCTTCTAATATGGAGAGTTTCATAGTTTCATTCTTACTGTTCAGTTCAAGTTTTCTGTACACAATGCAGAAGTTTCCTGTTTTTCTTTGTTTTTTCTGTATTTATTACTGAAAGAAGAGCTGGAGTTGTGACTTTGTTGGATGCAGGAAATATCTAGAAGAGAAAAAAGTAGGTGTTTTTCAGGTAGCCACATGAAAAATAATAATCAAGTTCAAAAGTTCAGCCAGTCCACACAATTTCAATTCATTCACTATACCTAATTTGAATTTGCATAAAAATTTACCTTTATACCTTGGGATTTAGATTTCTCATTTATAAGTATATGATTTACATTTTGCTTTGATTTCAGAAGAAACCAATCTTGGCATGAGCTCTTCCTCTTGAACAGATCAAGATCATCTTAACGCGTCTGGATTAGCCACTTGGAATGGGAGTTGTTTTAACCAATTAGAGTTCAGTGTCACAATCTGTTTCTAAGAGAAAATTCAGTATGTATTCAGTAAAGTTAATTATATTTTCTTTTTTGACATCTTTCTGTTGTCTGATCCCCCTTTTTCCCACCTGACCATGCAAACTTAGAATTAACTCTCCAAATAGTGTTAGTGCCTTGTTTGGTTTCTTTCACGCTGCCTGAAGGGATCAGCTGAGGTGACAGAAATTCTAATAAATTTTACACCAGTAAATCTGGCTTGAAGAGCAGATGTAAAAGTCCTGCTGATTGTCACACATTTAAGCATTCATTCATAAGGAAGCCCACTACTGTGCATATGTGGGACATGTGTTTTTGCTATGCCAAAAGCAAATCTTCATGCTACTGGATTGCTGCATTTCCCACTGCTACTCAAAATGCTGTTCTGAATACTCCTACCAGGGAGCTCTCTCTCTGCAGAAAATGCACATCTTCAGTTCAAGTCAAGAGGTCTGAGCTGTACTCTATTCCCAATTCATTGGCAATTTGCAGCCAATGTTTTCTTTATCGCCACAAATTAACGAGGGGAAAAATTGTGGCACTAATTTTTCTTTCAGTGTGATGTTATGAAAGAGGTAATAAATGGCAAGAAGAGAGAAGAGGAGAAGAAAACAAACCAGAGACTCTGCAAAGATAAATGTAATATCCCCTTCAACCTCAAGAAATGAAATTATTCTGACAGGGTCAGAGATTCTGCTTGGCAAACCATCTTAAATTAATTACCTGCCTGACATTTTAAAGGAAGGTTTCAGATCGTAAATTTAACCCAGACAAAGCATTCTTTTTAATCTTGTCAGTATGCAAACTACTTTGCACTGCAGTCTGTGAATTATTTATCAGAAAAGCGACCCCAAAAGGGTGAAAGGAAAATTGGGAGTATTTGATCTCGGGTTCTGCAGGCTGATGTACTTCTCTACCCTAGATCCGTACCTGTTACCATTGCTTAAATTTTCTTTGTTTGATGTTGCTGATATATAGCTCTCACACTGTGCTTCTCTGAAGCCTAAATATTTTTTCTCCATTTAAATTATTTTTAAAGCAGTGTCCCAGCGAATAACTGTATCTACTTTCCAGGGAGAAACAAAAGTTAAATAAAGGGGACAAACTCACCTGTCTTTCTGTTTTATGTCTTTTCATTAGCAAAAGCATGCAGTATTGATGGCTGTTGGGTTTTTTCCTGCACTTGGGTGAAAGTACTATTACAGTCTGTAACAGTAACTAATCTACAAAGGCTGATTTTTTACTGGTAAACTGCAGAAAACATTAATCCTGTAACTAGATGTGTAACAGTAATGATGGAGCGTGATCACCTGGGGTAAAAATACCTTGGAAGATGTGAATCCAGAACCCAGTTTTGATACAGGTTTTTTGGTTTTGTTGGGGTTTTTTTTGCATAAAGTCACTTAATTTTAGTCTCCTGGTTTTTAAAAGAAGCCTAGACAACTTCTAATTTCCTATCTCTCGGTCTTCTTAGGTTCCAAGTTTATTTATTCAACAGTATTTCATTTAGGCTTTCATATTACTGCTGGAAGCAAAGACCTCTAAGTGCAACTGCAGTGTAAAAGACAATTGTAACTGAGGGACCAAAACAAATCAGAATATTGCCTAATACCTGGTCCTGTCTAACACTGGACCTTCTTTCTTAGTCACTCTGAATTTCTACATGATTCTCTGAAGACATCAACCAACATAGCATCTGGTATTTAGAAGAAAGTCAGATTTGGAAAACCAGCAGGGAAAAAAAATTAACCAATTGTAACAACTTAGGCATGTAATACTACTATTCCACATTTTTCACTTTGAGAATATTTGCTCCCTGAATATGCTTTGTTAATTTTTGATGCTTCATGTTTTAAAGGAGTTCCAATATTTTCTGCTTAATCCATATGTAAGATGAACTTTAGCTGAGCTAAGTGGAAAGTTCAGTAGAAAGTCTATCAATTTGCAGAGACAAATTATAACTCCCTTCTGCTTCTGCCATGTAGTGTGAAAAATTATTTTTTGGACCTATGGAAGTTTCTGCACTTTCATGTGAGTTGATCTAAAGCTGACGAATATTTTTTACCCTTCTTTGGTTTAGTGTGCTACCTAATGCTTTGTTTTACAATTTTTAATTTATTTTTTCCTACCACCAGGCTTTCTTCCTCCTTTGTGTCAATGCTTGAATGTTGCAAGAGCAAGACATGAGACACTTCATAATGAAAATCTGTCTAAACAAACTGTGGACATGCTTTTATTTCACTCTGCAGTCCTAATGAAATAAGTCACTTCTGACAGATAATTGTGTGTTCAATAAATATTTGTCAGATTTCTACTTAGGCTTTTAAGTATCCCAAGCATTTCAAACTTGATTTCAGTTTCCTCTGATAATAAAAAAAAGCTTATACTCTTTATGAGTTGGTGAAGGATTAACTATGTAGGGCATAAAATCAGGGAATCAACACCAAGTAATTGCAGGTCTTCACAGTTTAAGGCTGTATACACTTTTCATCAGTTTTTACGATAAAACTCCCAAGAAATAATTAAAGGATTGTGTACATGCACCACAATGTATTTATCTACCTATAAACTCCCCTTTGCAGTTTTGTGTATCCATACAAAATACACAATTAAGAAACTGAAGACTTTTGCTTACTGAATATCCCAGGTCCCTCTTTAAGGACATGTAGGTATAAGCTCTAGTGTCCATGGATACATTTTAATTAGGGATTTTGGCTATTGTTTAACTATGATAATTTCCCCTGTGATTTCTGTTCAGCTGATTTCACTTCTCTTCCCTTGGCCCTGGCTCAAACCTTCTGGAGCATCAGTGCTGGGGCTGTAATCAGATACCGTCCTAATAACAGCTACATTTCAATGTCTTTCTCCTGCTTGAAGGCTTTTTTACATTTCTCAACTGATTTGTGAGGGTGGTCAAGAATCATAGAAGTGCAAAGAATTACCTTTATCTAGATTTAAATATTATTTTATGCTAATTCCTGAAGCTATTCTTTTAAGATAAATAAAATAGACAGTCCTTGATTTTTATGTGTGTACCAATACAAATTAAACTTAGATGTTCACTCTCATGACTGCTTTTAGATATTCTGACATTAGAATTACTGCAGGACTTTTTCAAGCTGTTTAAATACATGTTTTTTAAAGTCATAATGAGTAGATTATACATTCTTTATTTTCTGGGTAGCTGAGGCTGAACGCTGGTAGAGAAGTAATAAAATTCTTCTATCAAGATATGCACTGGTGGTCTTGACTGTGCTCCCAAGTCCAAACCATTCTGAATGAAATTCACCCCTCTGCAGCACCAGCCAAACCTTACTTGTGTTCTGCATGCTGGAGCATCAGCTATTCCCTGTTGCTCTGCACAAAAGTGGATTTCAGCCACTGTGTGTTCAGACCTTTTGCATTTCAAATCCATTTCATTGATTGTGTGTCTTCTTTTATTTCCCTGAGAGCATTATTATGAGATTCTACTATTCTGGTCTGTACTGAAATATCATTTGTATGGGTTTGGTTTGATTTTACTTAACCTTGCATTTTCATTGATCATCTTTGTACTTTGTTCTTTCACTATGACTTTTCTTTACCCTTCACAAAGACCTGATACACATAATGAGATGTATGTAATGCAAAGCAAGTGTTGGGGATTGCTCTGGAGCAGAAAAATAGACAATCTAGCAAAACTTTCCTCTCTGCTGGAGGGTGGTGGTACTTCATGCTGCACATGGAGATAGCATGGAAAAGGAAATGGTCCATAATGAACATTCTACACATTATTAATATTCCTAGCTTCCCTCATGAAAAATGTCCACACTTGGCTTGCTTAAATTTTAGTCAGAGAGTGAAAATGTTCCTGAAATGTGGCACAGCTCAAATGGGTGATACACAGGGGCAAAGCTCTTCTTTTACCCAGTAGTCTGGTACATAAGCCTGAGGGATCATGTAGAGTTTAAAAGTATATTAGGGTCTATAAGGCAGTTGTTTTAGTGTTTAAAACCTATAGTTTGGCGTAGGGGTTTTTTTGTCAGCTTTCTTTTGCTATGTACTTTCCACCACATAACTATTCCATTTGTTTTGCCAGTGTGCTAACAATTTGTGGTGAGAATGCCCTTCAAAAAACAGCATCCCTAACAATCCAGTGTACTACCTTTCACCTTGGATAAGGCTTTTATTTATTTTTAATAAATTCCACCTCATTTCTAACACATTAAACCTCATTATGGTGTAATTTCCCTTGGTATGAAAAGACCTCATTAATTGTTCCATTCAAAACCGATTATCTCTCAGGATGGATGTTATAAGGGAAGTGTAATGGATAAGGGTTTTTTTCCACATTCTGCTTGAGCATTACTTTTTCTCAAGTGATTAGTTTTGCTGCATCTGTGTTTACTTAAGAACCTGAAGCTAAAATAATTAGTAACAGGTGGCTGAGGTCTTACTGATAATCTGCCTACTTTTTAGAGGTACGTCTGTAAAAAGTTTTCAATTCCCACATTCTGGTTCTTTCCCATATTTAACAGGCTGTAATGAGAAGTAGTCTTGTACGGTATGGTACTCAGACTTATTAGATTCTAGAAGTTTTATTTTAACAGTTTTAACTGACTGTATGACACATATTTTACTCTTTAGTAATAACAAACTATGCTTCATCTCTTCCTGTGTTATATAGGGATTTTCATGTTTTCTGTAGCCTGTTTTTCTAAGGATATGCTTGCATTTTTAGTTTATTCTGTATTTTCACATGTGTTATTTCCTGATTCTGTTCTCAGGAATTTTCAGTGGACTTAGCCTCAACAGCTGTTCACAAAAATTTTCAGATCCTGTTCTGATGACTGGTAATGTTTAAGAGACAAGTGTTAACCTTTTAATATTACTACTGTTGGGAGGTCTTGAGAATTATGACTCAATTTCTTTAAACTGATGTATAAAAGATGTTTACCTAAAATGTGACATCTACCTTTCTGAGCTTCTTAGCTATCCAGCTATGAATACAGTGAGAACAAGAAGTCATTCAGCTGTTGATGGGCTGGATATGGTTTACTGACATTTATGACTGCAGGTAGGAGATTGCTACAGCTATTTGAACACTCAGGCGGGGTGGTCCTGTATCAAGACCAGGATGGAAAGCCAAGATTATGAAACCATCCATGCAGCTACTCCACAGCCAAGTGGTTTTGACATATGCTAGGGATATATGCAGCTATAATTCAAGAGCCCCACTGTGCCCAGATCATTCCAGGAGTTTGAAATATAGCTTTCCACATCCCTAGATATAAAAGAGGAGGGGTTTGTATATTTTATTGAAACAATTCCATTTTCTGTAAATACACACTTACTAAGCTACAGTGAAGCTGAGATTACATTTTAATGATTGACTTATTTTCCTGAGATGTTTGAGGACACTGATTTGGGGACACTGACATTGAATCAGATGGTGATTGGAATTAACTTATTCTGAACAATGGGTAAGTGCCTTAAAATATGTTTCATAATCTTTAAAAATACTTCAAAGATTTGGTTTGGTGGTTTTTTAGAATGTGGGAAGAAAATGAGAAATCCTTGCTGCTGTTATGCAGAGCACAGGATTGTTCACATTTACTAAGACAACCTTACACTGGAATAAGTCAGAAGGACCTGTGCTAAACAGCATACCTAGCTTTGCAGGTCTCTCCATTCGTTTGGTGTCAACTGCACCCATCCTGACATTAAAAAACCAACTGTTAGCTAAGAAGTCTTCTCAAAAACTCGAATTTTACAGGCTAGAGATCACCAGGAAAAAAAAAAAAAATCAACAAACCAAACAAAAACCAATAATCTCTTTTCTTGCAACACTAGGAAATACTTATGCTCTATAATAAATCTGATTTGCTCTCCTTATTCAGGTTTCCATTAAGTTTAGCACTATTTTCTAGCCACCTGATTTGAGCACAGAATTCAAGATTTTTGTTTTACACCATGTAAGAAATACAAACTGCACATAGAAGCTACATATTTCTGCTCTCCCCTCAGTACCCAAATCCTGTGCAAGAAATAAAACATGCAGAGAGGTGGGTATCTTGGGGTTTGCTTTTTTCCTAATTCCTAATAGCTTTTTATTCTTAAACAACCATCCTTTTTAACAATGGTCAACTTTAAAAATAAATTAATGTGAAATTTTAAAGGAACAGTTTGGAGTGGAAAAGTTGGTAGTGGCATGCAAATAACATCTTTCTAGTTATAGGGTAAGATAAAGCAGTGTGAAGAACTCTACAGGAAAAATTACATCAAGCAAAATGGAACTGATCTAGAGAGAGATAATAACGGCATACTTGATGTAAAATATTATTAAGATTGTGGTGAATTGTCTTTCACAGTTCAGAGAAAATATACTTACACAGATGCCTATTGAAATTAAGAATCAAATTATCATTCTGTAGTTCATTGTGAAGTAGTCAAAATATTAGTAGATCGTCCATTTAATCAGAATGATTCAGGATATGAAGAAAAAAACCACACTACAGAGGAATGTTAAAATAATTATTATGTAAAGTTTTTCATGGAAACACAAATATGAAGATCTTCAGGAGTAGAACCTGGCAGACATTGTCATCCCTGACCAGGAGCAATGAGTAGGGGAGGCAACAATCATAACTGGATCTGTCAGACCCTGCTCCCTTGAAGGGTCCTCCATGGGCTGCAGTGTGATTATCTTCTCCATTGTGGTCCTCCATGGGCTGTAGGGGAACAGCCCTCTCACAGCTGCCATGCAGAGCTTTTATCCTTTCCTAAATATGCTCTCACAGGCACAGCATCAGCACTGCTGATGAGCTCAGCCTTGAGCAGCGGCAGTGGTTCAGCTGGAACTGGTTCTGTCCCACATGGGACAGCCCCATGTCTCTTCTCTCACAGATCTCCTGTGCAGCCCCTCTGCTGCCAATATCTGGACAAGGACACTCAGCACAAACTAACAGGAGGACCTGGTATTCCAATAACAAATAGCACTGTTGAAGAATCAAGAAACCTTTTTTCTCAGGAATAGTGGCAGTTCTCTATTTTCTCAACAGGTTGAAACATAGCACTGCATCTGTTGATCTCTCATGTTTAAAAACACTTGTTTTCATTAGTGATGTTGAGTTGTCTGCTGCCGCTGTGTTGTTCCCAGGTCAGGTTACAAACGTGGTGGTCCAGATCCTCTTTTACTCAAATAATTTATTCCCACACAACCCAGTTACAGTGTAGAGATCCCATGCTGTGATCTGAAGCTATACTTCTCTCTTACTTAAGTTTTGTATTCCAAGAGAGGGAAAAAATTATTCTCTATTTCTTTGGGTCATTTCTTTTCTTTCAGTCTGAAGATTAATAATTGAAATGTGGAAGTATGTGTGGGTAGTTGTGTGTTGTCTGAATGCTCATAAACTGAATGAGTTTCTCTAAAAGCTCTTCATATCTGAATGGTGACCATTTGTATCATTTGGTGATGTTGTCAGACATTGTACTATATAATAATCCATGTGCCTCTTTCTGGGGCTGCTACTGAAAAGTGGTTTTAAGAGATGTTTCTTAGACATAGAGGGTTTCTTAAATGACTTTGGTGCTCTTTTTCCTGCATTAATATGATTTTTTCACCATTATTATTAATTTTGTTGTTGTTATAGTTATTGTTGTTACTTTTATTTTATTATTTTCTGCCAGATGCTAGCAGAATTATACTACTAAACAGTAAACCTAGTAAGTCAAGAATTTGCTCCTAATCAGAAAACTGAAATTACTACAGAAACTTCTTAAATTTAGTTGGGGAACTAAAGTCATCCTCTTGATAAACAGTTTGTAGAAGACAGTCAGAAACTTGCAAAGAGAGGTTCCCTCCACAATAACGTTCATGCGTCTTTTTCCTACTCTGGAAATTCCCCACTAGCTAACTAGAACTGGTGCAGTAAACAGAAATTGGCTTAATGGGTTTTGGAAAACACAACTTTAAAAGAAGATATTGGTCTGTATAGAGTTCTTAGCATTGTAATAATAAGCATGTGAGACAAAAACCATTACATTAAATATACAGAAGCAATCCAGAGAGGATGAACCAAAGACAAGTTCCATGCCTTCCAACCATGTGTTCAGCTGGAGAAGTTAGGGTATCACCTGTTTCCACTTCTTCTGTTTACTTATTTATTCTACTCCAGAACTTTTCTTTCCTTGTCTGTGGGGAGGCACAGCTCTTACTGGCAGTGGGGAGCACATTGTCCTCCTCAGATGAGGCTGCTATAGCATGGTAGATACAAGTTGGACTGCCACAGAACTCGGAAGTCTCCCAATTTCTGAATAAGCTTCTAACCATTCTTAACCACATTGGTACTTTTTCTGCTTAATTACTGCTCCAGCAGCTGTTTTAAAAAGAAAACCACTGCAGACATATTTTGTGAGGGATCCGTCCTATTACTTTGTGTTGAGCTTGCTCTGCAAGCCCCTGTCAGAACAGACTCCTCTCCAGAGGTTTTGGGCTCACAATGAGACTCAAGGAGGAGCTGCCCACCTCACTGCATAGGCCAAGTGGATTTGGCTCAGAAACAGAGCTGCAGGTGCCTAGAGAAAGAGTTGTATGGACCTTTCTTTGAGGTGGGGTTGTGCTGGGGATATTTTGGATGTGGGTTTTAATTCCAAACCTTAACTCCACCCACATCTGTTTCTAAGCTTCTCTGTCACTTTCAGGGATTAGCCCTTAGGCAGATCTGAAAATCCCAGCTGCTGTACTGAACCCCTTCTTCCAATGTCTTTGCCTCCAATGCAATATTCTCTTGGAACAGCAGTTTGTTTTCCAGTGCTTTATTTTTTTTTTTTATATTAGCTGCCAGGAGAAAATAAAATGTGATTTATCCAAAAGAAAAAAATACATGTATGATAGAGGTGGGAAAAAAACCACTGAGGATCTAGTTCAAACTTTTGCTACAATCTAAAAGAGTAAAACATGCAACTACCTATTACAGAGAGAAAGTTGATGTGGTTTCTAACAGAGATACTTGCTTTAGGTTTGCAGCACATTCAGAGAACAGCCTTGTGTATCCCCTGGGCTCACCTTCATCATTTTACTCACAGAGCCTGTGGCTGCAATTATGTCTGAGCAGTGTGTTGCACTGGGGGGAGAGAGTGGGCACAAGCAGCAGGTGACAAAAGCAAGCATAAATGAATCTAGATATTTTCATTACATTTTGGTTGTAAGCTGGGAAAAAGGAGGAGGAAAAAAATTATGTCTTGTAAGAGACATAAGCATGGTGTTCTGTGCCTGGCAAGGTAGACCAAAAAATGTTATGAGGTTAGCTGAGAGCAAGGCAACTCAGGGTTAAGCCAATGAAGAAGCTCTGAGGAAGTGATTTGGAACACTGTTAAATATCATGGGAAGATATTTCCTCAGTGTCTCCCAGTGAGCGGCTTGCTTTGTCCCAGGCTATCTTCATGATGGTGTTTGTGCTGGAACTTGGAATGGAATATAGTTATGTTAGAAAGCAGTGTACTTTTAATTACATATGAAATTAGAGAACTTGTTTTCTTTTATTCCAGAAAAATCAGAGCTAAAGGTTAAATCAAATCTATCAGCTTAAATTTTTTTTCTCCTCTTCTTTTTCTGGTTTGCCTGCTGGGATATTCCGAGCCTTCACTGAAGTAAATGTAAGTGACTTTTCCTTGCATTTCACAATATTGTCATTCACATGAAGTTTTACATTGTCCAAGCTGTGATCAAGATAACCATTCCATAAATGAGTTCACTTCCATTATCATTATCTGTAGCATTCACACATGATGATGAGCTGCAAGATAAGTAAGAGTGGCAGATACCTCCTACAGACTCCAATGGCTTTTCCCATGAGGTCCCTTGTATCCTGCTGACGTCTCAATCTGTTTCTCCCCAAGGGTCATGAAATCAATTTGTTGCCAGGAACCTTGTCAGCCTCGTTCTACTACTTGACTTTCAAATTTACTGTGACAACTTTTTTCAATGAGATGGCATGACCATAACTGCTTCTGATTTTGGGATCTGGTCAAGCACAAACAGATAATGCTTGGAAGAGCAAAATGCCTCTAATCACTTGATTAGTGAGCTTTTGTATGCAGAATCAGTTGACACAGAGCAGCTGAGTGAAGACCCTCATACGAAGGCTAAGGGGTGAAATCTCACCCTTTTTGCTTGGAATATCTGCAGAAATCCTGACAGCATGGTTTATTATGCAAGGAAAAAAATAGTTCCCTGTGCTGCAGAAAACCATGTGCCTTCCTGATCCCTTCTGGGATCAGTTTTTTAAGGACATATATGACTGCAGTAGATCTTGCAGGCCACGGGAGGCAAAGTGTGTGATTCCTCCAACAGACAATTTAGGGACCAGTTTCCAAGAAGAAAATTTTTTCATGGGTTTGGCAACCCAGGAACTAAAAAGAACATCAAACGTTGATCCAGTACACGTATTGTTCTGGTCATTTTGTTCTAGATAGACAGCTGGTACCATTTAGTCCACTAAACCTATGTAACCTCTAACTACTGATAGTTACATACTTTTTATACACTGAACTTCTGATTTTTCTTTCCACCTTTTCAGTAGTTGCCTCCTAGTAAAAAAAAAGTATTTAACTCAGAAGCCTACTCAAGGATTGTGTGCTATCTGAAAGCTGTCTGGAACTTTCAGAAACTTAAAGGTGTTTCCCATGCTGTGATGCACCTGCCCTGAGTTTGTTCTCTATTTCTGGGGCCATAAGTTAAACTGGGGATACTTAATATATTGAGAAAGCATAGACATCCAGTAACATTAAATGTGAGAAGTTTATTCTTACATTCAATGCTGTATTTTCAGACTGTTAATTTTTCACTGTTTTTTGAAAAAAAATGAGCATCTCATGCAGAATGGTTTCAGAAGAAAAAAACCTTTTTGTTTTCTGATGTGTTTCATAAATAAAGAAAATACTGTTATATACATCTGTATATATGTATATATTTATTTGTGTGCATATATATGTATACTCTCTTGATCTCTTAGGTTTAAATTAGAAAAAAGTAAAGGAGGGCAGAAACAGAAGAATGTAATAATAAAGATATTATATGGTTAGAAAAGTCTATTTAAAAAAAAAAAATGAAGAAAGGAACTTGGAAGAAAAAAAACCATGGAAAATTTACACCCATTGTGATAAGACCTGTCATGGCCTCTAAGTTTACTTTGCATCTTCCTACATTCTAATGTGAACTTTTCTTTTGAAGGAAGCAAATTAAAATCTCTTAAAAAGTATTCATATAACAGATGTTGACTAAGATCTCCACCTTTTGAGCAACAAAAATAAAGCCACTATTTTAAGGCAGAAGGAAAAAAGCGCTTTTTTTTTTTTGTGAAACTATAGTTTTTAATTCAAACACAGAGAGAATGGAAGACAACAGTCAGTTCACTTTTGGGTTCACCTAATTGGAAGTTTACACTTTCAATTATTCAGTGGCCCTGAACTCTCACATTGTAATCTGTGCTGCTTTCAGTGCTATGAAATAAGCTTGCTTCTTTGAACAATTCCAGTCAATAAATCTGATGAAGATATAGTCATCT
The DNA here is from genome assembly GCF_000691975.1 of Corvus brachyrhynchos. NCBI lineage: Eukaryota > Metazoa > Chordata > Aves > Passeriformes > Corvidae > Corvus > Corvus brachyrhynchos. The sequence goes on along the minus strand of NW_008237919.1, from coordinate 7,328,306 downwards.
TGAGAATGGAGGGAGGTGAGAGTAGGTCTGAAATGGAAGATAAGGAAGAAGCTGAGGATGGGTGTCAGTACAAATGTGAAATATGAATCTTATTTACTTTGGGATCTGCTGACTGATTTGCTGCCTTAACTATATGCTCTCACTAGCTTACAAAAACATTCTCTCCTCACAACCAGATCTTCTGTGACAGGGGCCCTTTCTGTTTCCTTTATCAGCTCGCACTGAAATATGCTGCTTGGAACGGTCTCTTGTGCCCAGTGCTCCAGATATCTCTCTGTGCACATCCAAGGCTGTGTGTACTTCAGCCCCAGCAAGCTGCCGAAGCAGAAGTGCCCTCTCACAGAATTGGCAGACCTGGATCATAGGAGATCTTGATTTAGACAAAGGTGCCATTGAGATCAGGAATACCTGTAGGCATAAGTGGATGAGGACTTCCATGCAGACCAAAACCCCACTGGGATTTCAGCATGTCTAGGGGTATTTATTTTTGTGGTATCGAAGAGGACAATTTGTTATTAGAATAACTTTGGATGAGTCACATATTTAGCTATGCCTGTTCTACCTGGATATCCAACACTGGAGGGAACACTTTATAATATTTTCCCATGTCTTTATACCTCAGTTCCTTGTTCTTCATAAGGGAGACTGTGACACCTGCTTTATATTACTTCTTGTCAGCTGGTGGGACAAGAATACATTTTTTTACAGTTTATTTTGCACTGTTTAGTCTGATGTGGCCCCAGACAGGGATTCAAGGAAGTGTTCTGCATGCATAAATACTGTAAATAAAATGTGGCTAATAGCATCACAAAACAGAAACAGTTGAATGACCACCCACTGTGACAATCTTGGCTTAAGCAAGATACCTAACCTAAAAGAGATGCTAATCACACAAGAGTTTGGAACAGACTAAGCTTTTCTTGGGGTGGGAGCACTAAAAGGAAAGTGATGGTAAGACAGACTGATGAGAGTGTATTTCCAGTCTCTTTTGATTATGCCGTGCTGGTGTCCTATGCACCTGGGCTGCCAGAGGAACAGTCTTATTATGTGTGAGCATTGTCCAGACATCAAGACATGAGTGGGAGGAGAAAAAGGTGTAGATTACTTCAGGGTATAAGGCTAGACAGGTACTGAAGTCAGCTATAGGATGGCACTTGTGATTTGAGACAGAAAAAAAAGGTGGAACCTTGTCTGATAAACAGCAACATCAAAAAATAGAGGGAGAGCTCATGTCCTGCTAGATTTATGTGCAGAACTCCCACTGATGTGAATGGCAGTCTGAGAAAAGAATAACATGAGTGGGAAAAAAGAATCAGAAAGAGGTCATTGTTTAGCAAATACCTATAAAATTAATTTAAATGCGGGTCCTACTATGATTCATCTAAGGTTTGATCTAAAGTTCACTGATGACTAAGGGAGTCTCTTTACTGACTTTTGTGGACTTTCAAATCAGGCACTAGAAAGGATGCTCATTGCTTCTGAGAAAGAAACATTTTGTTGTGAGTCAAAAATTACACTTTCCTGTAATTTTCTTGATATGTAAAATCAAAAGAAAACTTTGACAGTAAATGTATAAGCCCAGCATTTAATCTGTGATACACGGTGTTTATGTCTATGATGGAAAATGATAGTAACAGAGCAATCTAGAATGCTACTGTAAAAGCACAATCTTTCCATAGATAAATTTGTACACTGTTACCACTAAACTCTGCAACATGAAGATCTCATATTGTATATGCTGAATTTAATCCATATTCAGAAACACAGAAATGTCTTAAAGAAACTGCTTTTTAATTCTCTCTGGGCTCTCTCAGGACTAAAATTTAATGCTTTCAATTTGTGTAATATTTTGACTATGGATTTATAATTTTACTTCCTTCCTCTCTTTGTTTAGAAATTAGGTTGAAATAATGTTACTTTTGTAGTTAAAGGGAGTGGGTTAGATTCTCATGGAATGATGCCTTCTTAAAAAAGCATCTGACTCGGTATTCCTTACTGCATATTTTTACTGTGATTTTTTTTCTTAAGAGATGTGTGGGTGAGTCACATTCCTTTATTCTCAGTTGCACTTTGAGGTACCGTAGCAAAATTCTTCTGACTTCCTTCCACAATTAAGTAGCCCCAGTGGGACTCCCTTTTACAGGTTAACAGCAGCTTTTTTTGTGTGTGAATGTGCAGCTTCACTGTTTGACAGTGACTTCAAAAAAGTCTCTTTGGAGTATCTCTTTCTTCCTTCGGTTAAAAGAAATGCTTCATTCTGTACATTAACAAGATGTGCTAGAGCAGATGACATGAAAGAAAGTTTTTAAACTGAGAAATACACTGCTGTTTTCCTTCTTATACTTGACAAGATATTGAATATATCCATGAACTTGAGATTTCCACCAGCACTTGAGAATAGTACGAAAATGATCTTTCATTACTATTCTGTGAATGGACATCTGGATCACTTAAACCAAACAATGAAAATCCCATTTATATGCATCCCTCTGCATCAAAGGTAGCATGGCCAGCAGTACCTTGCCCCGGTGGGACCCTGCCTGGAGTGTTCCATCCAGCTCTGTGCTCCACAGCACAGGAAGGACATGGACCTGTAGAGAGAAGAGACAAGAAGGTGTTCAGAGGGATGGGGCACCTCTCCTGCAAAGACAGACTGAGAGAGTTGGGGTTATTCAGCCTGGAGAAGGCTCCAGCTATACCTTAGAGCAGCTTTCCAGTACCTAAAAGGAGCCTACAGGGGAACTGGAGAGGAGCATTTTACAGGGGCATGTAGAGATAGGACAAGGGTTAAAGGTTTTATACCAAAAGAGGCTAGGTCTAGATTGGCTATTAGGAAGAGATTCTTTACTGTGAGAGTGGTGAAACACTGGATCAGGTTGCCCAGAAAAACTGTGGATGTCCCATCCCTGGAAGAGTTCAAGGTCAGGTTGGATGGGGTTCTGAGCAGCCTGGTGTAGTGAAAGGTGTCCCTGTCCATGTCAAAGGGTTGGAACTAGATGGTTTTTAAGGCCCTTTCCAACCGTTCTATGATTCTATGATTTTGTGCTATCACAACTTCTAGGGAGAACAACACGTGTTATAAGCAGCTTCATCCGCTTCTGCTAACAACCCCTAGTCAAGGCTGTCTCTTGAGGTGTGCTACGGCACTGTCCTGGCAGCATTTGTTCCAGTCCAAAGCCTTGCCAGGGACTGTACAAACAGCTCTGGACAGTCATAGTCTCATTCTTGATCCATGCCATGTCTGTGTTTTTTTCACTTGTACAGATTCAGAGAGAGTAACAGAAAGAATCAGACCATTCTGCTAATAACCAGTCATGGTCTGCATTTCCCAAGGGACCTATTTATCTGAGTAAACATAGAGCATGAAACAGCAGGTTACTTTTTAAAGGAAAATTTTTCTTTTCTAGGTTCAACGCTAGGTGGTTTGTTTGAAAGGGTGATCAATTTTATGGCTCACAGAAATTCATTGTGCCAGAATTACCTTCTAATATATTTATATAGGTTGAAACAGATTCTTTTACAGCTAGGATATCACATAAACCAAGAGCAAATTATCATCTGTATAGCTATATACAGTACCCATACAGTAGAATGCTCAAGTTTGTGGACTTTTAATATTATTTTCTTTTTACTGAATCATGGTATCACATTTAGCTGAAAGATATTGTTCATCAAATATGCATGAAAAAGAAAAACAAGAAGACAAAAGCTATTTTGACTTCCAAATAGCCTACATTCATCTATATTTTGTCTGATCTGGATTTCCTCTGAGTTTTTTTAGGGAATGTCTTTTACTACTTACTTAGTAGCCCTGATATGAGGCCTGAACAACTCTGCCTTGAGCAAAGAGTCCCATTGGAGCAGTCCAGGGCACTTTTCTTCTCAGGAAAAATGGAGGACATTCTAATAAATTGTCAACAACTTTTAATTAAATAGAGAAATCTACCTAACAGATAGAACTGTTGGAGTGAAATGTGTGGAGTCCTCTTACTGCCTTGTCCTGATTTCCTGGCCCATCAGAGTAAGAGAGTGGTGAAGTTTGAGTACATGGTGGCCTCTGTATTCTGCTACACTGAGCACTTCATCTCAGGCCGCAGGGAAAAGACAGTATCTCCTTGCACCTTTTGTTGACTGACTATACAAAATGGACAGATGGTGATCTGGAGCTTTCCCAGGCTATACTGTTATAGGAAGGGTGAAAGAGAGTATGAGCATAATGATGTAACCCATGGCACTTACCCTTAGGTTCAAAGAATGGGACAATTTTAATTTCTGGTGTAGATATAAACTCAAGAATTGGAAACAACAGTCAGATCTCTATACCCAATAATTAGATTGTCATAGTTACTATTATTCAGAGAGTGTTAAATACATCTTTGAAGCTAGAACAGCAAAGAAATTGAGATTCTTAAGTAAGAATAGATCCAGCACTACAGAGATAATAAACAGCAGGACATTTCTGTTTTCAGATTTACAACCTTATATTCTAGAAATAATACAGCAGTTTAGATTTCTCACCCTATGGCAGACAGCCTTGAGTTGTACTGCTTATGTCTTTACCACTTGATGAGAGAACCCCATATTTTTGTTTTAGGGTTGCTTTTCAGGTTGAGAGTTTCTATGCAGCCCACACCAATGCTGTATCTGCCAAATGTTCAGGTGTCCATTTGCGGGACATTTGTCCACTGTAAGAGGAACTTTGTCTTAGAATCAGAGAGTGGCTGAGGCTAGCAGACATTCTGGAGAAGGGTCAGACCTTCTGACCCTTCTGCTCAGAAATGGGTCAACTGGAGCAGGTTACCCAGGACAGTTTGGTTTTCAAACAGTTCTGAATTTGGTGGTGCCAGAACTTCTCCAGGCAGCCTGCTACAGCAAGTCACCATCCTCAAAGTAAAAGTTTTGTCTTGCAGAATGTCTGCATAGACTGAAATTCAAGAAAGTTAGAGAGTTATAAAATTTCAGGTGATAGGCTCTTTCTCCAAGAAGGACTAATTCATGCAGTAAAAGTAAAAATATATTTTGTCTGCAAATGTAATGCAAGAAGAACACAAGACTGAGGGTCCAGTAAGTAAGATATCAACAAGAATGAGATTGATTTATTTTTCTCTACCTTCTGACTTTTGAAAGAATTTAAAATTATTCCAGCCCTTCACTCCTTATTCCTAAAATAAGGTTAAATTTTATTTTCAGGAGTATATATTTTTTTTTCACATATACAAGTTGAGTTCTCTTACATTCATCAAAACAGAACAGCAGGCACCTAATTCCATTCTTAATAGCACAGAAACCTTGTAAAGAGAGAGGATTCTTGTTCCAGAATGGAGCAAAGTGTAAACTTTTTGGTCTTTTATAAAAGGAAAAGGAACACTATCTACATACTGAATTAAAAAGAAAGGAATGGTTTAATTTTAACTGTGGAACTCTTTAATATTTTTCTAAATTGTACTAGTTACTGACAAATTTGCTCTGCTTTTTTTTTCAGGTATATCTGTTTGATGTAATAACATGAGTTTTTAAATAAATTTTATCTGATTCAAAGTGAACTTGGTGGGATAAATTTATTGTTTTGTTAAAAACCCCACAAATTCCTAGAATAACAGGGGTTTTTTTCACTGTTACTAAATTTTGCTAGGAAACACAGGAATAATATGATGGGACAGAGGAGAAACATGGTAACATCACTTAATGCATTTATTTATTCCAGCACATATAAAATAAAATGAAAGAATATGTTTTGTATACTATAGGAAGACAGAAGTGCTTTCTTTCTCTATTAACTGACTAGAAGTCTGGAAATTTCTTTATCAAGACCTGAACCAAACTCTTCTGCTACATGAGATTTCTTCCTCTACTTCTAAAATGCTTTTGAAAATTACATGTTTCATATCAGAATAGATCCCTGGGAGTTATTAAGAATAAATAATTGGATATGGGAATATCAACTGTCTCAGCAAATCCCACTACTTTAAAAAATGCTTACCTTGTCTAGTTAACTGGATTAATATTCTGAGAATATAATAGTGCAAATGAGAACACTTGAGTACAGAAATTGGATTGCTATACTCAAGCCACATAATCTTCAGTAATGAAACTGGGACTTCTGCAGTCTGGAATGTTTCAGACTCACAGAGGTGGTCACTGCAATACTAATGCTTTTAAGGTGACTTTTTAATTGAATCAATATGATTCAGATCCACATTGAACATAGCTGTGAAAATGGAATCTCATTTTGAAAAGCAAAGACAATAATATGCACTGCATGCCCACAGCCCACGACTGCCTCAGGCACTCCAAGAAAAATGCAAACTCCCTCTCTTCCCCAAATCCAGCCATAAAATTCAGATTGAGAAAAGCAAATGAAGAGCTGGTAACTAGGACTGTTTTTTTATTTATATGTATGGGGTGCCTTAAAATTCAGGAAAAGAAGGCAGAATGAAGATCTAGGCACTAGGACTATTTATTTACTTATTTTCGTTTGTCTTTGTTCTCAGGTGAACATAACACACATTAGTGTCAGGTGTTGCACACTGCAGTTGTAAAGACAACTTTCCCCCAGCTTTTGAACCACGGAGCAAATTTATATGCTAGCAGTATCTCTATTCTCATTTCTCAAGTTCTGAATTCCTTTTTCTTTAAAAAGGGCATCCTCCATAGGAGATTAACGGCCTTGGAATGCCAGCTCGGTTGGATCCGAGTGAAACTAGGCTTTAATTCCTTACCATAGAAAGAAGGGAGTTGAAACACAGAAGAAAAACAAGGTTTTGAAATGTGTCTTGCATTTATGAGGAAGCTATAGGAACCGCATTGAGAAGAAAATGATCTTTAGTCTCACAAACAGGGTGAGTAAATCTGTCTTTTGTTTATTGGGAATGAATAACTCTAGGATTCCTGGAAGAAAAACAAAGCAATGTGCTCTGAGTTTAGTAAGTGTACAGACCCTCAAGGCAATGCACAAAAGCCCCATTAGCTGTACTTTGACTGCTAGTGCCACTGAGTCACACCAGGAGCTGTTTTCTGCAGAGGGAAGCTGACTCACCCAGCACAGCACAGCAGCCCAGCAGCCAGACGATAATGCTTCAGGAGATCGTAACTCAAGGGAGGGCACCATGGGTTTGATCACCGATTTATTCTTTTGTGTCATACAACAAGGTTTTTTTCATGTCAGTCTCCATGGTGATGAGTTTGACTGTCACCCCCGGGACAGCACAGAGTGGTTTAGAAAGCTCACCTTGGCAGATTTACACCTCTGCTGTGTTTCACAGGAACCAGCAACATTGAACTGCCCAAAGTTGCTCCCCGTTTGACGTATAAAAAATACATTTCCTCATATGGTAGGCGATCCGAACTGCTAATTACTGACAAAAATATTTCCTTTTTAGCTACACAACTACTTAGTCTTGCTTTTTTGCCAAGGCTATGAAAAAGGAGCTGACCTAGAACATATCTAAAACTTTAAACCAAAATTTGCTGCTTTGTTACTAAGTCAAATATTTCAGTCTCGCCTTTGCTTTTCCCTCATTATCCAAATTATATAGTAAATCAAAGAAAGAGAGGTCAACTAAATCAGATTAAATTGCAAAGTAGATGTGAGAGGTGAAAACTGAATGTCAGTTTGACTGTCAGAGCTGATACTATTTCATGTGTTAGGAGAACTCAATATTCTGGAAGAGTGCGTGGTGGTCAAACATCAGAAAATTATTTATTTAATTAAATGAATGTAAATGTAGACAGTTTAAAATCACACTCATTTTCATTCTACTTTGGGTAGGATGCTGTGTCTTCTTCTGTTAATCAGGATTTTCAGTAAACTGAGATTCTCAGGGATGAGCAAAATATTTTATACCTTTTGCTAGTGCAGTTGAAAAGCACAGACAAATTGCTATCATGTTTCTACGGGACTGAGCAAAAAGTAGTAATTGTGTAGACTTCACTTAGGAAGAGAAGCTTTTATAGCAGTTTGGGGACAGAAATTTTAGGTGACCATGAAGATCTCAGTAAGCTTATCTCTCCCATCAAATCATTAGGGTAATCTGCTGTTACTAAGTTCCTCTACTAGTGATAGAAATATATATGTACCTTTGGATTATGCATAATATGTATATTTCATGCATTTATGATGTTACATGAGCATATTGAAACACAAAACCTTAGTGACAACACAAACCAGTCCAAATGTGTATAAGAAAACAGTCCTGAAAATCAACATTGGATACCAATATGTGACAGATTCCTGACCCTATGAGCCCCCTCCCTTTCCTCTCCTGGAAACTTTGTATTGTAAGCAGGCACTCTACTAACTGTATGTTTTAGCTGCATGTCATCTGTTTAGATTCTAGAGGTGGATGTATGTGGTTAAACACTGCTGGACTTTGCAAATCTTAAAAGTACATTGAGAAATCAGTATATGGATTCTGACATATACTCACACTGTTGGATTCCCAGAAATGCTGATGGTTTCACAGAATGCAGTAAAGCTTTGCAAAATGTGCTGTTTGATGTGTTTGGGACTTTTTTGAGTATTATTTACACACCTGGTATTTACCCCTGATATGAAGATGGATTATGGACTTAGACTACACTCATTTTCTTTCACATAAATACTTCCAATAATTTCTTACATAAGCACTATCACAGTCTGGTAAAGTTTAATACAGTGTCTTGCATATGTTCAGTGTAGGTAGAAAATACAGGCTTTTAGAACTTGAGCCAAAGATGTGCTCAGTGAGTTGACTCTCATATAATTACCAAAACCACTAATACTGGGAGTTGTGATCATGGGCAGATGTGAACTATTTTACACATGCAAACGCATTTGAAAAATTACTTTGATTATGATGGAATTTGCGCAAGCATGCATCACAGAGCACATCAGACATAAATTAGGTTGCTTTGCAGTAATCAAAGATTTTCTGTTTTATCTGACACAGTGGAAATGCATTTATACCACACAATCTTCCATAATATGGTACAGAATTAGTTTCATTTGACATTGCACTATGTAATTTCTGGAGTGTGCACAAATGTGATGTCTGTATTTGTCATGACACACGGCATTTAAAAGGCAGAAAATATACACATGATTATTTTGTGGAAATTTCTGCATGCGGCTTTTCTCTGGCCTTTTGGATGGTATTTGGCTCTGGATTAAATTATCTAGATGGAGGTGTCCATATGTGCTAGGTGTCTAAACTCCCACTACATTCTGAGGAGACAGGGAGCTCAGTTCATCCACCCACATTCAGCTGCCTGGTGTCATCTGCATGGGTTGAGGATTTGCCCATCTGGCCTCCAACAAAAGCACAGGTGTCCCATAGATCTGCCACCCCCGTGTGTGTCAGGGACACGTGAGGCTGTCTCAGATGTCACCAGACAGCCCCTTTTATGAGGCACCTATGTTCTTAACCCTACATCTCCACTGACTGCAGTGGGAGGTCAGGGAATCATGTCCCACAAATAAACCTGTATTCAGACACCCTTGTTCAGATATCGTCATCTTGAAATGAACTGTACCTTCAGCATTTCAGTCTTCTGGGACAATGTAAATGAAACGTATGAAAAAGCAAATATTCTTGTTCAGTTCTGTTGTAACATATCTCAATTTTTAAAAGGAATATAGCATATTTTCTTACATTCACTACTATTTATGGAGGTCCCTTTAAAAAGATTTGTCTCTTACTGAACTTCTCTAATCTAAGCATCACATGGTCTTAGCTCACATTTCATCTAAAATGGTATCAAAAGAGATGAAAACCAGAAGGAATAATGATTTTTCTTATTTTCTATCATTATTTTACTATGTTTAGGATTGTACTTCAAAATGGATTGAATGAAAGAAGCATAAACACTGCAGGTAGTGTACATCTTATTGTCAACAAACATACGACTTGCTATAATGAATATTTTCTATGAATTTCAAAACAATATTTATTGTAAATTAACATTCAGTAAAACTTACTATTAACCTGGAAGGGCAAGAATCAGAAAAGATGCATAGAGCTGCATTAGGAAGAGGTCTTCTTTATGCTCACTGTCAGCTTATTTCTGCTACAGTGTTAACTCTTTGCTGGTCAAAGGGAGGTGCTTCCTCAAAATAGCATTTTAAATCAGTTGTCACTGCTTTTAAGTATTGCAGCAGCTGGGATTTGCCAGATATCTTGTCAAAATATTATTTTCCTTTTTGATTATGTAAATGTGTTAGCTGTTTCTCTAGTTAATCTGTAATGATGTTTACTAAGGTACAGGTCCCATAAAGGCAAATGACCAGTTCACCATGAGGAATAGTACCTTGTGGTTGCCATACTGTCTACCAGGGACAACACAGAAACAGTATTTCCAATTCAAGTATAAAATTTGTATTCAAACTTACTAATTTACTCACTAATTGAAATCTGTATTTTTCTATTCTTTCCCACTGAAGAGTAAATTAAAAGAAAAAAACTGGTTTCTAGTATATCCCAAATTTAAAATAATGGACACACCCAATATTTTTGTGTTTGTATATATCAGCAATGTATGACTGTAATTAAAAGGATTAACAAAGCTCCTGGGTCAAAGAATACATAAGACTTGATAGTCTTTCAAAAAGGTGGAAAAGTGGTGTTAAATGCTCTCTTAAACTCTAGTGTATGCTGTTGCAGAACAGAAGTATCCAGTTGCATGAGAATTGAAAGCCAGCTCTCCTGAAAGGGATAAATATCATAGTTAAATCTGTAATATGCCATACATATTTGCCACAGAGAAGAAATCAACTCTTAAGTCAGACTCCTACTAGAGACAAAGTAATGCAGCAGGTAGATGGATAACTTCAATCAATACAAGGGATGTGTCTTACTAAATAGTAGGATTCCCCAGCACGAATGCAACACTTCAGCACCTAGCACCTACAGCTCCTGTAGGCTCCCAATGGAAACTTCCACTGGTGTTAACAAGAGCTTCCTGTGAGTAACAATCATCTCATAGAAGGTAACTCCTGAGAATATTTAAATGCTAAATTCATACCATTGCTTTGTTTCTCTTGCAAACTAGAGACATGGAATGAAATTTAACCCAAAGTTCTGTATTTGAGAATAGACCAGAAAGACGTCAAATAAGTATTTGGTTTTTTAGTAAATAGAATGGATAAACTGACAATACCCTAAGTACATCAGCAGTTTGTAATTGTCCTGTAATGTCTTTCTGCATACTCCTGAAGCTCCTGGCCCCATCCTCATCCCAAACACTGGGCTGCCTCAGGATCTGCTCTTACCTGGTACAGATGTCCTGCCTTGGAGCTGACTGCCTCAAAGGCAGTTCTGTTGGGAGAAGGAGGCAGGAGAAGTATGACTCTCGCCCTCCATCTGTGTACCCTCTGTCCATGAATCAGGAAATGCATTAACACTTGATCTTACTGTTATCCAGTAAAGCATAACAGTCGGAACTCTCAAGACTGAATTTGGGCTTGGGTGTTTTTTAGCCTTCAAGGGAACAGAAGGAATGAGAAACCAAAGTGTCCAGTCTGATGTCAGGTCCTTTCCTGAGCTTCTTGCAGGCATGCTGTACCCAGCCTTGTGCTTGGTCTGTCTTGCTGGCTGGCCAGACCTCAGACCTGCTGTGTCACTGCCAGTGTGTCTATCCCTGGGCTATGTCAGCCCCACTTTTCTGTCAATCTTTAGGGAAGCAGAGCAGTGTTGCAGAGGGCACTGCCCTGCTTGCCTTGCTGTTGCCACAGCTCTTGGCTCTCTGTCATCTGCAGGGGAGCTCAGCCTTAAACCTCCCTGACACGAAGATCGCAGGCTGTACTGTTACTTTTCTTGATCGTGGGAAGTGCTCTTGCTTATCAGATGCTCAGAAAATGGATGTTTGATCAATACTATAGACATAACAGGGCATTGGCCAATGGATTTAAAATGTTCTCTCATTACTGGCAGCGCTTGATTATTGGTTTCCATAATCTTTACCTGCACTTATTAATTAGACAATACAAGCTTAAATAGTTCTAAGTGATGATCACCTCTCTAGAAGATATGCTGTGCAATGCCAAAAGTGTATCAGTTAAAAATTTCGGAAAAAGCAATCTTTTACAGAGTGCTCTGAAGTTGTCAGTGTCATTGCCACGAAGGAGAAAGAACTTCCTAGCATTTAAATTACCATCTAACTAAAAGGCAACTGGAATGTTAACTGTTAGTTAACTGTAGTACTACACTGACAGCAAGATGAGGGAGGCGATGCTGCTCCTCTACTCAACAGAAACACCTGTGATGCTCAGAGCAGTGCTGGACTCCCCAGTACAGGAGAAGTATGGACATAGTGGAGACAGCTCTGCGATGAATCTGGACTGCTGAATATGGTTGGAACATCTGTCATTTCAGGAGAAGCTGACAAAGCTGAAACTGTTCAGCTGGAGAAGATAAGTCTCATGGAGTATCTTACCAATGTACATAAATATCTGATGTGAGAATTAAACACCTCCCTCAGACTCTTCTCTGTTGGTGAGCAGGGAAAGAACAATAGGTGAGGGATGCAACCTGAAATATAGGAAATTCATTTAAACAAATGAAAAATCTTTCTTGCTGTGAGAGTAGTCATTACACAGAAGCAGACTGCCCACAGTGGTTGTGGAGTCTCCATTCTCAGAGGTATCCAAACCCCAAATGGACACAGTCCTGAGAAGACTCCTCCTAGTGTCTCTGAGCTGTGGGATTTGACTTCCTATCCCTCCAATTCTGCTTCTTCACACCTGGCCGGTCTCTTTCCAAAATGACTTAGCTCTTAATAACTGAGCTCTTAGTAACTGGGTGACAGGCTATTTATAGGAGTATTAGTTTTTTGCAGCCATCTCTCCTTTTACTACAGAGCATTCAGAATTTCACTTCTATATATGTGCCCTTTAATAGCAAATGGATGTTTCCAGGCCTTTCTTCTGAAGGAAGTCCTCTGCTGTGACTGCTACTCACCCTGAAACCATTTGTGTTCCAATATTCCTCACTGCTTGGCACAGCCATAATATTTCTTCTAACTATTTTCCTTAAAATTATTTCACCACGGCAATTTCATTTTTTTTCTTTTTTCTTTCCCTTGGACTTACTGACAGACTGGACACTTTGGCTTCTCATTCTTTCTGTTCCCCCCAATGATACAAAACACGCAAGCCCAGGCTGGGAATTTCTGACTGCTGTGCCTTACTGGATAACTATAAGGCCAAGTAATGAAAGCTTGATCTGGCACTTTCCTTCCTGAGCTATAAAACACTGTCTGTGTGTTTTCTAAGAACCAGGACCATCACAGGAAAAGAGAGTCATAATTAGTCTCAGAAAGGTTTCTGCTACTTGAAGGAAAAAGTTCCTTGTCTGAGGACAGAAAGGTCACAAAGTTTTCCCATATTCAGTACCACCAATTCTTCATTGTGCTTCTAAGCATAGACACATAAGCATTTTCTTTCCAGTGTTTTTATAGTTTTGTCTTTCAAAGCTAGAAAAATCATCAAAGAACATTTCCAAGGCAGTAGCAATGCTGACAGTTAAACCCCTAATTTTTGTAACTTTGTCAGGCAACAACATCTGGTACAGCAATCCTACAAAGTACAAAG
>NW_008237919.1:7314322-7314684 GCF_000691975.1 Corvus brachyrhynchos | reverse complement strand
AATAAAAATAATTCGTTTTTCATGATTCAGGAAGTAAGAAATAAAACCAGGTGTTGAGAGTTGTGTTTTTTCACTAATAATATCCCTGCAAAATGAGGTAGGGACTGCTTTGTTTGTGCTCCCATTTCAGCAGCAGATAGTAAGAATGAAGATGGACTTGCTAACATTTTTAGCAAAAGCTGTTCTCCTCCCTGAATTCATGTCATAAACACAAATGTGAAAGAAATGAAACCAAATTGCACTGAAAGATATCTCATTCTTACACTGAGGCCCAAACTGGGGAGGGAATCCTATCTCCAGGCAATATGTATGCAACCAGAATGCAATGGATGAGAGGAGATCCTGGTTTCTCACATCCCACA
>NW_008237919.1:7312395-7314283 GCF_000691975.1 Corvus brachyrhynchos | reverse complement strand
TGGGATTGAGCAAGGGTGGAACATGGTTCATCTGCACGTACATCATCTTCTCCCTGCTTTCCCCCACACGACTTCTTCCTTCTCAGCATCCTTAGCAAGAAGCAATATAAATGTGCTGGGATTACCAGGGCAAGTTGAGTTCGCCAGTTCATGCAGTGACATATGCCAGTCTTGGAGGGAAAAGTGATTCATATTTGCTCTGGACTGCAGATTTGTGCTGTCAGAACAAACATGTTTGTGTTGGTCTCACCCTTGGCCTTATATGCATTTTACGATTGTAAGGCATTTTACATTTGTAATATTGGGGAAAGGGAATGTAAATAAAAAAAATGAAATGGAAAAAATTGCCTGGGGAATAAATTTGGTAAAGTGTTTTTTATTCTGGTTGTATTACAGCTTTTCTTTAAAGACTATATTATATGATTATGCAAAAAGTTTAGTGAAAATCTTTAAGGCATCGCAAAATAACCCCTGTCAATTATGCTACAGTACATATGTTTGCAACACTGAAATGTGGACAAAAAAAATCTATAAAATACTTTGCACAGCATCCTGTGGGATTTCAAAGTCCTGCTTGCCTGGAAAACTAGATACAACTTTAATAGTGTTCCCATGGCTACCATCGTGCTGTGTTTGCTGATAAATCTGAGGAATCTGAAAAAAATAATAGGAAAGGGTCACATACCTCTGCATATAACTAGGAAAGGGAATTTTACTGATTTGCATACTCAGTTTTATTCATTGTCACTGGTTCTGCAGTGTTCTCTTTCCCCTGATGAGAACATCATCCAGTTCAGCTCCAGTTCAGCTGAAATACTATATCATTTGCTCACTGCAACATGACCCCCCAAGAAGCAGTGATTCTCACTGCTCCTCTTTTACCCTGCGCAAAGTGAAATAGATCCTTCCATTGTGCCTGTTAATTGAGGAAATAATCAAGCTGCCTGTTATTCTTATGAATAGGAAAAAAAGCCTGAAATAGACCTTTCCTTTATCACTTTGAGAAAAACTAGGGATTTTGATTGTATTCTATTTTGCATTTTATTGTCTTATTTTTATTTGTCAAGTTCTGTCAATGGGCTTGGCTTTTTGAAAGGCAGAGGAAAAAAACCCTGCTGTCCTAGGGAAATCAAATGTGTATAAATACTAAGTATGTATTAATTTAGCTGCTATTTCACAGAGCTCGCTGCTCGTAATGAGAAGTTGTAAAGGTTCAGTCCTGACATCCTCCTATGTTTTTCTTGAAAGCACAGATGCCTACCAGAGGCACATTAGAGGGATAAGGATGTGCTGGCATCCTAACCATTTAAGAGAGGCCAAGTTTCACAAAGAAAAGAACATATGGAGAACAACATATACAATCAGTTTTGTTACTTTTTACATAGATAATGAGATGCTGAACTGGAATCACCATGAACAGTGGCATGATATCAACAGGCCTAAACAGAGTATGACACAAAAGGTAAGAGAAATTGGAAGGAATGGACAAAATGAAAACTGGCAACCACAGAAATGTTGCAGCAGCAATCTAGGTGAAAGTGCAAGGTAAAAGGACATCATGGCAGTGTAAGTAAGAAGTTACTACACTGAGATACCCAGATGGTTCTCTTAGGGAACACAAGAAAAGAGGAAGAGATCTCACCCATGAGTCCTGCTTAAAACCTAGAGGGGAATAACAAGGACTAGAAATAATTCTGAATTTTCAAAGCCCCATATGATAATGGGGAAAGTAAATGAGAGTGAAGAATGAATGCAGTGAGAGGGAGATCTCATTTTTCAATGTGGAGTTAGAACAATACTGGAAAAGCTGTTACATAAGCAGGTATATGTATGCATATGTTGACATGAACTCAAGTACAAAAAGTTGAAGATAGTCTGATTTTTTTTA
>NW_008237919.1:7244719-7312331 GCF_000691975.1 Corvus brachyrhynchos | reverse complement strand
ATGAGGCTTAAGTGTTAAATGGAAGGGAGGGGAAGAGAAGGCAATTTTAAGAAAGATACAGTTGAAGGGCGTTTAGAGAGGAGCTATGAAACTGAAGTGCCATGCAGGATTAAGGCAGAGAAAATGATAGGTTTTGCTGAATTAGCCAATAGACTGAGATGGATGAGAGTAGAAAGGAGGTCTATAGAGAGCAGAAGTCACAGCTGACCTTGTTAAGGGGTGTTTCAGTGGAGTAGAAATAGCAGAGAGCAGCTTAGGGGGATCTGAGGGGCAGCAGAATGTGGAGAGAGCCAGAGCATCCAAGGCAGGCAGCACATGAAGGGTCTGTGACAGCCAGGGGAAAGCAGAAGCTGCTGAAAGGCAAGAGGCATCACATCAGGGACTGAACCACACAACGACATATTAAAAGATAAAAATCAAATAATAATAAAGAGAATGAGAAAGAAAAAAGAAAAAGAAGAAAAAGGAACAAAAAAGAAAGGAAAGTTAACAAAGACTGGCTTGAGTTAAAACTAATGGGTGACTGTAACAGAAGAGAAACTGGAAAGATGGAAGTGAGTGGGAGAAGAAAAAAGGTAACAGATAAAAAGATTCCCATGCCGGGGATGCTGGCAGAGGACAGACAAAATATGAAGTGTGTGTAGGCAGGGAGACTGGAGCTGAAAAGGAGGGAGATAGTATACCAGCTCAACAGAGGCTGAATGATATCTGGTCAAAGTATAGTCATTCATGCTGCATTGTGCTATTCTAAGATGTGACAGAGTTTAACACAGCAGAAAAAGATGAAATTTAAAATATTTTACTTCCGTTTATGAGAAAAAAGAATATTAGTGCATCTAGTCTGCCCTTGAAGACAATGCTGACTTAAGGGCCATTAAAGTTCAGCTAGGTATCCTTGTATGGAGCACAGTACAAACAGACAAAGGCATCTGGAGAGATGAAAGTGGCATATGGAGAACTCATTGAGAAATGCTTGCCTTTATCACAAAGCTTTTCTAGTTTCAGTGTTTCCTGTTCCATACCCAGATGAAAATAAAATGTTACTGAGCTGCTTTCTAATAAAAGAAACAGAAAAACTCAAATCAGAAGTAGATTTTATTCATTTTCTATCCACATGGCAGATTCAGGTTCAAATCTGTGTTTGTGTATACACACACAATGTTTGTGTATACTCACACAATTTTTGTGTACATTTGACTGGAGTTGATTTGAGTAATCTAAAAGGAAAAAAAACAAGGCATATATCATCTACCAGAAGATGACATGTAAAACTGTCTTTTTCAAAATTTTTTGCATTTTTTGAAGAAGTTTAAAATTTGACCTGCAGGTAAGATGGCTGGCTAGCTGTCAGACTAGTTACCTTCTGCAGTTGGAACACCAAGGTTTGTTATTCCCTCTATCCCCAAAATATAC
Source organism: Corvus brachyrhynchos (assembly GCF_000691975.1). Classification (NCBI taxonomy): domain Eukaryota; kingdom Metazoa; phylum Chordata; class Aves; order Passeriformes; family Corvidae; genus Corvus; species Corvus brachyrhynchos. The sequence continues at coordinate 7,310,918 of NW_008237919.1, read as the reverse complement.
TGAAGACACAATGTGCAATTCCTTGTGAATCAGTACTGTTCTTACAACAGAAATGTATTTGCTGACTTCACAGAAAGAGGGTGAGGTCCTAACTAGTTACTGAGAGAAGCAGTAATGGAAAGCAATGTCCTTGACTGGAGAAACTGAGTATTAGTCTTCTTAAGTTTTTATATGCCTTTTCTGATGGAATAAATACGTATAAGTGTCACGCTTTTACAGCAGCTCTTTACAAAGCATGCTTTCTACATAATGCTCCAGGTTTTACAGTCTTGCCTTGAAATCAGTTTAACAGAGTCTTTTTGCAGAGGCATGGAAATCAGATTGCCCTTATAGACCAAGCAATACATTCCTTGTATCCCAAGCCTGTCGAGAAGTCAGAACATTCCCCCACTTGGAAACTATAATTAGAGCAATGGTTAACTGCATAGACTTACTGTCAAGTCATTTGTCATTCCAGAATTATAAAAAAATCAGCAACTTATCACCAGTTAAAATTTTGTACTTGTTTGTAAAATCTTCTTCTATTAATTATAGCATTGATTATTTTTCCACAAATTTCCCTAAAGATTATATCTGCAAATTTTAAATTGCTGAAATAAGAAAACACAGAGGATAACAAGAGCAATGCAAGGAGTACACATCTTCTTGGTTGCTGCCTGTTAGCTGGAAGCACATCGATGGGCAAAATGCCTTACGTACTACCCTTCCAGGAGGTTTAATATTTTAGTAATCAGAAATTCAGAGCCAATTAGGCCCTTTCAGATATTACGGAAATGCCTCAGTGTTTTTACTGTACCTTAAATAAAGATTACTTTTTCATCCATATTGACACTCTGAGGTGCCAAGCAAGGCAGGAGTGGGGATGATTGAGTCATGTTTCTCCCTCATGTGAACATTTTCACACTAAACAGTGGAAGTGATGAAAGGAAGGTTCCTCTGCTCTCTCCCTCATGAATCCATCCCTGATTGAATGATATTTTATTTTACAGTGTATGGATGCATTATAAAACAGTTTAAATTTTGAATTTTAACTGGTACTGTTCAGATCCACATATGATGATGAGTTCAGCTGTTTTTATCTCTGCTCTGAAAAGAAAAATGTTGCCCTCATTCTATTGAAGATTGCAAAGGTCTTGTGTGAGGCAAAACCTTGCAAGCTGCAGAGAGATTACGATCATGCTTAGACTGTCTTTCTCACAAATCCATCAACAGCATGGAAATGAGTAGCATCTAAAGGAAAAGAGGAACTTTCCAAAAGGAAGATAAACCAAATACTGAACTGTTACTGCAGAGCAGTAGAGACCACTCCTTTGTGTTAATCATCCAAAGGATGGAAACAGACCAGCCATTCCCTTGGTGCTTTAATGAGTGCATAATTAATTCACTCCTGAGATCCCAAACAAAGTAGCAGTCAATTAACTGTTATGTGTGCCTGCTGCAGCAGCAATGATCTATCTGAGCTACACTTGGAAAGAGTTAATTTGTAGATGAAGACAACATGGGAAACACCAGTAAAGTAAACATTGGAGAATGGCTTAAGATGGACTCGAACAACATAAAACAGGGCGATTCTCCTACGGTTATGCTCACAAAATCCCCCTTAAATAAAATTACATGCATGATACATCAACAAGAAACACAACCTGAAGTTCATATTTTTCAGTGATAAGATAATCATTATTTAAAGGTTGTAAGACTGCATTTTTAGGCACTGATATTTACTTGCAGTGCAAGAAGTGGAATGTGGATTTGGAAATAAGAAGTACCACATGAGCTAAGCAATTATCTTTTGTTTAAAACTATTATGAAAAATATAGGTTTAACTATTGATGTGGAAAAGGCATGCTAATATTTATTCAGAGATTGAACTGAAGATAAAAAACAGTGACATTAAACTAAAGGATGCTAAATTTTGATCTAAAGTGTACTGTGTCCAAAACTAAGAGCATATTATTTACAAGTTATTAAGATCCAAAATCAATGCATCTAGGTACAGATTTGCAATTAAGTAAGGTTGTGTAGATAATATTCCTTGAGATTTGATGAAGGTGCTTAAAGACAAGAAATTGATAAATGTGTTTATGAAGCATATAGTGTAACATTGGTGTACAACTCTGTGAAGACTTAATAAAATTTAAGAAGCTTTAAGGCCTGGGATTCAATTAACATATGGAGCAAATAATGATCAGGCTTTCAAACAGTCAAGATGTTTGACAAAAAAACCCAAACGCTTAATGGTGATGAAAACTTCAGATGGAATAGCAGACAAGAAGTGCCACACGAGAAGAAATAGAGAACGTGGCTGTTCAGAGCTGTGAGTATGGAGAGCTGATTTAAAGCCTAGGAGATCCACTCAAGGATCCCGCACTTCCCTCAACACTTGTTTACTTCCATATCCAGAAAAAATTGTGAAAAGCCAGACATACTGTCAATCACTGAGGTACCCCACTGGAAATTCCATTTCCAGCAATTCCCCATTGAGAACAATTTCCAGACATATGTCAGCCCTTCATGTTTAAATCAATTTTAGCACATTTTATTGATGCTATATAGCAGTAATTAATCAGAGTATAGGCAGTACATACAAAATCTGTTATGATTATGGAGTTACATTTAGCAAGCAATCTTGTACCCCATCAGAATATTAAATATTTGCTAAGATATGTTTCTTCAGAAAACTACCACACTGTTGGCAGCAGTTCTTACTAATTCAAACTCTTATCTGAAGTATTATTATATCTTAGTTTTAATTATTAAGTTACATGAATCATTACACTTATCTTATGAATATTAGCAAAAAATTTTCAGAGTTTTCTGATACACTAAATTTTTTCTTGAAAATCTTTATATTACAAAGACAGAGGTTTCAGTTGTTTCTTCTAAAACTCCATGGTACAAGGCACCTTTACTAATGTTAAAATGTGTGATTCTAGAAGGTGTTGTTTAGCATCTTCTGAAGTTATTAGTGGAGAGCAAAATATGTATGGTTATGATGTATTTTTTCCTTATTTTCCTGAAAACAAATCCATCATTAATATTTTTATCTCCGTGTAGTATTTGGCACATAGCACTGAATTCTACAATTTCTCGTAGCTTCTTTTTAGCAAAATTTATTCTTCAGACAGACTAGTTTATACTGATTACTCTTTCCTCCTTCTAAAATAGAATTTTTTTCTAGTTGTTTGTTTAGTTGGTTAGATGTGGGGAAATTGCCCCCTTTTTAACTATAAAAGCTTAAGTTTCTGTATTGACTTTAATAACAATTTCTAGTTCTTACTCCTGCTTTTTTTTCTAAATCTCCCTTGGTCAATTTATAATTTCCCTCGATTTTGAAATATTCCTTCTTAAACTGATTGGACAGCCTACTAAACAATCAATGAAGGATAAAAGTTGCTTAATTGATGTGTTTGTGCAGGCCTGAATTTAATGCTCTGATCTGCAGTTCAAAGTTATAGCCTATACTATAACCTAGTAAATTACTTTTGCTACAATGCTACAGTTTTGAAAAAACACCCCAAAATAATAGACAGCCAGCTTAATTTTCAGTGATGTTCATGGGTTTTGATGGTTCTTAACAAGAACACACAATAAAATCTTAAAAGGAAATAAAATCACAGGATTAAAGTATGGCAACCAGAAAACTGATCACTTTAGATCTGTAAATTAGGAGGGACTTACTCTAGGAAAAGACATCAACACCCTTCTTATGTCTAATGAAATATTACTAGACTTCTAAAAACCTGCTGCTTTCTCTCTCATCTCACTGTCCTTCTGTCTCTAGTTATAAACAAATGTGGTGATTTTGTCATATGTCTCAGCAAATTTGTGATAGAAGATATTTTGTAACTCTGTCATTCAGCTGCTCAGTCTGTAACACAGACATCAGAGAAGACATCACTAACTTCTACCAGAAATGTACGTTTCTCTCTTGCCAGAGAAGATACCTTTCATAGCAAGTACCAAATGACTGCATGTAACTGATCTCACTGAACAAGAATCAAACCCAAATTAACGACGGACTCAGAGGCTATTTTGTTGTTTCTTTCTTTGTTCTCAAGTGAAACCCACTGTTTTGTGGAGATCAGACCATCTGTAAGTATTTAATTCTCCTAGTGAGTAACTGATTGGACAGATTGACAGTTCCATTGCCACCAGTCACCATTTTGTGGGCATAAAAGATAGGGAAATGTAGTGCAGCTTGCTAAGATTATGCTTGCTGTAATAAGCTTCTGCCAATGGTGCAGGTTCTAGCAGTGCTAGAGCTCATTTAAGGATGTTGTAATGACCACTTGAGCTCAGTGTGAAATTTCGGCTGTCCAGACCTCCCAGTGTTCTACATTGCTTCTGTGGACTGTCTCCATTCAGGCTTGATTCAAATCTACTGCCTCCCTTAGCAAGAACCTTTCAGTCCTTGTCAAGAAGGACTGAAAAGCTATCCCCTAATGCAGTCTAAATTTTCATGAGGACAAATCCACGCTGACTTTCAGCGTCCCCATGCTCTGATAGCCTCTGTCTAGCTCTTCTCATTTGCAAATTAGAACTGGAGTTAGAACTGGTGGGCAAAAGAAAAGTCCTCGGCAACACCTATAATCTGACTGAAAAAAGAGAAGACATCTGACAGATTGATTGAGCTAAAAAAGTACCAATGAAACAAGTACTTTAAGGAGAGTTCATGGACTTAAATTATGGTCTTATTCTGTACAAGACTATTAAAATAGAAAAGGACGCAATTAAGAAATTTGACCAGCAGACTGACCATTTGGTATTTAGGAAGTCAGCACAAATGTAATTTTAGGCATGAGAGACACAAAATTAAACCCCTCATTTAAGTGGAATTCTTGCATGCTTATGAAACATGCAGAGTGTTACTACAATTTAATAAACTCTGTTCCTCTGTACCTATTATAAAGGAAGCCATATACTCAGGAGAGTAGGAAAATACCAGCAGAGAAAACCTACGTGAAAAACGTACATTCCAGATCAGAGACAGTTTACAAATTAAAACAAAACAGAGAAATTAAGTAAAGGACGATGCGTAAGTTAACAGTGCCTGGAGGCAGCCTTAGCTTTAATGCCAACAAATCATGCAGGTTTAACATAGTTATTCACTCCGGTGTTCAATAAAAAATGAGGCTACTGTAAGAATACCAAACATATCCTTAAAGAAACACACTCAGCAATAAGTCATATGAACTTTACACTGCAGTGTAGGGGGCAAATATATTATACATCTAAATAATGCATGTTTTCTCAGGATTTGAAACTTAGCTACAAGTTGTGAGGTAGAAGTGGAAAGCTAACATCAATGAATTGAATTAGGATTTACTATATAAAAGGACAGTACAGTTCTGTCCATGTCACTGTACTAGGAAAGTTATAACATGAACTCACTGAAATTGGTCATATTATCTTAAATATTTTGCAATGAAAGTAAATAAATTTTACACAAAATGATCATTTATTTTCTAGTAAAAATTTATTCAAGTTTCACCTTATAAAAAGATGAAACTAAAAAAAAGCAAAAAAGATAGCATACTGAAGAAAACAGAAAGAGGGAGAGAAAGGTAGGTAGGAAGGAAGGAAGGAAGGAAGGAAGGAAGAAAGAAAGAAAGAAAGAAAGAAAGAAAGAAAGAAAGAAAAAGAAAGAATGACAAAGCTCCACTTAGCAACCTCAAATATTTTTGCATATTTAGGAGGAAAATGAAAGCTCAAAATACCATTAAGACATAATTTTTAGATCCCCTTTCCCATATAAAAAGCACCACCACTCCAGAACTCAGATTTTCTCTAGAATTTCATAGCTAAATATTTCCTTAAAAAAGGAACAACAGCATTTTGGGATGAATATTTTTTTAAAATTTGGTAATTTCAAAAAGCATTTGGGACAGAAAAAATTGTTTATTGTCATTATTAGCGATAGTTCTGTTGTTACTTTTGTTATTATAACAACTGTATAGTTTAATATTCATGAAAACCTCTTCTTTCTGGCAAAAGCCTTAGCCTTAAACAGATGACCTTTACATTTTTAATCATGTAATCACTTTCCTTGCTATTCTAAGATGTGTGTATATTCAATTGCTTTAGAAAGTGGAAGAGAAATAACAAAATGGAAAATACTGCCCCTGTGCTATCCTTCTTGTCCAAACAGTGTGAATTTAAAGATCAAATTGAATGAATGACTCTCAATAATTGAAGATTACAATCTTCACAATTATTCACAGAAATGACTGATTTTATTTTAATATTTCAGCAGTACGTACTTTCTTGTGACAGAGGAAAAGAGAATTTTAGATGGTAACATGAGGAAAAGGACAGGCAAGAAATAGTTTCTTGGGTTTACTTCTGCCTTTATGTAAAAATCTGCCAAGTGGTTCTGTGCTGGGGCAGAATCAGGAGCAGCTGTAACTAACCTGTCCATTTCTGGAGAGGAAAAAGCCATATGTGTTTCCTTTTTACTGCTAAGGGCTGCTTTTCCCATAGGGAAGCAGACTGAAACAAAGGGGCTTCCTGGTCACTGGGAGTACAGTGAAATTATACTGATAGCTTGAAGTGGACTTCTGAAAAATCCCACCTGTTCTTACAACGTGTAGCTTTTGGAAGCTTGTAGGATGGTTCCCACCTCTGACAGATGTCTACCTTGCAATGAGAGCACAAGAACAGGTGGGACATGGGACAGACAGACTGCCTTTCATGTAATGATTCTTTTAGTATGAAATACAGAAACATTCTTGGCAGCAAAAAACCAGAACAAATATGAAGTGGCCTGGCTACATAATGTAGAAAACATGAAAGGTACAACAACAGGGAAATTACACCAAACACAGGTTACAGATTTCTCTAATTTTGTCTAAATGAAGTTAAAATTCTTGTTTGCATTGAGACTTTCCTTGAAAATGGGAATTGAGAGTGTTTCCATCAGTCAGCACTGCTTATACCATGAAGATGTACACTTTCTTGTAAAAACCCACAGATGATGAAACCACACAGAGCTGAGGTTTGGGCAATTTCAGCTGGTCTCCAGCTTCCTGAATAAATAAATAACCAATTAGGCTATTAAAAAATAAATTTTTAGGTGCCTGTAAAAGGCAGGCACCTAAAAATGGTTTGGGGATCCTTGATTCTTTGGATGTGCATAAGACACACTGAGAGGTCATTTATCAGATCAAAATCCTTAGGGGACTTTAGCAAAAAAAACTACTTTGGCAAGATTAATCTAATCTATTTTATATGTCTACAGTGCAGACAGCCACTTGGGCACATCAAGGCTGTGATTCATCGTCTGATATAGACATTGAAAACAGACCAGTTGAATACTGCAGCAGAAATACCTATTTCTTTCCATTGATTCTGAAGAGATTATAAAATCTGTCCCTTTATAAAGCAGTCTTTCCACTGGTTTGCACAGACATAGATGTCTGAATATTAAAGACATCTAAACTTGGAGGACATGAATTTCATCCCTACTTTGACCATGATCAGACAAGAGTCAAGTCCTGAGTTGCTCAGAATTGGAGCACCTGGTTTCAGACACTTTGATAAGACAGGTTGAAGGGCCTTTTATTTTTTAAAACAGGTTAAGTACCCAGCTAGTAAATTTAAGCACCTCTAGGATCAGGCAACAGCAAGCACAGTTTTCAGATCATCATTCAGGCCTTGGGCAAAATGAAACTTTTTGCTTTCAGAATGCAAACCTCTATTACACTCACCAATGGATTCACATTTTCATGTAAATTAGTTTTTTCCTTTGTTTAGAAGCTGTTTCTAGACTTCGGTAATAAACTCTCCACTCTGGCAAATTTGTCAACACTTGGGTAATATATTTGGCAAATTCCAGTTTACTTGCCTCTGGATGTACTTCTGTTACAAGCAGGCCAAAATATGCATCCCTTTTTCAAGAAAAGACGTAGAAAGAATCTTGACTAAGAAGATTATTTATGAATTGCAATTGGCCAACTAGTGATTTTTCTACCATATCCCTTTCACAGCAATCAGAATGAACTGGTGCTGTCATCTATAGCTCATAAGCAGAGCTTGCTAGAGGTCAATTTATGATTTAATTTGGAAATGACAACTACATCCTCTGTTATTTTCATAGCTGGCAAAACAGATATGAAAAGATCAAAAGACAGGAATAGATGCAACTCCAACTGATATTAGATTCTAAAGAGGCACATTGCAACTTTGCTTTTATAGGAAGATAACACAAATAAGGCAGAATCATTCATACTCTATTATCCTGTATGTAATTGACTGTGTCTTTGTATCTTGTTTCTTACTAATTTTCATTGTCTTGCATTTCAGGCTGATCAGCATGCATCTTGTGAGACTTGAATAGATGATACTGAGCTGTGCCCCACACACTGACATTCTTCATCATTGCCAGCCACAAGGTTGTATTGTCTTATTTCTGTTCCGAAAGACACACAAAGTGTAACCCTTAGGTTAGGGTTAGGGTTACTGAGTTTGCAGCACCATGAATTCCACCTGCCAGAACTCCTGCTCACACTTGATATCCCTGGTCTAAGACAGCTTTCCAGATAGTATGATTGAAACCTCAGTGTTAAACATCTTCCAGGACTGAGCCCCAAAACACCAGCTGCTTCCCCATAGGCTACTGATGGCAAGACTGCTGTCTGGTCCTTGTTTTAAAATACCCTGGTTTGTGTCAATCAGCTTCTGAAATTATTCCTTCTCAAGTTATTTGATCAATGTCCTGTATTACTGTTTCTAACTGAACTTCTGGTATTTGTGTTTAAGCAGAAGACCCTTTTCTCCTTCCAAATTAAACTTTCTATAATCAAGGATCATTTTATTTTAAACAGGGGATAATTAAAAGCCTAGACTTAGCACTACCTAATGACACTTACCTGAACCCCTGTGGTTTATATGTTCATTAAACCATTGGTGTCTTAGTCCTCAAGAGTAAAATAAAACATTTTCTATAACTAGATAGTGTAGTCATTAATATAAGTAAAGATCGACTCCTTGTGCTGATGACCCTGGAAGCAGCACTTTATAAATAGAAAGAAAAATCAGTTACTGGGAAGTTGTGATATTTTTGAATGAACTACCTCAATTACACTGTCACCAGTCTCATGGTATACAAGTGCTTCTGAATTACTATCTAGGTATACCACCCCATAATTATGTTAATAATCCTATAGTCAGATTCAGAAAGATGGTGCAAAGCAGTAGAATTCAACTGGTGATGGCAAAAGGCACAGATCCATTCAACAGAGGATCCATTCACACAGAGGACTGGGCTCTATGTCCAAGTACAGGTTGCCAAATGTTTGAATTACATCAGGCAGCTTTTTGAAAAAGTTGGGGGGTTGCTGTTTTTTGGATTAGAGGATGTGGAAGCAGGTTGTTTGTTTCAGGGTTCTGCATTATTTGCAAGCTCCATTGCACAATTTTTTGAGCGTGTTTCAGAAACTATTTCATCTTGACTCTATTGTCCTCATTTAAAGCTAAGATAATGTGGGGGTTTTCCTCCATGCAGTAAAATAGCTAAGTACGACTAGAAGAAAGTGCTCTCAGAGATTTGATAAGAAATGATAAGCACACACAGATGAGATCCTAATAAACATTATGTAATGGCCTGGCTTTAATCACCGTGATGTCTGTTTTATTTCAAGGCCTTGTACTTCTGTTTCATGTGTCCTTATACAGCAATCAAGTTGAAGGTTATCCTGGGTTTCAATGCCCGATTTTTATTCAAATCTTAAGAAAAACTTGTCACCAAAACCAACAGAACCCTCTGTTTCCTTTGACTTGGTTAAGTTAATATTTGCTGCAGATTAGAATTTTTTTTCAAAACTTTGGCCAGCTCTGCTGATTTTGGATAGCTTTTAGATCCAGACTGTTTGAGTGGATATCTGTATTCAGAGCATCTGTGTATCTGAGCATCTTCTGAAACATGTGCTAGTCCCCTCCACTGCAGTTAAGCGGAGATTGTCTGCTCAAAGGCTCAGCACTCCTGAGGGAAAATGCAGAGAAAATACAAAGAATTCTGCTGATGAGGTGCATTTCAAAGATGAACTGGATGAATCTGCACCCCTAATGACTTGCTGCCGATCTAAACTGCATTAGCACAAAACAGTATAATCAGGGAAAACAGGTAAATATTTGACAATTAAATTTTTTAAAAGTGACGGTGAAAAAAATATTCAAATTATATTTTTTACATAAGGAATAATGAAACAGCCAGTAATTATGACACATAAAACATTTGCCATGATTGAAATTGTTATTATGTGCCTCAGTTACACTCAATAGTCTCTTTCTGCACAGTTGAGCTAACTGAAAACTGTGGACATGCTTCATGTTAAACATAGCAGCAAAAGGGTAATTCAAGGTAGCAGAATAAAAAAGAAGGTTAATACATTAGACTAATTTCCATTTGGGGTTTTTTATTTGCTTTTTAATTCATGTATGGGTAGATGTGCATTATCTGTTGAGATTTCATATTTTTCTCTATTGCAGCAAAGCTGCTTGCCTTGATAATTACACATATTTGGAAAATGTGTTTCTCATTTTTAATTTCTTAGAATCATTGCATATTCTTTTCAAATTCTCCTCTTCTCACAGACTAGAAACTATGCATAACAATAACTGCAAGTTGGAGCTTCAATAACAAATTAGAACCTCAGAGCAGGGCACACAGAGGATGGGTCATGCAGTGCATGTACACATCTGACTGCATTATTAATTGATCCTAATTCTTCTTTAATGATGAGCTCTTCAACCAAATACCTTTTTATCATAAAGGAAAAGAAAAAAAACAAAAACAAACAAAAAAACAACCTCCCCCAAGCCCCAAAAGTAACAGAACAGATAAATAAAGCAAACTAGTTTCCTTGTGCCAAAATAGAATGGCACAACTTAATAAAATTTCACATTTAACAGTGCACTAATAAAGTGAGTTCCACAGTAATAAGCCTGGTTTTGATTCCTCTTTAAAATAGAAATATTTTGATTATTTCAAATGAGAGCATGCACTGTGGACGTACTGTAGATGCTGAGGAAAAGTGTTCTTTTTTATTACAGAAACCAGTTTTACCACTCAAGTTTGCTAAAAATAAGTGTAAAATGCTTTACCACTGTCACCAGATCAACCGTATTAAATGAAGAGCAACATTGTCCCCTAGTGGTAAAAGAAATATTTTATCCCATATAAAACGAAGGCTGCTTCCGGCGTTGAAATAGTCAGTGCTGTGGATTTACGGAGAACAATACACTCCCCAGCAAATATGGATAGTGCTAAAATCTCACTGGATTCAAATGTGCTGGTTCTCTCAAGAAATTGAATTTAGTTTTAATAGCAAGTAGAATATTCAAATGGCACAGAAATTTAATTTAACCTAGTCTAGCCCTCAAGCAGAGAAGCTATTTGTATGATGATCAAGCTGAATCACATATATATATATATATATACATTCTCACAAAAGTGTACAAGTATGTATACAAGATGCAGTGAATTTGCAGGCAAAAGTCTGCAAAATGATGAAGGGAGAAGGCAGGAAAGCCACAGACTTTACTCAATTTGATATGGGATAATGCATGTCAGCTTTTTTGTTTCATTTGGCATAGGACCAGAAATTATACATGCACAAATGTCACTGATATGGTGTCATGACATGCAAACCTGAGTAGCAACACCTGTGAGGAGTCCCCAGAAACTGTCCTGACAGGAGAGGGCCCTGGTGACTTCCACCTGTACACACCAATGTACAGAACTGGGCAAAGCTTAATAATATTCCAAGTTTTCCTACCATCTTTTAGTGATGTGAAGCAGAAAAGCTGAGAACAATCAAATAAGCTCTGCCAAGAAATTTCAAGCATTGCTGCTTACCCAGGGTGTCTCAACAGAAAGACTGCCCTGACAAACTGGCTGCTCAAAGGTAGGACCAGCTGCTGGTCCCTGATCTGGAGCCGAATGCCGTTAGGTTGCCAAGAACCCTACTAGATTGTTCAAACTAGGATCCATTGAACTATTGTACAAGAAAAAAAACATACATGGAGAAGATTCCTTGTCCAAGAAATTGACACTTTCTTATTAAATTGATTTCTGCTTGAAAAATCCCTGCCAGTTCTAGTGACGAAGTTGCCAAGGTCTGACAGCCTTTCATAAATTCTACTGGGACATGTTCTCTCCCTCTTCTATCATTAAATTTTCTTTTTTCTTCCCCTTTCTCTACATTCTCAGTCTAAGAAATACTTTCTTGTGGATGCTGAAAGCTTGATGCAGAGAAATTTTCCAGCTTTCTGCCAGCATCCATGTGAAAGCTTGCTTTCATACACATGCCAGCTGTAAACAGTGAGAGGTTTTTGTAAACTTATACTTTTATCTTGCACCTGCAAGTTTGTTATGCAGCTTGTTATGTTACTGACTGGAGAAATATTTTGAAATGGGTGTTGTAGGGTTTAACCAATCATTCTAAGAGGTGGATGGTCAAAGGACAAATACCCTTATGCCATTCAAGTGAACCAGGATATATAAACGAGTTTGGAAATTAATAAAAGATCTCCCTTCTTCTGGACTGGAGTTATGCCGCTTTTTTTGCCGTCCCTGGTACAACAGCTACACTTTCTCAAAATAAATTCTATTGAAAGAGAATAAAGAAATCAGAAACTCTAAGGAGTCATGAGACTGGCAATATTTCCAAATTCTACCGTGCACCTTGTGCCACTTCTTTCTACTCCCTTTTTAGCAGGCTCTTGTCTTCTAGCTACATAATTTGTATTGAAATTTGCTTGAAGCTAGAGCTGTATCATATTCTGGGTTGAAGATGGGAGACAACAGCAATCCTTGCAATCCTACTTGGTCTTCCCAATGTTTTTATCATTATGGAATGGAACAAGACCAGAAGGTAATTGATATGGTAACAAGTCAGGAACATGTCTAAAAATTAGCAGAAACAAAATAAATAATGAAACTATGTAGCATGTTGTCTTCAACCACATAGAGATGAACCTTCTTCAGCCATTAACCAAAAGGCCAACAATTAATTTTCCCAGGAGGTAGTAAATGTCATGTTGAGCGTTCCCGTGAGGAATGTTTCATGCAGCTCTTCTACATGTTGAATGAGTACACAAGACAAAAAGTTAGGCTTGAAAAGACTGGCATTACCAGCAGCATCCAGTCCTGGAGATGTAAGCCCATTGGGAGAGTTAGATGGACAAAGCCTTTTTCCTGGGTCCCATCAGACTTTGATAGTATGTGTGTGCTGAGAGGCTCAGTCTTTGCAGTGAAACCAGGCACAGAACCCCAAGTCCAAGTCCATGTTTTACATTGCCTGGGGTAAGGCTGGAATTGCCCTGAGTTCTCAGACCTAGATTTTTTTTAAAATAGTCGTGAAGAGAGCTTCATGATGATGTATTTTATTGTTCCAGCAAAATCATGACCTCTAGGAAAAAAAATAAAAGCCGGTTAGTGTGTTTGTTTTACACTGGTCATGAAATTCTTTCAAAGACAAATGGGATAGGTTGGGTTGGTCAGAGTGAAATCCCTTGGCATGTTGTGTGATTTTGTGTGCACTCTAGTGGGTATTTGGGGTTTTCCCCAAGGAAGATATCCATATCATGTTAAATCAAATTGTGCGTGCTTTCCTGAGGGCAAATACCACAGGGAGATGATGAGAGCCTCAAGCCAAGGCTTTAAACCCTCACGGGGCTTTGTGGAACATCAAAATTGAGTGGGAAGAGTCTATAAGAGGTTGTAGCATCTCAGCTGAGGCTGCAAACTTCCAATTTCATTCATATGGGACTTGGCTCTACTGCCCTCCCGCGCCTTAATTTTCAGTTCTAGCTTGCATCTAGTCACCTGTAAGTAAAGTGCACAGGAGTGGAGGTCCCTGAGATTTACTAGACAGAGCATTATGACAGTCTGATTTTTGCCAAAATTTCTGCTGATATTTTAAAGAATTTGCATGAGAAGCTCTCTGTAATTCTCTATTAAGCTATAAAGTAGGGACATTGTGAGTTAAAACCTTTTTAACCCTTTCCTACATTCTTTGTTGTCTGAGACAAATAGTTTTGCAAAACAGTAGTTTTCATTACTTAATATAGATTCTTTCTTCTGACTTACTAATGTTAATTTTTTCCAGTGAAATTTATGCTTTTTTTTTTCTTTTTCTAATTTCTTCTAATTTTTCTAATTTCATCCCTTCACTAACTAGAATTAGAGTTCAACATTTGTAAGTTGTTCAGTTTTTGCTGTGGAAACAAAAAGTTATTTAATTTCATGTCATAAGTTAAAGTGTCAGAACAGTTCCTAAAGTGTTTCTGTATACATTTTACTGATATTTAAAAGTTACTTATGAGTCTTTTCTAAAGAGTTAGCAAATCTCTCCTAATAAGTTTAAGTGAGTCTTTGAATGATAGTTTATTTCTGCATTAGGTAAGGCAAATAATTCAATTTATCTTCTCCAGAAGTGGTAGGTACATGGTGAGCAGATGGGAAATTAGAATTTACAGCTAACTTCCTCATGCTAAATTAGAATTTTTAAAGAGAGCCACCAGTTGCATAATTCATATTTATGCTATATCATAAAATGAAACTCGATTTATGTAGTTTTAAATACATCCTGTAAACAGTGTTACATTGCCAACTTTACTAAACTACACAACAGAATACTGAAGCATACTATACTGAAAAAAAAATCCTTTTCTTACTTTCCAATAAAAAGTATTGATTGTAAACAGCCAGCAATATTACAGGAGTGTAAATGTCCCAGTAAATGTGGATTAATTTCCAATATAAACTAGCAGTCCAAATGTAATAATTGTGTCATGGCCGTGACTAATGATTAGTGTCCTCTATTTCAGTGAAGGGACCACACCAACAGACCCTCTGGAGAAGAGCTGTCATTCCAGTTCCCTCTTCAATCTTGACTATCACAAACCTGAGGAAAACTTCAGCAAAGAAAAGTCTAGAGGCCAATTAGTCCAACCCCTGATCATCACAGGGCAATTTCAAAATTAAATCCAACAACACAGTCATAGCAGGTTCCTGGAAGTAATATCTGGTGATGTGCTGAATAATTTCAAAGACAGGTTTCCACAACTTTCCTGGGCAAAACAGAGTAAGGCTATATGGAAGTGAGAATGAAATGGAAAAGACATAAAGAATAATAGAATATCAGTGAAATTATACAGCTGATGGCAGAAAGAAATAACTAATGTTTAACATAAAACAAAAAGGTAGTTAAAATCTAAATTTATGCTAAGTTGAAATAGGAAAACGAACTAGAAACAGTAATATTTCAAATAGTACAAAGAGAATATTAATATTACCTGCTAGTGAAAGTAAGAGTCTACAAGCAGAAACTTCAAATCCTTTTCAAGTCCTTCTTTGTTCTGGCTAATGTGGAATTATTTGTTTATAGGACTATCTAGATACATGTAAGACTGTCATATAAGAAAGAGCAGAACATATAACTAAGGAAAGCATTACCATTTCATTAAAAAAAAAAAAAAAGACAAAAAAGCTCTTATTAAAGAGTACGATTTCTCTTTTTCACTTATCTTTTAAAACTTCACCATATTTTCACTGAAATAGTATGGTAATCTTTCACAGAGGACCTTTGCACACATATGCTTATAGACCCCTGCCTGCTTGTAGCTACTGCAAGTGCTTTTAGGCTTGTCCTTTTACTTGTCATTATGTGACTGCCATATAAATTTCCCCAGGTAGATGTCACACTAATGTTTGAATTCTGCATGGCTATATTTTAGATAGAACTCTCTAGTCATTGCAAAACTCTCTGAAAATAATGCTAGCATGCTTCAAAAATAAAGAAACCTCTCAGATAGCTTTACAACAATTTCTGTCCGCTTAACAGAAATTTAGGAAAAGAAGCTGATGCTTTTTTCCTCCTAATAGTTAGCAGAAGTGTTAGTGGTTCCTGAATGGAATTGAATATTTCTAGCTGTTCCACTTAAGCCCTAGGCATACCAAAGAATCTTATATTTACACTTAAAATATTTTATCTTGGCAAGTTCTGACTGAAGTTAAAGGGCCATTAGCTTTTTCATTATGAACCCAATTAAAATTTCCTAGTCTTTATTGGTTTAAATAATATTAAGGATATTACTTAAACATAGTTTAGTATTCATCATAGAGCTGATTTGAAATCTAACCAGCAGCTGCATTTGTTCTTTCCCTCTAAACATTTTCTCAACTTTCCAAATTAACCATAATCCTTTATTTTGCATTCTTGAGTTTGTCTGTGGTTTGGACACTAGTAATTGTTTATAGACTATTATGTGTTCTGGGGCTTATTTTTCCACTGTCTTGCAGGGAAGGGAATAATACTTGAAGAACCATCCTACAGAACACCACATCTGCCCACAATCTGAAATTAAATCCTGTCTTCCTTGACAAGTTTTGCCCCTCCAGGAAACTTTTAGGGCAGTTGTCAATAAATCTTAAATCTTTTTCTAAAAGTGATGACAAAGGAGTTCAAGTCACACAAGTTTCAGTCATTTAAGAAATTATTTCTTAGACTGGTTTTGTCCCTCAGCCACAGAACTGCAAGCAGAATTTAGCATACACTCTGGCCTCAGCTTTTAGCTTTATCAGAAATGTCTTGATTCCAGCATCACTACATCCTTCAAAAGACTTTGTTTAAGCCCAAACCTCAAGCTGCAAAAAACCAAGAGGGTGAGGTGAGGTGAGGTGAGGTGAGGTGAGGTGAGGTGAGGTGAGGTGAGGTGAGGTGAGGCGAGGCGAGGCTAGGGGAGGTGAGGTGAGGTGAGGTGAGGTGAGGTGAGGTGAGGTTAGGTTAGGTTAGGTTAGGTTAGGTTAGGCAGGGTTGAGCAGTGCTACATGGCATTGGTTTGGGCTAGGGAAATATTACTCAATGGCAGAAAAAGAATTTACATATTTCAGAGTGTAAATTTTACACAAGAATTTAATGCTGTGTGACTTCTCTGATTTTTGGTGGTGGAGAGAGCAGGAAAGGGAGACTTCTCAGGTTAAATACAGGGCAGCAGTACTTGCAGAGACAATTGGCAGTTTTGCCTGAATTCTGGAACACTTCTTCAGTGTCTTTGAAATTCCATATCCAAACTAATTTTGGAAATGGCACACCCTATCACAAATACAATTGTCCAGACTGTGACATTTACACACTCTGATGCTCAGCAGCAGCACAAAGCCATCAGCTGAATACCCAACCCAGAAACCAAAGTCAGAATTTTGAGGCCAGTGTTTCAGACATACTGAGGACTGGTTTTCAGTAACGATGACGAGAGATTCACTCAGGACTTTACTGAATGACATCTAAGCCAGTTTGTAAGGAAAGTGGAAGGACAAACTGCATCTGCAATTCAATGGTTTCCATAACAGTGTCACTGAGGGCTGAACTTTAACATCCTGGGGAACTGGGATCTACAGACTAGTGTCTTCTGCTGAAGCTGGGCACCTGCAACATCTTTGTGGCCAGAGAGGAAAAGTCCATTCTTAACTCTAAGAAGGTGGCTCACAGTAGCCAATCTCATCATGGTTAATAGACTCGCTCAGGAAGTGCTCCCCCCAGCCCAGAGAAAGATGCCGAGTTACAGATTCTTATGCATAAAAGTCATGGCCTATGTCTCCTGCTGATGCAGAGCTCATGCTTCTGGAGATGGAAAGAGATCAGGCTAAAGCAATTCTGAATCTCCAGTTTAGTTCTTGCATCTCTCAGCTACAAGATCTGAACCTCTCCACAATTTTGAATAAACCAGTTTTGCTGCATCATACTGGAATAACCAATTCCTATTTTTCCAACACAATATTGTAGATTTATTTTTACACTGGTTTATTTTTGGGGAGCAACTATTTTAAAGTGCTTTAGTTTATTTATTTATGGTTTTATTTCTTCCAAGGGCACTTTTCTTGCTCACAACTTTCTTGACCTACACAAACATGGAACTGTAAATTTAAAAAATTCTTAGACTCCCTTGCCGAGTTTCCACACTATAGAAAGTCGATTAAATTCCTCCATTGTTACCTTTTCCCTTTACAATTTGTATTAAAGATGAGGCAGCTTCTTCATTGAAATTTCCACATTTTAACTTTGGGGCAAGAAAACACCTGATTCTTCTTTCCCCCTCCTCCTCTCAAAACCTTTCAGGCAAATGAAGTGTAGGTGAGCACTCCCTAGGAATCTCAAAAGAGGGAAGATTTCCTACTCATTGAGACTTTTGTTAAAATATCCTTTAAAGAAAAATCCATTTAATGTTTACCAGATCTAGATGGTCTTAGATCTCAAAAGTCCTCTGAAGGGTAAATTCATTGCCTTTACATCAGCCAGAAAATTGTTAGTCTTCAATCAAATAATTAATTTTTTTACTTTCTGTGATTATTCAGTTCCAGGTGGAGCTTGGTTAAGAATGACTCAGACTTACATGATCCAGAAGCTTTTTCAAAAATCAACGGCACTATAGATTTTATGGACAATTCCAAACACAATTTGCGGAAATTGTGAGGACAAAAATCTGTGGGAGAAAGGTGGTCAGGTAAACATAAGGATTTAAAAAGTATGCAGGTAATTAACTCTCCCAGCCAGGAAGCAAAAGAAAGAGGTATACATTCAGAGGCTTGTCCAAAGTTAAGGGAGGAAAGCCAAACTACCAGGAAATTTAAATCAGACAAAGAATGTTCATCTCTGAGCACAACGTGGATAATCTCTGCTGTTGAAAAAAACGAAAAAAAACCCTAGCTACAAACCACAATTGCCTCTCTTCTTCAGATATATGGGTTTACAAGAACTAGAAATCCTTGAGACATAAGCATCGTGGATCTGACAGATCTTACTGTGCTTGTGGCTGTCAGTTCTTTGACAAACAGCTAGAAAGTCTCACATTCCTGATCCATGTCTTCATGAAAACAAGGCTTGTTTTCCCAAAGACTCCCCTCAACTTGCTGTTAGTCTAAAGAAGTGGTCACAAAGCAAAACTCAAAGAACGAAGATCCTGGAGGGAGCAGACACAGAAAAGGACTACATAAAGTACAACCCCTGCAGACACTTTGATGCCCAGAACAGTGTGCAGTGATATATTATTTGACCACAAAGGCTCAGCAGAGATTATTTGGTCTCATAATGGCATCAGGGTGCCATTACTGGTCCCTACCTCACCTTGTTTGATTTAATCCAGGGATCTCAGTACCATACTCCATTACACACACTATGTTCTCATTTACAGGCTATTTGCCTACGTTCAGGAGCTCACCTGTTATCCCCAGTGTCATGACAAAAGACATTCGTAAATTCAGAGTGAACTTTAACATCTCTGCAGGGCTTCCTTCCACTCATCAAATTCAATTCTGCCACTGGAGAACAATTCAGGTAATTACTCTTTCAGATACAAAAGTCAAGAGTACTAAATTATCACGATTTCTAGTGTTACCTAGCAGTGTAAATTTTAGTGTACACATAGTATACAAGTTTTTCACTTTGGTGGCCAACATGGTCACCTAGGCTATAGTGCTTCTGGCAACTCTGAGAGAAGAAGGAAATTGGCCAAAAACTAGCACTTTTGGTGAAAGATTTTTTTAAATTTTCCTTCATTTAGATAAAAAGCCTCATCACATCCACAATTTTCTCTGCAAAAGAGAAAAAGGATAATAAAACAAAGTCTGTTTGAATCTTCCCATTCATTGTTATTTCCTGTGGATGCTTTTTATTTAACAAGTTTTGCAAATGTTTTTATTAATAAACTCTGAATTATTCAGAAGATGCTAAGCATTGACAAATGCAAATCTGGCACAGACTTGAAAAAATTATTTCTGAAAACAGTTGTGATTCTTAATGTTTATTCAGCCTTTCTTGCCATTATAATTTCTTTTCAGGAGCAGTAATAGTGCTTAGTCAAGCTCAGTACAGCACTTAGGACATTCTGTGCACTGTCAGCAACTACTGCTAAGTAATCTTATTTCCACATATTTACATTTATTTCAAAAGTAGTCCATTCCTTGGTGCCTAAGTTAATATCCTATTTTAAACAAAAAAAGAAAAAAAAAACCCACAGCCACTTAGTTTCCATGTATTGAATTTCAATCTAAGTAAGTGTAGAGGGGAAATGCACAATGGCTTTGGGGCGATGACCGTGGTGTGCAGAATAGGCCTGGTTTTGGTGTACAATTCCGGTTCCTGATTGCCAGCATTGTGCACCCTCTTTTAGTGATTAACATTCATCTGCAGCTCAAGTACATATAGTAGTGAGGATTACTGTGAAGGCAAGGCCCACATGTACAGGCTTTGTATTCTTTCTTAAGAACACTGATGCTGTTGTTCTAAACAAGATAAGTGAGGTAACTGATAATCTTTCTCCTTTTCAAAGTATGCGTCAGAATATCCAGTGGTTCTATTATGTTGACTCAGACTATTGTTAGTGTGAAGAGGATTGAATTCTCCTGTTGCTTCTTGTTCAGAAGCATCCTGAGTTACTAAATAAGAAATAATCTTCTATATTTCATGCTCTTTCTTAGTACTGGTATGATATTTTGTTTTCTAAAGAAAGTCTACCCACTGTGCAGATCCATGTTACCTGTAGAAGGATTTCTAATTAAATTCAACTGTTTTCTTTGGAGTCGTTTAAGCCTAGCTTTACATTTGATTATTGCATTCCATAGTTTTAAATTTAAACAAATGTCATTGCAGGTAATAAAATTAAGGTAGCAAAGATTTTTATCTGGCTAATGATTCCTGGTATTTGAGGAAAACGTTCATTCAGATTACTGGGGATTAGCAAAGTATATTTGTGCAGAGGAGCTGTGTGATCAAATGAAAAACTGGATCTTTAATTCTGAATCTCTCTTCCTTCTTACAACAAAAAAGCCTTCTTTATTACAACACACAATAGGTTTCTTGTTACCTATTCACTTGAACAAAAGAAAATCCTACCTCTCCGTTGTGATTTGGATTATCTATTATAATTGCCATTATTATAATGCCACAGAAAAATAAAGGAAAGCTTTGGACAAGTGCTAACACACTACCCACAATTACCATTAGGAAATAACTAACAGCTGAGAAAAAGCCAGTTAAGTGGAACCCTCACAAAATGCTAAAATAGAAATCTCAAAATGAAAAAAAAACATTTTATTTCTTTTGACAATGGAAATTGACATATTTAAAAAATATAAATATAGTTTAAATATACTTTTTAAAAACATATATACTTTAAATATACATGCTTTTGTTTTCCCTCTTGATGGACTTGACCATTCTTTGAATTTTATTTTACTACGTGATTTATGCATCCTTGCTTCATTAAGTTTATTCAATTTGAAGATTAAAACATTTTGAGGGGTAAAGGCTTAACAAGTTAATGTAAGATGATGGTTAAAGTAACCTATATGAATGCATACAGAATAAATTTATTATCTACACAAATAAACACCAGTTGTAGGGTTCAAGAAATATATTTTTTTCAGTTCTATTTAAGTGTGAAGTTTTACACCTTAAAATAAACATCAAAGCTACAAATAAACCACAACAACAAACAACCTTAGGCATACTGACACTTATGTATAGTTTCTGAGCTGCTTTAAAATGCAATTAGTTGTCCCTTGACAGATCTTCTTTCTCAATAGCTGGGAAAAACACCATGCAATGCTAATATTTTTCAGGACTGAAATGAAGGACTTCAAAAAGAAAAATAAAGAGATAAGAAAACAAAAGTATTTGCAAAACAAGACTTGGGCTATTGAAAATTTTTAGACGTGAAAGGGACAGTATAATGAAAGGAATAGAATCATTACATTTCCAGGCAGAAAAATTAGGATCAGAGCTAACAGTAAGAGCATCTAAGCTGTGTACTTGTGTCCACTATCTTCCTGGGAGTGCACATTTTCCTTTGTGCTTTTTGAAACATAATGCTATCCAGACTGAAGTGGTGACAGTATTCCCCTCTTCTGGGACCTCCCTGTACCTCATCTCATATTTTTTTCACATTCATAATAAAAAGTCTTTCACAGGACTTACAAGATTCCCTGAGTGGTTCTTGTTTATTTTTTCATTAGTGGAGCATCCCTGTTAGTTGTCTTTTTAAGATTCCTCCTGTGGCTTGAAAAATAATCAATTTCTTTTGGAAACTTTTGAATTGAGTAATTTTCTGATGCAATTTACCCTTGACTTTTTCATGCCTAAATGACTTCTGCCCTCATTCAGTGACTCACCATAGTTTCTGACTATTTTGTCTGAATTTCTGACTACTTAAGTTGAAGCCACCAGCTGCCCTTTTACCTTTTACCTATTGGTAACCTCAGAGAGAATGGCCACAATGGAAATGTCATTATTCCTAGTTGCACAAAGTCAGTTTGGCAACACGGAAAGTAGGAGCTGTTTTTGTCCTCTACTTGTGAATACAGATGAGAAATTGATGTCAGGATAAAATAAAAGCCATCAGAATGGAGTATGAATTGAAAAGCATCCAGGAAACAGAAAGGAGTAAGGTGGAGGCTTGGAGAGCTGGAGGTAATGAGCAATGAATGTGAAAAGCTAATGACAAAAGGGAAGACTGAAGAGTCAAGGAGCAATAGCAAGGAGAATAGCACATGACAGAGTACCTTCATTCCCTTGAGAACTACCCACTGTAGCACAGCCATGTCAACACACAGTGCAAATATTAGTTACTCCAGTTCTCTCTTTTGATCATACAGCTGTTTCAAAGATACCTCTCAGGATCTTCTGCCAGCTTAAAGAAATGATCACATTTTATGGAAAGTTTTCTCAACACACAGCAACGTCTGATAGCACATAAATTTACAGAGAAAAGTACATTTTTGGTTTTTCTCTCTCCTGAGACAAGAATTAAAATGACTGGCAGTTCAGGTGTTTACTCAGAATGTGTCCTATATTCTTTTCATAAATTTTACAATGAAAATGCCATCTCTTCTCTTTAAAAGAGGAAGAGTCCTCGTAGAAGTTTGTTTTATTGTACTTAATCAAACAGAAAAAAGTGTTTTATGAGGTGCTTGTCTAGAAAGGTGATGTGAGTACTTTCAGGTTACTGAATGATTATTACTAGTCTTTTAATAGCGTTACAAACTGCCTGAAGAAGCGGAAGTGTCCTGATTTGATTTAAGACACAGTTAAAGTGCTGTAATCTGCATTTAGTGAGGCATAATGATATTTGTCCATTTTGTGCCAGTACACTGGGGCATGGATAAACTCTTTTTTACCACAGTGTCCTAATAATAATACAGTAAATGGAAGGACATATTCCCTCCCTTTAGTTATAAGGTTGTTGACAGAAAAGAATGATAGAAAAATATGCTTAAAACTAGGCAGATGGAAACCCATAATGTAATTTTTCAGTCAGAATATGCTGTTTTGCCCAAATTACATCATTATGGTGAAATGCAGCAGCTTTTCCTGATTTGCTTTCTAATGGGAAGAAGGCTCAAGACAAATTATGAGTTCTCATTCAATTAATTGAATTCATGCCCTTCACTTGTTATTAGCTGGGAACTTTAACTTCACAGACATGGTGAGAATATTGTGTCCTTACTCCATACAAGGCAAAGGCTCTGAGAGGAAAGAGAAGAAATTAGATGGTACACAGGACATGTGGAGGGGACAAGGTCAGATGCAATCAGACCACCTGGAAAGTGGGAGCTGGTGGTTATGGATGTCATGAGCTTGGCCAGCTCAGACCATTGCAGCTGAAACCAATGATCAAGTCCTTAGAATGAGGCAGTTTGAGGGGTTCTTTGAAATAAAGACAAGAAAGGAAGGGGATAAATGGAAGTAGAAACTGAGAAATCAAACACAATTCCCTTGTGTTTGCAGTGGGCTTGGTTTAAGTTCCTTGTGTTTTAGTGAGAGCGGTGGAGCACCTGAGACTCCATATATCCTCACATTTTAAAAATTATAATTTTTAAAATGTCCTCACATTAAAAAATTAAAACAAGCAAAAAACCAAAAGCCCCCACATCTTACTGATCCTAGGGTGATTCTGAGTTGTATCCCTCATCCATGTATTTTTCAGATCCTGTCCTCATTCTCACAACTTTCATGCAAATTCATACACATCAATGTGCAGCAATGAAACAGAAATTAAACTACAATTTCAGTAAAAAAATAATAATTTTAATCACAAAAATGAAATCTTGTTTGTATAGAAATGGAAAAAACTCAAAGAAATATTTTGCTTTATGCCAAAAAAGGCTCCAGTTTCCATCTGTGTCATGAGATTTAAGACACAAATATAACTTTGAAATTACTATCCATAAGGTCAGTTATGAGACCCAGCAAAGCTAGATGCAGGTGAAGAATTTTACTTCTGCCAGTTTTGAAATCTTAACTTTTTTGAGCTGTATTACAAGTTTTTGTATTTCTGTTCTAATGAAGTCACGGCAATGAACTTCATCAAGGTTCTTACTAGTAAGTTCTCTTAGCGTTAGTAGAATAATCATCAGGCAAGCTTCAGACACGTGGCACGAATTATCCTTCCTTTCCTTAGCCCAGGCACTTGCCCTTGTGTGCATGTTCATCATTCTAAATAAATTTATGGCATTTGACATGGACGCATACAGTGCCTATGTACCAGGGAAGCTTGGAATGTTAAATATCACTTCAGGAAAACTGTATTTACACACATGCTGACAGTTCATTTTCAGGTAGGAGCTTCTCAGCTGATTTGTACACAACAGCCTCAATCTCAAGTCTTCCCACTGTGAAACTTTAGACACCTCATCTGCTGAGCCCTTGCCAGACCTATTAATATTTATACATTCCATACACATTCCAGTCAGAGCATGTAAGTTGCAGATCCCTCTGATTTAGAAGCTATTAAGATTCATGACCCCTTTAGCTATTTCATCTATGGTCCTGAAGGCTTTGCAATCAGCTTACACTTGAAGAAGAAAGGACAAATCATTACTGTTCAAATATTGTCCTGCACGGTGTCCATTTATAGTCCATCAAAGAGCAGTTAAGAACTTCAATGCATTCATTTATCTCAGAGACACGGGTTATTATAGGAGCCATTTTTTCCTTGGAAGAAGAGAGAATAAGAATGTTATTTATTCAGTTGCATTTAATGTTGGATTAACAGCCTTCTAGCTGTGGCTGCTTCTCTGCATATGAAACTAAATCTAATTCTTTTTTTTTGTTCTCACATCTTGTCATGCATTTGGGTACATTTTACAAGGGTACATCGATATTTTGTCAAGGATATCCATGTAGAAAAAGCACAGTCTGCCTTCTGAAATGTAGTGGTGACTCCACCTGAAAGAGCCAGCATCCTCCCCTTCTTAAGGTTTATATGTGTCTTCTATAATAGTGCAGTGTTCCATCACAGACTTCTTCAGGATCCACGAGAAACATCAAAGCTAGGTTTTTTTCTAAATTCAAGTCAGTTTTTCCCCTGTAACAGTTCAGGAGTGACTTGGATCTCCACAGCTCTCAGTGAGTGCAATGAATGATAGGGATTCATCATCTCTAAAGATTTGTGTCTGAAGTCTGTAAAGGAATACATCTCTGTAGCAGAAAGCAAAGATGTAAAAAAAATAATTAAAATAAATGTTAGAAGTCCCTGGATACTCAGATTTTAAAACAGAATTTGTAACTATGATCTTAAGAGCCTACTGAGAGCTTCTATTCTGTATACTTAGGACTGGAGCTTCTTTCACATTGGGATGTCAGTGATTGTTATCGTACAACCAGTATCACCATTGTACTGCTTTCTCAGAAACAGCAAACAGTGGATTTTGAAAACCTAATCAGTTGTTTTTTAAAATTTTAGGGGAAATTTTTGCCTGAAAAATTGAAAGGAAACACGGAAGTATTGTACAGGTATTCTTGTACAGAAAAAAATAAAGTATGATTTCTTTTAAAGTGGCTCTCAATAAGTTTTTTTTTGTCTTGTTTGCAGAAGCACATTATGTTCAGAAAGGTAATTCTTTCAGTAAATCCAGAACCTTGTTAATAGAAAATCATGTTTCCAGATCTTGCTTATGGTCTAAAAGGCTAAAAAAATACAATTATGCTTGAAAATTTAAATTACATTAAAGCCTGTGGTTAGACATTCTCTTCCTGGTGACCTGAGTACATACGCTATGAAAATTTGCGGAAATTTTCACCACTGACTTACACAGGAAGAAGACATATAGCATTTATAGTATATGCAGTCCATCAAATATATTTTGCACCTTTTTTTTTGCATTTTTTTCTCTCTGAAAAGACTCAAGTGAAAGGGTGATCTGTTACTTAAATGATTTGTTTTCAGCTGCTGCCTTCTTACAGGAAGTCATAAAGTTTCTGTCAGCAATATTATTGTTTTCTGTGTGATGAAATGATGTGTTTGGCAACAGTTTAAATCACAGTTTATCTAAAAGTTTAATTCCTAAGCAATTTGTAAAAAGTTTAGACTTAACAATGTGTTTGCATAGTACACAGTAAGCAACTGCTGGCCTCTCAGTGTGAGACAGGCCAAAATTTTGTGCAGAGGGCAACCCTCTGACTTTAGAGCACATGCCCCTTCAATATGCTTACAGTATTTCCCATCGCTCCACTCTTCAAACAAAGATCCCTGTTGGCAAAGTGTGACTAAATTATAACTTGAGGAGTTGACACATTTGAAATTCTACTATCAGCAGTGGGAAGATCAGGTTCTAAGTGGAGCTGTCCTGAAAACAGAATATGCATTTTGCTGGAAATTTTGAAATTGTGAAATTATTTTCATCTTGCTTCAGAACAGACAGGTGAAAAATATGCAGTTTTTATCAGATGTCAAGGGTTAAAAAAAATTATTTTTGGAAGAAAAAGAATTTGAGTTAGAAATTTTGACCTGGGAATTTGTCTCATAAGCAAAAATCTGGCAAAATCTGGAATAGTCTAATTTCCTCATATTGAGAGGAAAAATATTTCTTCTGAAAACATCATATAAATCTTCCTGTTGACTCAATACACCCTGTGATAAACACAGGACAAGAAGAGAAAACTGACAAATATACTTAAGCTTTCCTAAATTCAGGGGCAAATGTGTACATGCAGACAGTGGTATTTGAAGAAAACGGGGGAAGAATTTTGAAAGGAGGGTGCTGTGTGTGCCAGAACAGCCTCTGTGGCTTCCAGAACTTACTTCTAATTGATCTATTGGAGTTGTTTGTAAAGGAGATGACTGCATGCATGAGAAGAGAAAAGAAAAAGGCATTTTGCCACATATTTACCGACTATTCAAGAAATTATAAATTCCTGGAAAATTAAAATTAAGGGTCTGGAGAGGATTATACTGAGTTCAGTGATGGGGTAAGAGGTTATCTAATCTCTGAGACTGACTGGAAACCAGTGGTGCCCAGTTCTTCCCAAACCCACTGCTTTCCTGGCAGCAGCTCAGAGCCTTGTACACCAAACTTGAGTATGCTTTCAACAGGCTCGTCTTGGTAACTTTTCAGAACTGGTCCTGGAGCCTGTGGACCTGGATTTCAAAAGTACAGAGTCTCCTTCAGAAATTTGAATACTCAAATGATTCTAACCTTAATTTCTTTTCTGTGCACAGCAGTCCATGTCTTTCAATAGCAGCAAGGAAATGTTATGTCAATGAAGAGCGTTCTCACAGCCACATCTTGAAAACAGAGTTCAGACTTGACAAATCATCTGCTGCATTTACACTATAGTAACATGAGGGGTTTTTTTTTAATTTTTACTGATAAAGTAAAGGAAAATAAATCATTACAATATAGATCTTGTAATTAGCAGTTTTAATGTATAACAAACAGTATTTTCTGATGTCCTTTGGACAGATGTCAAATAAATGTAAGTTTCCACTATATAACAGACAGATTTGGTATTTTTTCCAACAGTGAGAATTACACATTCCTGGCAAGGTGAAAAATCCTTCTATCCAGGACTGGGCTGGCACCCCAGTGGTTCCAAGACATTGTGCAATGGGCTGTTGGCAGCTGTCAACCTGCCTGTGATTATGCAGAAGAGGTGCTACTATCAGGAACTAATTTATGGTACAAAATGGGGCAACATAGCAGAACTTCCTCTAGAGATCTAAAGGGCACAAAATAAGAGCTTAATCATTGGAGGGCTGTGAAATCTGCCCCTCCCCTTTACACCTCCCTGCAGTGCAGCGTATAATTCACACGCAACAAAGCACAGCTGCAGCTGTACACAGTGTCAAAAAAAGCACAGAATCACTCAGTGATCTGTAAGAATCTGATTCATGCTGTCTCTTTAAAATGCTGATTCCTCAGACCCTTCTTTCATTTTCTTTACCTCCTGCTATACCACTGACAACTTCTGACCTTGCCTTCCATTGGCAAACCAAACATTCTCTTTGGCAACAAATCTGAATTGTGCTTTTCAAGGCTGTTTTGCAGTACATCATTAACTATTTTGGTTGCTTGACATAGCAGGTCATCACTGTAATTATGTAAAGTTACTGTAAAAGTTGTCATAAATTAGCAGGTTTCATTTTAAGGTCGAAATAAGCTCCAAGTATATTCTGAAGTGCTACAGAGGAAGGGAAAAGAGTGAAAATAATATATGCACACAGTGTTATGTTGTTGTCATTGAAAAACTCTTATTTCATGGTAATTCACATGGTAATTGAGCTAGGAAATGCTTGTAGGGATATGCAGCTAATATTCAACAAGTGGTAATAAGATGTATTTACATTACTGCAGCATAAACTGTGCAAATGCAATTCTCTGGATGTCTCAAGGACATACTCACTCTGTGAGACAAACATCTAAATATAGTTTTCCAAAAGGTGCCAATAGAGAGGTATTTCTTCTGCTAGACATATTAAAGATGAATTACTTTTGGAACATATCCATTTAGTTATAAAACTACCCCATATCCCTATTTTGCCTTTTGAGGCCCCCAAGCAGAAAACCCTATATATGATAAGCCATCTGGAGATGTGTTATTAGAAAAATCATTACAGTAAGCTGTCCCTGATCCAGTTCACAGGTGTATAACTCAGTTAATTTCAGTGGCATTTTAACTAGTGGCAGGTTAGATACTTAACTTGCTCTTCCTAGTAGGAACATTTGTCTTGATAAGAGGAGTATGGTGTTGCCATTTTCTTTAAGTCACAGTCATGTGGCAATTTGAATATTTGCATCATACAAAAATAATTCATTCTTAAAGCTTTTCAGTCCCTAAGTCTGTATTTCCTAGCATATACATTTATGTGAGCAAATTACTGAAGATGCTGGATTTGTAATAACACAGGTAAAAGATATATTTAAATTATCTGACATGGTTTATAGTAGACCTTGCATAAAAAAATTAAACTTTGTTTTCTGATTTTCTTTTCCCAAAGAGTTTATTGAAATATCGTGTAAAGCCAACAAAGCCCAGTTAGCTTCTTCTGAACAGCTTTGTTAAAACCCTTACATCAATGAAAGAAAATTAAGATGAGTTGGAACAGGTATTGGTTAGGCAAAATTTACTCCATTCTTGGTCTTCCCTGGGAAAGAGAGGGTTAAAAATAGTATTGTGAGATATTTTAGTTGTTAAAATGAGTTAAGCCTCAATTCTACTTAAAAATATTTGAATACAAGAGGATAGGTCGGTGGCAGGGATTCAGCTGGCACAGATCAGAACAGCTCCAGTTAAATGACAGTATTTTTCCTCCTTCAAGGTTTCCAAACGTGCCCCTGAAAGGGAAATGGAATGTGTTGCAGTTTTTGCTCCCATCAATTTCTCTGAGAAACTTCAAAAGAGGATTAAGTCCTGGACCTAATGCAAAGGACACAGTCACTAGTTTCAGAGAGATTTTTAATGAGAAGTTCCAAATAAAAAATGCACTTTTTTTTTTTTTTTTGTCCCCAGCAATAATTGCCCACTGTTATAAACTGAAAATAAATAATATAGGAGAAATACAACCTGATACATATGAGGAATAGGGAGACAAATATGGTATTTGCATATACCATCACCCAATGGCAGAATCTTGGGTCCTGTTTGGGTTCTAGATGGAAAAGTAATAGGAAAAAAGGATTATTTAAGCACTCAGAATTTCCCTCTAGATGACCTCCTGAAAGAGTATATGCTTAGATTAGGAGGTACAGGAACATGTTGCCCAGAGAAATTGTGGATGCCCCATTCCTGGTCAAGGCCAGCCTGGATGGGACTTTGAGCAACCTGATCTAGTGGAAGGTGTTCCCTCCCATGTCACGGGTGTTTTAACTAGATTGTCTTTAAGGTCCCTTCCAACACAAACCATTCTATGATTAGGCCAAACATTATTCATCTAAACTTTGTGCTGATGATCACTTCTGGCCAAATACCTATTTGTGTCAGCAACAAAATTCTAGTGCTTGTGTAGTGTGAAAGATTTACCGTTGAAATATTAAGGAGCTATTTTAATCAGATTATAATCTCTCTGAAATTTGAAATTGACATTAGTTGCACTGTCTTCTATTGCCCCCTCATTCTTAACTTTCAGGGTTTCTTCTTTGCCTGAATGAAAGGGCTCTTTTATATATATATATGTATATGTATATATATATGTCTATACACACATATAATATATATTTTTAAATAAAGCACTTACTAGAATATATATTGATTGAACAGTTATTTTACAAATGTACTCTAACTATTTGCATGTAGAAAAATGTTTGATATACAAAAAGAGGGAAATTTTTCAAGCAGTTTCGATACCTCAGAGGTTTATCAGCCACACAGCATGATGCCTCTTCTTCCCTTCCAGCTTTTTAGCTCTTCCTTACACAAAAGTGAGCCTAGAGGAGCAAAAAACCCAGCTGTGGTACCGATTCATTTCCCAGACTGCACAGTTCAGAAAGTGTTCTGCCCATGGGTGCTAGCTCCACCTCTGGGACTGTCTGTTCCTCCCCTATGCAATGCAACATGACAGAAATCGAAGCCTGTATGATCCTGCTTTAAAATTTCATGTAGATTTTAAATTAATTCAATTAGCTTCATGAATAAGGTAACTAGATATAAAGCAAAATAAAGGTGACCCACCTGTGCAGCCAGAACTAAATTGCCCTTAAACATGTCCATCTGTATCTCTCAGAATGTGAGTTATACAGATAAGTTATTATAAATAAATAATCTGATATCCATGTTAATTATTATGATTTAATTATGGGGTCTTACTCCTTGCAGGCATATTTGTGAGTTATTTTTTTGTGTTGTCCCAGAGAACATTATTAATACACATCGAAGGACACAGTTTAGCCATGAATACTAATGACCCATTCAAAGTAAAGTTATGCATGTAATTCTGTGAAGCAGGAGGTTTCACTCATTAATTCCACTTAGAGCACCACTATAGTTATGTTGTCATTAGTTAAGAAATGCTACATTGTGTATGGAAGTGTTACTCTTCCATACTTGTTATAGCAATTTTTGATACGTAATTATCACTCTCAGATGTTTAATGTAGAAAGCACGTATTATACTAAAAAACCCACCATATACAGTATATTTGGAGTTGCTTTATAGCATTTATGAGTTGGTATTCAACATAGTAAGAAAGAAAATATCATTTTCAGCAGCAGTAAGATGAAATTCAGTCAATCTCTTCTAGAACGTAGAAGTAATTGGTGAAAAATTAATTAACTATTTAATCGGAAACTTTCATTAATTATATGTGCTTTAGCCAATTTCTAATGCAATTCTTTTATGTGACTTAAAAATTTGGAAGCAGGTGTCTCACAAGTGTTCTGGTTTGGCTGTCAGAGCAGCTTACTTTTTTTTGGTTGTAATCAAAAATCAAACCAAAACTGAATGTTTTCTAGATCCTTTTAGTGTGATACTTGACTTAGTATCAGCGGATCTACTCAAATGAATAAACATAGACAGCGAATGTAATTTGGGACACCCCAGGGATATTCCACCTAGCCTGCAGATGCTGCTGCAAGAAGGGAGCCTATTTAAAAAAAAGCCCTAGAGTATATTACCATGTCCCGCAGCCGTAGGGAGAAGGAGGAGAGAAGATCCAGCAGGCAGGAATTGTGCAGCAAGATTGATTGATTTAATTATTTTACAAACTCTTTTATAGACTTTTTCTTCATAGTCTAATTGGACAAGGATCAGCCACCCCTTGGAGGTGATTGGCTAAAATCCTAAAACATCCATTGTCAAAATATTTTTCTACTATACCATAAACAAGACTTCTCAAGGTTGCAGGTGTTTGGTTGTTTACAGAACTCTGCTACCGCTTCTGTGAGAGAGAAAAGTCTCTCAGGGACTTAGAAAACAGCAAGAAAATCCTTGCTAGCAGCATTTTTGTATCCACAGGAGCCCATGTTTCATAGGTCCATTCATTTTGGCTGCTCTGTGCACATCTCAGGCTATCCAGGATGTTTGGAATGGTGCTAGATGCCTGTGCTTAGGTTCACCAACTGCTTTCTAGGCATCAAACATGAGTAAGTTAGTTGTCCAGGCTTCCTGTGTCATTAAGTGAAAGCCAGGAGCACTTCCAGAGGACAATTTGTCTTTTACTAAAGTGGAAGTCTAAGATAAGATGGATGCCCATCAGTTATGTTGTACTGTAGTATGGTGTGGATAACAAACTTCCACTTAGACATGTCAGGCATGCACTGTGATTGGAGATGCCCCAGACTCCTCAGACACGGCCTAGGAAAAACCATGCCATTGAGAGCTAGCAGGTGCACCAGGATATCCTACAGAGACTTCTAAATTGTACTAAGCATCTGTGATTGCACAGGTGAACTTGAAAATGGCATTCAGGATGAGATTCAGGCACCTTAATATTTATGTCTGTGTTGTCTTCATTAGAATTAGTTATTTCAACTCCAGTATGCTCAGAGGTGATGCAGGGCTTAATGCTTTGCCTGGATGTAGAAACTTAGTGCCCTGTAAGACCCATAAGAATATCTGATACAGCCTTAGTAGAGACACATGCTCCTGTGAAATGGCATTTGGAGTCCAGGTCTCACATCCCAGGGCATCCTAAATGGGTGACTGAACCTACACCATTGACAATACCGACAGTGGTGTCGAGAGAGGTTTTCCCACAACCAACTGTGAGTATCATGGCTCAAATGAACATAACTTCTTATGTTTGGAAAACTGAATTGCAACTTTCACTGTCACTTTTTGATGAGATGAGTAATTCTAGGGGGCCGCCTACTGTATTAATCATGACAGGGCTCCAGAGACCATCATGGGAACTGAGACACCCTTTAGAACAACTGCTCTGTAGTCACCTAAATTTAGATACATAGTCATACAAGACCCTGAAAAAGGAAAAATAAACCAAGTTCTAGATGTTAGAGACTAAGATCTCATTTGGGGTGTTTTTAAATCATGGGTTAGTTCTATCTCACTCCAGTCTCTCTAACAAACTTTAGTCTAGAGTGAAAACTTGTGTATGTGTGTGGCTACAAACAATATCAACAACTCAAGTCACTGAAGAGACAAAGTGCTCTGGGCTTTCATTCACTTATGGATGACTTTTAAAACTTGTCAGTGTTGTCAAGCATCAGTAGGATGTTCTACCTGAGTAATCTGACTTAAAATGAGTCCTACATGTTTGGAAGTAATCTCTGCTTTAATCCAGCTAACACTGAGCTACTGTTCATTGATAGAAGGCACTGGTGTAGACAGGTGTATCCCTGTAGGAGTACTTTTCTTGAATTCATTAGTTTAGTGAGAAATCTCATAATTATTTTGAATCCTATTATGTTCTAATAGAAGGAGAGAAGTAGAGTTGCAACTGAATGATTTAAATCCTGTTTATGCTCAAGTTTCTTGGCAAATTGAAAGTGCTTGTAATAGAGAAAGAAGTCATTACCAAAAAGTGAGTTTTAGCAGGAATCTTTAAATGATAAAAGCTGTATCTTTGCCTTTGATGCACATGTGAACCTTCCACTGAAGTCAACTGGAACAGCATTCATACCTTCAGGATCTGGATTTGTTCATAATCCTCTGAATTTTAAATTCTCATTCCATTATATCAAGTAAGGGAGAGAGGATTAGTTGGCAGTATCTGAGAGCTTTAATTTTTTATGGGATTTGTACATCTAATAGAAAAGTAAATGAAAAATTGAGAATGCATTACTCATGAAGATGAGCATTTTAAAATGTGTCTTTTACAAACCTTGATTTTTGCATCAGGAATCTTCTCACTGTTTTTATCATTAACCAGTGGGTAGGAAAAAAAGAGATTAGACTTTCCAACAAAGGGAATCACTTTCCTTTAGATTGAATATACACAGACAGGGTTCACAAAATCTACATGTTCACATTTTGCTGTTGGCCATATGCAGAGGAGAGCCTATTGTTCTGAATTGCAGGCTGCTTGAATTTCCCTTATCACTACTTTGATGAGCAACATGATAGTTTTACAATATTTTATTGTTTATCCATAACAGTTTGTTTGAATATAGGCTTTTTAGAATGTCAAATATGTAGAAGATAATAGCACGCTACAGAAGAACTTAGCATGATACTCTGCTAGATCATTACCCTGTAGAATTATCAGCAATAGTTTAAATGTCCTGTCTCCCACAGACAATTCAAGTAAAACTTCCATTGCTAGTCAATTAATGTATTTTCCACTTATTTAAAAAAGTCTATTGTTTCAAACATGTTTAATCATGGACATGTGACACTAGAATTCAAAATTTCTGGTTCCTTAATGTAGGGGTAAATGGATTGAAAGAGCATAGGATTTATTAAGTTACCTGGTTGCAAACTATTTGTGTATCTGTATAAAAGAAATAAGAGATAACAGGGAAAATGAAAGATTAAGCACACAAACACACTGGCAGTCATATGAAGAAGGTGGTATTGGAAACAGCAGTGAAGACTAGAATTCTTTGGTTGCTGCCTGATGGGTCACTGAAGGATTTGCTCAGGCACAATCTTTCAGAGGGCTGCAGGAGAAGAACAAAGTGGACAAGCTTCTGAGTGGGGGAAGGCCTGCACACAGGGAGAGGGGGCCCAGGGTTTGGGCATGGGCATTACACAGAATTAGAGACTGTGCTGATATTCAAGGCCATTATTACTGTGGGTATGGATGTGGAAAGTGAATTGGGGAACTGTCTTGTGAATTCTCCCTGAATTTGGATAGTATGTGTGTGGGGCTTGTTTTCATTAGCAAACCTTAATCTTGATCAGGCAGAGGAGAGCAACACGATATGGCTCTCTGTATCTCTGTTTTCTGTGAGTTTTCACAGTGGTACATATGCATGCTGCTAAAGACAACAGTCTGCATGGCCAGCGGCATTAGCGTGCATGTGTGTGCCCAGCCTCTCTGGAATGCTCACTGAGTGCTGCTGCTGGCTGGACCCCTACATGGGCACAGCAGCAGCAGCACCCTCACCTGCTGGGATGGAGAGACCCTCAGGTGCTGAGACATCCTGGCTGGACTGCAGTGGCCAGGAGGAAATACCTTCCATATCCTGGAGACTGCTCCCTTCGCATCCTTAACACTCAGCATCTTCATCAGTTCTGCCTTGTATACCCCGTTCAAGTTTGTTGAAATTGGCCTTAAAAAACCATAAAATACTTTTACTACTACAAATGGAACTAGAAAGCCTGGTGCAAACTAAACTGACAGTTTTTGGTTTTGAGGGCTTTATTTTTCATTTTGGAGTTTGGAGACCTTGATGGATGCAAGTCTTTTATCATGCCATCTGATAGAAAAAGGAAGAAAGAAAAAACAAAGAAAATCAAAGCAATGATTTGACCACTTTCCAACAAAAAAACCTCTCTGAAAGTGGCAATAGTTACCATCTGTCAAAACTTAGAAAATGCTAAAAATTAAAAAGAAAAAATGAAATTGACAATTTAATAGATTAAGCTATTAAAAAAACCAACCCTCTTACTTCTTAAAATCTGAGTAGAGATTTTTTTCTTAAAATACACATTTCTTTGAGGGGAAAATAAATCCAACCCAATTAAATCCCAAATAATAAAAGGCAAACCTTTGCAGAATTTAATAGTTCTGATTTGCAGATGTTGAAAGAAAATTCTACTCATGGAAGTGTAATTTTTTTTCTTATACTGATATTTTGCTTATTCTCTAATCATCTTCTGCCAGCAGATATCAAAGATGGAATACAGATGAATGTTTCTTCTGTTCTTACATTAAATAACTTATTTCTGGACTTGCCACTCTTGAGTTAAACAGCTATTGAGGTCCTGTTAAAACTACAACATCAAGCTGTTTGGACTGAAACTAGAACAGAATACCATTGGTCAGGACAGTTCTTCCTTACCATGCTGACTTGTAAAATGTTTTTTGAGCTATTCACATCATTGTACACAGCTTGCGCAAGCCCAGGAAAAAAAGTTACTAGGCATTGTAGGGTCAGGTCCAGATCAAATGAGGCATTTAAACTCCTCGCATCTATTTTGTTCTTTAATTGCCCAGTTAAACAGCTAGGAACCTAAATATGGGCTAGAACAATAATTTATCAACTGGTTTTGATTCTGCACTGTGATACAAACTCTTCCTCAATAAAGGCCAAAATTGTTTTGTCATGAAACTGTGGGTAATTAGGATGCTACCAGTTGTCTAGACAGTCACAGCTGCCCTGAAACCACTCTTGGAAATAATTAAAATTGATGACCTTAAGCCTTTTGATGATCTTTGCCACAAGGGAGCATCAACTCTTACAGTCTACTCGACTCTATATGCTCTCATCACGAAAGATTCTTAATAAAAGCCAAGGAGCTGGCTTTATTAGTTACTCAGTGTTATTAGCAATGTGTTTCACATTACTAATTTTGAATTCACTAAGTAGCAGTGCTTTTTCCTTTTTTTGTCTCCCAGCACAATTGCATTTGAAGTCTCTACATGATAATGATATAAAAGCTAAGGAGCTTTCGGTATAGACTGAGCCTACTGCGTCATACCCTGAATTACTCACAATTTGCCTGTGGAGTGTGTGAGTATAAAGGCAATAATCCACTGTTGCTCCCAGGCCAGACTAATCTACGCTTCCACAAAAGCTGAAAAAATTGTGGGGCAGCAAGAAAGGGGAAGAAATTTCAACCTTAACTCATGGCTTTAGCAGAGCGTCTGCTCTTATACTGGCAGCAATGTCAACCAAAGCAGAGCCACAGAGTGCTCAAATTTCAAAATTGCTCACAAATTCTCACTGAGACATTTGTCTTGTTACTAGACAAATATTTCCCCCCTTTACTCTTTGTTCCCTTTTTTATGCAAGTCAAATTGCTGCTGATCTTTGTGCTGGAGGTTTGAGGACAGGGTATGAGAACTGGAATGGGGAAAAAAGGGCTGCAGCACAGCCCAGTGGGCCCCTGTCACCACTTTCCAGTACTTGTTATCAAGAAGAGTGAACCAGATTTAGCAAGATGATCAGCACAGGCCAGACTCTGCCCTTTAACACAATGATGAATCTACACAAATTCAGTGCCACTGATTAGATTTATACCTGTGGAAATCAAGTACTCTGTTTTGGTCCTCTAGAGCTTTCTGATTCTCCTAGTGTTAGGGCACTATATTGAACAACCCCAGGCACCCTCAGCAATGCTCCTGCTATCCTGTCACTTCCACAGCTGTTAGGAAGTCAAAAAGAAGCCTTCTGGGTACGTCTTTTGTAAACACCTTGAAACAAAGTACATTGAACTTTGTCAAAAAAACAGTTGAGTGAGTAGGAAAATGTCTGTGAGTGTCAAATGCCATCAGATTTCGAAGCTAATATTCATTGCTGAAATGAGACTGCAACAAGCACTTTGATTCTTTGAATGCCACCTGACAACTTTTCTTTAATATGATGGTTTTTGTCTGTCTAAGATGTGGCATGCATTGCTGTTATAAACAAATTATAACAATTTCTGCTCTATTTCCAACAGTTGAAATATATGCCACTGATTTTTCCCTCTCTTACTTAAGGTGTCTCAATGGCTTATCTCCTCGGCTGTCTTTGCCACAGTCAGAGCAACTTCTAAGCCAAGTACTATCCAAGCTTTGCACAAAGAATTAGAAGTTAGCTGTGAATCCTGTAACTTGACTAGCTTACTGAGGTCTGATGACCAGTCTTCGTGCATCCAGGGTTAAATTATACCTCTGGAGAAGGTGATGCTGTTATTGAAAAATTGATTACTTAGCTAGACAAATTTATGATCTTCCAGAAAAAGCATTAATCACCAAGACACACTAAAAACAGTGGATTTGAAGACAATGGCAAAAGTTTACATCTAAATATAGGGCTAAACAATTATTTCTCTTTCCATAAGGTTGAAGAGCAAATATGAATGTCATTTCAGATAAGCTCGATCACTATTCAGGAGCTTATAGTTGTGGATAGTAGGCTGTGCATTAGCATCATAAAAAGGTTTCATTGCTACTCTGAGGATGCAGTGTGTCTTGCTGCAATGGGTTAGGTGATTTACTATCTTTTAAAAACAAAAACATAACCTCCTTGGGCAAGACCAGGCACAAGAGATGGTTCTGTTCCCATCTGACAGAAAGGAGCAATGCCCACAGCAAAGCATGTTTGTAACAGCTTGTTAACAAGTGAACTGCAGTAGTTTGTGATACTGTTTAGAAAACAGGGAGATTTTACTGTATGTTCTGACTATGGAGAACTTAGTCAGTGAGTATTAATTTATTTTGAGTGGGAAAGAGGCTACAGGATGCAGAACTAATTACCAAATACCTAAAGAGGGTAACAACTGATCAAGTTACAGGTAATTAATTAGCATCTATTTGATTGCCATCTCTAAAGACTATTTTTATAGTACAAAACAAGTAACAGATTGTTTTTACATGTAGTCAGCTGTTAAATCATCAGAAAATTTTCTTTACAGTGCAAGTGGTTAGCTTTTTCTTTTTACTATTAAAAAAAAAAGGGGAAAAAATGGTGTACTATAAATGGATCCAAAAGTGACATTACACCTTTGTAGTGTTCAGAATGGTTAGTGTCAGTGTTTTATAAAATGATTGTTTTGTGTTTGCTTTTTTTTTCTTTCTCTTTTGTCAAAGGACAATTTGATGGGTTAGGCTTTATATATCCTCTTTTCCTTCTAAAAAGAAACAGGAAACATAGCATTTAGTTTTGAAAGAGACTAAAATGAAAGTATTTTGTGGCAGATGGGATTTTTATGAGCTGTTTGTCACTATATACCAGTCTTGTTAAGGAGAAATCGTTTTCTGCTTCATTACACTAAGATAGCTCTGTTTAGGGTTCCACTCAGCTGTGAAATTACTTTAAAACTTCTATAAGGAATGGAGATGGGATTTCTTATAAAAAAAAAGATTGCTAACACAGTATAAGGAATAGAAATAAAATGGTCAAACACACTTTTTTTAGAAGCAGAGGGGAGTATAGAAATGTTGCATTGCATACTTACACTTAATCTGCTGGTTTAAGATAAAAAGAAGCTCCAGAGTACCATTTTTTTCTACACCTACAAAAGGCAACGTTCACATTAGTCTACGTATAAAGACTAAACAGATATGAGGGGAAAAAATCAAAACAACATTGGATTCTTTATGCTGCTTTTGAGGCAGATAAAGTACAAACAAAACAATTAGATGCACACAGATATAAGTATAAAAATACTGGGCCAGATCCTCATTTGCCATCCATCCATGGACCCTGGAAGGATTATGCTGTTCTTATGCTTTTCTCGAGTGTAAGCTCTGAATCTTTAGACCTTTGTCCTGGAAAATTACAATTTAACATATTCCCCATAACCTCTCATTGTGGTAATTCTTCACTGTGACTATGTTTCAGTCCCTCTTTTCCATGTTATTTCTCTTTCACTCTTATTTTAATGCCACATCAAGCATTTATTCTATATATGAACTTTATATAATCTGCAATATAGCCCATTTATTCTTAGTGTATCTTGTCATGCTTTTGTGGAAAGTTCATCAGGAAAGAGACTTGCCACAAGGTAAAGCTGGGTTGCAAGGACATGTTGACCGATCTACAGTCAGGGGTCAAAAACCACCTAGTGGGCAGCTCTTCTTTGTCCTGCCCTGCTTGTACTGGTGTGGACTCAAAATTTTGGTGTATGCTCATGTAGAAAAGGTTGATCCCTGTCAGGCCCTCACTCTCTATGTATGTTTTAAAAGTTAGTAAATGCAAGTGTCTGACCCTAACTGCATATCCACAGTCCTCGCGTCAGCTTCTGGGAATGGTCTATCCTCTCAGCAGCGGGAAGCTTTCCCTTAACCTTCATGACCATTGTCAAGCTCTCTCCTGCTAATTTTACATGGGCTGTGTGGAAAGACACAGTCTCTGACTTTCCTCTGCTTTCTACCAATGGGCAAAACAGAAAGGAATTTACACCTGCTGTAAGAGTGTTGCACACCACAGTGTTCTGGGAATGATTGCACCTGGAGAAGCCCAAATGATCTGTTTCATCACTGTCAGTCACTCCCAACCTTCTACTTCAACTGAGACAACCTTCACCAGTGTTGTATTTCCCTCGGGCCTCCTCAACAGGAGAATTTCTAAACTTTTGGATTCTACATCTACTTCGCCATATTCCACAGAGCACTTCCTTAATGTTGGAAAATCTCAACAGGACGTCCATATACGAGGTAATCACACCAGACTCTATTATAACTAATGGATAAAATAGGCACTCAACGCTGTTATTTGTCTACCTTTGAGTGACAACTTTTTTGGATGAAATATGGTCAACAGACAGATTAAGCCCTTCTGAAAAAGAAGGCAGTAGCTGATGAATATTGATGAGCACATTCCCATTGCATTACCCCAAGTTTTATAAAGAATAAAATAAGTGTTTATTCTGGACAAGAACATTTAAACAGGGGCAACTTGTGCTTTTGGAATTTTTATGTCGAAAACCTGGGTACATATTGTCTTCATGCATATGCATTTACAGAAGTGATATGAGTAGGAATTAACTTCTAATCTTTTGAAGGGCCTTGTCTTTTAGATTTACTTGTATGTTCTTCTTACCAATTCAAAAAAATTTTTATCTCCTGATCATGTTTGCCATGGAGAACTGATTATTTTAAAGTGTGTTAATTAGGTGTTAAATTTGCGACTTGAATTCACCTGACTTGTGCATGAGTCTTTGTGAGTCAGATGTATGTTCTATGAAACATTTTTATCATTACTGAAGCTGCACACTTAGTTCAGAAGATCAGTATCACTAACTGCACTTTTTTTTTGCCGGTTTCATGTTGTCTATGTCAAATCTTCTTTGTTTTGTTAAGTCTGAGTTTCTGACTAATTCAAATCTCCCAATACTAAATTGATGTACCCTTTCCTAAAAGCTCTTTTAATGTTTGACTCATACATTCAGTATTTTTACAGCTTCTATTAATAACACTATAGAAGCAAATTGCAAGTGAGATTAATTTATGATTAAGTTATGATTCCCAAAGAATTGCACAGTGAATTACTTCACACTCACATTGTAACTTTGGATCAGCTTTCTGAAGGTGCATTAGCACAGAGGTGTGATCACAAGCACTGCTCTCTGTACTTACAGCTTTTTAAGTACTTGTGTACTTAAAATTGCTTAGCTCTTCACACCTGGGGACTGAAACACAGCTGTTACAAGCTTCTTTGACTCTTTGACTCAGTGTTACTCTTACAGTATATATTTTTATAGATAGGTTTTTAAAGAGCTGCAAACCCTTAGCATAGCCTGAGAGTAGCATTTTAATAATCTTCTAAACCTCCTCAGGTCTCTTACACAGCACACCAAGAATTGTTGTATTTGGGAATGACTGCCAAAATCCAGATCACACCATGGATAATATACGGTCTGTCAAGACTTGTGAGCATTAATATAAACTGTCTTGATATAGAAAGGCAGGCTCATAGTAATTGTATCTCTAATCACCAAGGAGGAATTACAGTGATAATAAGGAGCCTTCTACAGCATCTCTTGATCTCTTACCTGGAGTTTGCCTTGTAATGAGAGATTTATTTCCTACAGCTCTTCATTCCCCAGTGAACCCTGGAGAAGAGGTGAACAAAATAATATGAAAATGCCTACTCTGGCATGACTTGTGTGCAATGCACAGGATATTATTGTTCCAGGCTGTGATTCCCTCTTAACTCTACAGGCCTTGTATATCTTTGAGTTATATGTGGAATGGCCATGAATGCCAGTGTACCAAGACTGTGGAAAGTACTTGATCCCGTAAATTATATTTAAATATGCAAGTTTAGTAATTCAAATGTTCTTAAGACAAATGTGGTCATTCACAAAGACATGGACTCATTTAATCTAAATTTAGATCTAACTAATAATCAGATTGGAGATCTATTTTTTTTAAAAGGTCACTGGATTGAAATTCTATGATAATACAACCTAACAGCTGGAAATTGAGAGGAAGAATAAAAAGAAGAGGTATTCAAATAGGTCATCTGCATTATTTTTTTACAATCTAAGAAGACAACAACTTTAGTTGTGCATGGGAAGTGCAGGGATTGATGCTTACTACTAATACAGTTACACTTAAAAGTACTGTAACCTTCTCTAGTATGTGAGAAGAAAACCAAATTATTGAGCACAGGCTTTTTTGTCCAAGTGAACTAAAATTAGAAAAGACAAAATAAGTAGTACAAAAGGGTAGAAAAATTTAATTTTAACTGCTTCTTGAGCTATTGAAATCAAAATAGGTCCTACCTTAGACACATTTAACAGTCTGAAATTAGAGTCTTAACTGATAGAAAAAGACATAACTCTGTGACACCCAGAGGCAGCTTATCTAAGATGAGAATCTGTTTTACAATATTTTTCTCAAATGATGTCCCTAAGCTATTAACATGACTAAAAGAGAAGTCAAAATCTGTCCTTTGGCCAGCAATTATGACCTGATGTGTAGCACACTAACTAAAGCCATATTTCAAACTGAACGTACTTACAAACTGTGAAAAGGCTTGAGAATCCAATTAAGGAAACTTTAAATGACTAAACTCACAATTTGAAAATAAAGAAGCAGTTGGTTTGCTTGCCTACAGAGAATTTTCAGGCAGATTTTATGACGAGGAAGCTCAAGTACTCCAGGCTTAGTGACAGCTAAATCCTACAATATGCTACATTTGGCAGTAGCTCTTAGAAGAGATGTATGTATCTCCTTTCCCTGTTAAAGATAGGTGTTATGTCTTCAGTATTACTGGTGCTGAGTATAAAAGTTTCCATCATAAAGATGAAGAACTAGATAGTTACTCTCAGGTGGCTCTACTAGGTAGGTTTTTATCATCTTGCTATACTTCAGGATGTCAGGCATTTCTTTATTTCAAAAAATTTAGAAGGATAAAACTCACAAGACAGGAAATTAGAATTAAAGGAACCAACCAAACTTTTGAGCAAATCTATTTTCCTTGCCTCCCTGTATCAGTTCACCTGTTTCTCTGCTTCTTTCTTTCTTCATGCTCTAAAGTTCTCAAAGCCTTTCTGTGGTGTTTAGCGGGAATGACTGAGTTGGTTTGTTGTTTTGGTTTTGTTTTTTTTTCCCCAAAGTGATGGATTTTTGTCTTGGGATGTTACAGCTATAGATTTTTGAGATTAAAAATCAAAATCT
Organism: Corvus brachyrhynchos; assembly: GCF_000691975.1. Classification (NCBI taxonomy): domain Eukaryota; kingdom Metazoa; phylum Chordata; class Aves; order Passeriformes; family Corvidae; genus Corvus; species Corvus brachyrhynchos. The sequence continues at coordinate 7,267,469 of NW_008237919.1, read as the reverse complement.
TCTCTTTAAATGCTATAGGTCAGTCATTTATTCCCCCTATTCAGATAGTTTCCTAGGGCTAGAAGGGCTCTCCCTGTCTTCCATAAGAGCAGCAGCATTTACGAATGGGTCACAGAGCATACATTTGTTGGGAATTGGCAACTTCTGGAAAGACATATGCATTTCCATAATTTTTTATTACTTTTCAGAAGATAATTCCACAAGGAGTTTATAAATTACCACTTAGAAGACCCTGATCATTAACTAACTGCTGTTAGCAGGTGTTCACACTGAGACGGAATCTTCAATGAAGATTTTGTTTAAGTAATGACTCTTAAATGTGGGAGCAAGGTCCACTCTGTTAAACGACATAAAAATATTGCTCAGAGAGCAGTTCTAAAAGAAAACTGAAGTGCCTAAGGGTTTTTGAAGTGCAAAGGACTTCTGAATCCAGAGGTCTTCTTACTCGCCATTCTATAATCTCTTTAGTGAACACAAACATGATTTTTTTATCTGAAACTTCCCTACATTCTTTTTGTAGTTGCCCACCATTACCTTAGGCAAGCTGCTAGCTGCCTCAGCTTCAGAGAGTTGCATAAATGAAGTCTGGGGGTGACTGAAGCCCATGAGGAACCTGATCTAATACAGATCCACTAAGGTACAGTTCATCACAAGTAGTACCCTTGTCATGGGCCTTGAAGCTTGGGGAAAAGCAAGGACCTATTCAGACTCAAAGTGACTCAACTCATTTTTCACAAATATGGTACTCTAGTGCCATTCTAGTGACTTGGAATATTCCACCTCTCCTCTAGCCACCTCCCTGGACAGCCACAGCTACCTCAAACCCCATCTCGTCCCTACCTCGTGCACATCTTGTACACCACAGGCAGTGTTATCTCACTGTAAGGAGATGTGGAGACAGGGCTCTTAGTGGTGGACTTGTCAGTGTTACATTTACAGTTGGACTTGATTATCTTAATGGTCTTTTGCAACATAAATGATCCTAATATTCTATGATTCTATGACTTGAATACATACATTTGGACACCAACTCCTGCCCTAAATTACCAACCTTGCTGTTGAAATATTTTCCTTTTTTTAATACACGTCCTTCATTCTTTATTCTCTCTCATTGATTTGGTGACCTCTTTTTTTTCTCTTTTTCTTTTTTCAATCTCTTGGATAAATTTTTAGTTAGGAGATGGCGTATTTTCTAAATTCACAAGCGTCATACACCTTTGATCAGTTTCTGATCAGACAACAACATGCTCAGACAACATCTGCTATAAAGGATTTATAGGAAAGAAAGAGGACACAACATAGAAAGTGTTGTGTAGAAAATGTAAACATAAATGCACAAAGAGGTATTTATTTAAGGAGGTAGCGGCCTTCAGTTGTAAGAGATAGCTGGGCAAAAGAGTGGGACTTCCCAAATTTTTTGAGAAAGGATGAATAGTTATCAAAACTGAAACTGAAGTAAAGCAAATGTAGTATTTGTCTATATACTGAAAGCCACAGGTGTCAGTTGACACTGAAGATAAGCAGCTTGGAACACAAGTGTACAGCCCATGAATATGTTTCTGTGAGTGGGCGAAAATGAGTGAAATACATAACACTTACTCTAGGACACTGAAAACCTGTTGTCTCCACTGTCTCTGCAGGCCTTACTGTTTGCTGTCCTGCCCTGGCTGGACTGCAGCAATGGCAGCTTTACTATTTACCTTTTTTTTTCTCTCGTAGGTATGGGTGACACCAGCTTGCTATTCTCAGCCACAAGGCAGGGACTACTGCTTTCTTCTGTATACCAGATAAACAAGCTGAGACTCAAGTCTATTGTGGGGAAAAGTTTTGAGCATGGATAGTAAAGGGATTTAGACTAAAATAATTGACTCTTCTTCAAGCATAAGCAGTAAGTGCTGGGGATTAGTGTTCTTTTTTTATTTTTTTTCCTTTTCGATTTGTCTCTTGGTGTCAGTGTGTTTCTTATTTAATTAATACCACAGACAGTAAATCATTTCCTTGTTTCCAAATTGTGACAGCTTTAGACACTTTTAGAATAAGAGCTGTTGTAGTGTGAAAGAAAATCCAAACAAATATATGCTTCAAAATGATTATTTCACCCTAGAGACTTAATTTCTACAAAACAGATTACTGGAATACAGTAAAATTCCCATTAAAACATAAGTCATCAATTTTCTGTTGAGTGAAGCATAACTTAAATTATGAGGATTTAATTATAGTAATGATTATACTGTTGGGGTTGAAAGGTGATTCATTTTCTGAGCTTGATTTTTTTTTTTTGTGTTTCCTTTTCTGTATTTCTCATTAGATTCACTCCATATGTTCCCAAAAATCTTTCTTTTACAAGAGGAACTGAGCCACTCCATAACCATGTCTTTGTTTTCCCAGAAGCTGGTTGAATTTTAAAGGTGATCAAATAAGACATTTTTGAAATACAGAGCATGGCTCTGGTTAGTGCAGTAGCTCTCACTTGGCACCTAGGGATCTGCAGAGATTCTTCCACAATGGTTTAGCACTCAAGAGTGCCATTTTGAAAACACTTCCTGCCTAGAGATTTCCCTGCCACAGGAGCCTGCTGCCTCCAGCTTCCTTCTTCCCCCCAGCTGATTCTTGTCTGGAGACTGATTGGCAGCTTCACTGTGGTTTCTCAGTGCTTTTAACTTGCTTATTCATGATATGGAACATCCTCTGACATTATCACAATGTTTCTTCTAGTGCTGTCTCCTAATCAAAAACTCCTTTTACTTTATTCAAAAATTCAAAATTCTTTGGTTTGATAAGCTATTCTGAGCCTGGCTATAAGAATATAAGGTAAAAAAGGATCTAACAATGGGCCTTATGTGTCCCTTAAGCCTGCTTGATGCTTTTATCACAATTTGTAAGCGGTGTTGCAAATTCATTTGACTGTATGTCATAAAAACCTGATGCTGTGTATATCAGTTTGCAGTAGTTTAAAAAAAAAATTATTATGTAACTTGAAATAACCAGTAATATCTATGTACTGAACCAGCAAACGAAAAAATCTACAGGCAACTGGATCCATTTCAATGTTTGCAATGTATCAACTACGTTTGTCTTGCAGCTGCAGTCCTAATCTCAGTACAAAAATAGACTATTGGGATCTAAAATCGTGTGCAAGCAAAAGGTAATTCAAATAAACTAAAGAGTATGTCAAGAAAAACAAACAGCTGTACCTAAAGAGTTGTTATAGCACGTATTTAGAATAAATTGTTTGATCTTCTGGTCAACAAACCTGATCAATTTTCTACCATTCGTCACCTCACCTGACTTTACAAGAAATATAGTTGGTACCTTGATAATGTGTTTATGGCACTATTACTCTCCAGACCTCTCTAGATAAACACCTAAATGAAATGAGAATTTCCAGGTGTTATGAAATTATAGGCAAACATCATCACTTCTACATGTGAAGAGTAGCACATAAAAAGGTATTGTCATACAAAGGAAAAATACAAAATAGGAGATATTCATCATTTGCTTGTAGTACCTTGAGGATATATTGCCCTTTTGGCAATATATAAATATATAACTCTCATGTCTCTATCAAGGCAAGTTTTTGAATGCATAGAATCCATAAGTCCGTTTTTTCACGTTTCTTTATTATACCTGACATGTTTCATAGTGTTCATCTCTTCCATAATTCCACTGATGCTCTTTTACTGCATGTCTCAATAAATTTGTCTCATCCACATACCATCTACAACTGCAGCAGTAAAAGCTGTCAGTGGCTGAGGAAATGTGCCTTCTATAAATAGCAGTTATATCTCACTTTTCTTCTCCTACATTATCTAAAACTTTTTTTATTCTCTGCCACAGCACATTGTTTATTAATGCCAAAATTACAATATTCTATTTGACAGAGTAGTTAACACTGGCACTTTTATAATGGAAAAACAAACTTAATTAATATGTCATTCTGTCTGTTGAACGTGGTGTGCAGCTTTGTAACCTTGTTGTGATTGGAATATCTTAGGAAAGGCAAAAATAAACTGTATGCAATAAAGTTCAATTGCATTATTTGTATGTTTAATTGGCAGAGGAATAAACTCAGATACCAGAAAGAATTTTAACTAGGAATTTTAGTTCATTTTCTATTTTTAAATTATTTCAGTCTATTTCAATTCTGAACTACTTCAACTCTGGAGACTGATTTGTTAGGGGAAATTTTACACAACCAAGAGTAAGGAAAAGAATGGTAAAGATGAGACTGTACCTTAGTCCTGCTAATTTAAGGATCATAAAACTAAATAGAAACTATATGTTCACATGTGTGAGAGTGTATTGTCAAAACTTCACCACCTCTTCCATATAATCTTAGTTTTGCAGAAAAGAATATTAAATTGTGCTAGTAGTTTTTCCTCACAGTAACTTTTTTTCCTCACACGCATTTATCTCTATTTTTATCCTTGATTAGATGATCTAATCTAGAGGCATGTATTAAGGTGCATTTTATGCCTTCTGTATTATTACAAAGATAAATATTGCATAGTGTAAGTTCTTAGTTTAGCCTGAACAAGATAAATTCTTAATTTTAAATCTGGAAAAAATCCCTCAGGTTGTCTTCTATACTAGAGAGACAACAAGACTGAGTGAGTTGGAACTACTTAATGAACAATGTACTTGCCAGATCTTTATAATAATGTTTGACATATTAAGAAATAGTTTTTTCAATTTTCATGAATTTCATGAACAAAATGGTCTATGCCATTATGCGTATGTCTAGGAATAGTTTTTTTATTTATATAACTTTTATAGGAAGTCCTCATGCACTTTGCTCTATGTAACAGTAAAAAGCATTCACTGCATTCACCATAAATTACATAATATTTTACTTCTCATCATTTTTCTGAGGTTCTATTTCTCATAGTATGAACAACCTTGCAAGCACTCTGCAGTGACAATGTAAATGTTAGTATTGAATGCCTTTTCTTCTCCATTCTGTCACTCAGCACTTCAGTGCTTCAAATATTTATACTGAAATATGTCACATCTACTGGGCAAGAAGAGGTATTTTTGACATATTTCAACATTGCCTGCTCAAGTACATTTTTATGAGTATAAGAAAACTGAAATTAAGCAAAAGTTTCAATTTATTTTTGCATTTCTATCTCAGGAATTTGTATAAATGTTTGAGCATACTAAGAAGATGTGGGTTCTGTATCACTGAATGCAGGCATATGGGTAAACAGCAGCGGAGGAAATGTTTTTCCCTACGGTCTCTCTTTTGCAAACTCTAATCCCAGGAGAAATCTTGAACAATAGTAACAGGGTCTATGTGGATGAGAGAAAGAATGCATTTGCTGAATGCCCATAGCACAGACCAGCTAGATATTTTCAGTCAACACAACTCATGGTCTCTCATCCTTGTCATACCAGCCAGTCTGGTCAGGTGATAGCAATATAGAGGAACTAAGAGCATTGACAAATTCTTGTCATCAGTGTACTGCAGAGGAACACAGAAAAGATGAGAAATCCCATGTAGTAAGGGAACATTAAAAAATACTAAACATTAAAATTCCCTAAATGAAATATCAGCCTGTCTGTCTAGCATTTTATTTTTATATCAATCTGTTTACTTTTTATACCAATTTAACATTTCCATGTTATTTTGGTTTAATTAAACAAGCTAATATCTAAAGATACAGGAAATATTTTTAAGCTTCTCCATGCAATCCACTCTGCACCAGCTGGCCTCAAATCCAGATAATACTTACTAACACTTTAAATTTATTATATAGGTTTATTCTGAATGAATCAGAGGGCTCTGTGATTGCTTTATGCTTCATAATTTCTGAACACATTAAAAAATATCTCAAGAAGAGGAATGGAGACTTCAGAAGCTCCACTAGAATCAGAACTCTTTGAAAACCACTGAAGTAGGTTGAAACAAAGCTTAATTTCCGTATCTCCAAGCCACAAGAGACAGTAAAAAAGAAACAAAGCAGAAAACAGCTTACTTTCTGGCAGTAGTAAGTTTTTTAGCACTAGATAGTTACCCTTTTATAAATTCACTCAACTAATTCAGAAAATGTTAACTATCAAACAATATTATTTCAGGCATGAAGAGAACTGTACCAAAAAAAAAATTTTTTTAGATTGACTGTACCAGAGTTTTTTAGATCACTAAGTGCTTCTTTAGGATTTGAGTTAAATACTTACATGCCAGAGCTTTATACAGTTGTTTCAAAAAGATGTCCGTGCCTTGAATTTTGTAAAAGTTCTTGCAGATTTCTCACAGTCCTACAATTAAGTAGGAACACATTGTCTTGAAGTTAAGGTAACTCAGGAATGGGAAAATAGAGAAAGAGATTTTCTCGAGCAAATGGCAAGTTCACTGAAAATTGAAGGTTTGGAACATCTGAAACTGTTCACAAAATCAAGTCAAACGTACCAACATATTGTTTCAGATAATTAAAAACACAGACAGTAAGTAATAAAATGTATTAAACTCTGAATATTTTTCCTGATCCTTATTTAGTTTTGCCTTGCACAAGGCTCAAAGAAAGAGATAACTCATGAAGAGCCTTAGACTTTTGATTGCTCTACTCTTATGGTCCAAAGACAACCTACATCCAAATACAGTTTTGCAGGTATCACACCCTATTTTGATGAGCTTGGACTACCATACATGACATATGTGAAATGCCTAATTTTAAGAGGGGGCACTATGTACACTGAGCAGACTGACATCCTAGAGAGTTCTCGGACTATTAGCCCACCTTTCAGAAGACCTGAAATTGTCAATCTAATATGACTGAGTAGATTCAGTCAACAAAAGTGTTTCTCATTATTTTTTATTTCCTATTGCAAATTTTGGCCAAATTTTAATATCACATTCTGAGGACTGAATCACTCAACTCATATATTGCAAGACATATATTTAATATAAAAATAAATTTGCAATGTTGCATACCACTCTGAGTTTTTATAGCTAGGCACTTTGTAGGAGATTGACTGATAATTTCAAGCCCTCCCTCAGCATACAATTTAGTAGTGCATTGTATGATGTCTTCCCTCATTAGAAAAGGAGAGGGAAAACAAGTAGAGCAAGCAAAAAATATGACTTTCATTTGCAATCGAGGCTCAAGTAATTATGTTTACAGCATGAATTTTAAAATTTTCCTGCTACTCAAAACTTTAGTCTGCTTTTAATTAAGATTTGCATGTTGGTTGAAAAAATAAAGCATATTTGCATAGAAATAAGTGTGGCGGACTGAAATCTTAATTTAAAGTAATTTTAATCACTTTCCTGGACTGATAATTATTTCTAGTTGATCCATTTGAAGTGATTCCTTGCAGCAGTTTAATATATTCACACCAATTGAAGTTTTCCGTGGGACTGAGAGATCATGTGCACGTGATATCTCTGGGAGGGGGAAAAACCATATTTTTTATCATAGCCTAACAATCAAAAGAAATTGTTAGTCCGTCTTGCTTGAGCTCCAACAAAATAACATTATAATTACTTGTAGCTCTAGGTAAGGTAAATATTTGATGTTACAGTGGTGAATCAGTTTTAGTGATACACAAGTCAGCTGATGATAGATATGCTCTGAGCCTTAGCCTTTAATGGTACCATAGATATTAATAAGAAAGGCAAGGTCAATTCTACTGCATCTGCTGTTGTTGCTTCATGCTACAGGCAGATAACCTGGGAGACAGAACCAGCAGAACATCCAGCTAATGAACTCCCTTGAGACTGATGCTTTTCATAAGCTGAAAAACAGAAGACTGCTATTAGCAAGCTCAGCGCTGCAAAAATAGTTAAGAATATATTTTGCTGCTAAAATGTCCTTAAAAGGTGATAAAACTAATGCTCTTCAATGCAAAAAACCTGTACCGTGTTCTAATTATACCTATAATTCTTTTGCAAGCTGAATACACTGAACAAAAACTGGATTTCATCAGATTTCTTATGAGTGTTACTTTATATTTGCTTCCTCCTGAAATTTTCTAAGAAACACAAAAGGACATATTATAAATTACAAAAAAAAAAAAAAACCCTCACTTTTAACTGTGAAAGGACAAGAAACTGGGTCTGGAAATCTGCTGATGCTGTGACAGTTCCTAACTGACACTGATGTTTTGGGGTCATGTGGAATAACTCTCTAGTGCAATGTATCAGAGTTTCCCAGAGCACTTTTACTTCTCTATTAAAAATACACTTTAGTAAGAAAACTTCACTAGTAGATGGAACATCCAGAGCATAAGTTAGCCTAGTGCATTACACTCAGAAATATCAAATCAGCTGTTTTGGAGTACTCTGAAAATATTTCAGAGGATGTTTGATGCAGGACTGATGGGATTTACAGACTGAGAGGTACCTAAAGGATATATCTGTCTGTAAACTTTGCAGAGTTATATAAGTTGCAATGTTTGCATCCCACTGAAGTTCCTGCTCTTTAATTTAATCTTGCATTTAGCTGAGCATTTTGAAGGATTGCTTCACATATTTTTATTTTACAGCTTCACATAGCAGAGGCATGAAAAAAGCAAACATGTGGGAAGGAAGTCATATGGATTGGAGTGTTTAATATGGAGGAGGTGAGAAGAGGAAAGGAAATTATGACAAAATTACATACCTTACATGCTCAAAAATGTCTTCAAATTTTCTATTATATTTTTGGGGTTATGTCTGAAAGTTATCTAACTAAAATGATGAATGAAATCAAGACATTGCTGAAATATTAGTGGAAGTATTTATGGCAAATTAGGAAACAAAATTTCAGAAAATCTTTATTGCAGAATAGGATGTTTGTGAAAAAACATCTTTATCCCCAGTGTGAATGCTGGCCTGGGGAAAAATCCCAAGCAGCATTTGCATTCTGCTCATCTTACTTTGCCTACATAGCAACTCTTCAAGAAATTAAAATTACTTTCTCCAAAAACTGGGAATGAGTAAATCAAAAAGTTTTTGTAATTTCAGGCAGGCATAGGAGACTGAAAACTTTGCCAGAAAAATCGAGATGAAGTCAGTATGGAAGGCAGAGATTTAGGAGTGAAGAGGAGGACACAGGCAGGAGTTCACATTTCACGGTTCTTAAAAATCATTAATTTTTTGCAGGGATAACATAGTCTTAGACAAGATTTGCCACTGAGGTCTGTTGTTAATGCATGTGTTGCCAAGGGCATGAGAATAAGGAAGCTGATGGATGCTGTTGGCAATATTTACTTATCTACTTCTCTAACAATTAAGTTTAGGTTTCTTTTAGCACAGACATCAGGACTAAACTCAGTTTTGCCTTGATACAAAAAAAGCTTAGGTTTTTTTCCCCCTTTTTTCCTCCTTTATTTTCCTATTTTATTTTATCTTTTTGTTTCTGTGTCAGAGACCAAAGGACAGAAAAAAAGAACAAGATCTATATTTGGGGGAAGGAACAAAGGAGGAACAGAAAGCTTTCTTTGCTATTTGTGGATAGCTTGCAAATTGTGATGGTGGATAGAGAGACAATAACAACCCTTCTCCCTAAATGGTTGTGCAAGGTGCAACCTGAAGTCCCACACCTGGATTCATAATCTCCAGTGTGTCCAGGATGAACCAAATGGAGAAGGTCCATGGGAAAGGGGGCTCCAGGGCCAGACCATACACACCCCAATGTATCCCAAAGCCATACCTGGGACAGAATTCACACTGGATCTTCTTACACTGGTTCATCTTGAGCATATAGCCCAAGAGACTTCTACTTATCTAGTCTCCAAACTGAAACAGTGACAAGTCTCCTTCCCTACCCTTCAGGTAAGGGAATTGGTCAAAATAACATAAAATAAGATTTGCGCGTATTTTTTAATTTCCAAAACATTTTTAGTATAACCTACGCTTCGTCAGCCCTTGAGTGCCTGACATTGAATGTTAACTTTCAGATCAGATTCTGTATCCTGTGCAACAGGAACCACAACTACTGGGCTTCAGCACAAGTGCTATTTATAATAAATACAGCAAGAGTAATTGACACAGTATTATCTGTATTCCTGTTTCAAGGCATTTATGTAAAGTGTACAGAAAGGACAAGATTATGTAACAAGTCTGTGTGTCTTTGTGTTTAACGTGTGGAAACTCGGCATGAGATGGAGGCCTTTGGATGCAAATCTCTTCACTAGCTTCACTTACACAGAAGGGTAAGATTTAGGTATTCAACACATTTCAATAAATATAAAACTCAGTTCTATATATTAGTGTGGGTTCCAGATGCATCAGAAATGGCCTAGAGAGCTTACATTTTAACTGGACTACTGGCTTTACCTAGTTGCTTCTAATGGAAACAGAGAATCAAAGAAAGTAATTGCTACATATTACTTTGTCATAAATAAAATAATGGCAGGGCAGTTACATTCAGAAAGCTCTAAATACTACTTTTCATATGCTTTTTCATTGTATATGAAATTATTTGAGGGAGGGAAAAAGAAATTATTATAATAATGTTATCAAAAGAAAAATAGATTTTTTTTTAATAAAAATGATCCCTCATTTCACTTTTGATTGTTAGCAACCACAATCTAACTAATGCCATAATTCTGCACTGTATTTTAGCTTCAATTTGTCATTGGTTAAGAACAGAAGTGACTGTAAATTATCTTTAATCTCATGAAAATAAATAATAATGAAAATAATAGCTTTAAGTTGAAAAAAAAGATCTTAGTAGATCTTCATTACATATAAATACGGAGTTGGAAAGCTAAATGCAATTCTTAAAAAGGCCTGTCTTGATTTTTAATTCTAGAGACTCACCTTATATGTAAAACAAGATAAAATATGCATTTTCTATCATCCTTCTTAATCACCATAGTAGTCACTATTGGCCAGACAAGTATTTATGAGGTATGGCATTGCTGTCGGCAAAACTATTTATCTGTATGACACTGTGTGTCACTTTTGAACTTCGACTTGACATCCATAAAATTACATTTTCATCACACTGAGAGATCAAGCTTTCTGTGCTGACTCACTTGGGTCAACATTTTGCAAATGACTGGATTTACCACTTGAACCATAAACCCTTTGTGAATAGTTTTGTGCGTTGATGTCTGATAGCCTAGGGCACAGATCATAATTTCTGAGCTAAAGAAGAGGTGTCAAAGCAAAATTAATTTCTTTTTTGCATATCAGATTACTATATACTATTCCAACTTCCTTTCTCATGTGATGATTGTTAAATGTCTTACATACTATTAGATGAATTTGCAGACACTCTAAAACTACCCAATTCCCTCAAGACTTATTTTTAGTATCTTTATAGCAGTTTGAAAGATCAACTGCCCCAGCAGACTAAAAGCTTTTAATTGATAATGGATTTTTTTCCTGGTGGGAAGTCTTTGGCTTGATTTCCAGGTAGTGTTTACAAACTCAGCAGAGATATGAATTTCAGATGAGTGTGCAAAGTAGAAAAGCTGCTGTTTGTTTCAATTGACTGGAGTGATTGGTGGTGTTTCATCTGTCTGAGCATCTGCAGCTTAGAGATGGATGAGATGTAACACACATCTGGATAGCTGATCTCAAAAGAGTAAAAGCCCATTGTGCCCTATATGCCCTGTTTATCTGAAATGCCAGCTGAAAGTCTGCACAAAACTTTTAAATTAAGAAGTTTTATGTAAGCAACGGCAGATCTTTTTTGGATGACAAAATATTTTCAGTAAAACAAAGCTGCACTGAAAAATGTTAATTATCCAGGCTTTCTGAAATGTTTCCCTCAAAACAAAATTGGTTACACAAGCTTAACCACAGCCCAAGGGAGGATATCAGGTGACTGCCTAGGATTTCTTTAAAGTTTACACAGATTGCATGTTGGTTGAAGTTGCAGAATCCCCTGGGATCTAGTTTAGCCCAGAACATCTCCATCCCCCCGGATAAACCAGCCTTGCAGTTATCTGCATATGCTTTGTGGAACTGATATTCTAAGACCAGTTCCATGAATATCTTCTAGGAAAGCTTCAAGTTCTTTGGTCATTGGCTCCTGCGGGCAATGTTCTATCCAAGAAACAGGAATGACTTACAGTAATTTCTCACCTAGAGCTCGATACCAAAGGACAGGGGAGGGCACTACTCCCTCCATTAAACCACTTCATTGTAATGTCGCTGTCTATGACGTGGTTTCTACGTGAACACGCCAAATAAATCTCAAGCTTGGGATTTATTTTCAGACAGGTACTGTCTGCATGTTCATCCCTCCTTACAGTGTTGCGCTTTGTATTTGTAGCTAGGACAGTGTTGATAACACACAGATGTCTTGGCTACAGCTGAGCCATGCTGCAAAGCATCAAGGCTGTCTTTTCCCACCCACATCCCCAAAGGCCAGTAGTCTGGGGGTGGGAAAGAGGCTAGGAGGGGATACAGCCAGGACAGCTGACCCAAAGTGACCAAAGAGATAATCCATGCCATGTGATGCCATGCTTAGCAACAAAAGCTAAGAGAGGGAGTGGAAGGGAGGAGGCAGAGTTTTGTCTTCCAATGCAACCCCTACAAGTAGAGAGGCCTTCCTTCCCAGGGAGAGGCTGGACATCACCTGCTAATGGGAAGTAGAGAATAAATCATTTTGTTTTCCTTCGCTTCTATGTGTGGCCCTTTGCAATTCTTTACTAAACTGCCTTTTTTTGACCCATGAGGTTTTCATCATATTTTCTTCCCCTGTCTTGCTAAGGAAGGGTGAGTGATAGATCAACTTGGTGAGCATATAGGGGCCACCACAGTTACATGCAAACTTACTTCTTTATTGCATTCTTGAAGGCAACTGGCAACACATCAGAGAACATGCTGTGTCTTCACCAGGCATTTTGTACAGTTTATGAAGGTATAAAACTTCCATTTCCCTTGTGTTTTTTACACGCCAGTGTAAAGAAAGTGAAAAATGAGCTGCCAGATGCAAGCATGAAGAGACATTCTGAACATCAATAAACTCAGTTTCCATCTTCTCTAGGAGAATGAAATGAAAACAGCTGCCCACAGATGTAAAGCTAGGGATGACCTGAGGAAAAGAAATGAACAGATCTCTTGAAAATGAAGTAAAATTGGGAGCTTATTTGGTGTATGACTGGGCAAGATCAGTAAGGAGGAAAAATTATCAGATAGATTATGCACACAAATTTGTCTTATTTGCTTTACTGTTACACCAGGACAGATGATTTGAGGACACTCAGGCTTTGGGGTCTGGCTTCCTTCCTTCTTCTTCACACACCTATTGCTGGATGTCAAATACTCCCAGACAACTCAAGGTCTGTAATCCAACGTTTCAATCAGTTATGGACTTTTCCTATATGTAAGTACAAGTCATGGTACAGCCTCAAAAGTGGGACAAGTTTTTCTTCCAGAATCCTTCCCCATCACAGTCATAAAGCAAATACAGATGTTCTCCTCAGTAAAGGGGATGTATAGGCCTATCATTCTGATTAATTGTATAGGATGATTTCTTCACTGCTGCCATTCCTGTATCTTCATTGACCTTAAAGGATACCTACATTCCCTAATATCCTTGAATTTGCCTCAGGTCAGTAACAGTCAGGCTGAGGAATGTGAATTTTGTTACTTGAGAGATGGTATTTGGAGTGCTCTCCAATGTTTTGGGTACCTTTAAGTTTTTATTAACCATAATTATATTTTAAGTAATATTAATATTATCATTTTAACCAGTAGGCATTTTCTATTTTGTTATTCTTTCTGAATCACTCTCCTTCTCATATAATACAGGATGCCTTTTTTTGTCATGCAGTTTTAGCAGAAGCCATTTGCACTCATACAGCTTCCCATAAAATCATATTCAAAGTTGGGAATTGCATTTCTCATATCAGTGAAGCTTTCTGAAATCTCCCTCTTCATTTCTAGTAGCTATGACAGGAACAGCAAAATCCATATCATGTGGTTGCTTAAAATTTTTTCCCCCCACTTACTACAAAATTCAGTTTTACCACTCAGTTTGTTGCCTGATAAATTAAACATTCATAGGTTCTTTGCAAACTCTATGCTGTAATCCACAGATTGAACCAAGAGCATCATTTATTGTCTGTGGTTTCTGCACTGATTTTCACTTCTTTTTTCACCCAGTTTGCTGCAGCTTTTTAAAAGATTGGTCTTGAAGCCATGCATGAAAGATTGTTTCTCATGATGAAAGCACATGGGCATTGTTGACTGCTGTGCCAGATTGAAGCTAATCTGTGGTCTAGGTTCTGACATACATCATCTGTATGTGTTTTATAGATGTAGCTCAGGTTAGATGATGATGATGATGATTCCACTTGCTATTAGCAACAGCAGTCATCATCATTAAGACTCTGGTCAGTCTGTCAGCAGCAGTCTTTACATGACTTTGTTTTGCAAATAAACTACACTCAGTTGCTTAAAACATTGTGTAAGTGTTCTGTAAGATAATAGTGCTTTGATTTATGTATTTCAGATACATTTTCAGAAACAGTTTCATGTTTTCATTTAAAAATTTGTAATCACCAGTTGCTTTGGGTGAAAGTTATTCTGGAGGATGCCTCCAAATCAGTTATTCCTTTTTCTAGGTGGCTAATAAGAACTATGAAATCACCAAACTGAGCATGAGTTTTATCTCCTACTGGATGTCATAAAATTGCATCTTTTTGCTCAGTAGTTAAATTAATAACAGTTACATACTGTGGTAGGCTTCAGCCATGGAAAATCCTGCCCTTTCCTGAGCTATCAAAGATTTTTATTTGCTTGTAATGTTCAGACTAGAGCTTGTGCAGTTATAAATTTTCCCCAGTACTTCTAAATTAAAATCTCATCACAGTTGTTGCTCTCTTCCCCTCCACAGTAAATAAGACATGAAGGAATCGCATGTTGTCAGCGGGATTTAAGAAACTACGGAATCCTTTACAGTGCTAATCTGAGATGTGAACATGAAGTGTGCTTGCTGTTGTACTTTTGGAGGCACACAGCACCTTTCCTTGTACCTGCTAACGAAAGTCATTATTGTCTTGTAAATTCACTCTCAAACTCACTGCATCCTAACTTCCCTATCAAGATGGTCTCTAAACAAACACATTTACTGTTACTTTATACCATCCCTAGCTACATATTTGAGTCTGTGACTGAAAACTGAATGTTTTTGTTAAATGACAAATGTTAAAATATGCATAGAAAGCAAAATCATTTGGATTCAGGACATGAAAAATATCAGTGCACATTTTCATTATTTCATCTCACAGCAAACAAACTGGATTTTTTGCTGTTTATTTTATTTTTGGGCTTTTGGTCTGCAAACAGTGTTCTTCTCTTCCCATAAGTGTGAATGATTAAATTCTCTGGTCTGAACCTGCCAGAAGGCATCTTGCCAACATCACAACCTCAACTCAGGCTATATGGACATGGTGAGGAGCCTGCATCCAGCTAGTGGTGACAGCACAGGGGGCAGAACATGGGATTTACATCTCAGGGACATGTAGGTGACTTGGTAGGAGCATTGGCACTACTTACCAATTGCTGAGAGCACTGGGGCACACTCGGACCTGGAACATCCAGGTCTCCCCCAGAAGAGGTGTGCAAGGGTGTAACCCACACTCCTGGGAGGGGATGTGCATGTAACCCACATTGCTGGGAGGATAAATGTGACTATTGGTATTAGAACAGAATCACAGACTCCCAGACTCACAGAATGGGCAAGGTTGGAAGGGACCACAGTGGGTCATCTGGTCCAACCTCCCTGCTCAAGCAGGGTCATCCCAGAGCACATTGCACAGGATTGTGTCCAGACAGTTCTTGAATATCTCCAGCGAGGGAAACTCCACAACCTCTCAGAGTAATCTGTTTCAGTGCATGGTCACCTGCACAGTAAAGAAGTTCTTCCTCATATTCAGTGGAACTCCCTGTGCATCAGTTTCTGCCCATTGCCTCTTGTCCCATTGCTTGGAACCACCAAGAAGAGCCTGGCTTCATCCTTCTGACACCTTCCCTTCAGATACTCGTAGACATTGGTGAGGTCACCCCTCAGTCATCTCAAGACTGAACAGGCACAGCTCTCTCAGCCTTTCCTCATAAGAGAGACACTCCAGTTCCTTAATCATCTTTGTCACCCTCTGTGGGACCCACTCCAGGAGCTCCACGTCTCTCTTGTACTGAGGAGCCCAGACCTGGGCACAGCACTCCAGATGTGGCCTCCCCAGGGCTGAGTAGAGGGGCAGGATCACCTCCCTCCATCTGCTGGCAGTGCTCTTGCAAATGCACCCCAGGATTCCATTGGCCTCCTTGGACACAAGGTCACACTGCTGGCTCATGGACAGCTTGCTGTCCACCAGGACCCCCAGGTCCTTTACACAGAGCTGCTTCCCAGCAGGTCAACCCCCAACCTGTGCTGCTGCAGGGGTTATTCTTCCCCAGGTGCAGGACTGTGCATTTACTTTTTGAATTTCAGAAGGCTCTTTTTTGTCCATCGCTCCAATCTGTCAAGGTCCTTCTGGAAGGCTCACAGCCACCTGGGGTATGGGCCACTCCTTCCAGCTTTGTGTCATCAGTGAACTTGCTGAGGAGGGATCTGCACCAAGTCACTGACGAACAAGTTAAACCCCTCAGTCATCTCAAGACTGAACAGGCACAGCTCTCTCAGCCTTTCCTTATAAGAGAGACGCTCCAGTTCCTTAATCATCTTTGTCACCCTCTGTGGGACCCACTCCAGGAGCTCCACGTCTCTCTTGTACTGAGGAGCCCAGAACAGCACTCCAGATGCAGCCTCCCTAGGGCTGAGTAGAGGGGCAGGATCAGCTACCTCTTCCGAATGCACCCCAGGATTCCATTGGCCTTCTTGACCCTCAAGAGCACTGCTGGCTCATGGACAGGTTGCTGTCCACCAGGACCCCCAGGTCCTTCTCCACAGAGCAAACAGAACATTTAGGGAAGCATTATATTTGGGTAGAAATTCATAGGTGCATATTAAGCTTAATAAGCACTTAATGTTTTGTTTTACCTCTTGTGTTGTGCTTTATCTGCTGCACTGCAAGTATTGATCTTGCTTACATGGTTCACTGATCGCTGGTTAATTACACGTTGTTAATAAATCAATAAACCACTTTGATTCTGATTTGGTTTAAACTATATGGACTGAGAAGTTTATGCCTGAGACAGCCATCTGGTATAGGAGGCCAACTGCATCTTGCTCCTTATTTTAAAGAAACAAATGCTTCCTACCTGGGGCAGGAGCTAGACCTACCCGCCTCCCCCCTTCCCCCCCGTACATCTTTCTGCTCAGTTCCAATTTTAACTCTTCATAACAGTAAGAGTTTTTAATACTACTGACTCATTAGTAATCAACTTGAATTCATTCTTACCTTTCTATATGCTGAGGTGAAGTGAGTTAAGCCCAAATGAAGTCTAAGAAGCTGATAAACCTAATTTTTGGAGTCATTACATGCTTTAAAATGGAAACTACGCTTACTGAAAAGTAATAAGGTCAGACCAAGTCATATCCTGATATATTGTGTGAAACACATATGTGTATTTAACTTCAAGATAACATTTCTGTGTTAATTCAGGCAGAAATTTTTCTTCCCTTTACAGTGTAGTTGGTTGTTGTTTAATGAATAAGTGTTTTCATAAATATAATACATATACATATAATTCTGGGCTATATTGTAGTCTGCTGAATGTCATGAGTAATAGTATTTACTATCAGTTTAAAAGTACTTAATAAGTACTTAATAAGCACAGGCCTTTGATATGATATTTCTGATAGGGTGATTCCTCAGGTAGCCAGGAACATTTTTCCTCGCTGATCCTCTATCCAGATCATCCTGACCTTAACAAAACCAAATAAGGCCATAGCCAGGAGGGCCATTTTTCATACTTTTGGGTGATACCTGCTCTGAATGACAGTTTTAACCCAATTAATATATTAATCAAGTTTTACCTGCCATTTTCACTATTCCCATTCAGCATGAAATCAATTCATTTGTTCACAGTATTTAGAAGAATGCTTGCTGGGCAAGGCCAGGTCAGGACAAGGTCCCAAGCCGGCAGCTCTGCTGTTGAAGTTTCAGGTCCCTGCTGGGTATCCAGGTAGTGTGGCCAAGGAAACTGCTGGTCTGACAAGAAAGAGGGAAAACAAAAGAAGTTGAAGTAGTAGAGAGACTGGGGGGATTGGAGAAAGAATTAGAGGAGGGAAGGAAATGGGACCTGGGCATGGAAGCAGAATTGATCAGGCTGGAAGAATAGGAGGCTGGAATCTGTATTTTTTTAAGACAGGAACTGGGAACAGAAAGTGGGACAAAAATGGAACAAGAAGCACAAGGGAAATGGGGAATGACCGTCACTGGGTGACTAAAACTCTGACTCGGGAGAAATCTATGAGCATTAACTGCATGCAAGTGAAGATCTCAAGCCAGCAACCCAGAAAATAAAGAAAAATAAGAGCATTTAATCTAATTGTTAAGACATTTGCTTTATGTCATATGGGAGCCCTGTAGCAGCCAGAGTTAAAACACCCAGGTCTTCAAAGTCGTGTACATCTGCCCTCCCCTGGCTACTCTTTTAAAAACTCTTCCTTTATTCCATATGTGATTTTAAGTTATTGCTAAAGATGAAACAAGAATGTTTTAGAGAATTACTACCTAATCCTCAGAGCTCCAGCCATCCTGTGCACTAGTGTCATGGTTTGACGCTGGCCCCGCGCCAGGGACCCATGAGAGCCGCTCACTCACCTTCCCCTGCCACAGCTGGGCAGAGGAGGGAAAAGGAAAAAAAAAAATTAACAAATGCTTCATGAGTGAGATAAGGACCAGGAGAAATACTTCAAGGGAAAAACAGGCTCAACTTAAGTTGCAAAGAGAATTTATTACTAACAGAATGAGAGGAGGATAATGAGAAGCAAAATAAGCCCTTAGAACACCTTCCTCCGCCCCTCAGCCCCTCCCTCCTTCCCACCAACAGCGCAGGGAGACAGGGCATGGGGGTTTGGTCTGTTCATCACCGAGATTTCCTTCTGCTGCTCCAGGAGAGGAGTCTTCCCCTGTGAGACCGTGGGTCCCTCCCACGGGAGACAGTTCTCCGAGAACTTCCCCAGCATGGGTTCACTCTCACGAGCAGCAGCCACACTGCTGCAGCGTCAGCCCATCCCATGGGCACACAGCCTTCCCAAACTGCTGCACCATGGCTCTCTCTTTCCACGGGGTGCAGTCCTCCAAGGACAGGCTGCTCCAGCCTGGAAGCAAGGGCCCTCTCTCTCCATGGGGTGTTCCACTGGATCACAGCCTCCTCCAGGCATCCACCTGCCGATCTCAGAGTGTAAAAGGACACAAGAGATTTCAGTTTTAATCAAAGCAGTGCACCTTTATTAAGTGCCCACAACACAGTAATGCGATAGAAGAGAGTAAGAGAGAGAGAGAGAAAAGAGGGGCAATAGCTACCAACGGATGAGACGAAGTCCTCGTGGTCTTCCGCCAATAGATTCGTCTTCTTTCCGTGGGGAGATCTCGGACTCGGTTATTTTAGAAGGTCCCTTTATAGTCCTTTTCAGAAGCGAGGGGCAACTGGCCAAGAGGTTGGGGAATCTACAGCCATTGTTATGGGGTTCGTTGCTTTGGGAAACAGGTACAGGACAGACGTACAAGACAGGTGTACCGGAGAGGTGTACAGGACAGGTCGTTCCTTTCCGCTTCAGCGCAGTCCTTCCCGCCTGGGCAGCAAGAACGGCACAGTCCATTGTGACCTGCACTAATTTTCCTCAGGAATGCGTACCAGTTCCCAGTGGGCACACCCGTAGGCAACACTTGGCAGACAATCCCACCTCAGCCAGGCCAGGACTGCTGTGTTCAGTCTCTGTCTTCGGCGATGATCGTGAGGCAGATGAGGGATTTTCGGACCGTCTCTTACACCTGCTCCACCATGGTCTTCACCACAGTCTTCACCACGGCCTGCAGAGGAATCTCAGCTCCAGTGCCTGGAGCACCTCCTCCCCCTCCTTCTTCACTGCCCTTGGTGTCACCGTGTTGTTTTCCCTCACTTGTTCTCACCTCCTCCTCTTCTCTGACTAGAATCCCAAAATCTTGTGGCTTTGTTTTGATTTTTGTCTTAAATATATCGTCACAGAGGCATTACCAACCTCTCTCATTGGCCCAGTTTTGGCCAGCAGCATGTCCATCTTCAGAGCCATCAGCCATTGACTCTGCTGGACATGGTGTGAAGCTTCCAGCAGCTTCCTCACAGGAGCCACCTCTGTGGCCTCCCTGCTACCTAAAACCTGGCTGTGCCAAACCAATAACACTAGATTAGATAAAGGAGCAACTGTGCAAAAAAAAAAGAAAAAAAGTGATTATGTAATAAAAGGCTACATCCAGAAGTATATAATCTGCTGAGAAAATTAATCTGAGAACTTTCGTATCTTTTGACTCCTTCACTTTGCAACCTCAATAATTTATTTTCTTACTGGGAAGATTCTTGTCTGAAGTTAATGTATGTGTTACTCCAGAAGCCCCAAAGTGTTTACAACATAAAAGGACAACTGCTGGTACAAGGATGTAGTCGTGTATAGTATCACAAAACTAGAAGCCAAGCATATGCTGATATGCTTTCGTCACCACTTTAGAGGCTTGGCCAGCTGGCAGCTGCCAGGGCAGCTTTAGAGTGCTATGGATGTCTTACCAGGGTTACTGCTGACCATGGAAAAAGGAGGCAGCAGATGATACCTCAGAGAGACAAATAACTAAATTGGAAGGTGTAAGGCAGGCAAAAAGTAAAAGGAACTAAATCTTAAAGCATTTGGAACAGGACTTGAGGGTGAGGACAAGGGCTTTGACCTTGAAGTGGTGGAACAGGAAAAGCAAGTACTTAATCACCCATGCAACATCTTAAACAGCTGTTCTGGTCTTCATGCAGATATTCATACAGTCTGAAAGTTTGGTTAACCTTTCAATTAATAAAACATTTTATGAGGAATCAGTTATATCTCCAAGTTCTCATCTTTTATGTAGGTTTTAATTAGTTATTAAACACTTGTAGTCTTGCTTGGACTATACATGCTGAAAAATAATTTGGTCTTTCTGAAATGAATCATTAAAAATAACTTTGCAGAGAATTTCCCATCAGATAGAAGCACAGGAACAGCCCCTGCCTCAATAATGCGTTAATATCCTGGGATAGGGTAAATTTTTATTTTCTAAAGGTTTCTAGTTTTCCCAAGATACTTTTCCTTAAACTTTCCTTCAAAATTGCTTGTGACATAAAAGAAGAAAATTTTCTTCAAGAATTATCCAACCATAGTATTTCCTAGAATTAGAGAGAGTTCTTTATCCACGGATGGTACTGTTCTGTTGTGCAGAAGTTAAGCACAGTGAAAAGTCTCTCTCAGCTCTCAGATAAGGAGATTGTCATGGTGGTCCTATTAATCTCCAAAGATCCTCCACCCAGACTCTACCTACACCAACAGTTGCACAAAGGCTGAATGTTTGAGATCAGACAAAATGAGTGCTCACAAATGTTCCCAACACAACATTACCTGCCTCCTGTCCATTGGTATGCCAAATCACCTTTTGATCCCAGGAATATTTCGCATTAAAACAAACCCAAAGGGTTATTGGAAAGAAAACTCACAAAGAGGAATAGTGGTTACAGGAGTCAACGCAGCTCTGAATTTCTAACGGTCAAGGAATTATATCAATATTGTGTTTTGTTGTCTTCTAGATTCAGACATTTTCACATCTATATTTCATAAAATATTAACACCAACATAGTATGAGTCTAGTTCTTGCAGCTAATAACAGAATTTCAAGGAAAGTCACTACCAATTTATGGACGCTTGTGTGTCTGACTCTGATAATTGCCTTTAACAGCAGCTGAGACCTTTGAACACCTTCAGGTCTTGACTTCCAAGTACTACCAGCAAAGGTGTGTCACCAACACCTGTTTAAGCTGAACACATGCCTTTCTGAATAGCTGATATCAAAACGTTTGACATTTAGCAGTTTAGTACTAAGCTGCATTTTTTTATTGAATAAATTGATTGAACAAATGTAACATTAGTACTGTCAAAGGCTAGAGGTGCCCAGTAAGGATTAAGCACACAGCTGGCATCATCCTCAAGGTCCCCTGGCTCACAGCAGTACCCACAATGTGCCAGTCCCCTGGCACATATATAATGACAGATTTTCATTGGGCACATTAAGTAATATGCTGGGATTACAAAGTAGAGCCTGTGGATGCAAGAGGATTAGTAGAAGCATTTGCAAATTAATGATTACTGTCCTGGGTAATCAAAAAGTTTATTGTATTCCATATTTATCTGTGCCCAAAATTGTTACTGTCTCTCTAAGACCCAGTCCATGAGATTCCAGCGACTTTGTAACTAGTGAATATTACTGTTATTTTTTACCTGTTGCAGTTTCATTTTTTTAGTAAACTGTTATTTTTTCACTTATATCTACTCTTATTCATCTCTCCTTATTGGTGGAAAGGGATTGGTTAAAACTAAAGGGGAAGTAACTCATTCTAGAGCATCCGCCTCTAAAAATGTCTTAAAGCAAGACAATTACATATCCTTGTATGTACTCAAATTGATAAAGAAATACTGAACTGGGATGAAAAATTGAGATCTTGGGAACAGATATCTGAGGATAAAAAAAAGGCATACAACTGTCTTCTGATCAACACATAACACTGAAGTGATTTCTCATTTTGCACAAGAATTAATTTTAAGTGTTTAGGCATTGATGAAACTTCAAGGCAAAAGTGACATTTAGTAAATGCAATGCGAAAAAAACATTGGGTCTCCAATTACTTTGATAAATAAAATGTAGGGAA
>NW_008237919.1:7240064-7244429 GCF_000691975.1 Corvus brachyrhynchos | reverse complement strand
TAGGGAAAACATCTCATGAAATTTAGGCCAATATTTAATGAAATGTATTCATACATTTTGTCTAACATTGTAATTCTCATGTTACTTTTGTGCCTAGAATATGTGAGTGAACTATAGATGATGCTGAATGGAAATATGATAAAATGTCATTTTACATCTTTTTTTGTTTGGATTCAGGATCCATATTTGTCAAGAAATACTGTTATAATCAAAGAGAATACATATTTGATAAATCTTTCTCTGGAAAAATATTAATATCCTGATTTTTCTAGTGCTTGTTGTTCAAGAAAAAAAAATTTCCAAGAATTCAGGGCTGCACTATTCAGATAATGTTTATCAATAATATTGCAATAAAATATGTGGGGTTGGAATTAAAGACTTTTTAATACGTTGAAAACAAATACACCATTGGTCTGGAAATGAAAAATTAATCACTGAGAGTGCAGAAAAGCACCATCTTTGATGCTAAATTAATAGTGGAAAGGGTTGGGGAAATGAGGAACAGTAATGCAGCTTTAATATTTTCATATGCTGTTAACTCATTTAGTAAGTATAGATAAGCATTTTGTACCTTCTTTATTGTGATCAATCCAGCTTTCACAGTGATTCTGCACCACAGCAATCATCCACTGCAAAAATCCAGCGCATGATTTATTTGTTTTATAAATATTAACAGACGCAATATAACTTTCTAAGAAATAATCTGATTACATTTGTTTGCTGTAAATCACAGCCATAACCTCAGGAATACATTGTCTTAGTGACAAACACACAGAAATTCAAGGACACCTTATTATTTTGTACAATATATTGAGCAAAGCTTTCCTTCCAGCTCAATAAAAATGATGTATACTAATATCTTACCTTGTAATTAAACCAAAGAGACAAACATAATTGTACAAATCTTATCAACCCACATTACTGGTTTCCTTAGCTGCTCTATTTTCTCTTTGTTTCTCTGTTGAGTTGTTTCCTTAATAATCAGATTTGTACTGATGATCATTTACCTTTAATATGTTATGCAAAATTATATTATGAGTATATCAGTGGTTTTTTCACACTATTTCATTCTTGCAAAAATAGATTAGATTTTTATGCAAAGAGCTTCAAATTCAGATGACTGCTAGAAAGTGTGAAGAATGCTCAATATCTATATTAATTAAAGTTCATGTCTTAGTTTATACACTGCCTGTAGCAGGCTGCAAAATATATGTAAATGTATGTAAAACATACATTCATTTTTAGCTCTATAACCAGTTTCTCTGAATGATTTCTGCTTGTGATTAATTTGTAAATAGCTTCTTAAAAATATAAACCAGGAAATATTGTTTTATTCCACCCACAGGGTAAATTTCTGTTATTTGATTAATTTCACTTCTGCATTTGGTTTTCCAATGCAAATGCACCTTTTCCCATAAAAAATTATTTTATATAAATAATTTCCACTATAATAGAAATCAAGTTTAATCAAACAGTGTATATATAAACGCATAAGAATGCATTTAACATGATTGTGCAGTGGAATATCTGTGAGCAGATTACATTTCCTAAATCTCATTAATTATTGAAAAAAAATTACTTTTGATGACTTAAATCTGCAGGTTTCTTGTAAAGCTTTCTCTGTGATTATATAAACAGTAAATAGAAAAATGTGTGTTTACTGACCAGCAAAGTAGATATGCTTTCCAGCACACCATGTAGTCCTATTTTAATTTTGCCCTGGTTTATTCACACAAGTACCTTTCAAGCTGAAACCAAGCTACAGAAGAGAAAGCACAGTGTCTGCCCCAGCATGGACTCAAGACTGGACTGTGCATGAGAATTCAAGAGTTAGAAGAGACTGCTGGGCTAAATGTGATCTTTACTGCTCAGCTGTCATTGCTCAAGGTAACACTGTGTTTTTTCTTTTCTCACCTAAGCACGCAATACATCTGGTGTAAATATTCATGCTTTAAAAACACAGTGCATCTCTTAAATGTGAAGTTAAATTTACACAAGGACTCTCAGGGAAGTTCAATATTTAACTATAAAATAGTCAAATAGTAAAATATTCAGGGCAATCAAATAAGGTGAAAGATGAGTATAGATAAGCCAAATAATTTTTAAAAGTTTATTTCTAATGTTTGCTGTTTATTGTTACATGATGGTGCCTGTGAATCTCAGGAAATCCTCTAACATCACATGAGCATTTTTATCTCCACTGGGAAGGAGATCTCCCCACAGTTTGCAAAGTTTGTTCCCTTATAATCTTGTCAGTATGTTTGGGACAGTGTTGCAGTTTAAAGAATGCTCCTCATAATCAGCTGTGTCCTGCTGTAGTCTATTTGACTTTACTTAAAAGAACAAAATCAAACCTTGGAAAAATAAGAAAGTACCATTTTAAGGTTTGCATCATGCAGGTGTTGCGAGCAGACTTTTTTTTTTTCACTTTGATTTTATGCTGGAATTCATTTGCTGCCCTGAACATACTCAGAGATACTGACAGATATTCAGGATGTGGGTATGAGCACATCCAAACACAGAGAGGCCAAGCTGAGTGCTACCTCACTCAGCTGGGAATTGGCATAGGGACCTGTGGATACACAAAGACATGATGGAAAGGTGGCAGGAGTTTCTGGAAGGAAGAAGCATCTGTTTTTCAGTCTGTGGATTGCAGGATTTGCCTTCTTAATGACTTGATATGGATAACTACCCTGGCAACATGATATCCAAGTACGCTGCTACAAACTGATAGCCCTGTTTAAGTGTCTTTTTTTTCACTTCTCCAAATATTGCCTGGATTTGGGAATTAAAATTAATATCTTAGCTGGAAGCACTTGCTTTTTCATCTTTGATGAGGAGGGCTACATATTTGTAATCTTGGCTTATTGTATCAGTTCATGCACTGCACAGAAAATTGCAGAGAGGTACCCATGGGATGGAGGAATGCCATGACCCTCTTAAAAGAGTTTATTAACATTATTTCGTCGGATATGCGGTTTTTTCATTTCTTTCACACTCTGCCTGTTAGCATTCCTGTCAGTATTGCCAGACATCCCTCAGAACCACCCGCCCACACCCTGAACGTGTTGTTCTGCCAGCTCTTGCAAGGAGTATTCCCCAGTAGAGAAAAACTTCCTTGTTTAATCTACAGAAGTGATAAAAATGTAATATCATCCTAGGTCTTAGTAGCTCTTGGATTTTAGTTCTACTTCACTCAGATAACAGAGGAATCTTCTTTTCAGGAAGAAAAACAGTGAGCCTAATTTCAGAGTAAATTTTATGCTCCCTTTTACTAATGTTTAAATTTTGTCCTATCAAAAATTAAGAGAAATCTACTTGCTCTTGTCTTTTTTACCAATTTGTTGTAATATAACACCCAAGATCCAGCCACTATGTCTTCATCTATTTATTTGACAACCACATATAAAGATTCAGTTCAATGTTTATCACAGTATGAAAGTTATAAAGCTCTGAAGAATGTGGTTTCAAACATAATAGAAATGGTGACATACCCTAACCTATTGTGGCAGTAACAGCACTGCTATAATAAAAAAGGTTACTAAGACATATTGGCAGTCAAGGCTGCTTGCACTGCTATGATTGCTCTTTTTATAGGTATGGTAATGCAGCTCAGTTCCCAAGTATCACGTTGGCAAATGAAGGTATAGTAGTCAGGAAATACTCTTCCACATGAAAAGACTTTTTTATTTGTATCTTAAAGCACTAGTAATGACATTTTCTGAGCTGCAAGGCCGAGTCTAGGAGAAGCTACCAGTCCAATCAGCGTTAATTGTATCTCTCATTCTATGAAAGGCGCTGTTGAGGAGAATGTTTAATGTTGTTTAGCAAAAGGCTAAAGACAATTAAGGGTGGAAAGTGACAAGTGTTGAGGTATGATAATGTCTTTTCTTCAGAAACAGAAGGAACTTCTGGAATATGTGATGTTGGTATGCAAAGTACTGCCAACATACAAAGAGGAAAGTGATAAAGAGGATACTATAGTTAAAGTGTCAGCATTATGTTCACTGGGAATAGAGTAACGAACATGTAGGTGGAAAAAGGAGGAATATAAAAATCTGTTCCTATATATCTTGCTAGTGAAATTAAATTTTCAAGGATGCTTACTGCTAAAGATTACCTAGGGCTGCATAAATAAGTATGCAACAAGTGAAATTAAAAGAATAGTAATAAAATAGTGTCATTACCCAGGTGCCAGAGAGCAAGAGAACGTAAGAAAGAAATCTACCAAAGAGCTGGGCATTTCAAAAAACATTTGGCATAGACATAGAGAAAGTCTCCAAGACTACCCACCCACAGCTAAATAAAAGGGCCTAGAAAGCTACAATCATTCTTCACAGTGCTGAGTCCTGGGTGTCCTCCAAG
>NW_008237919.1:7236695-7240010 GCF_000691975.1 Corvus brachyrhynchos | reverse complement strand
TTAATCTGAAAGGTCTGAAATATTTTAAGAGTTAATTTACAGCCCCTCATAGTGGCATGTTAGCCATATGAAACTGATGGTCCTTGCTTTTGAGGTGTGTTGTGTTTTACTCCACTAAGTTAGGGATTAAGAGACTATAGTTGTTTTAGAAATTCCTGGAATGGCTTTGGAGACCTGTCCTGAGAGGAGAGAAGCAAACCCTCATTCATGCATATTGATTTTGTAAATTGTCCCTGTTGCATAAAATCTCCCTTGCCCAGCCACCTCTCAAAAAGTGCTAATTGACCTGGGTCATTATCATGCCAGTTGTCTGCCAGCTATTTCACGCCAGGCATGATCACAGTCCAGCACTCTAGTTCGTGCCTGCTCTCTTTTTAGCAACAGATATATAGTTTAAAAGTCTAAAGGGATTAATTCCAAAAATCATATTAATGGAATAACTGGCAAACAATCCATGAGTAATTTTTAAATTATTAAATTTTTTTCAATGATTCTCCTGTATGTCTTTTTTTCCTTTTTTTTTTTTTTGTGAAGCTTTTATCTGTCTTCATAAAATATCTTGCCTTCTAAAAAAATTGACCAAATTTCTCACCCAAGGTCTCATTCGGTCATTATCTCCCATTTGAGTTGTGGCTGTACTTCAAGGTTCTGATCATCTCTATCTTTCAAGACCCTAATTAATGTTTATTGGTATTAGAAAGCTACATTAGTTTCTGTGCGCCAGTCACTGAGAGTACTGCCATCAACAATGACATTTTGCCCTCCAGAAAACACTCAAACTCTGAAGATGAGGAGGTCCTATGTGACAATGCTTCAGCTGTGTCATCCCTATTATTACAGATGGGTCTGAAACTTTTTATTAATTTCTAACCTTCCTTACAACAAGCAATAGTCATTATTTCCCCAGTGAGAACAAAATAGCAGGATATACAGCGGGTTAATTATTCAACAAGTAATTTTTTCATCCAAGGCACAACAAATACGGTGAAAAATAAATATAAGTTGACAGTGTAACACATCAGAGTAGCAGCACTTAAAAGCAGTTAACATCAGTCCTTCTTCCAGCATTTGCCAAGTTCCTACTGAAACAAATCTATAGAGCCTCTCCATAGCTCTAAAGCTCTGAGTGCACCCAAAAGCTGGTGCTAGCTCATTTTTAGTATTGTAAACACCTGTGAATTCCTGAACTAGTCATAATGAATTGTAAAATGAAAGTTACACAGAATGATACTGGCAGCACACAAGATGTCTAAAATAATCTTTGATGTCTGCTATACTCTCTCCTTTTTCTCTCTGTTTCCTCCTTATGGACAAAGCTATAAATCATAATTTTTTCTGCAAGACAAACGTATTCAGGATTTTTCCACAAGCCACCTAACCCAAAGCAGACACAGCCAGATCAGGTGACCTGTGAAAACAAATTTTGAAGGCAAGGTATAAAGACTATTACTAATTGCACTCATGAGGAATTTAGGCCTTTACCCAAGGCCCATCTCTCAGACAAAGCAGTAAGTATAAACCTGTGCTGTGTGACAGACAAAGACAAAAAAAAAAAATATATATATATATATGGATGAATGGAAAAGAAAGTAAGCTTTTTAAAGATCAGGAGTGGAAAAAACATTTTGGCCATTCAATAAGGAAAAAGGGCAGGCCTTGGTGAAAAGAGAGGGAAAAACAGGAGAGGCAATATTTGAACCATATGAGTCGACAGAAAAAGATTAAATATACCATTTTACTGTCATCTTCTGTAATTTTACATGTTGATTTATTCCAATTATATACAAAGGACATTGTCCAAAATTTCCCAAGCACTGGGAGTACGGAAGAAAGGAATTAATTGTGAAACCCTTGAAGAACAGGCATCTGCTGATGACAAGAGACTCCTCTCCTCACTCTAGAGCTGGGCAGAGGGAGAAGCCACCAAGAAGAGAACAACTCCTGCCAAGTGTGCACAGGAAAGCTGTCAAACAGCTGCACATCCCTGATGACCAGCAGGTTCCTAGGGAAAACCTGATTGTGGCACAAGAAATGGTCTGTGAACCTATAAAAAAAAGTCCTCAAATACTCCTGAAGTCACAAAACTGGAATTTACTTTCAAAAGATTTAGATTGAAAAATTCTCCATAATCGCTTTTCAATAATTTGCGCTGCTATTTTTCATTCCCAATCCCTCAAGGCAAAATGACCTTTCCCTCAAGAGGAACACCAATGTCATTACTGAAAGGTAAACTGACCAAGCTTCATTTGTACTTTCGTGTTCAGATGTAGCAAAAACTTAAGTAATTGAGATCTGACAGTCTTTTTTTTTTTCCTACCTAGATCCACTGATCCTCCTTCTTATCTTCAGTACATAGATATATGATGTGTCTACAGACACACATAAGCACTCTATTTCTATATGCGCACAGACACACACACATACTGCCATTATGCTAAGGGTCATAAAAGGAATTATTTGAATATCTGATCCAATTTACTTTTTTTCCCCTCTTCTATATATGTACTGAGGTTCCCAAATTGGATTTTACGCATTTTAAAGATTTACGTCTCTTTTGAGCTCTCTTCTTTTGCCTTCTTTTTATTTGCAATTAGCACCAACATAGCCTGCAGAATGAATTTGTCTTAGCAATGTAATTACGTGGCATGTACTTAAAATGAAATTAAGTAGTCCTACAATTATGGTGGAGTCCTTTGACCATTCCTGTGTAAGGCTGGTAGCGGTGAAGTCAAAAGATCTTTGATAAAAGCAAATAGGTCCTGTCATGTTCTGTTACAGATTTAAATCAACTAGGTCCTTGGAAGTGAAGAATTTATATTGACATGAAATCAATATAAGAATCAAAATCCAAGTCTATAAAATGTAAACTATATCCAAAATTGACACAAGTTATTTAACTCCATTGATTTCTTGGCAGACAATCTGTGAGGAGTGAATGGGAAGCATTTTTTCTTTAAACATAGTCTTGAAATGCTGTCTGCTGGTCTTGGCTTTCTGGGTTTTTTTACTTTGGCAGCCAGTGAAAAATGGTTAATGTTGAGCCTATTTTATGATCCAGTTTTAAGGTTCTTAGAAATGCCTCTGCCTGAATTAAGGTGCAAACAAGACCATATGCCAGTGACAATCGTAAGTGTTTTATTTGATGGTAAATATGAGAGAGAGAGAGAGAGAGAGAGAGAGAGAGAGAGAGAAAGAGAGAGAGAGAGAAAGAGAAAGAGAGAGAGAAAGAGAGAGAGAAAGAGAGAGAGAAAGAGAGAGAGAAAGAGAGAAAGAAAGAAAGAAAGAAAGAAAGAAAGAAAGAAAGAAAGAAAGAAA
>NW_008237919.1:7190447-7236370 GCF_000691975.1 Corvus brachyrhynchos | reverse complement strand
GGGGGAGTCTGTGTAAACCTGGCTTCTGTGAGCTGTGCTCTCCCCCACCCCAAACTTGGCTGGGGGCTTTGCCTATTGTGGATGCATACCTTTCCCTCAGCCTGAGGTGATTGAACAATGGGTTTCCCTCTATTTAATCAACAGTTTGAGTTTCAGTCCAAAGTCCCAGTCTTCAGGGAAGCTTCTTCAGTTGTAGCTTCTTAATAATGAGCAAAACTTTATATCAGTGTTTGAAGCATGAACTATTTTCAGTCTCTGACAGCCTAGCATTACGAATTAAGGCCAAACTACCACATACCAGACCATTAACTCATCTCATTACTCAATTAAACTTTTAGTCCTGAGAGAGGCTCAGCACTCAGATTTCTTACCTGCTTGTCAGGTGAAGGAGCCAACTGACATAAAACAATATCACTCAAGCTCCTGTACCACATCTGTTTTGAAGCTCCCTGTTGTGCCTCAACTATTGCAGTTGTTATGTGTTGAATTATGGGCACACTTTCGGCTCATTTAGGACAGGTATAGGATTAGACTTTTCAACAGGCTCATCCTACTTCGTGGCACTGTGGATGCAAGACAGGCACCACCCTTTCAAAGTGGTTAAGCCAGATCTGCAACTGCATGGTAATGATGAACTGCAGAACAGGGTCTCTGGCACATTACAAACCTCTGTGATGTGTGAGAGCTCTGAGTGGGTTGGATCCATCTTTAGTCACACAAAAATTATTTTAAGGCTTTACTTTTGTGGTGGTTTAGCAGTTTAGAGCACTTGGTTTGTAGGGACAGAAGAAAAAAACAAATTTTTAGAAAGAATAGTAAATATTTCCAGCTTTACTTGGTTACCCATGCACAACTCTTTAATGCCACCCTAGATGCCTCAGGCTGTCTCAACTGGAAAGCCAGAAGTATGAATAACTTTTGGGTTTGGGGTTATGTCTGCCAGCTTTATATGGATATGTCTCAGATACAACAAGGTATATACCTCAAAGGGTATGAAATGCTTATTTTTAAATTACTAAATCAGACTTTTCCACTATGGAATTCATGCCATGTCTTTGTTTATCTGTAATAGGATAAGTAAATCACCGTGACTACTTCTTGTTATTGTCTGCAGGTGCTTTGCTTTTTCTAGGTGACATTCAGACAGCAAAGAAAGATAAGGTGATTCCTCTCAATGTTTCACAAATGAGATTTTTGAAAACCTGAATTTTTTCTAAATATTTAGATTATGTTCTTGTAACTTGGGGGGCAAAGATCATAAACTATGATGCTCCTGATGCAATCCACCTTCCTCACCCATTCTCAGTTTCTCTAATAACAGTTCCTCTATGTGTAAAATGAGGAACCAACAACCCCCTCTTCAGGACTTATGACTAGAAAATACATGTAGGAGGTAAGTGTTAGTATCCGTACAGACTTTCTCAGACTCATAGTATTTAGTTATTACAAGCAGTAACTCATTATACCACACTAAAATAGGATGAAATCATCTTTCTCTGTGCAAAGAAATTGACCTGGTTTAAATGTTTTGGCACACTTCCTTGGGCAAACACTGCACTCCATGTTACAATGCCTTTTCATCTAGAATAGGGTGATTGCAACAGGGATTCTTGGCAGGTTCAAATCGAAGGCAAATGAGGAGTAGCAAATGGACTCCTGCATCAGCATAAGATGGATAAGGATAAGGATATTTCTGAGTCATGTGACATAGATACAGGCCATGTCTATATAATTCCTTCCTTCAGTCATTCATACAAAGCTGCTTTTTCATTCAGGGGTAGAAAATAACAATATACAATCCCCTAAATATTGGTCCTGAACATCCCTCTGTGTGGAGAAGTTCTCATGGAGAAACAAATGAGTTCTGAATCTAATATTTTCCAATTAAAAAAAAAAATTCTCAAATTACAAGTAATTGTAAGGTAAAAGTGTATAGGAGCCTGACTAACACCATATTCTGGTAATTAACTTTCCCAGGGAAAACAAATGGCACAATTTCTAAGTGTGGAAGACATAAGCTCCTACAGTCCCCAGCAGCTAGGTCTGCTGAGCACAATGGCTGTTATTATAAGTTTCTGGCTGCCTTGAGGAATAACACTGAGCATGAATTTAGGAAGAGGGAAAGCAATGAAAAATGTATAAACCCATTCTTTAAAAAAGAAGTTAATCTCTGCTAGAAGGCTGGTCCATGTGCAGACAAAAATATGAGAGTACAGGAACTTCTTACACTATTAAGCCCAATCTCCTTTTATCGTAGGTAATCAGTTTATAAGACCTGATACATAATCCCATCATTCACTGTCTTACATGTAGGCAGGAAATACCTACCTGAATATTAACATGCTAAAGTTTCAACAGGACTGGTAATATATATTTACTTTAAGAGGGAACTTTCTATTTGACACTTGCAAAAGCACAGGGAAAAAAAAATTAGTGTTCAAGTACTTCAACATCAGGTTCGTTTATCATTCGTTTATCAGTCTTGGGGCTATAGACACTGGTATGAAGGTATAGACTTAAAATAGATCTATCCATAATTCAGTTGTGACAGAAACTCAGTGCTGAGAGAAATAGGTATCCACAGAACAATATGCTTTTGTAAACTGTATAAGCAACTGAGGAAGAAGGAAGCTTTTGCTCCATTACCTCAGCAGTTGTGATCTGACCTTTTGGCTGCAGTTGGTAAAAAATTCTTTGTTCTTCTTTGCATACCAGGAATTAACATTTTTCTAAACTCCCTGATCTCAAGCTTAGTAGATTGCAAACAGTTTTTCAATGTCACATTTCTATAAGAGTGTTATAGAACAGAACTAATTGCTGCCTGTAGTGGATGCAATTCCATTCACAGCAAGATAAATTGGATTTCTAAACTGTGGTTCCCATTGTGTTACCTCCATGTATCATAAGAGTTACCCTGATGGGCACAGTAGTGACCCTACTTATTTATACACTGCTTTATGCAGAAAGCATCCTCTTGTTTTGCTCACCAAAAGAAAAGACGACAGGAACCCCAAAATATAACTGTAGACTGCCATCTGTTGGAAAGAGTTTAAACATAGTCACAGAATTGTTTAGGCTGGCAAAAAGACCTCAAAGACCATAGAATGCAAACATTAATCCCACATTGGATTCACCACTAAATCATATACCCAAGTGCCACATCTACACGTCTTGAATACTTCCAGGGATGGTGACTCCAGCACTTCCCTGGGCAGCTTGACCCAATACCTGGCCATCCTTTCAGTGAAGAACTTTTTCCTAATATCCAATATAAACCTCTCCTGAAATAACTTGAGGCCATTTCCTCCGGTCCAGTCACTTTTTACCTGGGAAAAAAGACTGAAACCCACCTCCTACAACCTTCTTTCAGGCAGCTGTTGCATACTGGCCTCTAACCAGACCCTTTCTGGAGGAGTAGAAAGCATGGCTTCTGCTCATGGATTTAATGATCATTCTGTTTCAATGCTGGAGCTGTATTTTGGCTACTAGGACCAATAAACTATTGGACTTCTTTTCTTTGATTCTCTGGCTGGAAGAACAATGGTTTTCTCGCATAGAATTGTAAACCCTAACATCAAAAAGATGTAGCAGGCAAATTTTTAGTTTTGCTATTTCGTAAGCTTATACTGTAATTGAAAAAAAGGAAGAAGCAAGAGAAAAAAGTAGTCCTCAAAAAAAAAAAGTCCAGGAAGGGGAATTAAAAAGAATGAAACCTTCTGACTTTGCAGGCTCAGAGGTTTGAAAATAGTGGCACAGTTTTGAGCTGGAAACCAAATGTTAATGGTGTGCCCCAGGTAGTGGGAATAATATTTTTAAATTTATTCATTAACAACCTGGAAGATGGAACCAAGAAAATCCTCACTGAATTTCGAAACAATGCCACACAGGGAGAAGGGGCTGATATTTCAGAGGGTCATGCTGATATACTCAGAGGTGCCTTGACAGGCTGGAGAAATGGGCAGAGGAACCTCATCAGGTTCAGCAAAGGAAAATTCTGACTCCTGCACCTGGGGAAGGATAACCTCAGATACCAGTACTGGCTAGCTCCAGCCAGCTGGAAAACTGCTTGACAGAAAAAGCCCTGGTGATCCTGGGATCACCAGGATGTACATGAGCCAGCATTGCACCCTTGCAGCAAACAAGGCAAACAGCCACCTCAGCTCTATTGGCAAGAGTCTTGCCAGTAGGTAGAGAGTGATCCTTCACCTCTACCCAGCACTGGTAAGACACACCTAGAGTGTGGGGTCTAGTTCTGGGGTCCCAGTACAAGAAAGTCAGAGGCATACTGGAGCAATGTGCTGTGCTCCAGTGAAGAGTCACAAAGATTGACAACAGGATTGGAGTGTCTGTCACATGAAAAAACGGCTGAAAGAGCTGGGACTGTTCAGTCTGGAGAAGGGAGGTTCCAGGGGGATCTTATCAAGGCATATCAATACATGGTGGAATGGAATAAAGAAGATATAGTCCAACCCTCTTAGCAGTGACCATTGACAAGACAAGAGACAATGGACACAAATTAAAAGCCATGAATTTTTATCTGAACATAAGAAACTGTGAGATAAGTCAAATATTGGAACAGTTTGCCCAGAGAAGCCATGAAGTCCCCATCTCTTCTGTACAGAAAACCCCACTTGACACATCCCTCAGCAACCTGTTCTAGCTGCCCCAACTCTGAGCACAGGGTTGGACTATCAGATGGTTGGGATATCAGATGTCCCTTCCATCCTCTGCAATTCTGCCATGCTTAAAAAATGGCTCAATTGAAAATCTGAGTGGTTGTGGCTTTTTTATTAGAAGCAAGTGTTGTTTTGAAAGATTAAGGTTGCAATACTGCAATTCCACAAATAGGTTATTAGTTCAACACAGAACTAAAAACCACTGCATCTGATTATGTGTAATAAGATACATCTCAGGGATTTAAATACAAACCTGTGGTCTGAAAAATTTATGTGAACAGTATAATTCAGACTATGATTTACAGTGAATGTACCGATGGACTATGAGATTCCATTTCAATTTAAAGCAAACTACTGTAATGTATAAAACAGAAATGATATTTTGAGCCCTTGCATTAAGAAAGAAATTTTTGAAGGATCAGATGACTCAAAGGATTATCAACAAGGATAAGGACTCTCGATTGTCCTGGATGACACTGAACAAACTTCCTTATAATTTCATATCTAGGTGCTGAAGTAGAAAATGTCTTGAAACTCACTCTGTGTGGACACTGGCCAGTGCCTTAACACCACTCTTACATAGAGTGTGTGAGTTATCAGAGCTCATTCAACACCAGCTATGTCAGCAGAACAGAAGTTTCCTGCATCTAGTATAAAATATACCAAAATTTTATTTAACTAGCATCAATGACTTTCAATTTTGTGACAATGAAAATCCAATTCAAGAGGAAGAGACATCAGGAAGATTAGGGGAGCTGTGAGGAATCAACAGAGTTTCAAGGAGCAGTAGTAAGGGGCTGGGAGTGATAAGACAGAACAGAGTTAAAAAGTGTGTACAGACTTTCAGAAGGGAGTTTCTTTGCTGCTCCTGGTGCTAGCATAAGGCTCAAAGACCAAGAGCAGACAAAATACCTAGGATACAAGTAGCTAAATTTCATCCTGTTGGCTCCCCCTCTGGATTCTTTCCTTTGTATGAAACACACACTTCGCTTGTGATAACGCTTGATAGAACACTCACAGAGCTCAGTATTTAAATCACTTAGTTTAGTTGAAATAATCTTGATTCACCTAAAATCAACTAAAAATATTAAGTCATAGCAGACAGGGCTGGATGCTCTGAATTGCCACCTGCTTTGTTATCTGTGGTATTTTGCATTATAATTTGCTTCCTTGTGCAAGCTCTGTGGTGAACTTCCTTTCTTCTCTGGTCTGCTTTTCTTACTCAAATTGTCCATAGATCATTGGGACTGCTGCAATAAAATTTGACCTTCAGAATTCCCAGCTGAAAGGGCACAAGATTCCACAAGGTTCACTTAGAATGTCACCTAGATTTACCTTCCCTGATTTGTGTGGGGAAAACACATACCTCTCTGATGTTCCTCACCATCATTTAGACACATTTTAATGTCATCTGTGTCAGATCAATTGTGCAGAATTGTTCACATCATGGATCACCATGACAAAGACTCTTCCTCCTTGACAAAGAGTTCCAACAAGTGTGATTTATCACAACATTATTAATCTGCCTCAGATTTTTTCACTCAACCTTTTTCAAGGCTTATATGTGTCATCTTCTAAGGAGCTGTGACTGTGGCAGTTACAGGAGAACGTGTTAATACTTTTGCATTTTATTTTCACCTAAACATATTTAGCTCTCTGTTAGACAAAGAATTAATGAGCTACAACTTACACAAATCACAGCAGAGGTCAAATCTTGCTCCCAAATTCACATGAAGAAATCTCACTGAAGTAAAAGCAAATTGAATATGTGACTAATGAAACCCTGTTACAGAGCAGTTACAGCTGAACTTTTTTCCTCTCTGACATCCCTGGAAGGCTACAGGAAGCACTCAGGTCTTTACCTTGTCCACAGAACAAGGCAAGCAGGCATGACAATGTCTCCTGACTGAAGGACAACATATGTAGACTGCTTTGAAGGTTGTGAACTTGATCTGTTCTGAACTCAGTAAGGAGCAGTCGATTAGATTAGACTCCTCAGACACTCTCCTTAATTTATCTTAAGATGGGCTTGTACATTTGAGCATCTTCAGTGACAATAGTTCTTACATTGTAGAGGTGATCTACCACAAAGAGATGGATTCCAGAACATTTAAGGCAAGTCTGACAGCACATAAAACCCACCAATCCACAAATGAGGTACTTCCTTTTGGTGTCATGGTTACAAACTGGTCCTGCACATTATAGTCTGACAATAAGTATGGAAATAATTCAAAGCTTCACCATGGGAGTTTCAGGCTAGATATTGGGAAAAATTTCTTTACTGAGAAGACACACAGAACAGCCTTACTAGAGAGGTGCTCAATGCCCCCAGGCTGTGAGTGCTCAAGATGCATTTGGACAATTCCCTTAATAATATGCCTTAACTTTTGATCAGCCCTGAAGTGGACAGGAAATTGGACTAGATGATCACTGTAGGTCCCTTCTAACTGGCACTGCTCTGGTTTGTTCTGCTCTATTTTAGTCTACCCTAGCCTAGTCTACTCTAGCTTACAGATCCCATATTTTTAAGGTCTGTGTTTCAGACCTTTTGGTCTAAAAATGCTTTAAACTTCATATTGTATTTTTCAAACTGTGCACCAATGCAGATTTGTCTCCCACAAACTCTGGCCTCCTTGTGCCCATCACTCCAGACCACTGCTATTGCCACCATATTTCTCATTTCTTCTGGATCCTAAGGGAAGATTCAGTTTGGGGGCAACTCACACCAGGATGAGTGAGGTCAAAACAGATTATTACACATGACTCAGAATAGTTTCAAACGGAAAATGTGAATGATTTCTGAACTGTGATTGAGACATACTGGGGTAGATGTGAGACAGAAACAGCGGATGATGCCAGGGATGAAGACAGGTAGTGCCAAAAGTGAGGAAGTTGATGGGTGCGAGGTGGCCTACATGCTGATGGAAGGGTACTGGGACAATGTGGAAAATTCCTTTTCATAGCAGGTCTCCTGGCTGTCATTTGTGAGTGTGACAGCAAAACAAAAAAATACATATGTTCATTGAAAAAAGGACAGAACACAGAATCAAAATATATATATATATATGTCTTTTGTGGGCCAGATTATGAAAGAAAGCACAGGCCTCAGATTAGCTTTTTGATGCAAAGGTCTTTTGTTTGATTTCTAGTCATAATGGACTAGATATGTATAAAAGAAGTTTTCTTTTAGTGCTTGTTGTTTAAATACTCTTCTCTGTGCTTCTTTGACAGTGTAAGGAAATATAATTTTGTTTAATCTGCCAGAACACCCTTATGATTAGCTCTTAATTACAATTGTGGCTCAAGTGAAATACTTATTTTCTGCTGTTAAATGTTCTAGAACAAATAGACCTTTTGGACTGTTTTCTTTTGTATGTTTGGGTTGGGCTTTTTTCTGCTGTTGTTAATTTTTTTATTTAAATAGTCAATAAAATGAATTCATGCAGGGCGTTTCAAAATCACATAGATAAACAAGATAGTTCACTACATTATTTTGGGGGTTGGATTTTTTTTTTTAATAAATCTTGTTTTGTCATCCAGGCCTGTATCAGCAATAGTGCATCCTGCAGGACCAGAGCAGTGATTGTCCCCCTGTACTCAGCATTGGTGAGGCCACACCTTGAGTCCTGTGTCCTGTTCTGGGCCCCTCACTACAACAAGGACATTGAGGTGCTGGAGCATGTCCAGAGAAAGGAAATGGAGCTGGTGAAGAGGCTGGAGCACAAGTCCCATAAGGAGCAGCTGAGGGAGCTGGGGCTGTTCAGCCTGGAGAAAAGGAGGCTCAGGGGAGACCTCATCACTCTCTACAACTGCCTGGAAGGAGGTTGAAGCAAGGTGTGGGTCAGTCTCTTTTCCCAAATAGAAAGCAACAGAACAACAGGAAATGGCCTCAACTTGTGCCAGGTGAGGTTTAGATCAGATATTAGGGATCATTTATTTACTGAAAGGGTGGTCAAGCAGTGGAACAGGCTGTCCAGGGAAGTGACTGAATCACCATCCCTGGAAGTATTTAAAATACATGTAGATGTGGCATTTAGGGACACTTAGGGTTTAGTGGTAGACTTGACAGTCCTGGGTTAATGGTTGAACTCCATGATCTTAAAGGTCTTTTCCATGCCCTAAATGATTCTATGATTCTATAACGTCTATACACTTGTCCCCATAAGAAATGCAATACAAATATATGACACTCACACATTGTTTATGGGCATGTTTATGTACATAGACAAATGACTGTAGAGAAATGCAAATATTGCTAGTTATAGCCAGAGTATTAAATTCCGCTCTGTAGTGATATCTGAAAGTAAAGAGCATTAATTTGTGTGTGAACTTTGTCCAAAATCACAACAAAGCAAAGTTATGACAAATTAGAACTGAGATATTTTAATAAAACAAAAGATACTTCTATTCCTCTTAAAGTGTTTGTCAAGATGCTGTTATTATGTTAATCATTTTAATAAGGCAAAGAATAACATTAGAAACCATGAAGATTAGAAATTGCAAGAAAAGAGATAATCTGCTGTTTCTTAACATTAAAAGCTAACCATTAAGGCTTTTTCCTTTGTGAGTAGGTAATTATGAGAGCCTGAATCTGCAAGGGCTTCCCAGCCCACAAATTGGTCATGATAATGGGTTCATAGGATTCAGTAATACACAGGCACACAGAGTTTTTATTACAAACTACTTTTAGGGTATACACTTGTGATTAGTAAAGGAAGCATGTATACATAAAAACACACACACAGTTATGTATATATTTGCAATCTACTATGAATTGCCACTAGTCAAGAACAAGCTGCTTATTTATATGCAAGCCTATATAAATATTTTTCCTTCAAATTATTACCAAAACAGTCCTGCTGTTTTTAGTAGCTGCTAAAATTTAGCTGCTCCCAGGAATGGGGACAAAACAAGTGTGTAGTTAAGTTCACACAGGGGTAATTCTTGGAGAGAAAAGCTCATTTTGAGAAGACAATGACTAACTTTTATATCTTTAATATGCGTACGGAAGTGGGTGTAGGACACCAGTTCTTATTGCTGAGTTCTGCTTTCTTAGGAGGTCAGTTTGTAGGTTATAACAGTTTCTTTGTGCTGCAGGTTATGGCAGTTTCTTTTTTTTGTGCCTATCAAGCATGCTGCAGAGCCCCAGCTGTACCTATCGAGGCCAACCCAAGCTCCTACTTGTGCTTGTCAAGGATGTTCCAGATTCTCAGGCTAGCAGTTCCTACACTGGCAGAGATTTGGTCTGTCAGTATTTTAGTAGGTGTCTTTTGTCAGTAATTTTCCCCATTATAACCAAGTGACCTTTATGGCTGCTGCAACAGAGTATATCTTTTCACTGATGTTAAGTTGGTAACACACAATGAGGGAAAAATTTGAAACTGAATGTATACTGCTTTGTTTGTGTAATGCTTTCACTTCCTTATCTTCTTTTCCTATCCTTGATGCTGAACTTTTCTATTAAATCTCTGATTTACAATAACTGAACCTTTAGAGGTCTCATATTGAAGAAAATAAAATATAAAAATTTACCTCTGTAAACTTACCAACAGGCAAACCATTCACACTCCAGCACAGGTGCCTTTAGAAATAATAAATATAGCTTTCAGCTCCATCTGACATTCAGTATTTATGGGGAAACTGGGATGAAAAGCTAGTTTTGTGGTAAATTCACAATAATGTACCACAAAAAAATGTTTCAAAGAGTTGTATCACTGAATAGTGTTAGCAGCTTCTACTGAGAGTCAGTAGCACACGAATCTCTAATCCTCCCAGCATTTGTTTTATCACATATGTTTATTTTAATACAAGTCTGAGACTGAAACTGTGATTTATCTCCAGTGGGTCACACTCTGCAGAAATATATACAAAACTACAATGCATGCCCATAGTCAAACACTTACATATTCTAAAGCCCCAAAAAACAAACACAAAGGTTTCAGAAAGCCTCAAAATATGCAGGCAAAGTTGCTGTGATAATGACTCTTATATACTGTGTCACTTTATTATCCCAATGTTTGGGCTGGGATGTTAACCGCTTCCAAAAAATAATTCTGTAGTTTCTTTGTGTCCTTTATGGACTAACTGCTGTTCAACAGAGAAGACCACATTAAGTTTATTTCCACTCTAGCAGAAAGGTTCAGATTTTCCTAAGATATGACATTTACTTCACATAAGGAAAAGGAAAAAAGTGATTGCAATAAAATAAAGGAATAGATATAAAAGTGTGATAATAAGAATCTGTGTGGGAGTGAAAGAAAGCAAAAAGATAAAATCTTTTATCTTACACTTTTTATGAAAAGGAAACTTTAAACAAATTTAAAACAAACAAAAAAGAAACAAAACTTTATCTAGTTGTAATAAGAAGGGAAAATGAAAAATTTATTATCTGGCTAAATTGAAACTGGAATAAAAACCTAACTGTGTTTTTATTTTCCAATTTGCAAAATCTTTCATTTAGAGAATTAGCTTCAAATTAATTGAATAGTTTATATGCTACTAACGATAATTTCCTATGGTTATACAGCCAAATCTATCCTTAAAAAAATGGACAGCTTTTATATGAGAGCCATAACAAATTTCAGCAGATGGAGAATCTTATTTTTAATCATCAAAGCACGTAACAAGGAAAATGAAATCAATGTCTGAGCACTTATCCTGTAGAAATTTATGTACATTTTACACTTGCTGTCATGCACCCAAATGACACAATACAAGACTATGACTTCATTTTTTCAGTAATGCAAAAATTCTACAAGCCATTAATTGTTTA
Source organism: Corvus brachyrhynchos (assembly GCF_000691975.1). Classification (NCBI taxonomy): domain Eukaryota; kingdom Metazoa; phylum Chordata; class Aves; order Passeriformes; family Corvidae; genus Corvus; species Corvus brachyrhynchos. Next base: position 7,224,922 of record NW_008237919.1, on the reverse strand, counting down.
ACTGGTAAGATCTGACATTAGAAACAACATAGAGTTGAAGAAGAGAAGACACAAAATACAAATGCCAACTATGCCAAAAGGCAAAGTCTGGACATAATAGTCGTAACAGCATATTGAATTTTGCATGAAAACACACAGAAAATTCCATAGAAGTTGCATAGAAGCATTATAAATGTGACAGATCCTTGCCAAATGGTAGCAGAACTCTTTAAAGTTCACAAAAGCAGAGCAGATTATCACAGTGGAGCACAACATATCATGGCCCAGGGCTAAATGACAACTTTTCTGACAGCTGAATGTGCCAGAGGACAAAGTCCTTTCAGGGATGTGAAAGCACACTTGCCTAATGGAAGTTAATAACTAGCTCCTACTGTGAACTGGCTGGAAACTAGAAATTCTGCTTGACTGGAAATTCTGATTACTTTTGTTTTAAATTTTTCCTGAAATGAAAACAAAAATCCTTTCTTTCCCTTTCCTCTATGGTATGAGGATTTTCAATTATCTTTAATAATAAAAAAAAAAAGGAATCTATAAAAAAGCTTTATTCAAGTTGGGGTTTTTAAAATTATTCTAAAACCATTATGGACCACAAAAACAGGAGTCTGGGAGTATGGGGGTTTTCTAAAATTGGAAGCAAAAGGAGGTTTTGTGGACTCTGGGTCTGTGCACTTTACTGCAGAACACCCTGGAATTGGTTAAGCCCAAGAGTCCTTCTTCAGGGAGCAGAGCAGTTAGGGATTTAAGAACAGCAATCTGATCCCTTTCCGGAAGAAAAAAAAAAAAAAAGAAATATTTTGATTTATGATTTATTTCAATGGACAGAAAATGAAATTTCCAATAACAAGTCAGTTTAGATCATGATCTCTGTTCATGATTTATTTCAAAAGCTTAGTTTTAGCTCCTTCTTTGAGGATTTAGGATGATGACAGTGCTCCTTTCCTAACAAGACACATTTCTCATTGGATAAACTAACCCTTATTCTGTCTTTTATATAGCCTGGGAGAGTTCAAAAATATTTTTCTCACTGCAGTCAAGGTAGATAGGTCCTACTATGAAAATATGTATTTTAAAATGTCCAATCCAAATTTAAAATACATAGCCACCAGAATCTTTGCTGAACTCTAACACAGTTTCAGGAATAAATGTGAATATAAGTTCTAGTTGCTGAGTGCATTGGAACAGCATTTAGAGGATTTCAGCATTACATTTTGCTTTCAATTACTGAGATTAAGGAAATTTTATGTTTCTTAAATCACCTTCATATTCAGCAGTTTTATTATGTTGAATTTCCTGTGTCTTCCAATATTTCTTTTTTTTAATTGCAGAACTTAAACTGTCCAACTTCTAAAATTAACACTACTTCAGGTGATCTCTGGTGCAGCGTCCTGCTCTGAGTCACATTTGGCCTCAGACTAAGTTGCTCAGGGCTTCTCCAGCTAGGTCTTGAAAACTTAGAGGGCAAGAGGTTTCCCTGCCTCTGCTCTTGTCAGCCTGTCCCTCCCCCTGGCTCTCTCCTTATGGTGACTCCTTCTATCCCCTGCCCCACCATGTCCAGTCAGAATGTCCCATTTCAATTTAGGGCCCCTATTTCTCATCCCTTTTCCATATGAAGAGATTGATTCCCTTTTCTCAAAAAAGTCCTCTTAGTTTTTGGAAAACTCTTTACATTGCTCCCAGATTTCTCTTCCCTGGTTTTCATGAGTCCTCATGTTCAGTAACTCTCCTACGAGATGTTTGACATCAACTTGCCAATAGAAAAGATGGTTTTTTAAGTCCATCAGCATGAAATTGAAATATCTGCTTTTCATAAATCTTGCAGCAGTTAATGTTTTATTTTTCCTGTAAAATATCAGAAATAAGGAAAAACAAACAAGTACATCTCTAAGCTGGTTTTCATGCCTGAACTTGTAAAATATGATCTATGTGTTCATTGACATAGTCATTGCTTTTTCTTAGTAGAAAGATTATTTTTAGCGTGATATTATATTTGTTTATTTTTCACTTATACTTTTGCTGCTTGCTTCCATTAGATACAGAGTCCAGGGATGAAATCCTGGTCCTTTAGGTGATACCAGGAGTTCTGCTATTGACAAAGGGGAATAGAGGAAAGTTTACCTCTGTTGACAAAGGGGAATCTCACAATTGACTCCACACTTTTTTTTTTCCCTCTTTTCTCCTCTTTTATATCAGATTGAATTTTTTCTATCCTACTTGAAATTTCTGCAGGAAATTAATTTAACAAACAATTTAAAACATTTAATTTAAAAACATATTCTCTAGATAAAGTTTAGTTTATAGGTATTGTATATTTGGCCAGTTGAGGTAATTTTTCATTATTTGCTTGAGCTCCCCCATTTTTTCCAGACAGGGAGCTACCAGGAATTAAGTTCTGTATGTTGGAAATAGCTGCAAAGGTTGATGTGCAAACATTGGTTTTACTGGCAGGAATTCTGCGGAATAGTTCTGCTGAAAAACAAAAGGGGCACTGGTTTCAAAATGCACAAGTTTTTATGCAACTTTTTCATTATTTTAATTTTCAGACACAAAATATGCAGCTGTGCGGAAAGAAAGGCTAGATGTGCATTTTAAGTGAAATAGGACTGATGTGAAAGCATGATTCTTATCTAATGGAACATACAATATGTTGACATATCAGATGTAGGAACCCAGAGTGCCGAGAATATTTCTCTGCCTGTTTTTAAGGGTTTTTACCCCCCCGGATTGTCTTTCCAGACAATCAAAGCACTACTTAAAAGAAAATCACCATTCCTTTCTCCCAGATCCTCTTTTGAAAGCCTTATTTCCTTAGTTAGTTTTATTCTGTTACTTTTTTCTCCTTCTTGTTATTCTTTTTCTTTTTAATAAAGATGAATGTTTATATAGAATAATTTCTATTTCCTAGGTATCAGCCATAATACAAAGACAATACTGAAACTTTCTTGACACTAGATGTGCAGTCATTCCTCTTCTCATTATTGCCTTACTAGTCAATCTGACTTGTTTATAGTCCATTCAAGTAATTTATAAAGATAAGAAATTGCAAAAGTCATTTGGAAGCCTACAGACATCCCATATGATAGAAGTTCAAATGGATGTGGTCTTTGTCCTGTCAAATAAACTGCTAAATATTCACTATTTCTTTTGCAATTGTTGATTTTATTTAGCCACGCACTTACTGATGAGTCAGTGTGGAGATCTTTGTCAATCAGCCTGTTATTCCATCATTGCTGATGTTCTGCTCTTCAAATAAGCATTTTCAGGGACAAAAATATATTAAAAAAAAAGAAAATTGAGTCTCTAAATGAATCAGATGACCAAAAAAAAAGAGATAATAAATGGGTAAATTTTAAAATGTGATTAAGAAAAGCCCAGTCTGTGACAGAAGTACATTTCGTATGTGAGGGATAGTTTCAGTAGATGACCTAAAACCAAATGAGACAGACTTAATACAATGAACACTCAACATAAGTCATGCCAGATCAAGGCTTATAAATGCCTCTGGGAACTGTGTGTGATAGCCTTCTGCTTCTCATTAAGGCACCCCTTTATAAACTGCCCGCTGTCAATATTGCTTGTAAATTGACAACCAGCAAAAATGGGCTAAGTTTGAGCAGGCTCCTTAAAGATGAGTTTCAATACCTTGCAGCACCTTGGCAAGTTGCAACACCTGGTCAGTTGGTACATCCTCAGGTGGCTTTGCTGTCTCAGGACTAAGCTGATAGCAGGCCAGAGCAAAGCAATAGTGAGTAACCACCGCTCTGCTAATTAGAAGTCACGTTGAAGTTTAATGTTTATTCAGACTGTAAATAAGTAAAGAGACATGCAGAAAAGCTACCAATAGCTCTTGTGGTGACACTTGTACAGATGGTTTGAGCACCAAGGATGGCATATTTATACATATTTATGTGACTATTATCCTGATGTGAAGAATAAAATATTTTCTGTCTGTGCGATATTATCTTGCCAGAGGCAAAGAAGGAATTCAGAGAACACTGCTGGAGGAACAGCTGAACAGTGACCTCTCTGTGGAGCCTCTCAGTAAATGATTCAACACAGCAACCTATTCCCCAATGAAGAAGTTACTGGCCTAATACCCAGCTGTATCAGAGAGGTTCTTTAACATGTTGGTATGGAAAATGTGAAAAAGGAGCTTAACTGTTCAAGACAAACCTCTGGCAGACAGAGAAGGAAAGGCTGCAGCTGCACCTGTTATATTTCCTTTCTTGATCCGTGCATGAAACTAATCTGGATCTACTGGGGCTGCAGACAGATATTGTGAATGAAACATTTTACTATATTGATTACCTACATGCCATGTTCCACCTGGCTAAGAGCAGCAAACAGTTTAGGATATTCTTAAGTCCTCATTCCAAGGAATCTGGCACCTGTTGGGTTAACAGAAGGGAATGATTCTAGGACAAAGGCTCCTGCAGGCAACTAGGAAGTGAGACACCCTCATCATCCCACCAGCACAGCACGTATCAAGCAGACGGCAACTCCGTATTTATAGAACAAGTTTTGGCCTAATGAGTAAATGATATACAAAAATGTGAAGGAGTGTGACCTGACAAGTCATGTTGAGGACACTCATGGAGGTCAAATTGCCTCTGAAATGCTAAAGAAGCTGTCCCACGTGATGGCCACATCCTAAAAAACTACTTCTATGTCCTGTTCCACTAAATTTCTGCACTTCTTGTTGATATGTGACAAGGGCATTAGTCTGCAGACTGATAGGTTACTTCATGAGGACATGGCATTACAGATGACACCAATGGAATTTCAATCAAGAAAGTAACATATTTGGATCTTTCTCCTTCTCAAGCTTCAACATCATACAGTAGAAATTGTAGTATATTGTTAAGTACTCAGGGACTGCATTTTTACAGCAGGGGCTAGAACCAGGAATGATGCTGTGCTGTTCTGTTTCAGAAGGAATTCTGGAAAACACAAAAATTTATACAATCAGGAGAAACTTAAGGTGAGATCAGTAAAGAGGACCTCATCCATAGGTACAATATACCTTTCTGCAGAAAACATGTCTCTTTTCTGTGGGATACCACAACATTTGTGTAGTACTTCTGTTCCTAAAGACCATTCTCCTTCCTAATTTCCTCCCATCTGGTTACAGACCAGTACAGGACACTGCTCACCAAACTTCTTCATTTCCAGGCTATATCAGAGCTCCTCCAACCTCATTCTCTCTATCCTAAGCAAACATTTAAAAATTTTTTAATAATACCTGGAGTAGAAGGAAGGGAATTTCCAATCAGAACTTAAGTTAACTTAAGCCAGTCCTGGCTTTTTTACCAAATACTCTAATTAATAATAACGAAAAATATAGAAGAACAGAAGGTGGAATTTCAGAAGACAGGGTTGAAAGGGGTTAACAAGTGCTTCTTATCCAATTATCACAGGGTTATCTTTACTGTCCAGAAACTGTGCAGAGGAAGAAAGTCACACAGAAGGTCAGACAAAATCTTTTTAAAAAAAAAAAAAGAATTGTATTAAATTTTCATGTTAATGATCTGTCTTTCTCAACAGTTTCTTCAGATTGGCAAGTCTGAGCCAGGGTTTTTCCAAGTGTAACATTGTTGTACAGAAGCGTTTAGTCATAATATGCCATGCTACCTTAGTCTACATGTATATGTGTAGCCGAGTCCTTTGAAATGAAGGTTCAGGTTCACAAACCACAGGCTTAGGAAATCTTCACTCATTTGTAAAAAGCTAGTCATGCAAACCCCTGCCTGCTAAAAGAGATGCAGGTTTAGGTAAGGCCTCATAATGGTCTCTTTATGTGGTCAGGATGGACTGCTATAGTCTGTTTTTAGAATACTCAGCACTGAGAAACATCTAATGTTGACAAAAATCTCCTCAAGTGTGTGCACAATTTGTGTGTGCTTATACAAAATAAATACTAAACCAGTAGATAAGGACTTTATGTTTCATGTTGTAGCTTTTTCTATCCCACCTTAACAGGTAGTCTACAGTATTTGGACCTTATTTACATCTACTTCAAATTCTCGTTTCAAAATTATTGCTGGCAATCATCTGCAGCCAGCAAGCTTTCTGGCTTATAAATCCAGTTTTGGAGTACTACTCACAGCAACTAGCCAAAACATCAGTTTTCAGTTTATAAATCATTGTTTAATTCAACTAATAGAATTTAAGCTCATTTTACAGCACATTTTGTTTTGGTTTTCAAAATATACATTTGCTGGTCACTAGACAATAACAATTCTTTAATGGCATAATTAATTAGGCTTTGATTTGCAAGACATATGACTTGAAGTCATATGATTTCCAGGATTCCAATAATTATTTTTAATTCAGGCTATAAAATTCCATGCCATATTAACCAGCAAGTCTGGGAAAGAATCCAAAGACACAGTTAACTTCCTAGGATTTAAAAAACCTTGTTTTCCAAACTCTGTTCAACTCCTGTTTTAGTAGACAATTTGCTATGCAGATATTTCAGTATTAAATCTGTGAAGTCTAGCCAGCACAGGATTACAGTGAAACAGAAATTAGTGTCTAGATCAGTTTTTTCATAGGCAGCTGCTCCATGGACACGGTATGAGAAGGTTTAAAAAGCTGCATCTTCAATGCAACAATGTGAGGGATTCAGCAAAGCAAGGCACTGTAACCAGTGGGTTAGGGAAGGCTACTTGGCATTGGTGGGATTCAGCAGATATCAACCACCCAAGATTTGTTGCATTTCATGCAGGCCTTGAAGGGTGTGTCAGAAAACCTTTCTCAGCTAAAGAAGGCTCCCTTAGACTTATTGCACTCACCTATCAGTGCTTATTGCTCTTAATCTTCTTATTGCACCTCACCTTTGGTTTCCCCCAATTAAATTTTAAAAAATCCAAAACCCAAAAATCCAACAGTTTAAAAAAATATATTATTATTTACATGAAGAGCACTTATTTCTAAGGAAATCTTAAAAACCCAGGACTGAACTTCTGTTTATAGGCGGCAACTCCTCAAGTGTTCCTTCACAATGTACAGATAACAAATTTTTCCCTCAACTCATTCAAAGACAACATTCAGAAAGGCTATTTCTCATGTACAAGAGAAACCCAATGTATTGAGAGGAGGAATTTTACATTGGCCAATAGTATTCATTTTAAATAACCCAAAGGAAGCAACTATTGTAGATCTGGAGCAGAACTAGTCAACTTACTCTGTGAGGTTTTCAGTGCTCAAAAAAATTAAATTCTTTGTATAGGAACAAAGCATGCTTTTGATGCATATTCAATAATAAAATTTGTAAAAATATCATCATAATTACCTCTTGATGTAAACAATAAAATTTTTGAGGAAAACTCTTTTTATTTTCAGTAAACATTATGTGCACAGAGATTCATCCAGACCAAAAGCCTGGTAAATTCAGCTGATTCTTGTGGAGTCTGCATACACTCAAAGTTAAGCAGAATCCTGCCTATCAATTCATGATTTCCATCTATGTCCATACTATTCAGGTACAAATTTTCTGAGCCGACTACACAGGAAGAGGTAACTTTTATTTACTTTTAATTTTTTAAGCAAGTTAATTTTATGCACTCACTCATTTGCTCATTATACACTCACACACTCACACCCACTTACTGAGAGGCACCATTCATGTACTCCTAGGTGGTTTGTCCACAGAGAATGGGGAGCATTGGCTGTCAATACAGCTCTGGGACTCTCTGTGACTGGCAATGAGGAACTAGTGTTTAGATAGATCTTTCCTTTACTTTAGGAGTTGTTGGCTGTGATGGCATCTCCCTTACTGAAAAATTGGCTTATTGCATGTATCTGAGACCATGTTGCAGCACACTGCTTTCCCTTGTTTGGAATATGTTTGAAGTATTGTCTCGTAGTTAATTTTTCTGTTAGGCTAGAGGGAAAAGTAAACAGTAAATTGAGCACACTGCAACCTTTCCACCATTCTCCTGGTGTGAGGGTGCAAGGACTCCTCATTGGGCAAGATATCTGTGCTGGGGGCTTATCAAAATGCAAGCTGTGTGACCTCAGCACAAGCATCGCTTTCATCAATCTTGCTGCCAAGGATGGGGTGCTGGCAGTAGTGTCATGAGATCAGGGTCCCCCAGTGTCAACACAGATTATTCTTTCAACCTTTGTGATGTTTTACTTCTGGTGCTTGTGCACACTTTCCATTTATTCATTCACTTGATTCACGTTAGTCTTAAAATTTTTCTTAGAAATCTCTCCAGCTATGCTATGGTTGAAAAATATGACACATAGCTAGGGAGGTTTTCCATGGTCTTAAGTCCTTTGAAATTCTGACCAGTATCTAAAACCAGCAGTTTGCTGACGGTTTGAAGAGTATTTCTTATTCTGCCTGTCTTGCAATGTGTGTTCCTATTTTATCTATTAGCATTTTACCGTCTTGCTGTTCAGTTGACATTGATTCTAACAAGTATCCTGGGTTCTTAAGTTTGGCTTTCCATGTTACTGTTTTAGATTTTCTCTTGTGCTAAGACCTTGCCTTTTGTAGTCTAATTCACTTTATATCAGCAAAGATATCAAGAGTTTCCTGCTCCATTTTCTTTTCTCTTGATTATTAACAACTTAGGGCCAACACCATCGCAATGCATGTAACTTGTTGCCAGATGCTTTGGTTTTAATGATGTGAGAGACAGAAAGATCGCTCACTTGAAACATTTGGGTGCATGTGTGGGGGAAGGGGTAGGTCAGGCCTTGCCTGGGTGAGGCGAGGCAATGCCCTGCCCTGCACACCCCACCCTGCTGGGTCTCTGTCCCAGCCCTGCAGTGGTCACCAATCCCTGGCACACCAGAGGCAATGCTCCACACCTGCCCCTGGAGCCCCAACCCAGCTCCTGAGTGGCCAAATGACCAGAAGTCCCACCCAGGGGAAGGGCCCAGGAAGCCCAAGAAGGATTTAAAGCAAGCACATCAGTTAATCCTAGCTCCTTGTGGATTTTCTGTTAGCTGGGTGCTGCTGCAACCAGGAATGGCAGTTATGTTTGTTCTTTTGCATGCTTTTTCTGTTTTTCTTCTTTTAATTCCCTTTTCTTGGAATTTTTGAGTAGCTTAAAGTCAAAGGGGCTTAGAGTTTGTTAAGTTGAATGGACTAAGCTAATGCTTGGGGTGTGTTTTATGTTGGTTGAATGCTGCTCTAAACATGTCGCCAAAGTGCTTTGATTTTCCAAAGTTGCCAGTAAAGTTTTTTGGTTTTTTGACCTCTTGAGAACATCTTGATGTTTCTCCTGTCCATCTGATTCAGAGTACATGAACAACTGCAAGGCCTTTAAAAAGTCTCATTGAGGAAGTTTTTTGGGGCCTTAAAAATTATGATGATAGGGCGCACAAATCTCCCTGATTTTGCAAGTTAAAGAACAGAATTGATACAAGTGCTTCCTTATGATCAAGAGCTCCTCTTCAGTGCTAGCAAAATGCTTTCTGCATCACATAAGCTGGCAGTTTAAGACACATTAAACACACTAAAGTCTTTCTTCTCTCTGTAACATAAACTTTAAAAATCTCTGTTACATAGACTTTGAACATGGTATTTTTCATTGTGTGATTTTTGCCTTGCTTCTCTCAAGGCAGCCCAGCTGTGTTTAGCTTATCCTTTTTAATATTTGGAAATATGGCAAAAGTTAAAAAAAAGTCCATGGCTGTTAAAAAAAAATGTTCTCTCATTTTTTTCCCAGTTTTAGATAACTGTATATAACTTTATTTCTGTATTTGCTAGAGAAGAATTGAACAGAAGTGCTAGAATTTATACATAAAAAATTTCAAAATGCATTTTGTGGTAAAATACTTTATGTTAATAAGAATTGTAGAATTATTACTGCACATCAGTTTCATTATGTAGCTTATTTTAAATGGGGCAGAATATTTTAATAGCCCAGGCAAAGAAATGTTTTATAACTGACAACTGGAGATATATCTCTAATTTATTCTATAAAATATGCATGAATGATTTTCAACTCCATTTAACTAATGTGTTTTGAAAAGTCTTTGCAACAAATCTCAGGCAAGACAAGCAGTAATGTGTAAATGTGGTTAAGAGTAACTTTTCATTTTGCAGTTCAAATTTTTGACCAGACATTTGCTTATGTAGATAAGCTTCAGTATTATTCTGGAACGTGACAGAGTGACTACCAGGTATAAAATTGCAAGCTGTGTCAGAAAATAAAAATGTCCAAACATTATAAACTACTCACAATGTATTTGCTAAAGGAAAAAGAAGTAGGTTCATCCTTATATTGACTGGGACACCCTCTGGGAATTATCAGGTACTCTACAGATTGATGCAAAGGACAGTCTTGTCCTGAGACGAGAGCTACTAAACACAGAATGAAAGATAACAGAAGTCACTGGGAAGAAGGGGGATTAGTTGGTGCTGCCAGTGCAGGTGAGTATGGTCTAAGGTCTGTTAAAGTCTCAGAATTCCCCAAGACAGCTGGGCTTGTAGGAGCACATTGTCCTCTGCCCATCTCTCATGTGTCTGCTCCACAAAGTATGTCACACCCTTCCACTGATGTTACCGAGACTCAGGTCAGCAGTGCTGGGGTCTGGAAGGCTTGTTCCCATGTTTTCTGAAGTCAGTGGGAACAGGCTGGGTTCCTAAAACTGAACAAAGAACAACAAATGCAACTTTTCAAATAGCTGCTGTGATACATCAGAAGGACATTAAATACATTGTTAGTAATTACCTGCTCAAAACGGTGAAAGTTGTCACATCAGAAGCAGTTGGCTGAAGCTTCAAAACAGTAGAAAAATTCCTGTACCCAGAGTCATCCCACTTATCTCAAATGTTTCTTATGATAAATACCTAGAGCTAATCACCTCTATGGAGCAATTCAGCACCTAAAGGAAGTTTTTCTATGATTTATTCTTACAATAGATCATAGAAAAAATTAAACCCAGTTCCAAACAGAGGGAACAGAACCCCAGTTCTGCTTCACCTGCAGTAAATTTGTAAATGACTTACTGAGAAATAGGCCCTCTTTCACCTATTTCAAGGCCTGTAGTTTTTTTTGCTTTTGTCTACTCAGAAGTTTCGTTTCAATAGGCAGAATGAAGGGTATTTTTCGTTTGGATCCAGTAGGTTTTGTTATTAGGACATAATTTTAGGGTGACAAAGCATCCAATGCTGGAAACCATCTGCACGTACTTTATGGTCCTCAGAGGAGCTATGGATGTACATTCTGCATGAGCAGACCATGAGGTGGACTGAAAACTGGCTGAATGGCCTGGTCCAGAGGGTGGTGATCAGCAGAACAAAATCTAGCTGGAGGCCAGTCAGTAGTCATATATTCCAGGGCTCTATACTAGGTCCACTTCTATTTAACATGATGGGGCAGAGTGTACCCTCAGCAAATTTGCAACCAGCATCAGACTGGGAGGAGAAGCTGATATGCCAGATCATCCTGACATCCAGAGGGACCTCAGCAGGCTAGAGAAATCGGCTGACAGGAACCTCCTGAAGTTCAACACGGTGAAGTGCAAAGTCCTTCACCTGGGGAAGAACAACCCCAAGCGCCAGTTTATGCTGTGGGCCACCCAGCTAGAAAGCTGCCTCACAAAATTTGTACATCCGCAAATATTGTCAATATATATGTTTTTTTTCAATGTGTGAAAAGCTGCCTTGATTTGTTCTGTTTTCAGATGTTGTAGCAAAAAATGAAAAAACAGTATGAGAAGTATAACATTATAGTTTACATGATTGGTAGTTTTGAAATGAAAATATAGTTATACAGTCCACTTTAAAGATTTGAACATTGTTATTCATAGAAAGGTGGGATTGAAAATACAGCAAACAGAAACCTAGATAGTAGAAGAAATATAACCCATGAAATAGCAAATGCATTATTTATTACGTACTAAATTGCCCCATTAACACATCTTTTTTGACCTTGAAATATCACACTAAAGACAAAAGAGGAGTTTTGCCTCAATGGTTTTTTGTTTGGGTTTTTTTGGGTTTTTTTGCATTTTATGTGGAAAATGACAAGATGTCTGGGATATCTGGCTATTGTAAGTGTATCTCCTGCTACTCCTTGTCAAGAACATACATCAAGCATAATATTCAGATAAGTGAAGTGTGAAATAAAGGTCAACAAAACAATATTTGAGCAAATATAGACTGGAGATTGATCTAACGTTCAATTTCCTAGAATGAGAAAAATACTTGAGGATTAAAGGATTATGAATAAGGTGTGCAAGTTATGTGTCACCTCTGCATATAACAGAGGTTTTAAGATCAAAAAGCAAAAGTCACCACTACCTGGAATGTAGACTTTCTGTTTGCTTTCTTGTGTGAGTGGCAGATCAGACTAGTATGTAGCATAAGGCCTGTTTGTTTAAAAAAAAAAACAAACACAAAAAACAAACAAAAAACAAAGCAAAAACAAACAAAAAAACCACCACAGAAAGCCAACCCCCTCCCAAAAAAAAACCCTAATACTACAACTATTCAGCTATCTATTCCAGCGTAAATGAATTAGTTGACTAAGAATTAGGTCAACAATGTTGACCTACTCTGATAATAAAGGAATAAATGGAATAAAATGATAGAAATATTTTGCAAGTATGGTTGATGACTTCTTTTTTCTCTCCATGAAGAAGGAGGTCAAACCCAAGAGGACTGAAAGAGTTTTGGGGAGCATTTGGCTGATTTCCCTGTATTACTTCCCTCTAAAAGCAAAATTAAAGTTAAAAAGTTATATATAGTATATGGTAACAACTGGAATGGAGCCAAGGCAAATGCTCTAGGCATATTGCCTGCATACATTCAGATTTCAAGGAGGTGGTATCAGTTTCAGTGAGTATTTAGTCAGATTCTTATATTAACAATTTACTCATCCCAGAGTCCTATGTAGCAGGCACAGAAATAGTATCCTTTTTTCCAGGCGATTAAAACTATCATCAAAAACTTCTGTTTCAACACAAAATTTGAAAATTCAAAAGTACTTGCTCAAAATTTTGCAGCATTAGTGTTAGAAGTTATTGCTTCAACCCAACTCCCAATTCAATGTTTTAAAGATCTTATGTGGACATGTTTATTTATGTATCTGTGTGTGGGAGGATGACAGAATGTGTATGTACATGCACATATGCCTGTATATAAAGTAACAGGTACATATGATATAGTAGAGGACAGTTTAAAAACTGGTGACATTGTGCTACTTATTTGACAGCCTGAAATAAAGTCTGGTGTATAAATATCTTTTTGATACCAGAGGAGTGCCAGTATTTTATTCTGGAACAAAAATACACACAGGACAATACCAGTAGCAAGATGTTTAATTTCAATATTAATTTTATTCCCTCTCTCCCACAAGAAAGTTACTTTTTTTTTTTAAGAAAGGAAAATATTTGAAGGTAATAGTAAGAACACAATTTGCAAATGATGTTTCAGAAGAATTTCACACAGTGAAAGACATTAAAGACATTAATTATCCTCAGCATAAGATACGGATTTATAGAGGATATAAAAATCAGTAAGTATGTCTGTAGGATATGTGTCTTAAATTAATTTTTTTTTTGCTATCTTATGTATTACTCTAATATAAGAGAATTGTGATTATTTTCTGATGTGAAATTGGTATACTGTTATTTAAAGTTAATTATTGGATTTTGCTAAAGTCCTTGAGAATTTCTATTTCTAACTTGAATAAGGTCACCTCTTCGTCTTTGACTTTTCTACCTAAGATATATCTGATCTACAGAGCTATTACAAGTAGTACCCTTTCTTCATATCCTGTTTATATAAACTGGAATTTACAGGTTCTTTAACTGAATATTAGGAATATTTTGCCGTATTACACCAATGATATAAAACCTATCTTAGTTCATTAAAATTTTTTCCAAATAAAGTAACATTGCCATAGCCACTCCCCAATAAGTCATTGACAAAGGCAAAAATCATGTTTATTTATTTCATTAATTAAATTTCAGGTTTGGGCAAGAAGACCCTCTTTTAAAGGTATGACTTTATTTTGCTAATCATGAACACTGCCACAGCCTGTTTCATCTACAGTTTGATCTACAACAATTTTAATCAGTGAATGCCCAGGCACCCTACAGTAGGGAAGATCTCAGAAACAGTTCTGACTTTATCCAGTAAACTCAATGAAGTAACACTTATACTCCACTTTTATTAAGGGTAACTTTACACAGATGTAAATACTGTGTCACAAGTGGGCTAAGCACAGACTAAACACAACACAATCTGTGTTTGCATGTGTGTTGAGCTACAGGGTTTGGGATCAAATAACATGGCTCAAACTAAATTATTCATACTCCACCTTAATGTGTCTAAACCCCTGTACAAGGCAGATAATATTACATTATTAAAAATATTCTTCATTTATCCTAGTTATTTCAATAGTAAATTACAGAAAATCTATCAGTCTTTAAAAAATACTCTTGAAAGAAGAGATTGTAATATGCCTGAAAAAAATACATATTTGTCCCCTAAGAGTATTTTCTTTCTATAACTTTCTTGATGTCTTGAGGAAATAAAAATTGGTATGAATATATAACCATTGGGCACAGGAAATTTACTCATCCAGTTATTAAATCAACAAAATATGATCAGAAGATATTACTGACAGGGACTAAGTCCTTGCCAGTTTATTAAGCTTTTATTTAATTAAAAAACTGTATGCATAAACAATGAAGCTTAAAGGTCTTTAAAGAAAGAATGTAATTAATGTAAAGCACACTGTGGTTGAAGACTTGTTTCCAAAGATTTTGTCATGTCATTTATAATATGGAAAACAGATCTCTCCACATTTTCCATGAACCTCTCTTCTCCCTTCATCACAATGCTCCTCTTCTTCATCTTCTACCATCAGCACCACTACAGCACCCTCAGACCTTGAGTGCAATGCCTGCCACCCATCCAAACTTACTCTCAGCCACTTCTGGTGTTCTCAGTTCTCTCCCCCTACACATTTGAGGAGCATGGGAAATGGATAGGATGGATCCATGGACTGTCATTTTAGCATCATGGACCTGAAAGCTATATTTCCTTAGTGAACCAGCTTGGATGGGGCTGCCCACTCAATATTTTACAGGCATCCACTACCACAGAACAGAGGTTAACGTCTTTACCTCAGAGTTCCCTCACAGATCCAGTTCCTCCACTAGCATCCTTAATATGCCCAGGCTCCCACATGGGCCACTCCTCAGGGTTCAAAGTTTGGTGTGTGCATCTTGCAGACCTGATGGTGCAACCCTTCTCTTGCCTATATAGTCCCATAAATATTTTTCAAATAAGCATGTCACAATAAAATCTGATGTTAACTGCAATACCCTGTTATTCAGCACATTAGCCAGGAAAAACACTGAAGTAGAAAAACGGATGAAATTGCATTATATCATTATGGCATGAATTTTTCCACTTTCTCTCCAATTTGTTATACAACTTAAAGCTTGAATATGCAGTCCTATGTGGGTGCTCTGTGCAGCTAATCAGTGTATGTCTAACAAGTCTAGTTAAAGACAGTTTTAGCAGATCCACAATCTGTGAGCAGACGGTCTCTGCAACACCTACACAGTGGTCAACACATTCAAAAAGCAAGTGCCTACCCAAGGGCAGTCGATTGGACTAATCAAGCATGCAAAATATAGATGACCTGGACACAGACAGCTGTCACTTGTCCTGTTTCTGTTTGAGGGCACTCAGAAATCCCAAAGAAAAGGGCTAATGCTGATAGGAGACTAGGAGGTGAGACATAAAAGCAATCAGCTACTGCCAAAAACAGTAACATTAGCAGGTGTGTATTCCCTCATCTGCTTCTGAGGCAACCTGGGTAGGATCACTGTAAAGTTACAGGCAGGATGTTATAAAATTGCAATGTACTAATTACTGTACAGTACAAAATCCTGTATTCAGTCATTGTCTCAAGCTACCAGGGGTCTTGCTGTAGAGAAAAAGTTAGATACTAGAAACTTTGCCATCAATTCTGTTCTGTGGCAAAATTACTACACAGCATCCAGATAAAGGTCTTCATGCCTGTCTAAGAGAGGAATCTGGCCTATTATGTTTTTCACAAGTATTTTTTTTTATGATCTCCATGCTTATTGTCTCTCCTTTTCAGATTGATTTTATCATTTTATTTAGTGTTCGCTCTTAGACAGGTCTTAGTAGCAACCACCTGGCACAGTATGGCCATAAAATATTTCTCAGCATTTGCTTTGTTAGG
Source organism: Corvus brachyrhynchos (assembly GCF_000691975.1). Lineage (NCBI taxonomy): Eukaryota > Metazoa > Chordata > Aves > Passeriformes > Corvidae > Corvus > Corvus brachyrhynchos. The sequence continues at coordinate 7,208,729 of NW_008237919.1, read as the reverse complement.
TTAAGCATTAAGATCATTATGATTCTTCCTAATTTTTTTTTATCAGGAGCAGAACTGGGATGGCAAACTCCAAAACACTGGTACACATGGCTTAGGTATTTATGTGCATGTTAGTATGTTCTCCAAACAAATGACACATATTGAAATGTATTAGAGCACACACAAAATAACATACTAAAATTATAATATCTATTTTTTTAAAGCATGCAAATTGCATGCTTGTCTCAATAGGTTAGAAACAGATGGAGCATTGTGTTTAGCACATTTCTTTAGAGTTTCTAAATCTGCCTGATGGGAATACCATTACCTGCACCAGCTGCACAGGTAACCTCTTTGACTTCCACTTGCTAGGCTCTGAATATATAAGACAGTGCTGGCATGTTTTTAACATAAAGTGTATGCAAATATGGATATATTTGACATGTTGCTGTAGTGCCTATTTAAAATGTATGCCATCTGGTTTAACCCTTGCACCCATAATCATAAAGTGTTTCAAACTCGCTGTGCAATAAAACGTTTTTATGTCTTTCTCTTGATTAATCTACTTTACTTTTCTCCATAATCAGAATCAGTTAAGATTCCTTTTCACCTATGAGTCTTTTTTGTTTCTTTTCACTGGGAAATGATACTACTGTACTCCTAAGGGTGATTTTTTTCAGGCACTGAATGTCTAATTCCCTCTCTGGTTGCAGATGCTGAGGAAGATCTTGAAAGCCTTCCACATTAGGAATCTTACTACACAAGAAATAAGATACATTTCTTGTTTTCATATAAATATAGCACAGAAAATATTCCTTCTTCTGTTTCTGTCTCATTTTTTTGAAAATGCTGAAGTGAATGTATCCTTTTTACAGTGTTTCCAAGATGTACTAAGGCCCATATTGAAGAATTACCTGTGTTAGTCTGTAGTCATTTTCTGGCTGAAAGCAACCATACACTTGAGATATTTACCCTGTTACACAAAAGACAAAATACTCCTTTCCTAGGAGTATGAATATTCAGAGTTAATATAATAGGCCTGATTTTAAGAAACCTGAAGTCAGGCAATTTCCTTCCATTTCAGGTGTTCACATGAGTATGGTTTGAATGAAAATATATGGCCCCTGTGACGTTATGGATGATTGATACAGTACAGGTTAATGAAAATGTATTGTTCCACAGCAAATCATAGAATCATGGAATGGTTTGGGTTGGAAGAGACCTTAGAGATCACCTAGCTCCAACCCCTTGCCATGAGCAGGGACACCTTCCATTGCACCAGGTTGTTCAAAGTCTCATCTAACCTGTCATTCAACACTTCCAGGGATGGGACATGACATCTTCATTAGACAATCTGTTCCAGTAACCAGCGCATGGAAAAAACCCTATCCCTCCACTTGAAGCTGGTCTGTGGAGTGGCTTCTGACAGTTTAGCAAGATACAGGAATGAGGGGACAAAACCCCTTTACTCCCTTGGAGTCTGCCTATGGTCTTTTTTCCATTTCCAGCAATTACTGTTACTATGTTCCAGATTTTGTCAACAAGCAAAGGGAAAATACATCTTGTATGAGAGTCAGGAATTTGCTCAAAACTACAACAGTGTAATCCAATAGACATATTTCAGTTTAGATCTAATTATTGCAGAAAGAGAAAGACTACTTTTCTATGGGGAAAAGTCTCTGTTATAATAATAGCAACAGTATTAAGAAATAATAATAATCTTGTTGTACACTTGGTTTCTACCCCTTTTCCTGTCATTACACACACCTTCTTGTCACTTGTGCAGATCCTGTGGTCAGTGGTTTCAGCCTGGCAGCAGTGATGGGTAACATGATTAGTGTCAGCATCTGGTGTACTTCACCAGTATGAATGGGATGATCATGGTGGTGGTGTCTTCTTCCTCGATAGGTGATATACCTGAGAACATTTTTACATGTTTGCTAGCATGTTTTTACCCTTTCTTTTTTCTCCAATGATCTGAAGCTCCACATTACAACTAAATTAACTACATACAGTGCCTTTTACCTGTATAATATACTATTTATCTGTCTCTTTTTTATCCCTAAAAAATGGGGACACGCCTAAAAGCAGTTCCAGATGCTCCTTTCTTTAGTTGACTGCTGCTGCACTGTTTACAGCCCTGGGTCATAAATAGTGCCAGTGTCAGCCTGTGCCCATTTATCATCACGTCTGCCCTCCCCTGTTCTGCATTCTGCATTTCCATTTCTTGATGCCTCTGCTATCTTACCAGGCTGGTATTTCTCTATACTACATAGGTATGGTGGCCATAAATGTATCACTGTACATAGAACAACTGCTTATTATTGCTATCTCAATAAAAATTTGATAATACTTTACAAAGTTAAAGGGAAGTAGAATGAATTAGTGACAACTATCTAGTCGATAGAAAAATTTAGAAGTGTTAAAGCCAACCCTAGTAAAACAACAACAGTTTGGAGAGGGCAAGCCTCATGAACCTCTGTTCTGAGCCTTGCAAACGCGTTTCAAAGTCTGTAGCCAGACACAAACAATGCCAATACAGTATTGCAAGTCTACAAAATCACAGAGTTGTGTATGTTTTGTAACTATACCATATCTCATGAGAACCCCCCAGAACTTATTTTCATTTTGGGTGGTGGTGGTTGCTTCAGATTGCTCTGCATTGTATCAAATTCCCTTACTGAATTATTGTCTGGCAAATTTTCAGAGTCGAGATTTTTACAGAGCTCTTCTGATCAGCGTGCAGGACACATCCTGACCTAACACATCCAGTTGCTGCCTGCAGTCCTCTTTATCTCCAATATGCAGTCTGTGAGAGAACCTGCCTCCCTGCTGCTGCATCAACTGGGACTAGAAATTTTCACAGTAAAGGGAAGACAGATAATCCAGGCAACCTTGGGAAAGAATTAAAAAGGAACTGATTTGAGGCAGAAATAGGACAGAAAATGGGATTAAGCAGGTTTTAGGAATGGGATAGTGGGAAGAACAGGAAGTGTCAAAGAGTCTGGGCTCTCAGGAGAGAGAGAGACATGATCAGCAAGAAAGCAGCTCAGTGTCTGTTACATGTGAGGCAGAGAACTCACAAATGTAAAATTAGCAGCATGTTCACCTTCAGCTTCGCAAACCACATCACTGTGAGAAGTACAGAGATAATTCAAATACCGGATGACTAATAATCTTCATGAAATTGCTAGATGAAATGAAAGATATATCACCTAAACTAAATGCAACAAGCTCTACAGATCCACCCCAAGACCTGAAATGTGATACATTTCTTCTGTCTAGCACTAAATATATCTTTATATTTCTCAGCACTGGTTAATTTAAAAAATGTATTTACTTCCAATCTTAATTAAAATTCTATTTTAATTATCAGGCAATTCTATTTTAAAATTCTATTTTAATTATCAGGCAATTAAAATTCTAATCTAAATTTACACGGATCAAGTAACTACTTATGGAAAGTGTTCTATAGGTTGTGCAAAAAACACTTATAGTTTACAATGGTCCAACAAATGCAAAAAGAGGCTATGCTTGCAGACCATGAAAAAGAAGCCAAAAATTTAAGATTGTTACTATGAATTTGAAATATTGATATAAAGTCAATCTTTAACCTAACATCATCTAGAAAAGTGATTGTAAAATTTATGTTTAAAAATCTAGATATAGGAAAAGGTTGTAGTTTCTAAAGTCTGATATCTAAAAATGTAACAATCATTCCTTAATTTACTTTGAAAAATACTTCTTATTTTCCATCAAAAACCAGTTGAAATGTGCAAGAATCTATCTGCCTTTAAAAGTCACTTTGAGCAACAGCAGTAATCCCTTCTTAGATGGAGAACACTGAAGCTACCTGTAAACCAAATTGCATTTTCCACAGATGACAAGGCAACTCAGTATAATGGAACCCAGGTGTTGGACTAATTTCTAATTTAACCACAAATGAAGAAAAGAGAAGTATAATCCTCAATGCAAGTTGTTGTGGTATTACAGAATCCATCATAATGAAGAAATGCCCTCACTTTGCACAAAGGTTAACTGTACAAATGGTATTGTATCAACAAAAATGTTAATGAGTTTGTGCGGCAGCAGGTAAGCAAGAGCTGGCAGAAGGAAGCTATTGTGGTAGGCAGATAATTACAATGGAAGTCATGTCTTTGGTAATGACTGGGATTCACATCACATCTCTTTTCAGTCACAGTACAATTTCTCTAGCTCTGTTTATGGTAATCTATGGGATTATTTGACAGCAAGGTGACACTTTGACTTTGGAACAAATGTATTTCATAGACAGCACAATTACTGATATTGTGACATTCAATTAGACACATCACCGATGTATAATTTTGATTTTAGAAAATATACAAACATAAGGTATATTTTTTATTAATACATGAAGTTTTTTTGGTTCTCAATTTGTGTTTCATCATGCTATTGCTCTGATCTTACTAATTTGTTGAGTTGGGAGAAATTTAAAAGCTGTGAGTTTTTAACCATTCAGAGGCAGGATTAGTAAAGAAAAAGGAAAAATTATGCCTTACAAACATGCAATTGTCTTAAAGAGAAGGAAAATAGATTTCCAGGCAATGTTTATCTGTGTTAGAAACTCTACTACATAACAAGAAATATGTAATATGCTTTTCAGGAGGGAATTCTGACAGTAGCTACACATGCTTTATCATATTCTAGGCCAAATCCCCAGCTAACCTATTTACCTCAATCTCACAAAACAGTTACAAATAGGAAAATATTCAGGTGAAGAATCAAATCTGTGTCACCCATTCTTCCCTTTCTGGAAGGAATGTGAAATAAAAGGGAGAGGACAACACCAACAACAAATGTGGTGAGTACCTCCTGAAGTTCCACCCTGTCCTTGGTCTATGGCAATAAGCGGGGTCTCACTGAGTATTTCATTGCAAGATCAGAGAATACAGCACTCCACCAATACTTGCATGTAAGTGTTCTATACTCACAAGTGATAAAATATGTACTTTGGTAAGCAGAAAGTAGTTTTCTGTTTGAAATTCTTCAATAATTGCTTTGTGCAAATGAAGTTTGGCTTCTGGGATGCAATGTGTCTAGTCACCTAAAGCATATTTCATTACTTCAGTTCTTTGAGTAGCTGACCTAATTTTACACAATTGCCTCACCTAAAATCTCTCTTGCTTCATAAAATTCTATCTTCACAAATACAGCATTGTAAATATTAAATTTGTGGGAAAAACAAAACAAGAAATGAGGATACAAGGAGGAGTATAAATATATCAGAAGCAAAACCTTCTTTAGAAGACAAAAGCATTTCTACAAATACGTTGCCTTACTATAAGCATGGCTCTTGCCCTACTAGTAATCTCCCTTCTGCCCTTGATGTAGGTTTTACAGTTTAAAGTTATGTGTCTGTCTTCTTTGTAGCTCTGAATCTGTGTGAAATATTTGTTATTTTAAGTTATGTGATCTAAGTATTAATCAAAGAACAGTTATAAGGAACAATAGTCACTCTGCATCATTCTTTCCATTGAACTTAGGTGTAAACTTTTATACTGAAATTGGATTAGAAGAGTTGGCTTAGGAAACCTATTTATAGTCACGATGTGGAAGAAACTGATTTGCTATCAGTATCCTATTATTTCCACTTCTGCTGAGAAATTTGTGCCTTGAGTGAACAAAATAGTATGTGGATGTTGCTAGGATTTTTTAGACTAGTCACGTTTTTCTCTCTCTGAGGAGACAAGTCACAGTCTTAATGATCTTACATTTGTAGAGTGGTTTTCATGCCAAAGAATGCACAAATGCTTTAACACTTGACAAATTACACACATGAATCTTACCGTTCACCATTGAATACCAGCAGCCTCTGTTGTGAAAGGTTTTTAACAATACACAGTAAAGTCTAGTTCACTTTAGTACAAGATATGACTACTATAAAGCAGGAAGAGTCTCAGCAGGCAGACAATAACACTTTAAATGGAAATGCAAAGACACCACTGAAGTTAACATACTGCTTAGAAAGTGTGTCACATCGATTTAATGACCTTCCTTTTGTGTTTTGAGAGGACCATACATGCAATAGCTCACTGAGCAAGTTCAAGTGCACTTGATGCACTTAGAGTACTGTTCTCCAAGGTGCTGAGTACTGTGGTTCACAAGGCAACAAATGGTAAGTCTAAAAATGACATGATTAAATGTAAGTAAGTTCTTAAGTGCTTTGCTGATCAGAACTTCCAGAGCTGTATAAGAGTCTGTGTCCCTGAGAGTCTGACATTCACATCTTGATAGCAGGATTCCTGAAGGAGAGAAATAGAGGCAGTTAAAAGGTTTGGGTTTTTTCACTGGCACAGTTTACAAGGCCAGAAATAAGTAATTTCTAGCAAAATCCCTTGTCTCACCCATTCCTTTAGAATTTGCTTTATGAGGCTACAGTTGAAGACAACAAGGGTTCTATTTAAAAAAAACCAACAGAACAAACAAAAATAAAATCCCCCCTTAAAACATATCAGAAGAAATTTAGACTAAACCTAGACCTCTAAAAGACTTCTACTAACTGTAGAGATGCTGGTTTCCATCGACATCTCCAGTGCTGCAACAAAGATTGTACAAGAGGGAGATTTACTCTAAGCACTACTTTAAGAATTTCTCAGGTGGGGGCAAATGTGCCTGACGATGGATAGCTGCTGAAGCCACTGCTGCTGAAGGGGGTGGAGAGAGTGGACAGCAGTTTGATGAGACTCTCAGGTGATAAGGAGCATGTCCAAAAGTCTTGAAGAAGCAAGAAAGAGGGTCACCACAGGGAAGGTTGATTTTGAATAGGAAAATCTATTATCCTAGTGTTTTCCTAAAGTTCATCCACAGGTGCTTCGGTCACCCTTGGACAGCATAGGACCATCTATTCTCAGACACCCAACCTCTGGGACCAGATCTGCTGCCTTTTCTGTCAGCATTTGGATTGGAGTTAGGTTGCTTACATTAAGCATGTCATGAACGGTGACAGTTATGTGTCTCAAAAAAGATCTACAAAGGCCAATGTGCCAAGACAAAAGCAACCGAAATTAATACTTCCTAAACATAATACTTCCTAAAGTTAAATCTAAAAGAATTTTTTAAAAAGTGTTACTTTTTTTTCCCCATATTAAGACACAGTTTTAAGACTGTAGCACTGCACATGCAGTAGATGCCTTACTTTGTGGTGATATATGCAGTGTAGAAGTTACATGCCCAGCCTCACTGAATGGGGTTAGCAGAATTCTAGAAAATATCTTCAGAAAAGTGCATTTTCTGTGTGAGATAGGCACTTGGAAAGGACTGTGAACAGTATGATTTCTAAAAGCCTAACTGCATCAAAGACTCAGCTATCCAAGATTCATTGACTGAACTCAGGAAGGCTTCCTGAGCCCATGTGTCTGAAACGCAGAGCATCTCTTTCTTTCTGAGCAAAAGTCTTAAAGGTTTGAACCTAGATTTCTTACCTCTTGGGGAATGTTATGTCAGAGCATGGGTATTGTAAAGAGAAGGAAGGGGACACCCTTGGTATCTTTTCTTTGCATGGAGTAAGTAGAAGGGTACAGGAACCAGAAAGAGTTGACGTAATATCCAGTCCACTGCAGTTAGTGGCTGGCAGACAAATTAACTCTATTAGAGTCATCCAAAGAGCAGGAAAGGATTATTATATTAAAGCTGTCCTTTTAAGTCTGCTTTTACCCAGCAGTCAGAAAAATGCATCAAGATGGAAATGTGTACCTGTGACCTTCTTTCCTTGTATTCCCAGTCCTACAGGTAATTAGTCTCCTACTCCTCATACCAGAAGGTCTAAGGCAGAAGGCGTGAAACCTGAGGGTAATATATATTCTGTGATACCCAGGAATGCTTCAGTTCCCATGAATGAATATTCAGCCCTGCCAGAAATTCAATTCAGTATCAGCGTGAGGTCTGACTGGTAATTCCCATCCCCTACCATGGTTCCTATGGTAAAGAAACATATTTCCCAAGTTTCCGAAGTGCATTACAGTAAAGTGTCAAATCAAGAGACTAAAATGTGGTGAGCCACCAGCTGGCACCAACAGCTTGGCATGGATGCAGGGAGTGTGAGGGCAGCTGAGGAGCAGGGGAGGACAGCAGCAGGAGCTGGGGCACAGGAGTAGTGGGGGAGACACAGTCACGATGCCTACAGGTATCTAGGTTTATTCATGGGCATATGACCAGAGGTGAGAAGGAAGCTCCAGAAAATAGGACCTGGGAAAGGGGATTCAACTACTCACTCACAGTCTGATCCTGGGAACTCCCAGCTGGCTCCCACCAGACCAGATAGAAGCTATCAGAGTCAAATCCAGTCCTGTGGCATTAGGAGGTGGAAATTAAAAGAGAATGCTCAGAAGAAATACCCCTTGTTCTCACACACATAATATAGCAGACTGGTTCCCCAGATAAAATTTCGTTTACCCTCTCCCTCCTGTGTATTGGAGATGCACAGTGGGAGAAGAAGGAGGTAACTAGTAATGAAATGAAAAGAAGAAAGGCCATTCCTTACTTGCACACACAAACTGTGGTGATGCATGCCCCCATCTCCAGGCTGCACTATGATCTGAGAAATGCTTGTCAAACCTCGGCCCTGAACAACAACACCTGGGCTGAGCAGCTGTTGAGCTTATCAGAAATACCATCTTCTCCCACAAACTTGTGCTGCCTAACAAGCTTCTCCCCTTGTTTTTGAGCAACCTTGGAAACTTTTTTTCCCTGAATAACAACTCAAGTGGAATGATATTTTTGTTCTCATACTTTCAAAGAAAGTTTCCGACCTGAAGTGCAGCCAAGATGAAAGATTACTATTACTAAAGCCGAGTCTGTTGCAGCCCTATAAACAGTGGTCTAAAATGAGACACTTTGAGCTCTCCTGGACCACATCAGGCTGTGACCAGCAACCTCCCTCTGAGGTTCTGAGGTTCTCTGGCCTCTCAGAGCCAGCAAACTCTCAGGTTTGCTGTACTTGAAGGATTGTCGAACGATGACAGATCTGACACCCCCACTCATTGAGGCTCAACTTTTTGCCCGTTGAGAAGATGAAAAGGCATCTGAAGTGAGTATTTCACTACCTTCAAGGGTAATTTTTCACAGGTACTTTATACAGATTCTTTATGTCTGTGTGCATGCAAGTATGCATATCAAATGTGGGAGAAATGCTGCTCTCCTAGATACTTAAGACCTTCAGATTTGTAAATTAGGCCTGTAAGTAAATTACTGTTGTGGTATAGTAAATCCTGTATGAATCCTTTGCCAAATTGTTTAAGTTATAATGTAAGTCATGTTAGATGTTGTCAAGTTTAAGTACTATCAAATTTAAATGCTGTTAAGTGCTATTGGGCCCTTAGGGTTTGGATTGATTGACTCTAGATTTTTGTTTGTTGCTTTTCTTCGGTGTGCCTTAACCATCTAAGTAGTAGAGTAACCTTGCCAACAAATTTTGTTGTGCTGTCACTTTTGTATTAAACCTGTTCTTACTGATGCCTTTGCTGGTGATTCTTTAAGCAATCTTAAACATGCATAAGAAGAATTTGAGTAGGAAAGAGGAAGAGATGTAATGTGTTCATGGAGAAGTAATTCCTTCAAACAAGGAGAAAACAGCAGGACAAAAAATGGAGATGAAAGAAAATCATTCAACACTCTGGGGAGTGGGAAAGGTGCTCCTAAGGACTCCACTTTGTGCTGGGAAGGAGTGAGGGGGAACTGACCAAAGTGCCTGGATAGCAGAGGCTTCCTGTTGCCCCTGCCTTTTCCCCAGTGGATGTCTGTGAGAGGAGAAGATGGGTGCAAAACCAGCAAGCACTTCAGAACTTTTTGCTTAGAACAGGGACGCAAACCAAGATCTCTCTTCATATATTGGTTCCTTACTCAGCAGCACAGAGTGCTTCGTATGTGCCCTTCTTCTCTTTTTCCCTACTTTCATCTACTTCTCCTTTTTCCAACTTTCATCTTCTTCTCAAGGAAAGTGAGAGTAATGGTTTAATTCTCTCCTAAGCTCTGAATTATTTTTTCATGACCCATTAAAGAGCTACAACAACAGGAAAAACAAAACAAAAAAACCCAACCAACCAAACACACAACAAACCCCCCACAAACAAACAAACGAAACAAAAAAAGCCAAACCAAAACAATAACCCCCCCCCAAGTAAATCTTTGTTTTCTAGTTTTCTTTTTAATCAGGCATACAGGCAGGCTAAAGGATGAATGCTTGTTAGGTAATTTGGGTGGATTTCCAGTGGATAAGACTCCCTGACCATGCCCTGAAAACTTCTGAACTTCTCAGTATTTCAGAGTTGGATTTTTCTGTTTACTGATGGTTTTTGTTGTTTTCACTTATAATTGCTACTGTCTCTAAACCAGTTTTTAAAAACTACTATCAACAGATGAAGGCTCCTGTGGTAACATACATCCATGCAACTGAGAGCTAGGTGCTACAAACTTTAAATAATTCTGCCAAGGAGCTATTCAGTGAGGTATGCCACATCTAGCACTTCCTCTCTAGCAGAAATAAAATGCCTGAAGGCCCTTTATTAAATTACTTTTCTATGTAGGATTATATATCTTTACTATTTGGACAATGATGGTCTTTTTTTTTTTTTTTTTTGGTCAAAACTTGAAATCTTTCAGATTTAAAAGTTATAATCTTGTGAAAATTCAGGCTTGAAGAATAAGGAATTAAACTAATGTAATTTGCATGATTCTGATTATCAATGATGGGTCTTTACAGCTTGACATTTTGGTCTGCCACATGCATCCTGGCATTTGTCTAAGTGTCCCTGTGAACACAGTCACACTCCAAAACAGCACAGATGCCAAAAGTATTTCCACACGTTTTGAAGTGGTCTTCTAAAGGAAGCATATATTCTGCAGAAGCTAACAAAAAAAAAAAAAAAAAAAGAAGTGATTGAAATGTGGTTTACTTTTTAACATCTTTTAATATTAAAGTTATGCAAGTTTGATTAAAACAGGAATTTAAACCAAGAGTGAACTGCTCACTGAAAAACAGCTGTGTGTAATCTGCTGCTGATTTGCCACAGGAACATGCTGTTCCACAGTCCTTCAGCTCCCTCTGCTGCTTGAGTCACAAATTTTTCATATTTGCATGGAGTTTTTACTTGTTTTTTTAACCTCTGTTTTGATGAGAAAAAAGGATGCAGATTAAAATTGCACCTGAAGCAATGAAATGATTGCTCTAATTGATAAACAGTGTGTGCAAACTTCCATGTAATTATTGTCCTTTCTTTTCTCAGTGAATGACAAGCCCATCAGACTGTCCTGATTGCTTTCTGGTGACTTGCTGTGCATATATTCTCCCATTATAATTTGACTTGGTATAACAGAAAAGTATCTGTTGCTTAAACTGACTTTTTCTGGATATGCAATTTTATTTCATAGACATTATTACATAGAATCAAAGAATCATTTAGGTTGGAAAGATCATTGTGTCCAACCGTTAAGCTAACAATGCCAAGTCCACCACTAAACCCACACCTACATGTCTTCTAAATAACGTCAGGGATGGTGACTCAACCATTGCCCTGGGAAGGCTATTCCAATGCTTGACAACCCTTTCCATGAAGAAATATCTCCTAACATCCAGTCTAAACCTTTACTGCCACAACTGGAGGTTGTTTCCTCTTGTCCTGTCACTTGTTGTTTGGGAAAAGAGACCAACCCCCACCTGGCTACAACCTGCTTTCAGGTAGTTGTAGAGAGAGATAAGGTCTCCCCCAAGCCCCCTTTTCTTCAAGATAAAGAACCCAAATTTCTTCAACCGCTTCTTATATGACTTGTGCTCTAGATGCTTCACCAGCTCTGTTTCCCTTTTCTGAACATGCTCCAGCACTTGAAGTGAGTGGCTCAAAACTGAACACAGGATTCAAGGTGTGGCCTCACCAGTGCTGAGTGCAGGGGGACAATCACTGCCCTGGTCCTGCTGACCTCACTATTTCAGATACAGGCCAGAATGTGACTGGCCTTCTTGGCCACCTGGGCACACATTGGCTCATGTTCAGCTGCTGTCAACCAACACCCGCCCAGGAGCAGCTTTCCAGACACTCTCCCCCCAGCCTGTAGTGCTGCACAGGGATGTTGTGACCCAAGAGCAGGACCCAAGGCTCTTTGCCTTGGTGAACCGCATACCATTGACCACAACCCATCAATCCAGCCTGTCCAGATCCCTCTGCAGAGACTTTCTGCTGTCCAGCAGATTAACAATCCCACCCAGCTTGGTGTCACCTGCAAACTTGCTGAGGGTGCACTTGATCCCCTCATCCAGATCATCGATAAAGATATTACACAGGACTGGCCCCAATACTGAACCTTGGGGAACATCACTAATGACCCACAGCCAGCTGGACATAGCACAATTCACAACCCGCTGGGTCCAGCCACTCAGCCAGTTTTTAACCCAATGAACAGTGCACCTATCCAAGCCAAGAGCAGCCAGTTTCTCCAGGAGAATGTTGTGAGACAGTGTCACAAGTTTTATTAAAGTCCATGTAGACTGCATCCACCAGATCAACTTGTCACAGGTGGAGATCAGATTGGTCAAGAAGGACCTGCCTTATAAACCATGCTGGCTGGGCCTGATCCCCTGGCTGTCCTCTATGTGCCACGTGATAGCACTCAAGATGACCTGCTCCATGACCTTCCCCACCCCAAAGGCCAGGCTGACAGGCCTCAAGTTCCCTGGATCCTTTCAAACCTACTGTAACTGGGCATCACATTTGCTAACCTCCAGCCAACTGTGACCTTCATTTGACCATGACTGCTGATAAATGATGGAAGGTAGTTCAGTGAGCACTTCTGCCTGCTCCCTCAGTACCCATGGTTGGATCCCATACAGCCCCAGAGATCTGTGTCTGTCTAAGAGGTGTAGCAGGTCACTGACCATTTCCCCTTGGATTATGAGGGCTTCATTCTGCTCCCTGCCCCTGTCTCCCAGCTCAGGGTACTCAGAGAACACCTGCTCTTACTCCTGAAGACTGAGGCAAAGAAGGCATTGAGTACCTCAGCCTTCTCCTCAGTCTGTGTTTCTGTGTTTCCCCTCCCATCCAACAAAGGATGGACATTCTCCTTAGCCCTCCTTTTGTCACAAAGTTATTTATTGAAACACTTTTATTGTCTTTTACGCAGTAGCCAGACTAAGTTCTAATTGGGCTTTGGCCCTTCTCATTTTTTCACTGCAAAACCTCATGACATCCTTGTCATCCTCCTGAGCTGCCTGGCCCTTCTTCCAACTTTTCTGTTTTCCCCAAGTTCCAGCCAAAGCTCTCTGTTCAGCCAGGCTGGCCTGCTCCAGCAGCTTGAGGATTTCCTTCTTGAAGAACATCCAGCCTTCCCGGACTCCTCTGCCCTTCAGGACTGCCCAAGGTACCCTGCCAACCAAGCTCCTAAACAGGACAAAGTCTGCCCTCTGAAAGTCCAAGGTACCAGTTCTGCTGAGTCCCTTCCTTACTTCTCCAAGAATTGCAAAATAAACATTTGGTGATTACTGTGCCCAACCTGGTCTCCAACTATTTCATACTGATATGCATACAGATGTTAATAATTACATCTTTATATAGCTCAATGTCCTCTTTATTACCAATATTTCTTGCAGATATCTCTGGAATACTTTCTTTCCAAGATTTTCATCTTGTTCACCTATCAAAAATGCTAAAGAAAAAAAAAGAAGGAGCTTGTATGCTTGCATTTTCTAGTTTTTATTGCTATATTTTTCATTTCTAAGTAGCCTTGATAAAAGTTTATCCCAGATTGAAGAAGAATGTATATATTCAAACTATGTATTGGTCAAAATACAATATAAATGCAAACACACATTCATTAAAGCAGAACTTTGTTTAATGAGGTATAATGGATTATCTGCCAGAATATGTGTCAGAAGTATAAAAAACCCAGCATCATACATCATACTGACTAAAACGGTGACTTGAAGAGCAGTAAAGGTTAAGGGAATATTAACACACACTATTATCCTGTTTTCAAGGTGTCTCTGATCCTCAGGGGATTTTGGAAACTGCAGGTCTACACAGACTACATGGAATATGGGAAGCTTAGAATTCAATATGTAATTTTCTCCGTAGGTATCTAGGTTATTACACCCACTTTTTTCTGTTGAGATATTCAGCCATGAGATTTTTTCAGTCACTGATGAATTACCCAGGAAAATAAGATTATGAAATCTCCATTCAAAATTCTGTAAAACTACTGAAAGTACAGTTTTGAGGAATCTTAGTCAAGACCCAACTTCCCCCAGTACAACTGGGATGACTTTCTGAGGGATCTACATTAATGCTTAGCCCCAGAAGTAATAGTGTCTTGTAGGTATGAATTATGCTACACCTGCAAATAAATGCAACCCATGCATAGTCCAACACAAACAGAACTCAGGCACTTCAAGCTTGATCAGCTCTCTCAGGCACTTCTTGTATGTGCTGCTTTGTCCTTTTTGAGGAATGTGTTTAGGTTTGAATCTTCAAAAGGTGTTTGCCGCTGATCAGGAAAAGGCAACACACTGTTGTCATCTTCAGGCATCTTGTTCCTGAGTGACACCTTAGGAGCAGGACCACTGGGCTAGAGACTTATCACATGACTGAATACTTCCCAGGAGCAAATTACAGAATGATGGTCAGATCCAAAGCATTGTAGGCATGTGAAATAAACAGGTGGATTGCAGGAGCCCAAAGCTGCACAGTCAAACAAGGGCCCTATTAAAGGCCGCCAAATTCTGGAGGTACTTGGGAGTACCTCCCCCTTTCAGCTGTAGCACGTCAGGCACTCAAAATTTGTACATGTGCTGACATTTCCAACCTGAGCAGTTCAGTGCCTCACTCCTGCTCAAGTCTCACCACAGCCAAATCTCAGTATTGTATTGCCTGAAGAAGTTACATACACTGACAGTCCTGTTGTCACAAAATATATTGGGACACAGAGGAGAAGGCAACACTGATCATCATACCCAGTCCTCCACTACCAGAGACAATCAGAACATGAGCAGCAATTCGGGCATTAAAGGAGTCAAGTACAAAAGCTTTCCCACCACTAACAAATGTTAGACCACCCAATAATTTCAGGAGGTGCTCAAAAACAAATGTGGCAATTACTAAATTTTGGGTTTAGCCATAGTTATTAAATCTAGACCATGGACCTGTAGTTCAGGTGCCCATCTTTTAAAATACAGTGATGAAGATCAAGTTCATGGCTGTGTATCAAAGATAATGAAAATGTAAAGATTTTATGAAAAGATTTATTCACTGACAACAAAACTTTCAGAAACCAAGTCCTAGTCAGTCAGACCAATCAAAATTAAATGCACATTGAAAGATGCAGATCATTATTTGACAAGTTATTTGGCATACTAAATTATCTTTCCAGAATAACAGGTGAGGAAACACAGTTTTTAGTCTGGTTCATTTACCCCATTTACTCCCACGGAAGTTGGCTCATGAAATAAGTCTAAAAAATTAACTGATACATTTGACAGATTTGCCCTTTCCACCAGCACTGTGGGCATAGACTATGATTCCAGATGTTACAGAACAGTTGGGTATTAATGGAATTTCTCATGTGGTTCCCCCTCCTCTCCCCCCTTACAAATTAGCATTATAGCGATCTCTGTTCTGAAAGTCTCTGTAAGCACGTTTTGCATCTGCTTTGCTGTGTGGGATTCTTCCAAAAGGTTCCAGATCATTGAAGCAGGCATCAAAAACTTCATCCACAGCTTTTTCTGCTGTTTCTTTGCTAACTTTTCGAACAGCCAGAATGGAACGAATTGCTCTGTCTCGTACACAAGTCTAAAGTGAAAAATAAATAAAGAAAAATCTGTCATTATTAGCATAATTTTTTCCAGATTTTGTCAAGTATTAACTCCTATTATAAAGGCAATAATTTTGTATGAAAGAAGAGTCAAACAGTGCCTGTAATAAGTATTAAAGTCAATTTTAGTTTCATCCTGTGTAAACTATGTGCTTTAGTTTTTCCATACACACATAAACCATGAGATAATTGTAAGACATTCCTTAGAACAGGAATTAAAATACAACTTGGCATTTGTTGTAGGTATTAAGTATTTGTAAAACTTGACTTGGGCACAAGAAAAAATATGTCAGAAAGAAACAGACACAAAGACCAGTTAGGATCTTTACAAACTGAAATGCTGTAAAACAAAGGAATGACTTCTCTACTGGCCTTCAATTTGATACTTCTCTTTATGGTAACTTTTTCTTACACAGTTTGTTTACCAAAAGATAAAAAAATATGTAAACATCATCTACAAGCTAACTGCCACTCTAACATCAGCAGCTACTTGGGTCTCCATCTGTAGACTTCATTACTATTTACAAAAATTAATTCCTACAAGACAACGCGGTTGTTTAGAAATCTTCTTATTTTGCTTCCTTCAGTTTTCAAAGACTTTTTAAAGATTGTCACCCACTTATAGTGGACAAGGTATTTCCACTACATTTCCTGCAAGCCCTGGTTTTTGTTTGGTTTTATTAGCCATCCACTGTCAGTGGTAATGCTTTAAAACATGACTAAGTATTCAAGAATTTCACTCCAATAAAAATAACGAGGTGGGAACAAAACCCTAAATCAGTCATTAAAGGTTAGTTAAGAGGAAACAGCAAGTCCATGGCATCTATTTCTTTTATAAAGTTTTCAGCTATGAAAGTGCAGGAGCCTGAGACCAAGTAGGTAAAGATGGCTCATAACGAATTATTCTATTTTAGCATCCAGAACCTTTACCTGATGGTGCCCTTTCAATCCAAATTTAAACCTGGCTATTTCATTCATCAATGTACAGTCTCCACTGAGATTAGCAGCTCGAATCTATTCAGAAAAATAAAAAGGCACAAGATCAGTGAAACACATGAAAATACAAAGTCAAAAAAGTTGTAGCAAATGCTTTTCTTCAGTATATTTCTGGTGATTGCTGATGGAGAATATTCCCAAGGCCACTTTAACTTCTTAAGTACCTGTTACTACCATACTCTTTACCTCCATCTCAGCCTCAGTGAACTGCAAAGTATTACCACAACCCTCAAGTTTCTCCAGGAACTACATCTCACATATACCTAAAGCTTAAATAAATGAGCAGTAGAGGTTACATGTATGTGTGTATGTATATATATGAACTGCTAGAAGAAAATGTAAAGTAGCATTCTCCACAATCTACATCAGAATCTGTTAGAAGGGCCAGGAAGAAAGGCAGATACCTTTCAAAGACTACAGCTGCAATACTCAGAAGAGCAGTAACACGTCTGTTTCACAAAAAGCCACATTTAAATGTTTTAGCTTGTTAACTGTCTTGTCCTGTACACTAGGATTTCTTTTGTCTGCTAAATGTTCTATACCCTACATGGTCTGTTAGGAAATGTAATTAAAACCTGATTTCCTATAATTATGTACCAGAGTGAAAATAAATGCATGGAAAATATGAAAAGGTAAGAATTAAAAAGCTGTCAACAAAAAAAGTAAATACCATATAATTAAGTAATCAAAAGACATGAAGTGAACAAATAATCCCAACAAGAGCAAGAACAGGCACTTAGTTTATATAAAACTTATATAAAAGGAGTTTTATGTAATACTTATGTTTGAGGCTTACATGCTTTATTCTGCACTGTGTAAATGCTTAGACAAAAAAAGATGATAGTTAATAATTCAGAATTATTGGATAGAGTTTACATGGCAAAATGTTAGCAGTGAGGGGCCTGCCAGGGTGGCTTTTGTGAGACTGGAGAAGCAGCTGTCCCTATATCAGACAGAGCCAGTTTTAACTGGTTTTAAAGCAGACCCACCACTAGTCAAAGCTGAGCCCATTAGTGGTGCTGGTTGTATCTCTGTGATGACATGTCTAAGAAAGGATAAAAAACACTACAGAGCAGCCGTGAGACGGAGGAGTGATGCCCCACAGACACCAAGACAGTGAGGAAGGAGGGGGAGGAGGTGCTGCAGGCATCAGAGGAGAGTCCCTGGCCACCTGTGGGGAAGAGCATGGAGACAGAAGTTGTCTCCCTGCAGTCTGTGAAACAACACAGTAGAGCAGATATCCCCACTGCAGACCAAGGAAGACGTCATGACACAAGAGACAAACATGCCCTGAAAAAGCAGCAGCCCACAGACAGCCCATGCAGGAGTAGATTTACTGTCAGGAACTGTGGGCCTTGGGGAACCAGTGCTGGAGCAGTCCATTCCTGAAAGACTCTATGCTGTGGAAAGAACTCAAGTTGGAGCAGGTCTTGAAGAATAGCAGCCCAAGGGAAAGACTCACATCGGAACAGCTCA
>NW_008237919.1:7187255-7190429 GCF_000691975.1 Corvus brachyrhynchos | reverse complement strand
TGAAGGAGCAGCAGAGACAAAAGCGTTATGAACTGACCACAGCTCACATTCCCTGGCTCCCTGTGCCACTTGGCAGGTAAAGAGATAGAAGAATCAGAAATGAAGGAGGGAAGCTGAGCCTGGGAAGAAGGTGAGGTGGTGGAAAGGTATTTTTAGTTTTATTTTTCCTACTACTACCACTATCCTACTCTGTCATTAACTGGTAATAAATTAAATTAATTTTATACAAATCAAGTGTAGCTTTGCCATGACAGCAACTGGTGAGTGACCTCCATGTCCTTATCTCGACCCAGGAGCTCCTTAATCTTACTTTTGACTCCTCTCCTACTGAGCAAGGGAAGTCAGAGAATGGCTTGGTGGGTTCCTGGCAGCCATACAGAATGGCTTTACTCATACCACATAAGGTTACTTCATGAACTTTTGTCTATAAGAAGGTAGTAAGTGACTGCGGCTCTTTCCCACAGAAAATAAGAATTCAATTTATGAACTAAAATGAATTTTTATGAAATCTGCTTTGGTCAATACTAAACTCATAATTACGCTTATCTCCCATACTGTTCATAGGTGAACCTTGTGCACATCTAAATTCTGGAATCAAATACATTCTCATTAAAAACAAACAAATCAAACAACTCATGACCAAAAACAAACAAGAAAACCACCAAACAAAGACAACATAATATTTTTATATATTTTTTAAGAAGTTAAAAAAACCACCTACTTCACACAGTCACAGTGCACAGTAATCAAAAGGATAAGCTTTTCTGTGACCAAATTATATGGATTACGTCAGAAATAAAATAAAAGCATGCGGATTCCTCTTGTGTACTTGACACCTGTGTCACATACACAAGAGGAATCCTTCTCAGCCTGTGGTCCATTTAATTTCACCTCCTAAAGCATTAATTAAGGCCTTTAATACCGCAAATGTCCTTTGAAACCACAGAATCATAGAATGGTTTGGGTTATACAGGGCCTTAAAGATCATCTAGTTCTAATCACCCTGCCACAGGCAGGGACACCTTCCACTAGACCAGGTTACTCAGAACCCCATCCAATGGACATGGATTCATAACCAGTGTACCAGCAGCAATATCACAATTACTCAAAAAATGAATGTTAGAGGAAATGACAAGTTTATTGTTAATCAAAAAAATCTAAGCAAAAACAAGGTTACTGTACTACTGTGGTAACTACCCAACATACCAAGACTTGCATGGGATAAAAATAATTCTATAAGCATTTGATTGATGTGTGAATGTGTTTTCACTTCTAACTACTGTCTCATTTGTCAATAACCGCTTCTTACACTCACAATGATCACATTCTACTTAGTATGACATTAACTTACTAATATTTGTGAAAACTAAGTATTTGTTTTCTAAACAAAATTATTTAGGTTGACCTGACAGAAAGGACAAAATGTATTAACAGAATTAAAACAGACCATATAACACAAAGCAATCCTAAAAACTAGCAGTAATTAATAAAATGACAACATCAGAACCATTTTAACTTACCTCTGAACATGCCAAGTGTTTGACATTTTTAAACCAGTCAACATGTGCACGGCAATGATCAAATGCGTGAATTAATTCATGTGTGACCACCCGGTTCATATGGGATTGTTGGCGAATGTTGTTCTGACAGAGAACAATCTGCAGATGAAGAGATATAGGTAGGCTTTTCAGCCAGTTTCAACACCTCCTTTACTTCTCAGACACACAGCACACACCACCAACAGCATTTAGGATCTTTATATTGGTGTTTTTCAACATTAATAGCTTTATGATTCTGAAGTGTACTAGATCCAATAGCAGGGAACATCTTTCATTTATCTCGTTTTCATGATTAACTCAGGTATCAGCATTGGTAGATTTAATCCTAGCAACAAAACACTAAAATAACTGAAGCCCTTTGAAAGGGGACTATGTCCAGCACCTACCTGAGATGTGGCAGCATCAAAACCTCCACTGACACAGCCATCACAGTTTTCACAAGAAAAGTGTCGGTCATTGAAGACAGTGCTGAAAGGCCCAAACAAAGTTACAGAAAAGAACTGAAGAACTTCAGTCACTACTTATCACAGTGATGTTACTACACAAAACAAGACAAATTAGTTTACATACCAACCAGATTGCTTCAGAGCCTCAAGGAGAAGTCGAGCATATGGATCTAGAAAAACATTGCTGCAATCAATTTCTCTAGACAAAAGTTTTGAAAATCATCTATAAACAAAATATAAAGACAATCAAGGAAAAAAACCAAACAAGAAAAGCACTATACATGCAAATTCATACTTTGCAGTATTTAATCCTAATGCAATGCAACTGGCATCTGTTACAGCTCAGACTATGTGAAATAGAATCACAGAATGGTTTGAGTTGGAAGGGACCTTAGAGATAATCTAGTCCCAATCACCCTGCCTTCCACAAGACCAGGTTCCTCAGAGTCCCATCTAACCTGGCCTTGGAACACTTCCAGGGATAGGGGAACCACAACTTCTCTGGGCAACTGTCCCAGTGCCTCACCACCTTCACAGTAAACAATTTCTTCTGTTGATCTAACCTAAATTTCCTCTGTTTCAGTTTGAACCCATTTTACTCCTTGTCCTGTCACTACGATTCCTGATGAGGAGTTCCTCTATGGCTTCCCTGTAGGGCCTCTTCAGATGCTTGAAGGTTGCTATGAGGTTTCCATGCAGCCTTCTCTTCTCCAGGCTGAACAGCCCCAACTTTCTCAGCCTGTCTTCACAGGGGAGGTGCTCCAGCCCCCTTACCAACTTGGTGGCCCTGCTCTGGACTCACTCCAACAGCTCCATGTTCTTCTTATGTTGGGGGCACTAAAGCTGGATGCAGCACTACAGGTGGGGTCCCGTCAGAGCACAACAGAGGGGGAGAATCACCTCGTTCGACCTGCTGACCACAGTCCTTTTGATGTAGCCCCGGATAAAGAGTCAAAGCTGCTCAGGAATCAAGTCAATCCTGACATTATTTTATTACTAACAGACATAAATAGAGCAGCCTATAGTGCCCACTGCCGTTAACACAGTCCATATCAAACAGTGAAAAGGGCACGAATGCACAGAAATTGACAAATCATCCTAATTTTTCACGAAAAAAAAGAAGAAGAACCTTTTTATTAAAAAAAACACAACAAACCCTCAACCACTTT
>NW_008237919.1:7140430-7186015 GCF_000691975.1 Corvus brachyrhynchos | reverse complement strand
GGCCAGGGCGCCGGCGTGGTGCGGCCGCTCCAAGGGAATCGCTGGAACCAGCAGCCCTCGGGTGTTGGGAGGGCCCAGCACTGAGATTCGAATAAAAGTGCCCTGAAGGGTGTAAGAGCTGTGCCGCAAGGAGGTTGCTGTCGGTGCGTGGATTCAGGTCGTTGCTAAGTTGTATGCGGCTAGTGGGTAACGGAGCAGGCTGACTTTGTACGCTTGAGCAAGATGCTTTAGAATGGCCGAGAACAAACAGCCAGATTTCATGTTAGATTTTCGCATTCATGGCAATACTGTTTTAGTCAGTGACAGGAAAAAGAAAAGTTCAGCAGATCACAAGGCATTTTATTGCATTTTTTAAGTGTCTTGTTCTAGCTACCTAGAAGTGCTAGGCTGGATGGAATATTTGATGTGTCCATGCCCAGGTTGCGCGATATTAACAGATTGAATATTATAGAGTTAGGTCCGGGTGGGACAACAGCGGAAGGTAGAAAAAAATATAATTGGAAATTAATTACGGGCTCCTTAATTGGAAATTTGATTAATGCTATGTATTTCTCACTTCACTGAAAGTTTCTGCTTCCTTTCAAATAGACCTAGTATGTTGCTCAGGGTAAGCATGTCACCATCTATGTATGAACTAGGGAGAAGTACGACTGCTGCAGCAAGGTATCTGCTCAGCTGCTTACTCTTGAGTCTGTAAAAACATTTCTGCTTTGGTAGCATTAGTTCAGTAGTAATGATGCAGCGTGTTTTTCCATCTCTTTGAGACCCTTGTCTGTAATATGGATAGCACGTTGTACCACAGAAATCATTAACTGTGTTTATGTTTAGTGTCTCTACAAATAGCTTATTTATACTTCCATGAGGCTTGTAACAGATCCTGAAGCTTGCCATCAAGAGGTTATAGTTAGCAACCATTCATAACTCTCTTCGTCTAAGTTTGTATTTAGCTCATCATGAGTTACTTAATCATGATTGTTTTCAAAACATGTTTGCTTCATTCTTTCAGATTTTTGTGCTATGAACTGTACAAATAGGGGGGTGTTTCTGAATTGTAATTTTGAAGTAGCTAGCTTCCTTCACTACATACTTTCAGCTTCTTTTTAGAAGGCTTTTTTCCTTGAATTTCGGCAGATTACAATGAGCACACCAAGTAAAGCGATAGAACTGCAGCTGCAAGTGAAGCAAAATGCTGAAGAGCTGCAGGATTTTATGAGAGAATTGGAGAGCTGGGAAAAAGATATTAAAGAAGTGGATTCTGAACTCAGGAAACAGAGTGGGGTCCCAGAAGAGGTAAAGAACACAAGACCAGTGTCAACACAGCTATTCATACTGTGATAATTTTCATAATAATTATGTTTTGCTTTAGCTAAATGACATTTGTTGACTTAAAATACCTGAATAGAAGGCACAAACTAATTCACAACATGTCTTTCATCTGAAGTAAACCAGAGATTCCTCTGTAAACTGCACCACCAGCAGAGCTCTGGGGCAGTAGCCTCTGGAAGTGATGAGGCCAGTAAATTTTTTATTGGTTCTGGGTAGATTTATGAGAATATTTCTGTTTGCAATATCAGTATTGCTAATTTACTGCTGACATTTAGTATATTGAAGTTATTCTTCACTGATGCTCTGAAGAGAGTCGTCTTCTAAAACTCAGCTTAGTATCATACGTGTAATATTTCCTTTTATGTGTTGAAAGATTTATGCTTATTGTTCTTAGTGGTTTTGTAGAGTCATGAGAACAGCTTGCTGATAGATGGATACTGTCTAGATACAAGTACTGTAGATCCTTCAGTGCAAGTGATTTTCACACATCTGTTTCATAATAAGTTACTCAATTCAATTTAGAATTTGCCACCAATTCGAAACAAAGCTTTTAAGAAAAAGAAGAAAAGCAAAAATAAAGTCCCTTCAAAGATAACCTCTGAGGAAAACAAGAAAAATAAGATCAAATCTTACGATTATGAAGCATGGGGAAAACTTGATGTGGTAAGTCATAATATTTGCTTTGTTACCTGAGTCTTATCCCCACTTGATTCTGTGTTAAATAAGATTTTGTTACAGTGCTGAGAGTTCAGTCCACCAGTCAGTATCTTACTGTGCTGGGTACTGTATGAACATAGGGGAGCTGCCTGCCAAAAAGGTTACATGTTTAATATTTGGAATATTGATAAATACTTGATTTTCTATTGACAGTGCTTTCACTCAGCAAATTGAATTTGAGTTTAAGGGGAAAAAAGCCTGTTTTAATAATAGACCTGTTAGAAGATCATAATTATAGTAGAGTATAATATTAAGCACAACTGTGAGTATTGGAGGACACATTAGTAATTCTCCTAAAATCTTACTTGTATTATTTTGCACTGTTAAATTATAATGAAGACAACAGGGTTTTTTTGTTTTTTTCTGATTCCAGGATAAAATACTTGAAGAACTTGATAAAGAAGATAGTACTCATGATTCTGTATCTCCAGAATCAGACTCTGAAGAAGATGGAATTCATATAGATGCAGAAAAGGCTCTTGCAGAGAAGGAAAAGGTTATAGAATTACAGATGTTTATTATTGGTAAAGTAGCAACTTAAGTATAGGAGCATTCGCAATTTTCTTTTAAAAGATCATGCACTGAGACCGCACGTCTGGTAAAAGAATTGCCTATTTGGAAGTCTTTCTGTCTGTTTTCCTTCCCATTATTCCAAAATAGAAAATTCTCACTGCAGTTCTATTTCTTCTCATTGTCGGTAGCAACAAGCCTGTCAGATTCTAATTAATGTTTGCTTATGATAATAAATGTATTGGTGATTTTTTGCTTTGATAAAGAGCGAACTGTTTTTTACCTGAACTCAACATCTGAGTGCCCCAAACTAAATCCACAAGAATTTAAAAGTAGTCCCTTTGTGAGGCCAATACATCTGGGAATGATGGGTGAACTTCTTTGCTTTAGTAATGGCAAGTTCATACCGGTTCAGTTTTACTGAATAAGGTAGGATATAGAGAGAGATCTGTCTCAGGCTTCGTTGCTATGAGAAGGAGGCTAAGTTGTGCAGCAGCTTCTGAGTTTTTGAAAAATTTCTTTGTTTGTAAGCAATCACCTAACCCATCTGTCAGTCAATACTTGACTTCAGTAGTTTTAGCTTTGGTTTGGGTTTCTGTGGGGTTGTTTGTTTGTTTGTTTGTTTGAAGTTGTCTCTATGGGTGATATTTGTGTTCTGTCCCTGCTGCTGTGGAAATTCCTTGACTTGTAATCGGTAGTCTACACTGAGAAATTGACATATCTTTGGCCATTATTATCTTGGCTGCAGTGAAGTCATTGAGGGTGCATGAGAGAAAAGTTGTGTCCCAGAGGAGGGAGAAATGAGAATATTGACTTGGAAAGCAAAGATGCCAAATCAAGTTACTAAAAACTTAAAAAAAAACCCCATTCAGTAATTTAAGTAGTGATATATGTGCTTGTTACACGTTTCTGGAAATAACCTACAGATACTTAAAATCAGTATTTTATAGACCCATGTTATAGAATGTGTCATGAGAATTATTTAATATGGGACACTTAGAATATATTAGTTAGAAAGTGTAGTTCACGGTAAAGCAGTACTTCATGAGAAATGTTAAAAATATTTAAGCATTCTAAAATACAAGTTTTGATTTTTTTAGGGTTTTTAATTAGCAGTGTTTCTGCCAATGTACAGTAACTTGCTGAAAAGGCTTTTTTCTATTCACAGGGTAATAACTACTTTAAACAAGGAAATTTTGATGAAGCTATAAAATGCTATACTAGAGGGATGCATTCTGATCCATACAATCCAGTATTGCCCACAAACAGAGCATCAGCTTTTTATAGAATGAAAAAGTAAGACTTGCATTGTTAAATCTGTAATATTTTCTTACTTAAAATGCTACCTTCAGATTTTTGGTCTAATTTTAATTCTGGATTTATACATCATGCTGTGTTGCAGTCTGTGTAAGGCTGTTGTTGCAACCTGCCCACCAGTTACAAAGTAAAGTAGAAATCACCAGGAGAAGTAATCTGGTAGTCTCCCTCATCAATTTTTCCTCTGCTTGCACACTAGAAGCTTGCCATCTTCTGTGTTACAGTGTGTAAGACTTGAAGAAAAACGAGGAAGAGAAAGTGAAATTGCCTTCCAGATTCAGTGAGCTCTATTTCTAAGGCTTTAATTTGTTTTGGGTGAAGAAAGGATACAGGGGAGTTGGTTATTCTTTCTGTGGGAGTAGAGATTCTTGACCACTGTTTTCCTTTCTTCTTTTAATGTATTCTGAATCAAGAAATGTGTAAATACTTGGTTTGTGCCCCTTGTGAAGCATGTGAGATTTCCATGTTCTCAAGAACTTGGAGAGGCTCGAAGTAAGATAAACTACTGAAGTTTTGGGGTTTGTTACCTTGATGTGTCCAAACTATTCATTCATTCTTTTTATAGGTTTTCTGTTGCGGAATCTGACTGCAATTTAGCACTTGCTTTAGATAAAAATTACATAAAGGCTTATGCGAGAAGAGGGGCCGCTCGCTTTGCTTTGAAAAATTTTCAAGGTGCTAAAGAAGGTGGGTCTTTTAAAAATTGTTTTCTTAAAATACATAGAAACCTGTGGGATCTGCTTCTTTGATGTAGGAATTTAATATTCATTTCCTATAAACAAAGAACTGAAATACCATGTTGCATATTCTTTTGGTAAGGTAAAATTCAAGTAGCAAGTCCAAATGATAGCTGTAGATGTTAGTTCTAGAATAATTCAGCTTTAACTGTTTTAGAATGTTGCATTCCTTTAAATATCTCAGACTTCTTGGGTAACTACAAAAAAGGGCTATCTCAAAGGAATGCTCTGCTTACTGGTTTGTGCTTCCTACCTGAAACATATTTTTCTGGTCTTCTGATAGATTATGAAAAAGTTTTGGAGCTTGATGCAAACAACTTTGAAGCAAAAAATGAACTGAAGAAAATTGATCAGGTAATAAGACTAATAGGCCCTAACATAAATTTATATGCCCTGTTCAGTTTATATCTGTGTCAAATTTTATTTCTAAGAACTGATTCAACAAATTCTCATGCGCTTTTTCTGGAATCTGAAGTTCACTGAGGTCAAAATCTTTAATGGAGTTTCTTTTGGAGAAGCTCGCATATATGCAGACATCAGTGTAATAGTGGAAAACTAAGACTGTATGTGTGCACCATCTGGGATTTTTTGGGTTTTTTGTTGTTGTTTTTTGGTTGGTTTTCTTTGGGTGGTTGGTTAGGTTTTGGTGGGTTGGTTGGTTTATTTTTTAATTTTCCCCCATTTTCTACCCTCTGTGTAAATGCTTTTTTCAATCATGCTTAGTATTTTGGTATAAGGAAGCACAGCACGAGAGAACCCCTGTATTCTCTTGGCCATAAAACTACACTGCTACCCTGTTTGTAGTCCCGCAGATTGCTATGGTCAACCAAACCAGAAAGATGTTCTAAGAACAGAACAAAGTACTCTAATATAAGTCCCTTTCATGACAGGGAGGAGAATGTTGATTATGATGACTTTAGTAAATATAAGCACACCTGTCACTACTATATGAACGATTTACGCCTTACAAAACTGTATTTTTGAAAGTGCTTGAAAAATTTGTTTTCAGAATGAAGACACAAAGTCTCCAGTAATTGAAGAAATAAATGATATCTGAATCGGGCTGTATACAAACAGGTTCCATGAGTCATTTCACACTGTGCTTCAGAAGTTACATACTTTCTGTTTACCAAGCATTATTCTGACTTGTAGTCCCTCATAGAAATACATTTTCAAGAAACAATTCTAAATTGTTTTTAAATTGTCTCTTCAATTTGCATTCAATTTGCAACACAGGCACTTCTGTTAAAAAGCTTGGCAGATTTTCTTATCTTAAAAGTTTAAAAATTATTTTCGTTTATGTTCTGAAAATGTTTAAATGGGGAAATACTTAGGGGAAAAAATTACATTCTTCACAGGCTCTGTCATCAAAAGAAAGTTCAGAACAGAAAGAGTTTGAAGATACGATCAGAACAGGATTAACAGACGAAGAGAAGCAGCGCATTGAAGAGCAGCAGCTCAAGCAGAAGGCAATTGCAGAAAAAGATCTGGTAAGTCACAGGTTCTGGTGGAACGGGAGAAACCTAGCAAAGAAAAGGGTTGTGTTGTGCTGTTATGCAAATGTATAAATTAAACCAGATGCTGTCTTGAACTTCATAAATGCAATGTCCTTGATGTTACCTTCATTGTTTCCTATTTTGGGCTCTAGGAAGGTGAGTGGTCCAGTGAGTTCTGTTTGGATTCAGCTGAAGGAATAATTATAAAAGGTAGCTTTTACAGCCCAAATTGTACGTGCTAAATTTCAAATACGTGGTAACACAAGTAGAGCTTAAACCGTATTTTACAAAGATTCCATTTCTCCATTTTTAAGCATCTTGATGCTTGCTTGTCCAAGTGGAGTTGTGGACTATTTCTTGTTTTGAAACTTCTGATGACATGATGAATAGTAGTTACAAAAAGGACTTTGTGGTGCAGGCAGCAATGACAATAAAAATGTATTTCTGGATACGCAGTCTTGACTCACAGTTGGCTTATCAATTTCTCCCTCTCACCACTCTCAGTAAATAAAATTACCAAACTAAACTAAAATTTTTCTGTTCACTTACCTAGCTATGTAAGTTCTGACTTCTTACCATTATTCAGGTTTGCTGTATTGGTTGTAAGAGGTAATTAGATAAGAATGAAAGTATGCATTAAGGAACAAGAGTTTGAATAGGTCACAGAAGAGAAATTTCAGTGTAATGCAGTACTTCATTGGCAGCAGAGCTGACTCACTGCAGGCTTGTTCCTGATAACATGGATCCTATCAAGTCTGAACTGTGGCCTTTCTTTTATTTGTCAGTCAGTAGAGTAGTAGCAAAGAACATGTGCAGCTTCAAATTAGTGCTGAGAAGCAAAAGGTAATTTTAGTCCCCAGAAACAAACAAAAAATAATGTAATTTTCTTGTATGGAGCATTAATTGGAAAACAACAACAGTTGGACCCAAGTAATATTTGAGGATAAGTTTTATGGAGCAGGATAAAGATGAATTCGTGCAGTGCAAAAAATCATCTGGAAAGGGGAATTGTAAAGGTTCAGCTTGTGTTTAAATTCAGGAGGTACAGGGTAGGTTATCCTGTACATCAAGCATAAAGTTAAATAACAAATTGTAGACTTACAAGTCTGCATTTGAACTATGCATGTAGCAAAGATTTTTTTATCCTTGAAGTATTAGAAAATATTAAGATTCTTTCTGTGTTCTGCCTCCAAACTTAGATAGGAAGAAATACACCATAACTGTCTGCCCTGATGTGGGTGGTCTGTGCAATTCATCTTTGTAATGTTGTGACCCTCTCTGCTAAAAAGGGTAAGAGAAAGTTCATTGCACTAGATTTTCTCAATGCTGGTTTTTTTTTTTTTTGACCTAAATATTCCAGGGTAATGGTTATTTCAAAGAAGGAAAGTACGAGGCTGCAATAGAATGTTATACCCGTGGTATCGCAGCAGATGGCACCAATGCACTACTGCCAGCTAACAGAGCCATGGCCTACCTAAAGATTGAGAAGTAAGTGGAATTGCATATGCTGTATCGTTTGTTTGTTGTAAATCAGAAGGAAAAATGATCCAGTAGATTTTCACTCAAGTTGAGTTATTGTCACTCCTTCTAATTTTTGTTAGAATTCAGTATAGAGTAAATCATGTTGAAAGCAGTAAAGGGGAGGGAACAAATCTGTATGTGTGATCTTGAAATGCAATTTGTGGGAAACAAGTTCTGAGGGAATAAAATAGCACCAGTATTAAATAATGGTTTCTGAAGTTGGATTTTTGTTCTTTTATGTGCAAAATTCAGGTATTCACCTTTGTGAAAGGAGCTGCCCAGAGCTTTGTCTTTGACTATAAAACCCAGTCAGCTACTAAACGCAGTCAGCACTGTAAAAAGAAGTGGATTATAACTTCTGACTTTAGAGGGAATGAATATAAGCTTTTTTCTGGAAATTGTTACCTTTTAAAATATTTTTTTAGCTTCACTGATGGAGGCGCGTATGTGTTGCTTCTTTATTTTTATTTAAGTTTTATCCAAATAACCCAGAAACTATAGGGAAATTAATGCTTTCTGGCAAATTATCTAAGTTCCATACAGCCGTTTTTTAGGTGTGAACTTCTTTTGACTCTGTGATGTTGTGGTGTTTTAAAACTTGTAAGCTGGTAGCATGAGAAGCAGAGAGCAGAGGCTTATGTTGGTCATCTGTTTTCACGTGACGTGGCTGAGTATCAGTAGAGACAGATCTGAAATGAGGATCTGTAATTAGGATAAGATAGGTTGCCTGGATAGTATTTCTGACACAACACTTGCAATTTAAAGGACATCATAATGCAAATAATCTTCTGTGAGATTCAGTGAAAGTGATACTTTAATTGAATGACCAAGCAAGAAAATTGATTCTCTGTGATAAATCTTGTATCATGGGTCTTTACATTTCAAAGAGGAGAAAACATAAAATGCAACAAAAGCCCATTGGTATTCTTAGAAACTGCTAGTACTGATGAGAACCGCAAATAAAAATTAATTTGCATAAATTTAATGATATTTTGAAAGTGGAGGAATGAATGAAAATACTTCTAATAAACATATAGTGGAATCGTGATCTAATGTAATTTAATATAAATGGGATGAGGAAATTTAATCTTAAAATGAAGCAAATGACATTAATGCAAGGATATACTGAATTCTTATTCTGAAATAGTTAAGGACAAGTTACAGAATTCCAAATGTAGAGAAACTTATTCTCATACTTCTCCTTTCTTGTACGTTTTCTTTGTTTGTAATGGTATTTCTGGTTTTCAGAAGTACAAAGCCATGGTACTGACTTTGTTGAATTTTTAAAGTGGACTCTGCTCTGGCAAGTTTTAAGTGGGTTTTATTTTACAGAGGATGTGAATTTTTGTGTTCCTAAAAAGAGTCAACACTTTTCTATGAGATACCAAAATATACAGCTGAAATTTCAAGGTGCTGAGAAATCATATTTTATGGGAGTTTTTTATTTCACATTTTCCCTCAGTGATGTGTTTATGTATGTAGGTAATGAAGATCTACCTTTATATTTTAATTGGTTTGGGTAGCTCTGTCTTTTCAGTTGAAACTGCCTCTTGAAACTGATTATTAATTTTGTACTACGCTTTTGCTGAGGTACAAAGAGGCAGAAGATGACTGCACACAAGCTCTGCTCTTAGATGCTTCCTATTCTAAAGCTTTTGCCAGAAGAGGAGCTGCCAGAGTTGCTCTTGGAAAGCTAAAGGAAGCTATTCAAGGTATGACTTCGAATTGGCCTAAATGTCGTAGGTAAGAGATCATTATAAGGACATCCTGATCTTCTGACTTGAGATTATCAGTGCAAAGGTTAAAAATTAAGGGATTTCTGTTGGATTTCGCTCAATGGGTATAAAAACTTGGGTGTTGGTACCCACATAATGGGAAGACAGTTTTGTGTGAAATTACAGCTGTTGCTATGTATGGTAAGTAGTAAGAAATAGTTTGAAAATTTTGTTTAAAAAGTCAGTCATAATACAGGTGTTAGAACGACTTATAAGTGGGCAGTGAGGCAGATTGAGAGCTGGTTGAACAACAAATCCCAGAGGGTCTTAATTAATGACGCAGGGTCTAGTTAGAGGCCTGTCACTAGTGGTATCCCCCAAGGTTCAATACTGGGCCCAGTATTGTTTAACTTGTTCGTCAGTGACTTGGTGCAGATCCCTCCTCAGCAAGTTCACTGATGACACAAAGCTGGAAGGAGTGGCCCATACCCCAGGTGGCTGTGAGCCTTCCAGAAGGACCTTGACAGACTGGAGCGATGGACAAAAAAGAGCCTTCTGAAATTCAAAAAGTAAATGCACAGTCCTGCACCTGGGGAAGAATAACCCCTGCAGCAGCACAGGTTGGGGGTTGACCTGCTGGGAAGCAGCTCTGTGTAAAGGACCTGGGGGTCCTGGTGGACAGCAAGCTGTCCATGAGCCAGCAGTGTGACCTTGTGTCCAAGGAGGCCAATGGAATCCTGGGGTGCATTTGCAAGAGCACTGCCAGCAGATGGAGGGAGGGGATCGTGAGCCTTCTGAAATTCAAAAAGTAAATGCACAGTCCTGCACCTGGGGAAGAATAACCCCTGCAGCAGCACAGGTTGGGGGTTGACCTGCTGGGAAGCAGCTCTGTGTAAAGGACCTGGGGGTCCTGGTGGACAGCAAGCTGTCCATGAGCCAGCAGTGTGACCTTGTGTCCAAGGAGGCCAATGGAATCCTGGGGTGCATTTGCAAGAGCACTGCCAGCAGAGGGAGGGAGTGGATCCTGCCCCTCTACTCAGCCCTGGGGAGGCCACATCTGGAGTGCTGTGCCCAGGTCTGGGCTCCTCAGTACAAGAGAGACGTGGAGCTCCTGGAGTGGGTCCCACAGAGGGTGACAAAGATGATTAAGGAACTGGAGCATCTCTCTTATGAGGAAAGGCTGAGAGTGCTGTGCCTGTTCAGTCTTGAGATGACTGAGGGGTGACCTCACCAATGTCTACGAGTATCTGAAGGGAAGGTGTCAGAAGGATGAAGCCAGGCTCTTCTTGGTGGTTCCAAGCAATGGGACAGGAGGCAATGGGCAGAAACTGATGCACAGGGAGTTCCACTGAATATGAGGAAGAACTTCTTTACTGTGCAGGTGACCATGCACTGAAACAGATTACTCTGAGAGGTTGTGGAGTTTCCCTCACTGGAGATATTCAAGAACTGTCTGGGTGCAGTCCTGTGCAACGCACTCCTGCTTGAGCAGGGAGGTTGGACCAGATGACCCACTGGTGGTCCTTTCCAATGTGGTCCCTTTCAACCCTGCCCATTTTGTCACTTACCTGCCTTTAATTATTTTTAGAGCTATGAAAGGAAAATAGAAGGTTTAGAAATCTGCCACATGTACATTGTAACTTGAAATACCTACAGTTTATGTGTTGTTTTTCACTCAGATTTTGAAGCTGTTCTGAAGCTGGAACCTGGAAATAAACAAGCAATAAACGAACTCACTAAAATAAGGAATGTATGTATGCTTGTTTGGGTATAGTGGGGTTTTGTTTGTTTGGGAGTTTGTTTAAGGCTATAGTATTAGAAGGTTTTTATTCTTTATTACATTTTTTTTAACATACCTTGTATTTATTCATCAAACACCTGATGTTTTGGACAACTTGCCATTTTTTTCAGGAATTATCTGCGAAAGAACAGCAGACTCAACAAGAATATCCTGCAGTATTGATAAAAGAAACGGAAATTAAAAATATAGTGAAACTGATTGATAATCCATTACAGATTAAATCAACAGTAAGTTGTTACATGAACTGCTTTCTGTAATGATGGGAGAAGAAGTAGAGCTTAAAGTTAAAATCTGCTTTCTGTATTTGTAGACTAACTCCTGATAGATAGCCTTGCCTGTGGAAAGCCAAAAATGTATAGATTTACTCTTTTGATATTTTTCAAGGACATATACACACATGGAAATGCTGAAGTTCATAGCAGTGGGGATGTAAGCATTCAGCCTGCAGTACCACCCTCAGCAAACGTGGTGCATGCATACATTTATAACGTGGAATAGGCAGGCAGCCCCACAGCACTGTCTTGTGTCTGTAGGTAACACTGCAGTTGAGAGTAAATGGGAGAGAGTTGAATCTCTGTGTTTGATTGAGAAGTTCTGGGTAAACTTTCCTTCATTTCTTCTGCTATTTGCAGTTTTTACAGCAGCCATAGTGGTTATAAAACGTTGCCTACTTGTGTCATATGCTGCTGTCACCTAGGGCTGCTTCTCGAGTTCTGAGCATACATTTTCATCCATGTAAACTGTAGGACAGCTGGCATTGATTTTCAATAAGCAATATATTTGGACTATGAATTATCAGTGTTTATAGTCAGATGAATCAGCTATAGATGAAAAACTGGAATACCAGGTTTCTTTATGTATTATGCTTCCTCTTTTAGTACATTTAATCTTTATATATTCAGCGATGAGTTGTGTAAATACAAAGTGTGCTCATCCTTTGTATGTGTATGCACTCATGCTGTTTGAAAACCTTTGTTTATCTTCATCAATAATATAATTCAGATGGATAGTTTTAGTAGAAAATGTGTGGTTATTTTGATCCTTTGGGAGGGGGGAGTATTATAGCCTTTCTATAACTAGATACAATATTTCTTTAAACCTAAATTAATTTGTTGTGAAGTAGCTGAAATACTTCAATAATAGACAATTATATTTATTAAGTGTTCGCTTTGACTGCTAGATTAAGTGAAGATGCTAGGTTGGTTGTATTCCTCTTGTTATTCTGTTAAGGTAGAATAAGTATAGGTGAAACATCTGTGCTTTTAGTACTGCCATTTCCTAGAAGTCTAAATTGTTGAGTATGTTTAATCATGTTCATTCACATCTGTATTTCTAGAGCAATATACACTGTGTTCATGCTCAGGAAATTAAGTTCCAAAGTAAGAAGTGATGAGGGGTTTTTTTGTAAGACCTGTGAAAGTGTCACTAGGTGATGGTCAAAAATAATGGGGATCGTGCAGAGATTAAACAAGCTGAAGCATTTTAGCATGTAGTGGAATCAATTACCTTAGTATATATGTAATGTGGTCAATCAGAAGGGTTGAGTTACAAATATTTATTACATCAAAATTTTAACTTTTGAAATTTTTTTGAAGTTTTGAAATTTTAAAATTTTAAGCCAAGGCCTATGTTGCTATGATTTTTTTTTTTTTTTTTTGCTAAATTACAAAGCTTGACCCCATAATGGGACAAAGTATATCATAGATCTTGCCTATTCAGCCTTAGTGGGAAAAAGTATGCATTTTAATTATTACTGGGAAAACAGATGGCATATTGAGATCCTCTAGGGTAAGGATATACTGGTTTATGAGGACAAAGTAATAAAGTTATCATATCAGGCTTCATGTAGAATTTTATGGTTTCCTGATTTTGCCATTTGCCTTTATTCAGAGTGTCTTCTCTGTGCACCACTACAGAGGTAACTGGTTATCATAAGATTCTTTTAAGTTACACAGCACTGTGTCTGGGGTCTGTATAAACACTTACGTTGAGTCCACACATGACATGAGGTCTGTGCTCTGTTCAGAAGCCATTGCGAAGAATAGATATTGAAGAAGTTGATGATGATACATCAGATGATGACTTGCCCAGCACTACTTCTTTAGTCAGTAACTGGAGGAATTCAGTGAGTATTGAAACAACAGAGACTCTAGATCAGGATGATCTCTTGACTACAGTTGATACTCCAAAAGCAAAGCACTTGAAAATAGAAGAAATCAGTGATACGTCACCATTACAGTAAGTATAATAATTCTGATCCCCTTTTAAAAAGGTTAATGTAGTTAAAATGTGATCTTCATTTCCAGATGTCTGCATTTGGTGAGGTATTGAAGATACTTTGAAGAATCTGAATTAAAAAGGAAATGTTGAAGGAAACTGCACTTCTTGCACATTGCCTCTTTGACCACGTAGTGGTTGAGACAAATATGATCTATTTAGTTTCAGATGGAAAACTCAGTCTTGCATTGCAAATATAAATTCATGATATTTTCCTGCATGCCATACTCTTTCTTGCTTGGGCACTCCATCTTCCCTAGCTGTGACTTTTATTTGTATTGTTTTAGAATAGATTTTGAACAGAGTTCAAGCATTCTTTGTACCCCAGTTGTGTGAGAGAAGAGGAGCAGATCAGTGTCACCACCCTTTCCTCTGCTGAGGCAGGTGGTAGCTTCAGATGTGCTTGGTTTTTAAGTCACACTGTGTTAGTTAGGCAAACTCAAGTCTGTCTTGCTGAAACTAGGCTGAAGTACAGAAGCTTTGTCTTTGCTCAGTGTTAGAACTGTACTTGTTGTCCACTGGTTTGACACTGCCTTGTTCTGTTAATAGTAAATACTTTTTAAGGAATCTTGATCAAAGAATTTCTTTGAAAAACACTGGCCCCACCCACCTTTTCTAGCTCAGTTAGATGGATTTACTGTGAAGTGTTGAAGAAAAAAGTATGTTCTTAGCCATTTCTTAATTTCTAAAAAATAAATGGACTTAAATAACAAATTATGGGACAAATATACATTATACTGCTATCAGTGTTGAAACTAGTTCATCCATGTGACATTGTTTATTGTTTTGCATTATGAAATTCCAGAAAATGTGATTTTTTTTCCTTGCAGTTATATATGGGAGAAACCTACTATGAAATGCATTTATTTCCAGAAACAAAGTAGACAGAGGCTGAGTAAATTTAAGTATTTACAGATGTGGCTTTTTAGAAAAGGTGAATCGAATATAAAGCTTGTATAATTTGAAGGGATTTTTAAAATACCTGCTTAAGCTAAAACACATTATTTAAAAAAAAAAATCAGTATTTTAGCTTTTAATGAATAGAAAGATCTCCAATTAGGTCTCACTGTAGGATTTCCTTAAAAGTTTATTTGATTATGTGTTTAAAAATACCTTTGCAGGCTGCCTGTAAATGTGAAAGGAGTTTCATCAACATTGCATCCATCTTTTCCTGCAAGCAAACAGAGAGAAAAAGAAATCAGAATGTCATTTATGTCTGCTTCTCCAGTTCCTCCCATTCCTGCAAATTCTTTCCAGCTTGAATCTGACTTCAGGAAGTTGAAAGACTGCCCAGAAAATATGTACTTGTACCTGAAGGTATGAAACAAAGAATATTAACAGTATTTGGACAGTTTCTTCAGCATCAGTTGAAGGAACAGTACACTTAGGTGGAAGGGATAGCTGTGTTTAGAGTGTCTTAAGTGTACAAATAGTCCCTTTTTTTAATTGTCTTCACATAACACTAAGTAGTCTGATGTGCTTGAAGTACAGTCTCAGCGTTTTTTTTTCAAATACAGGCCCTTGTTCTTTAAAGACTTAAATACATTAATAACTATTAAATTCTGATTTTTCAAATGAGTGCTTCTGGGGTAATTAGACATAGTGACATTTTTAAACTAAGCAAATGCTGAAACACATCAATCTACTTAATGTGCACTTTTGCTTACATATATTTTGAAAAAAAATCACTTTGAATTCTTTTAAGAGAAGTTAGAAATTACCATCACCAAAAAACCCCAAACAAACAAGCAAAAATTGTTTTGTGTAATTTCAAATACTGTGATTTGGTTTTTTTGCTTGCATGCACTCCAGCATTGTCCATGACATTCTAAAAATGCATATGTAATTCTCATTACTCACTTGTATTTTTTTGTCTAAAAAACCCTTTTTAATTTTTCCATAGCAAATAGAGCCCTCGCTTTATGCAAAGCTGTTTCAGAAATCCTTAGATCCAGACTTGTTTAACCAGATCCTGAAAATTCTACATGACTTCTACATTGAGTAAGTTTAACTCCTCCTTTGTTTTACATTACTTATTTATTGCTGTTCTGAAGGGTTTGGGGTTCTTTTGGTGCAGGGAGGGGGTGGTATTTTGTTATGCGTTTGGGGTTTTTTTAATGTTCTCTCTAGTCCCAACCTCAGGCCTACAAAATGATTTTCAGCACGCAGGATTAGATGAGCATAGTGAAATCATTGGAATTACTCAATAGTTTCTTCTTAAGAAGTGAAACTCATCTTGAAAAATTAGGTAGAAAAGAAGTGAAAAAATACTTTTTCTAAGGGTTGTTGAACTGTGCTGTGCTAAAGAGCATCAGAAACTAGCATTAGACTGTATGAAATAACTTTTGTTCATATTACTGTGTGTATATTCTGTAAGCACATACAATTGCACATTGTCCTGTATTTTAACTTCCTAAAGCTGAGAAATTTAGAGGGTTTTGGTTTTATGCCACACTTACTGTGATGCATTCAGATTTAGTTATCTGCTAGCATTTTACAGTTGCCTGTGGCAAATGTGTTTTGGAGACAGGTTCTGATAAGACAGGACCTGGCAAATTATTTTTGAAATTTCTGTCCATGCTATCATTTGAGTCCTAAAGTTAATTTTGTTTGTCAGAGACAGTGTACTGCTTTTCTTAATTACACTGTCTGAGAAGCACACACTCGATGTTTTTCGGTGTTGTTTTATGGACAAGAGCAAGCATGAATCAATGTTTGTCTTTCCCTTGGTTTCCTTGAAAAATAAGATATCCGTCATATGGGTGAAAAATGCTGTCTTAGAAGATACAGTCCTGCATTTGATGATGCAACATAAAAAGGCTAGGAAGTTGAAATCTTTTGCTGTAAGGTAAAAGTCCTGTCTCCCTCCAAAAGAAATGCAAAGTTATGACAGAAAAATACTATTTGTTAGTATTTGTGAGAAAGGCAGTGCCTGTTTACTCTTCGCCAGAAAAATGTAAAATGAACACAATCTAGGAATTTTCTGTATGGATGAAAATTAAGGCAGCTGTAATTGGCTCAGCTTTTTGATGAGCTTCCTATGGCCACAGGTACTGCTTCCTTTCACACTACCTGATACATATAAAAATGGTGATGTTATGGCCAGGTGTAAGCATTAAATCATGTAGTAGGTATGCTGTACATGACCAGCAGTCAGTTTGTGTCAGTCTAGGTTTTTGTATTTCTTCACTCTTGCTCTGTAGAACAATAATACCTACATAAAGGTTTCTGGGTATTGACTTTTTTCTTTGTGAATGGACAAATGAACAGGAAAGACAAAGATAGGGAATATGAAAGACAAGGAAATTCTATTGGTCCTTTAATTTCTTGTTCCTGAATTCTTTAATATTGCTTGCAGCTACTGAATCTAATCAACAGTAGTTATTTTTGTATTTTGTTATAATCTTCAGGAAAGAGGAGCCATCGCTCATCCTTGAAATCCTCCAGAGGCTCTCTGAATTAAAAAGATTTGATATGGCAGTAATGTTTATGTCAGGTTCAGAAAAAAAAAGTAAGTAATTTGGTAGTAAACTTACTTTGTCATACTGTAGAATCTAGCAAAAAATATGTAAAACTTAGTGCTATTCTTGTTTATTCCATGTAATAATCACTTTAGTTGTCTAGCGTTTTATTGGTTTAGAAGTTAATATGAATGTCATGTTATTTTTCCTAATCCTTTGATTCCTTATTTATTGTTTAGACTAGAAAACTAGAGCTAAATCCTCTTATTTTAATCAGAATTACCACTGCATTTTATTCTGATAAAATAAGCTTTGCCAGCATGTCAGTTTGTAGCTGGTAATGTTACAAATTTATGAATTTGTATGAAATTCTACATCTGAGATCCAAGGTATCCAGATTATACAGTTTCCACCATTTACAACTATTTCTTGACAAATCCTGACTTTTCTGTTGGCAAAAGAATGCAGACATCTCTAAAGCACTCAGCCTGGTTGTCTGTTCTGTTCCGGAGGCATCACTCACATTAGTTTGCAATTTGTGTTGACCTTGGCTCGAATTCATGGTTTATAAAAGTGGGTTTTGTCTCAAATATTTTCTTTATTTAGCACACCAGAGAGACTATGTAATAGTGAGGCATAAGCAAAACATTTCTCTGCAACCATGTAAATTTAAATTTACTATCTACAGCTGAGTTTCACTAAAAACCATAATACTTAAAAGTTTTTGAAATGTGAATCTCCTTAAAATAAAATTACTTACTGAAGTGCAGTGCCTCTTGTAAAGGCATGAATGCTATTTGTCTGATGTAAGCTTTATCTGCCATCTGGCATTAACTTTTGTCTTCTGATGTAGTGGCATAGTGTCAAGATAGTAAACAAATTAAAAGCTGTTTGTGGCCTGGATTATACACATATTGAAGGAAGTGTTGTTAAGCATCTCTTGGGCATTGAAACAAAGTGAGAGTTTTGCTTTGCTACTTCTGTTCATCCTCCAAGTAGTTCTAAAATTGAATTTGTATTTCAGCTGTATAATCCGTACACCCCTTACTCTCACCAAGGAAAGAATTGGATTAATTTACCTTAAGAGTGTGAATCACAAAAATAACAGTTCATGTTGGGATTTTCTGTTTCAGTTACACAGGTATTATTCAATCATGTGACCCACATGGGATTAAAAGATGCTTCTGTTGACGAATTGGAGAAGAAATATGGCATTTTCTCTTAGCAAGATGGCTGATGTAAATGTCTGGATTTGCACTTTTTTTATGTGGAAATCAGCTAAGAAGGCTATAAAGACTGAAATTTTGTTGCTTTTTATAAATAATGAAACTCTTAAACTTGGGTTAGCCAAATGGCAAGTACCTGAAGAGATCATTATTTAGTTCTGCAATACATTTGTTTTCCAGTACCTGAAAAAATATGGATCTGCAGTTTCTTCTGTGGAATCTGTTTGCCTGAAAAACAGTTGGGCAGATTGGCATTCAGGATTTGGACTGTAGATAGAGATCTTTATTAAAAGGAAAAAAATATTTGTAAACATGTCTTTGGTAAGAATCAAATGCTGTATATTAGAATTATGCATGGGGTTTTTATTTTAGAAAATAAACTGAATGTTTAATTGAGATACTATATTTTTAAGGAATTTTTTTATTAAGGTGCCTAAATCACTCTTCTGTAAAGATCCATCACATCAGAATTTGTACTGTGCAAAGTGAACCTGAGGTATGTTGGCAAGAAAATT
The DNA here is from genome assembly GCF_000691975.1 of Corvus brachyrhynchos. Taxonomy (NCBI): domain Eukaryota; kingdom Metazoa; phylum Chordata; class Aves; order Passeriformes; family Corvidae; genus Corvus; species Corvus brachyrhynchos. The sequence goes on along the minus strand of NW_008237919.1, from coordinate 7,167,396 downwards.
ACAGAATTTTTACTTGAGTTTGCTAAAACTCCACTTTTAGATATGAGTAGCTGAGAACCTCTGAACCTTTTCCTGTGAACCTCAACTGTAATTGCAGAATAGAAGGAAGACAAATACTGTAGAATTAAACTAAAAGTTTAAAGGAAAACACTTCCTGTCTTCTTTCAAGAGTACTTTTAAAATAATCTGGTGAAACTTAACTTCGTGGGTCAGTTGTTCCTGAACAGATATAAACCCCTTAAGACAACTCAGGAGGCTAAGCAAAATACCTCAACAGTAGAAAGCAAAAGCATGAAATTAACTGAAATTCTCAAATAAGAGGGATCATTAGGCATAATAAATTACGTGTACTATTCACATGACCAGGAGGAAATAACAGCACTTGTCAAGTATACTCTAAAGTTTAGCTGTAGTATCCAAGTGGTGGTGTCTGAAAATTTGCCTGTGTCTCTCTGAGCTTAACTGCTCTCTTCCATCCCACAGATGCTAATATCCTGCCAGTTTGCTTTCATCCTGATTCAGCCCTTGTACTGTACTCATGCTTCTCTGAATGTTTTGGTTTGGAAGTTGTGCTGTTTTTCAAAGGAATAATTTAACGGCTATAGCATTCAAAAAGACTTCAAACTCCCAACATGCATTAGTAGCAAAAGGTGTAAATGTTGTCTTCTATGTAGTCAGTATTAGAAAATTAATTTTAAAACATTTGCAGCTATGTTATGTCCTAGTTTAGATATAATCCAGTTAAAAAAAATATTAACTGAGCTACATCCTCAGGCTTGGTAGCAATTGACAGGAATGGCATTAGCACTGGATCCCTAAGGTGGCTTCCAATTAGCCCTGGAACTGAGCACAAGAGCAGACAGTGCACCTGGGGGAATGGAAGAGCCTTTCTGTAAGAATGCTTGCAGGCTGCCTGTGGTAAGAATGGTTATTACTAGGTGTGTCCCGAGTTACTGATAATGGGCTATTTATTCCCCTTATTGTAAAGCACTTCAGATAAGGTATTGGGGATACTGCTATAACTAATAATGGTGGGGGATAGAGTAGTTAGTTACCCGAGTAATTTTATAGGTACAGATTTTGTAGATACAGTGTACCTTCCTATGGACTGTTACAAGTTGTTCAGTGTACAGCAGAGGTGTTTGTTGGACTAGGTTATACTGGTAAACCATTTGGTACATTGTCAAAAGCTGGTTTTTGAAAGCTGTTGTATGAAAACAGGTGATTGGAATAGGGATCTTCAAAAGTAAAAGCAAGATGATGTCAAAAAGATTAGAAACTGTAGGCCAAGAGTCACCTGCAACTCCACTGTGCTGTGCTCTTAATGAAAATAAGCTGTCATGGTTGGGTTTTGTCCACACTGCTGCTTCTACAGAGATTTCTGTTCAGGACTTGTGCATATTGAGGAGGGATGATGAAGTTTTTCAAGCATGTAGAATTTGGTGAGGTGGATGAGCAGACCTGATTTTATGTTGCTACTGAACTTCAGCCACCAAGATTTATCTTGCAGATTATATGCTACTGGAGACTTTCACTTTTGTTTTTAAATATAACATCTGGAGTTACTGAAGTTACTTCTCAGTGCATAGAAAATGCAAGAGGGAGAGCAGAATGCAGGTATTCAGAGAACTGCCAGCTTCACCTGCTCCAGGAGATGGCAGTGTTTTTCCCTTCTAAATTGTTAAAGACTGCCAAATTTCTGAATTGTAGAGTTTAATAAAACATGAAGAGGATTTATAGATGTCAAGCAAGTAAAAAATCTTTTTTGGAGAGAGAAGAGGATTTTTTTTTTTTTTTGTAATCCAACGCACTCTACAGTGGTTATAACCCTATTGTTTTGGGGCGGGGGGGGAAGTTGCATAAATTGTGTGAAGCAATTAAACCGTGGAATACTTCATAGCCCTTTGCTATGTTACAGCATTCAAGGTGTCAAAAATCTGAGATGATGTTTGGTACAGTGATGGATTCAGACTTGAGTTTTGAATGATTATTTTACTTTTCAGTATTAAATTATGTTTTTCAGATAACTTTTTATTCATCAAGGTAATTTTTAAAATTTGAACATTGTCCTCCAGTAGATCTCTGAGACACTCAAACTCCATATTGTCTATTGATTCCCTAGCACAGGTTGTTAGAATATTGAGGGAACTTATCCTAGGACTTCTGCAGAACATCCTTACAGCTTTCCCTTTTGGCAGTAGACTGTGGCTTTATTTTTTTTTTGCTTTCCAGTAGCTCTGGGTATCTCTGCATTCACCAAGTAGTTGTTTAATCTGAGCTGTGTTTGCCTTGCTTATAAGGGTGTCCGGTGACAGTCATACATGAAGATAAAGGCACTTGATTTACTGCTTTTTCGTTACACTGCTGTCAAAAAAAAGGTTTTAACATGACTTGTACTTGGCAATACTTGTGTTCAGTTACTGTGGAAAGCATAAGTGAATATAGTTTCAGTACTTGTTCCAAAAGACTTTTTAGGATTGAAAATTAATGGTTGCGACACTGCTCAAGTAGTTTTTGCTGCTTCTCTTCTTCCCTGTCGTTTTGTTTAAAAATAGACATTTCAGCTTGCCAATTGCCATATCAACTACTGTTGCTTTTGAAGCTACTTTTAAAATAATTTTATTTATATAAATATATATATAATTTTAATAACTTTAATATTAGTATAAGCTTAACATACTGGTTTTTAATATTCAGACTATAAGTGTTTGGGGTCCAGAGAATCTGTGAACATCAGTTTCAGGAAACTGAGGTTATAGCTCATATATAGCTCTTTTACTAGGCAGAGATCTTTTTTTGTCAGTGATGTTGCTTGTGGGTGCCATCACTAGGGAATACTGAAATGGAAATAGATACTGAACAGTTCATTACCAGTGTCATCAGCTGTCAGTTGTTTTCTTCCATCTTGCATGACTAACACTTCCATTGTTCAGGAGTTTTTTTTGTTTTAATGCTGGTGCACCTACAGTGCAGTCTCCTCTTACTCCTGTCAACTACTGCTTATTTTAATTTTGTCCCTTGGTTCTGTGTTTTCTTGTTACTGCTACTTAGTAATTACTAAACAATCTGTCCTCATGTCCATTACTTACATGTTTTTTTCTTTTGAGATCACTGAAGAGCTCTGTTGTTCAGGTTGGTCCCTTTTCACACTTCTTTCTTTCCATTACCATAATTTGAGCTTGTTATCTTGATATTATTATTGGTAACTCTGGTATACCCTTTTCAGCCCTTATATTTTCCTCCCATGAAGCCTTGATGAGCAGTGTTACAACAGAGGAATTAGAGAGAAGATGAAGGAAATTAAGCTTTTACAGTTGTGTTTAGGTGCTGTGATGTCTAGGCAGCTTGGGATTGCTCTACTGTCAGTATTAGAATCCAAGAGTGTGGAGCATTAAAAATACATCCTGTTTTCTCTCCTTCACCTGTGTCCCATGTAGGGGCAACTGTGAGACAAGGAGTCTCTGCCAGTCTCTTCTGCCACTAGGTTTTGTTTGTTTTCAGTAAATCAATGCTTTTCTAGGAATAGCAAAAAGGACCTTAATAAAAGCATAGCGCTGCACATTTATTGACTCTTATTTCTCCCCAGGTAAAATTCACCCTGTAGCTTTTCTTTTGTAGCAGCTGTCAAGCCACTCTTTTTCTTTCTCCTGTCTTAGAGAGTGATTAGTGTTTTGAACTGCATTCTATCCTTGCTACTTTTGCATGATGCTTTTTTAACTCCCTTAAGGTGTATTTCTAAGGGTTGTGTTATTCAGAGGACAACATTGCCCTGCAAAATCCTGTGTTAGTGATTATCCTTGAGAGAGCAGGAAACTAGCCTTACCTCTAAGGAACATGTTCTAAGCTGGAATCTAGTCTTCATGTAAGTCTGCCAAATGACCTGGAATTCTGTTAGTGATTATCTGTGATCTGACCTTATTTTCTTTGCAGGTTAGGCTTAGGCAAGGTACAGCTTTCAGGATAAAAGGTGGAAGTGTATTTTGCATTGTTGTCTCTTTTCTTAAGCATGCAGTTCAGACTGATTGCAGCAGTAAAGTTGTCTGGGTTTTATGCATCCGTCACTTTGTACTATTTCATATAAACCATTTGTATGAGATCTTTCTTGTTACATTTGTCACTATATGCTGATTCCCTCTCTGAATTTGTCTTCATTTGCACTGTGCCCTTTCTGTTCAAAACATTGTATTCTCCACTGCCTTCCCTCTCCTGTCATTAGTTGCAAGCAGCTCAGCCTCTGAAAGTGTCATTTGAAGGCCTCTTCTAGTTTTTAAATATTTCTGCTCAAAGCTCTTTGTTTCTGAAAGCTCCTTCTAATAACCTTGTTTCTTCAGGCTCCATTTTGTAGAAATATTCCACTCTAAAGTCTGACTTTATAAACTGAAGCAAATACAGCATAAAACCCAAACAAATTACTTTTTTCTTTATTCTTTTGCTTTCTATCCAAGTGATTGCTGAGTTCAGTTGTGGTTGAATACTTCAAAGTCTTTTCCTTTCTTCATAATAGAAGAAAGTAGTGTTTTCTTCAAACTTCAGAGCTTCCAGTCTCTCTTTGGCAGTTGTTTCATTAATGAAGTTTAAGATGACAGCGTAAAAGATAAATTTGATTCCTTGTCCCAAGTGAGTCTACCTGGTTTTTAAAGCAAGAAAAGGTACTATTAAGCATAACTAGTGTTACATTAACCAGCAACTGGATATACAAAAGTCTTCCTTGTCCTAATGCCTGATAAGATAGATTCATGCTCTGTATAAACTGTTAAAGTCCTGTTTTATGGCCCCTTAGTTAGATAGGTCTTCCACAATGAGCTGAGCATCAGATCAGCCTAAGAGAGATCCACCAAAAACCCCGTGAGAGACCGAAACTGGGTAATATCTCAAACAGTTGGCCATTTGCAAGGGTGCTTTGCTGAGGCCAGGTTTGCATCCCCCAACCAAAGGGGAGGAGGAGAGGTTTGTGTGTGTGGTGGGGAAGCCTCTGACCTGCGACAGGGTGCCATCCATCACCAGAGTGACCAGGACAAACCAACTTTTGTTTAGCAACAGACTGGATTTTGAGCCAGATAAGGGAAAAGACCGATGAGAAACCGATGCTCTGAATGCATTCATCCCTTCTGACAGGGCATACCTGGCTCAAGTACAGAGATCTAAGAGGCAGCTGTCGTGTCTTAGAAGGTGTCATAAACTGTCAAAGACCCTTGAAGTGCCCCCAGACTCATCTCTGGGGCCTTCTACCAGAGAATGATCTACAGTTTTGAAAGTGGTTCATAATGAATTGCTATCACTTTTGGAAAAATCAGTAACACCTTTCTGACTTGAGAAAAATGTACTCCAGAACCTTCATTGGAAAGTGAAAAAGCTGCAAACTCTTTCTAAAATAGCCTGAAGTTTAGATGTTTGAAATAAAAAGTAATGAGCTACTACTGTACACCAGAGCCTGTGTATAACACCATGTAGCACATGAGCCTTGAGGAGTCCAATTCTGTCCTTAGTGTTAAGATTTCTTTGCTTTTAGTGGTTGGATTCTGGTAGTTGTGAAAAGTAGCCAGGCTATTACTGTGTTGCCTCGTATTAAATGCAGTATTTAAGTGAAAGTGTGTGTGTTTTTCTCAAGATGGGTAAAAACATTTTACAGGACACCTCCTGAGCTGAAAGGGGCAAGATGATGGACATCTCTTTGAGCTCTCATGGAGGCGGGTCCATCATCTGACAGATCACATCTTCTGGGAGCGTCCCATGTAATCCAAGAACTCAGTGACTGGCAGCTGAAGGTGAAGTGAATTTCCCTTTCACAAGACTCAAAATCAGCATATTTTTCCAAGCTTTCAGAATTTCAGTTCCAACATTTCTCTCTACTTCAGTAAAATCTAAAAAATTGATGAATGTTTTCACCATGGGATTTGCAGAAGCTATGAACAGAAGAACAAACTACACTAACGTTTTTTTAGTAACTTTCACTAGCTTTCCTCTCAGAATTACATTTTCCTTTGTCCTTTCATGCTTTTGCCTGTCACATACTGGGTTTATGTGAAGCCAGCTGTACTGAGGACAGATTCCTGCAGTCGGTTCTCGCACTACTGGACTTTATCAGGACAGCTCTGCTGCTTCAGACCCAAAGAAATTTGGCTCAATAAGAATTCCCACATGCTGCATATAAAACACCCAGGCTTTGAATGTATTCCTACCTGGTTTGTGCTGGTAGAGACAGGGAGCCACAATACCACACAGCCAGAGCTTCAGTCTCAACTCCTTTCATAAGGCTTTTTCCTCCAACTGCAGTAATGCCAATGCAAAATATCACAGGGATCAGCTGCTGGGCTCTGAGGCTGATGAGGGGTTTATTTGTTCCTGTTCACCTACCTGGGGTTACAATATAGGGCTCTTCATCTTAAGATCTCAAGCTTAAAGAGTTTGATAATGGAAGTTCGTTTATCATTCCCAGTTGCCTAATGCATAAAACAGAGGTTTTTTTCTGATCTTCATTTCTTTCCCCTGCTAATTCCCTGTGCTGATAATTTGCTGTCCTACAGCCTGCCTGTGCTCCCTGTCATTGCCAGTTCCTGACTGAATATAGCCTATGTTTTTCAGAGCAAGGAGGATGTTTTGAATGGGTGGAGTTAAATCAGAATAATAGACCAAAGAGTATTTTCAGGCACCTCAATATATTTGATATCCTTGTGTACAAGATTTCCCCACATAAAGTAATGCCCACCAACAGATTTCAAAATTTAACAAGACAGATATTTCCAAACTGATGAGCATCTGTTGGGACATTGCCAAAGACGTGACAATTAAATGTCCATGTGCCTCTAAATCTCAGGAAAAAACAGCTGCATTATGGAGCCTAGGGGAGCAGTGCTACGTCCAGTTTTACAGTTTTATTACAGGCCACAGGCATACTTGGACTAATCAGTGCTTGGAAAAAGAAGAGAAACCAGGCAATGAAGTGAGTGATGAGACCAAGCCGCCAGTCATTATATTCCATGATTTTAGGGAATAGCCTCATGTTGAGAATTGTCCCACTTTTGTGCATAGCCTCATGCCTCAGGCAAGTTCCTACCTAGAAATTAGGTCCTGTAAATTCAAGATTTGAATTTTTTTGTCAACATACCTGTACTTGTGTGCTATCACTGCTGCATTAGAAGCAGATAGTCACATGTGAAATTTATCATAGAATTACGGAATAGTCTGAGTTGGAAGGGACCCAGAAGGATCATGAAGTCCAGCTCTTTAGCAAGTGGTCAATATGGGGATTGAGCCTAAGACCCTGGTGTTATGAGCACCATACTCTGACCAACTCAGGTGGAACATCTGAGGCTTTCATAGACAATTAGGAGACTGTTGTCCAAGTGTAGAGATGAGATTCTCCTCACTGGCAGGAGAAGGTAAAAATGTTCTCTTCTGATGGGGAAGGCAGCTCTGGATCTGCAGGAGAGCTAGGGCAGAGGGAGGTGCACTGAACCTCTCAGTGGGGGAGGACTCTGGCAAGAGCCAGATGGAAACTGAGAATTAGAAGGAAAAACCTCAGAGCAACTTTTGAGCTCATGTTACAGCAAAGAGTGCTACTCATTGAAGATTGTATTTGATGAAATTTACATGAAATACCGTTTTTCCTTCCTAATTATACAGCTGGCATAATGATTCAAGAAAATCCGTGGACTATTTATGAAGTGAATTTTGTGAAGGGAAAGCTATGAACTATATTTGATTTGTTTAATTTATTTGACAAGCTCTGAATCTGAGCCAGCTTGGGAGAAGAGGACTGCTGTGAGGGAAAGGGCAACAAGACTATGCAACTGCAGAATTTTAAGAAAATGCATTAAATATATTAACATATTATAAAACCGTTTATTTGGAGCACTATTTTTTTCTGAAGTAGCTTTACATCTGTTTTTTAATTGTGAAGAAGATAAAACCTTTCTCATATACTTACATTAAATTTATATATGTAAGTGGGGGGAAAACAAAGCAGCTTTTTTTGATCCTTTACATGGAACAAAATACTGTGGCCCAAGATTGGAATAATCCCAATTGTGAAGAGAGCACAAGGTCTTTATCTTCACAGAATTATTTCTGCCAGCAAAGAAAACCTTTGGCTCTTCAATTATTTCAGTCCCATCCTGGCATTTGTTTCCTATTGCCCAGTCCTGGATCATTTGACTTGTCATATAGGATCATGGTTGCTTTTTCCTCTTCTATCTAATGCTAAAACTGAGAATCTTGATGGCCCTCCTTAGTCAACAGCCTACAAAAAAGACATATTATGACAGGAAATTTTGAAACTTCACAGAATTGCCTAAAATCCAGTATCAGGGGAAACTGATACCAGACAGCTGGGGCACAAACTGGAAATTGGTCTTCCAAGGGTAACATGTCTTGGGACATGGCTGTTGCTATTAAAGAGAAGCACAAGAGGATTACGCATGTAGGGAGGGTGTGAATGCCAGCATAAACAGATAGAAAAAGACAGGAGTGGCCAACTGTTGGCTAAAGGGAAGATTTCCTTCCCTAATGATTCACTGTCGCTATTCAAAGGCAATAAAAAAGTCGGTAGAGAGCCACAGCTTTCTGCACTTACACAAAGAGACACAGCTTTCTTCTCTGACAGAGAGAAAAAATTTGCCACAGCTCCTTGTTATTTTTGCCCTGATTTATCCCAGAATCCTCAAGATGCCACAAGAACTGATGCAGATTTCCTCTTATCACTGATTCATTCTCTCAATGTAAAGTGTGTTGATTTATGGATAAATATGATGCATTGGCTGTGCTGAGCCTACTGATCATGTTTGAACACAGTCATGGAAACAATTGCTTCTTCTTAAAAGAATAGAAGTAGAATGGCAAAGTCAAGCACTCAAAAGGCTGAAATTGCTAGTACTGCTCAAAGTGATTCTTAGCTTTATTCAACCCATTTGTGGATTTTTCATATGATGGTATAGTCTTTAATTACACGCTACACCAAATTTCTTACCTTCTAGCAGCCACGCTTGGAATGTGTTTATCTTCCAGACATGCATGGTTTGTTTGAAAGACTAGCTTTTTTCCAGGAAGATTTTTGGTGCCTGTATTTCAGCCATCAAGAGGGCAGCCTCTCTGCAGCACAGTTCATGCTTTTAAACTTTTCAAAATACAGTTGTTCAAAAACATCTAGCTACGTTGCAGCTGCAGGGAGTAAAGTAAAATGAAACTTTTAAAACCCTCAGCTGCGTTTTAAAAGTTTCATGATGGCATCAGTGACAGCCATGCACAGTTGCCCTGTTCTCCTTATTGAAGTACTCCTCTGTTTCCTGGCTGTTTGGCACCAGAGGGGCACCTGTCTGACAGACAGACACACACCCACTTATGCATGTGTGCTGGTTCAGCTGGATCACATGCCACATGTGCATTTGTGTTGTGTAAAACAGACTGGGAATGAAAAATCACTGTAAAATCTACAACATCAATATATGTTTTTATTCATTTTTGAGTGCCTTGCTCCAATAGACCTTCATTGTTTTTCTTTCATTTCATTTTTGTTGTTCTTACTCCTCTAATTTTCCTTCCTGCTTTTCTTTTATTCATAAGTACTAATTAACTGTGCCTATGAGCCATAACGCTTTCCTAATGAACAAGCTATAAGCTTTGCGAAAGTACCTTAAAAAACATGGGAAAAACCACTTCCAGCTGAGCCAAATGCAGCACATCTCCTCATGTCAGTCAGGTTGAGAGCAGCTCCCTTTAGTAGCCCTTTGGAGAGTTGCCAGCGCTGCACAATTAAAATCAAGCCTGGAAGCAGCAAGAGCAGCAGTGCTCAGACGCAGCAGCCACGGGAGGGTGAGTACCTTGCTAGGAGAAACATGGGAGACTGTGCCAGGAGAGGGGCTTCCTGGGGGCCTCCTGAAGCTGTGCCTGCTCTGACTTGTGACATGGCCCTCCAACTCTACTAAAAATTCACCACATGTAAGAAAAAATAAAAATGTCTGAGGACAGAGTAGAGGGAAAATGTTTCAGGGAAGAGCCAGCTCAGCAGGAAGATGTGGAGCTGCTGTAATAGGAGGTGCATGGGAGGTTCATGCAGGTTCACAGGAAAGACACTAAATTGAGAGAAAGGATTAGTCCTTTCTGGGAAAGGCAAAATGGGAGAAATGGGTTGATTTACTGCCTCCACAATAACAAAAAATGAGATTAATCTGTAACTCCATCCCTTCTTTTTCAGGCAGATACAAAAACAAAATAGCTCTTCAGAGCTTTTATGTTCTGCAACATAATAGACAGAAGAGAGCACTGTGAAGAAATCATCTAATTCACACTATTTATTTTTTATGCCTTTTCAGTGAAAGACTCTTTATGTTAACATAAAAGTAATGGGAAAGAGAGATGAGAAATGGACCTCCATTTGAAGAAATTAAAATCTTTTAATATAATACCAAATGAAATTGTTGTTGTGAGTCATTGTGTAGCAGAGGCAAAAAACAATGGATGTTTGATTTGCAGAAGTCCCTGCTTTTCATTCAAGGCAAATGAAGCAAATGCAGCTCTATTGCATGAAGGAGTTTTCTTCAACTGGCTTGAGCTATTATGCACTTCATTTAGACCAGACATGCCACAAGAATAAATGTTATGTGAAATAGGCATAGGCTGATGGAAAGCTGCAAAAGTGAAGCTGCATGGGCCTGAAAAATGCCTTTCCTAAATTTCTGCACTTCTTGCACATTGTTCACGGAACAGAGCCTGGGAGAAAGCCATAAACAGCATCTCTCGGGCTGTGCTTGCTCGTCTGTACAGAGGGCATCACATGCAGCAGAAAGAACAGAAGGCAAGGGATAATGGCAGATAAAAAGGGATCAGGACCCTCTCTTTGGCTGTCAGACCAGTGTCTGACCTTTTCTACACCCCACTACTTGTTGAAATCATAGCAGTTCTTCCTGTGCAAAAGCAAGTTTGCTAAACACAGAATGAATGAAAACCCTGCTTTCAGGCAGGGAGCTGTGCCGCCTATTGCCCTCACCAGCTGAGGGTTTCCAACAGCATATGCAACACACATATTTTCCTTCTGGCTTTAACATCACTTTTCCTCAGTTAAAGACACCATGTGAAAACATGACAAATATGAATCTTTCATGATTCTTTGGTGCTTCTCTGGACTTCACACTACAGTCTTGTTCATGACACAAGGAAAAACAAGTTTAGAGCAACACTGATTTTTTCTCATAATGCTCTTTTATGTGTGAACATTAATGGAAGAAAAGCAAAGCAATGAATAGCTTTATAGAAAAGCTTCCACCAAAGGGAAATTAAAAGAGGAAGATGAGCTTAAGCGTGTGAGGTCACACCAAGAGGTACACTGTGGCTTTCTATTTCATTGGTACACTGTGCAGGAAAAGGCAACATTAAACCTGGTGTAGAAAATAAACACACAGAGAGGAATATCCATTCAGAACAACCTGACTGCTAGCCTCATAATTATATTTGTAGCCTATAACTTTTTTCTATATTTTCTTCAAGAAATATATACAAAAACAAATAGAATAAATAAACAAGAATTTCAAATAAGAACTAGTCTTGACCAAAAGAAAAAAAGGAAAAAAGCGCCAGCAGAAAAACTGACATAATGAACAGCAATAAAACCAATAAAACAGGCTTAGCACAGTGCAGTGTGCCCAAAAGCTCAGACTTTGGATGCAAATTGAGGTAAAAGTAAAGTCTGGCTTTTTGCTTTCCAAACTGTTCTACACCCTTTACTTGTAAAACTTGCACTCATGAGCATAACTCTTGATATTTCACATTCTTATTTAAGAGGGCTTTTTATCCTAAGGCATTAAAATTACAATATTCCTCCTGGAGTCTCTCAAGTTGTTTAATAATTCTGTGGTTTAATTATTGAAATTATTGCAATTTACATTCAGCAAGTCCAGCAGCATGTTGGGGATTTGAAGGGTATGATATATATGTATTCTCAGCAGTAGAAGAAATATAAACAGTCTTCAGTCATGGCTTCTCCACGTAGAATAATGATGGGAGGAGAGGCTTTTTGGAGGTTCAACAACACAATAGGATTTGGGACCCAAATCACTATAGCCGATCTTCTTCTCTTCTACCCTATGAGGTGATGTATCTCCAGCACATCAATTTCACTACTGAATTTTCACAGTGGGTACATGCAGACCACAAAAACCTGGGAAGGATAGAGTTGCACAACCCTTAGCTGATGCTGAAACCAGTTTGTGGTGCAACTCCCCTACCAACAGGGCTTAATCCTTTAGTTTAACCGTACCTCAAGAGAAAACTTGGTGCCTCTACACACTCCCTAAGAACACAGTGGATGAGCATTAGAAGGAAAAATCCTGGTTCAAATATCTTTCTCATCCTTACAGCACAAGCCAGTGCCCTACAACTTCCTGGGCAGTAGGTCCTAACTGCCTCTGAAAATTCAACTTTGAATGACCTGATTAGATCATTGGATTATTGTCTGTTTTGAGAAAAATGTGGAAGAATATGGTAGAATACAAAAATACAAAACTTGATCTCTCTTCAGCTGCTGGGAACAAGTTTCATAACTAGTTTATAACTGCATAAATGCTGGATTGATTGCTACAGGAGCAATCTCCAGCAGGAGTTTCTGACTTCTGTAAAGTCCCGTACTAAACCCGAGGTAAACAAAACACGGTGTTATCTGAGCATTCCCTTGCCTTAATATTATTTGTCCTTGTAGCAGTCAATCTTGGTGTGCACACTGGCTTTTTTACTTGGGTGTGTATCACAATCTTTCCCTCTCATCTCACTTCTTCTTCCTCCTGTGGAAATAAAACCCAGACTCAGGGGAAAAGGAACATGCAGCAGCTTACAGGCAGACCTCCAATCTAAATGGTCAAATCCCAAACTACTAGGTGTGGTGGTCCTCTGCTGGAAAACCTGTTAAATAATTTTCTTATGGAAATCACTGAGGTCTCCACTTGCATTGTAACACAAAGTCCACATTCCCAGGGTAGATTCCCCTGTCTATCTCCAAAAAAGTGAAGGAAGAGGGTTGATGAAAAACTGAAACCTGCTGGACACAAAGAGTATGGGTTGTCCAATGTGTTGTAGGCACAGTAGGAATCCATGCATAGACATAAATTATCAGAGAGAGAAAATACCTCAGCATCAAAGCCATGTTCAGTGCGTGGGAGAGCCTCAATATAGCTCAAATATAGCACAGTGAACAGATGTCTTTACTACCGTAAGTGTACTAAGACCTCCCTGGATTTACAGCAACAGCACAGAATTACAGTCTCTTTCATTCAAAAATTATAGCAAAAAATCTATTTTGCCAGTCACCTTTTATGTAAGACCAGGAGGCTACAACACTCACCTACAATAAGAAACATGCACTAAAGACAAAAAGAAACAGGAGAAATTAATGGAGGAAAGATGCAATTTCCATTTTTCCTCTTGAAGCCAGACTTCATTATGTGGAGAATGCAAAATTCCTTGTAGCCAAACTCAGGAGGTGTAGTCTGGATGGTAAGGCTTCAATAAGTGGATGTGCCTCAAATATGGGGTGTGCCTCAAAACTCACTTGAACTCGTCAGGAAGAATTTTTTCTGTGAAAGGGTGATTAAGCGTTGGAAAAGGCTGCCCATGGAAGTGGTGAAGTGACCATCCCTGGAGGTATTCAAGAAATGACTGGATGTGGCACTCAGTGCTATGGTTTAGTTGACACAGTGGTGTTCTGTCAAAGGTTGGACTTGATCATCTTGGGAGTTCTTTTCCAACCTTAATAATTCCATGATTCTATGATTCTATGTCAAATATCTAGAAAGTATTGCTCCACATCTGCCCCTCTGGCTTTGAAGAAGCTCTCCAGAGTCACAGATGATAAATACACACAGCAACAATTAATATGAATATAAAACAAGGTAGCAGGAGAAGCAGCTATAATGTGTAATCCTTCCTAGCACCCTTCCTCTCAGACATTGTAGGAGAAGTTATTTAAAATGAGTGGTTTACTTCAAGTTTTGTTGAAAATTTTATCTGAAACCTCACTGAGTATGGCTACTGTGGACACATCAGGCTTTTTCCACTTTGCCTCAATTCACTGGACTCTTGGATGGACAAACTTAATGGAAAAAGTTTCCAATAAAACCCATGGGTGATTTAGTATACAAAGCTACTATTAATGAACCCTTAAGAACAGGACTAACATGAATTCTTTATGATGATGCCATTTAAAACAATTTTATTTCCTATTTTAAAGCTGAGTTTCTGGAAAACAATATTGAGGTATGAAATGTCTCCATTTTATGATGATTCTGGAGTTATACAATAAGATTTTTCTGACAGATTTACAGGTTTTAATTAAAATCAAAAGTTCAGACAAAAGTCATAGTTATAAGAAAAGGTTATATTTTCATTAATATTTTAATAGAGGCATCTGAAGCAGTCATTTTGCCCAGAAGAATAGGTCAAGTCTCTGAGTATTTGATTTCAGTGTAAGTGGAACAAAAATATTGATTTAAATACAAAGTATTAAGTATATCAACCAGGTAATGCCCTGAAGAAATAGACTGGTGGGGGCCAGCAGCAAAACAAAAGAACTAATTTTGGTCTTTTTATTAGACTGTTGGCAACAAATATATGAAATTCTGACTGAGTGCCTGAAGTCAGCTCTCAGACAATTTCTTTTTGCAATGTAAATAAAAATATGTGATTAATGTAGCATTTCCTGAATGGATACTAAAATTACTTCATCTTTTTGATTAATCTCTTAGGCATACACTACAGTTTGCATTGAAAAAAAAATCACATACAAGTATACTGAGCCAAGAATACATCCCTCCTAGTTAAAATGCATGCTCTGCTCTGTGTGCATCCATTGGTTTTAACCCATTCCAAAGAGAGGAGAATGCTTCTAAACTGCACTGTAGCAAAAACATCCAGCCTCTTTCTCCCCTTGCCTACCATTACTTGTCACACCTCTAAAAATGCATATGGGACTGTGGGTGAAATTTAGTCTTCAACTGAATACGAGTATAATCACAGGACTCTCACTTTTTGCTACATGAATTGGTTTTCTAGTCTCTATTTATGCATGATAAACAATATAAATTTAAGATTAGTTTTATCCATTTTTTTGCAGTATAGGTGGAATTTGAAGACCTTTTTAAAGAAGCCAGTCACCAGGTACACAAGTACTTTCCAAAAGTGCTACATTGATCCCTGAAGCACTGCAAGTACAGCAGTCCGACCCAGGCAGCCGGAGGCAGCTGCCAAATTTCTCTCAGCGAGGCTGACTGTAGGCTTGAGTGTCTTATCTCTGTGTTGTGCACTATTACATAACCATGCCCATCATCACATGTGGCTGGACCTGGTTCTCACAGTTTCCTCCCCCAGTGGCACCTCATTCCAGTAAATCTCAGCCACCGAGGATGCAGCTCTGTGGCTCAGGACTGCTCTTGTTTTTCCTATCACCCCATGAGACATCCCATATACAGGAAACTTGATTTATCTTTCCTGTCTCTGTATGGAGACCAATAATTATATTCAGACAGAGCAGATGACAGCATGTGGATGTGATCCAGAGATGGCAGGAGAGGGAGAACTGCCTGCTCTTTTGTTGTGGTTTCTAAATTCCAGTTCATCACTGAAATGACTTCCTAAGTTCTAGCAGTACTTAATCTCTGGCTGGAATGCAGCTTAAATTCCAGATATTAGTTTTTGTTAGGGTAGGTTAATGAGCTCTTAAGTACCTCTGATTTTCGTCTCCCCAAAGTGCTCATTGGAGATTTTTAAACTGTCTTGGCAAGTTTGGTGAGTTTGGCAGCCTCCTATAGTGTTTCCATACAACATCTTTTTCACCACAACATTTTGATATTTAACATCAAGATTTACTTGTCAGGGAGCATAGTATCACAGAGTCATTTAGGTTGAAAAAGACCATTGAGATAATTGAGTTTATTGTATGAGACCATAAGATAAGAAATTAAATAAGGTATAAAGTTTAAAGCATATTTGATTGCATTCAGTCTTAAAAGCCTCAGGACTAGTGTGAAGCCCATCTTTTAAATACCTCTCTTGGTTCCCACCATGCATAATGCTTTGGCTGACACATATCATGGGGCAGTGTGCCTTTAATCTAAGCAGGGTGTTGAGCTTGTCTCCCACACTGAGACACCACTGTGTTTCTTCAGGTGGGGTTAGCTCCCAGCACCACCTCCAGCAGGTGCCCACACCCAGCTGCAGGGCAGGACAGCAGACCATGTGTTAGCAGAGATCAGGCAAGCACCACAGAGCTGTAGTGCTGGCTCTGCATCCCAGACCATCATCTTCACTGGCAAGAGCAGCCAGCTGGCACGGACACAGTCTTCTGACTGAAACCTATCTGACTGCACAGTGCCACATGGATGTGGATGTGGATGTGGATGTGGATGTGGATGTGGATGTGGATGTGTTGATCTGGGCTGGGACTGGCTGGGGTGTTTCTGAATAAGTGCTCCTGGATTCAGGAGATGGTCCAAGAAGGAGCAGTTATGCTCAGTCAAGAGCTCAGTTTGGAGTGCTCTTGACAAGTGGAAGCGTGAGTTGTTACAAGCAATCCATTATCACCCTTGACTTGTTTGGCTCCTCTCTGTATCTCCCTTGGGGACACTGCAAAAGCCAACGCTGTATTTACACAGCTCTGTTCCTCCTTGGCAGTCTCCTTAACCTTTTGGAAACTGAGTGTGGCACAAAAATAGCACACTGCAGGCACAGGTCTAGTAACCCTAACTCTGCCTATCCATAAAACAAGCAGTATAACAAATGGAAGCTTTGTCTTCAGTCCCTCTTTTTGAAAATAGTACTGGAAAGATACATTCTGTTTCACTTAAACAACAGGCAGATGCCATGAACCAACCCAGAAAAAGACAGTACTTTACTGGGGTTCTCTGCTAGCATCAGAAAAAACTACACTTTTTTATAATCAGAGTTCGTTGTTCAGTGCCTTGCAAAAGGTTGGTAGGGAGCCTCAGGAACCATAGAAAAGACCAAGAAAACCTTTTTCTTCTCACCCCTTCCCCTCCATTTGAAGGTTTGGTTTCATCACCATGACCCCCTTTCAGACTTGGATGGCTGTAGCAGCTTTCCCACAAGGCATGCCAAAGGCAGACACACAATCTTCTGTGGCTGGAGTGTACAGAAGTTAAAATCTGTCCTCTGGCCTGGGAGGTAGGGATTCAAAATAATTTCTCAACATTTCCAGATCAATGTCCTAGTTGTTTTCTAACTGTTCTCTTCTCCTTTCATTTAATAAAGCTTAAATTACTCTGTTAGAAATGGGAAGCAGTTAACAAGAGGCGAGGAACCTCTTTCTCTGCCCTGTTCGTTAGGGTGGCTCATAGTTCAGTGATCAGATGAGATATGGAAACTGAATTCCCTCAGAGGAAACCGGAAGTAATCCAGAGATCTCATGTGCTGTGTGACTCCTCTCACCTCAGAGCAATTGAATAAAAAAAAAAAAAAAAGAAAAAGAAAACAAGGTCGTCTTTGCATTCTAACCCACCCTGGCTAGAGTTTTTCTCCAGTCAGATGATTCATTACACCCAGACCAGACCTGAAACTGAATATATTTGTTCAAGTCTTCTTTGCAAGAGCAAATTTCTCACTAAGACATCTCCATATGCTTAGTGCTGTAATATAGTAATTATTGAAAAATCTCACTGAAGGAAAGTCATTCATGAGGGTATTTTTAGAAGAGCATCCTGCTGTCCTCATGCTATCCTCAATTATTTTAGGTCTGAGGATTGTGAGACAGGCTAAGGACTCTCTGCTTTCTGACAGAACAGTTCTGCTTAATTAAAATAACATAATTTGGAAGATCAGACACAGATCAAATAGTATAAAAATAAACCAAACCACAAAACAATAGAGTAGGCTCATATTTGTCACCAGATCTAATTTTTACCTCTTACCCTTCACCAACACATAGTTTACCCATTTGAAGTGTTTTGGCATTGCTGTTATATGTAATGCTATCAGATCACTTCATGAGCAGTTTTCACATTGCAGAGTATAATAAACAGCTCCCAAAACATACCAGAGACACCTTCTCTGTACGTTATTTTCATGTCAAAATTAATTCTTGCAAAAATAAATTGTGAAGGGAGACTTACAGAAATTTTTCTGAAATATTATGCTGTAAAAACTGAAACCTTATTTCCTTAAACTATCTGCAAGATTGAAAAAAAATGAGTATTTTTTCTAGATGGAGAATCTGCAACATTGACCAAAAACACCTAAGCAATTCCATAGCCAGTTCTTTGACTTTTTGGAAGTTATTTTCAACCCCCATATTACAATTTCTTTAGCATACTATTGAAGGAGTAAATTTCATTCCTGAGTTATTCCCCACAACTCAGAATTTTTAATGGTCTCAGTGGGAGCAGGTTTGCTCTCAAGTAATGTATTGCTGTGCCAACACAAAATATATTTGGATGTCAGTCTTGTAAAATGTGAAAAATGAAGCTAGAAAACTTCTATGTGCTACCAAACTTTTTCCAGTCAGATCACCAGACCTGTCAAACTGTTAAACAAATGTCACCATGATACCCCTGTGAATATCAATAGGATGGAGAACGTATTTCTTAAGGGCTTCAGATAATGCTGGGAGGCTTCAAGCTGTCCAGGAGCTATTAGACTAGGTTATCTTTCAGCAGAAGCATCTCATCATATGCAGAGCAGCTCCTGAACCTCTTCAGCCTACAGAATGGCATGTTCACACGTAAGGAGCTTTGTTTTGGTTGTGTGGGCTGACAGTCAGAAGGTAAACACACACGGTTCCCTTGTTGCCATAGAGGTGGCATGACCACGAGAGGGGCTGGTGAGTAAACAGTACACAGCCATCTCATTTTAACCTGCTTGAGTATGTGCAAATCACCACCCACACTCACAGAGTAAAGGGAAAAAGAAGAAAAATAGCACTTCTAGTGTGAGATCCTTAGTTATTTCCCATCTGGTAGGAAATGCCTAGCACCATGAAAGACCTGATGGCAGCAGAGGAGGAGAAAACTCTCCATCACTCTCCATCACTCCCGGGCAACTTGCTGTTTGCTCTTACAGTGAGTTAAATCAGCATGCAGGTTGGACTGCATTTTTTCTGGTATATCGTGACATAAACTACTGAAAAAAGCAATCGAGAGCCATTACATAATAGAGGGATTGATCTAATAGAAGAGTCTTTGTCAAAAATTGTGGTTATTAATTCTTGTACTCCCACATGTGTGTCGGCTGTGCGAGATATGTTCATTCAAAATCCCAGTCCTGTCCAGCCAAAGATGTGCTCATCTCCTGTGATTTATTTTAGCTGCTTTGTGTCGGTATTAAACAAGCTCCTTGTTTAACACTGTTGGAGCCAGTGAAGATATGATAAAGAGAAAGCCAGTTTTTCCCCAATAAGCTGTCATTACCTAAAAAGCTGTAAATGTTGGGCTATTGCTTTCATACAATATGAGATACGGTAACATAGACTTTATTTCATTAGGTGATATTTAGCTCTTCCTCTAGCTTCTGTAAGTGCATTTGTCAGGTTACAATTTACAATTTCTATTTTTTGTGAAGTCAGTTCATTGCACTTCACTTAAATCTTTAAATTAATGGAGTTGCTCTTCTGAAACTTTGCTGCTTTAGAAGTTATTTGTCTTTATTCCTGAAGCCTGAGGATACCCAGGTAATTTTATTTTTAAACCTTCAAACTCTGAAAATGAGTCATTTCATACACCCTCTTCTGTCTCATGTAACACATATTAGCTTCTTAAGGGAATAATCCTGAAAAGAATATCTCCTTGTATCATCCAGAATACATTTCCCACATTTGTTTATGCCAATGTTGTGGGAATTAAATTTTTAATGTGGGATATATGTCTAGTCTAAACATGACTGAGAAATAGCACACATTTCCATACCCACAAAATACATAAGGTACTTCCTCTTTGACATAAAAAACATGCCTGAGAAAAAAATGCCATGAAATACCAAATGCAAACTTTACAGACCCAAAAATTAGTTGGGTACATTATTTTTTTGAAAGAGTAAGTTACATTAGCTAGTAATGAGAAGTTACCCTTGAGCTGACAGCTGCTAATCAGTACAAAACTAATATTATTTTCCCTTTTTTTTATCTTTGTAAGAGACAAGGCTCTATCTTCTGGACCCTTAAAAATAGCAGCTGTTATATGAGCTGGTTTCACAATAATACTTCAGGTATTAGAATTCCCAATAGGGACTTCTAGCACTGAAAGGGAAAGAAATGTACTTTCCATCTACCTTTCTGCGTCGCCAGGGAGTGTAATCAAGTACAGCATTTCCAAAGTGGGTAGGCTTTTTGGTTGGTGTTTTTGGTTTTTGGGTTTTTTTCCCTTTTTGGGTTTTGCTCTGTCCTTTGAGAACTGTGTATCTTTTCAGGTGAAAATAAAACAAAATTCACATTGCTGTGCTTGAGTGATGGTGAAGGATAAGAAATGTCCATTTATGTTGAGTAGGATTCAGAAGCTTGAATGGGAGCTGGGCAGAGCCAATCAGTTTAAAGCTCCAGGCACATACCAGGGGTGGAAGTTATGGTTATGTTGCTACAGTGTGGTCTGGAGACTGTTTTTTGCTGCAGCCAGATGATACCAGAATGTGACAGCAAAATTCACTTCCTCCCCAGCAGCCTGGCTACAGGCAGGCTGCCATTGCCCGCTCCATTTGATGCTGTCCTGGGACAATATCAGTCACCATATCTACACCAAAACCATGCCAGGAGCATTGTCCCCTGCCATTGCCAGCTCCATTTGATGCTGTCCTGGGACAATATCAGTCACCATATCTACACCAAAACCATGCCAGGAGCATTGTCTAACAGCACGTCCTCCTTGCTGGTATTTTAGTAAAGCAGATTTATAGATGCAGTCCTACAGACCCGAGCTACCTACTGGCCCTAAGCTGTTCCCATGGTAATGTAAACCCTACTGCCTGAAACCAGCACAGCATCTTACTGGGAGTTCTACTAGGTGATAGGGTGGGAAAATGTCAAGCAAGGAGAGTTGTGAGACCTCTTTGTTTTCTATTCTAAATTCTTTAGCAAAGGAATCTCGTCTCTTTACAAAATATCACCTATCCAGCCCAATACGCATAAAAGTCACATGATAAAAGTAAGGGGTGTGTCTGGAAAAGTTAATTCTGCCACAGAAACAGTAGGATTTGGAGAGAGATGACTTATTCCGAAACCATTTCTTTCCACTTATGTATTTCCTGTCTCAGTCCACAATTCCTGTTGCTAGCAAAAGAGGCATCAAGAATGTTTCACCAAAAAAAGAAGATTGACTTTCAATTTCTATTTCTTTTGTGGCCTACGAACAACACATTTCTTTTAAAAGAAGCTTATTTTTACTTGAGCTCCTTGAATTGCATAAATTGCTTTCTTACAAAGGAAACCACAACACTTTTGATCATTTAAGGTAGTTATTTGTGTGAAGATCAAGATAAACTCAAAAGTTACATTTTGAGATATTGAGGTTACAGCCATTGTTGGGCATCTGCTGTAAGCAATTTGGCTAAGTGCAGAAAATGTTTCTACAGCCTTACTGAAGAGAGGATGCCATGTGGCACTGAGAGAGCACTGCTAGAAGAATAACAGGTGTGAGAATTAGCTATTTTGAAAAGTGTTGCAAATTATGAAATGGCAAAGTGCACTGGACAAATTTTTTGCTTGGTACAATACAGTCAAAATCAAAATTTGAGTTCTCTTAATCCATAGGAAAAAACTAGAGTCAAAACATTTTATTCAATATTTTCAATACTGCATTTAAAAAGCATGTTTAATTAAATATAATTACATGCAACTATGAAAAATTCAAAAGATATTTTGATTGCTCTACACTGGACAACTCATTTTCAAAGGGATAATTATTTTTCAAGGCAGAGGGAGAAAAGATAACTTATAAGAAAAAGAGAAGAAACTTCTCTATGTTAAAGGATTGTTCTTTCTTCTGTTTTGCCATTGATTAAAAAGAAAATAAAATTTTACAATACTGGGACTGATAATGAACCTAAGTCTGTCACTCTTAGTCATGCTATTTCCCAGAGTAATGAAGGAGAGCAACACCTGGTAGTTAATCAAGGCCTACCTTGTTTTGTTCATGCAAAACTCCATTGAATTTTACTCAGATCTGTGGCAAAAATAATTAAAGACCACATCCTGAGATATATTCCTGATATCATCTACTTTAAAGTAAGCGCAAAGAAACACATAATTTTTATTTATGCATATTTTTAGTATATCTGTGTACTTACTTAAATCATACAGTCTTAATTAGAGTTCCTTGAAAATGAAAGAATTAGGATCTTTTGACCACGAATGCAAGCTGCAATATAAAGTAAGAGGGTAAATAAATTAGTATCTAGATAAACTTCTTGATTAAATGAATCTTGCTAAAAGCACCAGATGTGAAAAAGACAAAAGACTAATTGTCAGCATCAGTGATGCTAATTGAGTGATTGACTTGCTGATTACAATGAACCACTGCCATTAGAGTTTTGTGAGAATTGTTTGCTCTTGAATTATTCTCACATGTTGAAAGTGCTGTTTGGTGGCATATTTTATATGCAATTATTTTGTTTATTGATATAGAACCCATTTGCCCCAGGAAGACATCCTTTATTGTAAGTTGGGATTTTTGTAATAGGCAAGTAATTTTTCTATAAACAATATTGACTAGACTAATACTGGTGGGGTTTATTTTTAAAGTCCTACACAATGTCTAATTTGTCTCCATTCGTCATCATTTTTGATCCACGAACTTCTTCTAATTGCCACTGAATGTCATTTGCAATCTCATAGAAATTTATAAATAATAAGTGAAAAATCAGAAGCTCTTCAGCTAGTGGAAGTTGTGAAATGTTCAAGACATAGCACAGGTTCACTGAATGACATATGACTGAATACTCATAACAGAAAATCCCTCTAATTAGACCTAGCTGAGCTGTGGGAATATAATCAACAACCTCCCATTCCTAACAATACTTAGTTTGAAAGACCTTCCAAATATCTGACTTTGTCATGTCATGCATTTAATTTATGTAATTGGAACAGAAAAAAACCATGAATAATTATCAAGGGACTTACTGGATGTGGCTGTCATGTTCTTAATGGTACTAAAAAAATGCAATTGAAAGCCCTTAATATTTTCAATAATTGGAAAACAGCATGTCTTTGCTTGCAGATTTTGTCTTGTCTTCTGTGTTGGTGCTGTGTAAATACCTGGGAGTAAAATCCTGAAGAGAAAGAGAGGGGAGGATTGCTGCTTTACTGCCTCTGTGTTTCTGAAATCCATTTTGTCACATCTTAGTATATAAGGACTTTTGTGCTCCATAAAGCTCATACTGGCAGGTGTCTCCTGTGTAAGAACTAGACGGATGATCAGGAGGAGACTGAAGTCTGCAAGACCCAGTCAGAACAGTAGCAAACTCTGAGCTGACATTTTTTCCTGCAGCATTTTTACACCTGAACTACATTCACAAGAGTTTCTAGTTCTCCACCCCATTACCAGCTGTCATAGCTCAACTCCTCGTTACACACATCTGGGGGGAGAAGAGGTTTGAACCAAACATTTTTGAGGAGCAGTCAATCATAATAAAGAAGAGGCAAGGAGTAATGGCAGGAACCTAAAGCAACCTGTTCTCCCAAAAATGTTTGTCTCCTCTTTGTATACATCTTTTCAAGCAATAAGATAGATTTGATGGACTTAGCTCAAGGTTTCACTTTGCACCTCTGCAACACTCACTTGGCTAGCCTTGCTCAGGCTCAGAGAATCCTGAAGGAGCCAGCTAAAGAGCTGTGTGCAAAGAGACTCTGCAGGCAAGACATGTATAAATTCAGAATGCGTCTTCCCACTGGAGAAAGCAGTGGCTGCTTGTTTTATAAGGACAAAAGTGCTAGTGAATTTTCTTATTCAGGCTAATCACAGCACTTTGTGTCAGTCATGGAAGACTGCTTGGGGTTGATCCAAAAGAACACCTTCCCACCTACTCAGCATTTAAGTTTACTGTGTGCTGTGCGTAGGAGTACAAAATAAACAGGTATTAAGTTAGTGTTTTAATGACTCTGGGATCTCTAACAGACAGAAACCAAAGGAATCCATCACTGTCTTTGCATGCGGTGTCACGTATGTGCCAAACAGAAACACTCTGGAGTCATCAAAATGTTCTTTCCTTTTTATGTAACTGAATGTGCTGAGGCAATTTCCTCAAAAGTAATTTTTAGGAGGAGGTGTTAATTGTTATGTCGACATGTGAAAGCTTCAATATTATGCGAAAATGTTGATTTAATAGCCACATTATTCATCACTCACAAAGGGGTCTGATGAGTTTACTGACATGCAGAGAAAGATTTCCATTTTCTTCCAAGAGCTAAGCATCATTATTGCTAAGCTAATGAATACTTTGAGAAAATGGCTACCAATGACAACTGGAGGATTTCTGAAGCTGACGTCTGTTCTTGACAGAAATCAATTACTTGTAAGGCAATTATGGTAAATAAAAAAATACTGAATTCAGAAAATTGAGGTATTGTTAGCCTGACATGGCCCACACAACTGGAACATTTGATTCAAGGAAGTAATACACAATAAAAGAAATTACCCTTCTGTGAAGCCATTGTTACTATGTGTACAGTTTCTACAATGCTAATCAATTGCTAAGGAATTAAATGAAAAATACTGTGCTTTTTACAAAGGGATACCTTCATCAGTATTCCACCAGAGACTTTCTGGAAATAACTAGGTGGGTCTGAATCAAAGCCTAATTCTGAATATCACCAAATTTTGGCTGAAGACAACTGTGAATTTTCTCTCTTCTCCTCTGGGAACAATCATGTCTGTCTTTGCATTTTGGAGCTGTCTTCTCTGTTTTCAAGTTAGTTTAATAAGCTTCTGAAAACTGAAGATAAAATGGGTTGCAGAGCTGTCTCATCAAGAAGCGACCTTGGTCAATTTAGTTCGTTAAGACCCTATCAAACTTTCATTATTGCTGTTCTCAGTGCCAGTATAATAGAGTGGGAATTGTTGGTATCATAAAGCCTTGTTGACAAGTGCGTGGTGTGGATCGTGTTACGATTTAGAATTATATATGAAGTGTAAGGCCATTGAAATTTTAATTATATTAGGTCACAAGAGAGGAAATAGTCCTTGTCTCCATGGTAATTGGAGAGAACTTTAGAGAGAATCCAAAGAAGTCCAAATTTGCGAAATTGAACGCAAAAGAAGTAACTTTTGTGCCTTACTTGTTACGACTGGCTTGTATTAAAGCAAGACTGAGAAAGGAAACCAAAGAAAAACATGGAACTAGGTCAGGTATCATACCTGTGCCTTGTTATTTCAATATTTGCCTTGAGTAATGTAATCCTGCCCGTGAGTCAACCAAAAACCAACGTTTGGGTAACCTTTGCCAATGCCTCAAGGTTGGATACCATTTGTTTGACTCATTTAAGTCCAGAAAAGCCATTTTCAACCTGCTTGGTTGGTTTACTGGTAGACAGTTGGCCAATACCAAAAAATGTTTATTCAGATCTTTCACAATTCCTCATACATCCCACAGAGGAATGGGGTGTGTGGACTAAATTTCTCCCTGGGGCACCCTATGAATCTCAAGAACTGGAAATCACTGGCTCAGTAAGAATGGATTTTTGCAAAATATTTGATTCTCCTGGGTCAAACTCTAGATAAATATAACATCTTTCATCATCTGGAGCCCAAAGTGAGGTTTCTAGATTCCTTGAGCTATCACACGGATAAAATCAGGAGCCTAAGAATGGTTGACAATGTATTCTTTACAAAGCATTGCAAGACTCCTATCCAGTTTGTATGTGAGACTTTTCAGGATATTTTTTTATGTTAGCTTGATCTTTCTCCACAGAGCATTTTTATTCCAGATTGTGCAGGATCTCACCACAGAGAAATAACAGCCAGAGAAACATAGAGTAATTTAGATCTAGAAGTAGCAGAGCTGTAGCCAAGCAGTCAAACTGCATTACATGGGGTGTACCATGCATGAAGAACTGGGCCTAGTAAAAGTGAGTCTTAAGAAACATTAGACTAGACACTTAACTTTTAGATGGCTAAAGTTAAGGTAGAATTTATCACAACTTGGATATCAACTCCAAAATTACAATCCTATCTCAGATACTAGATTGAAAACAACAGTCCTCAGTGTCCTACTTAAAGGCACTGGGAACCTCTCCTTGCACCCAAAGCTCCCTGAGAATTTTGAGGGTATAACAGCTCCCACCGAGCAAATGAGGCACCCAGTTTCCATCCAGTTTTACATGTCAACTAAAACTGATTCCCATGAAAGGTCCAGTTCAGTGCACAAGAGTAAGTTCCAGGCACATCATATTACAGGGTCTGTCTTTCCAAATACTGCAGTTCCACCAATAACCACAACAAAATTTTGGCACTTTGAAGGAAAAATAGCTGACAATGGAAAGCATATCATGGTTTCCAAGTCCATTTGCTATTATGCAAGAGTGTTTTTATGGGAAATAAATGTCAGGTTTTGCCAGCTGAAGGCTGAAAAGCACTTGTCCATGACAGAGTATGCTCTGTATTATGTTCTCAGTATAATAAAGAAATAGGGAAAGTTAAAGCAGAAGCACATGGTGGCAGACAGATGTATTCACGGGAGAGAGAAAAGATGGAGATGCAGCCTCTTTCTAGAAGTCACCTATCTGGCAGTGCTACATCAGTGAATCATAAGGAGGTCTGAAAATTTGAAACCCCGATATGGAGAATACTTGCACTTTACCACAGTGCTCAGAACATGGCCTACATTTTCTTTCACAAGTTAATGAAGCTGCTGTATCACTACAATTTCCCTTTCTCTGTCCACTGTGTAGCTGCATCCAACTCCTGCGTCAAAGGGATTTTGCCATCACCCGTCTCTGATCTTTGCAGGGGATGGAAGAATGATCTTCGCACTGTTTGGGTTTAATTTTGGAGCAGAAGGGG
>NW_008237919.1:7079792-7140280 GCF_000691975.1 Corvus brachyrhynchos | reverse complement strand
TTGTCATTAAAACAGAGAGGTAACATGTGAATTGTCTGGGGGGAATTTGCTCTGGACATTGTCAAAGCATGGGATTAGCCTTGCAGGCTTGTGGGACTCTCCTTAATTTGAATTTTGATTTTTTTTCATGTTCAGACAAAACATTGGAACAAAGGCAACTCATCTGAAAGAGCTGAAGGCTTATCTGACTGTTTTGATTTCAGGTTATACCACTGTGGTCACTTAGTTTTCCCTCACAACAAAAACCAGCCAAGTCCTGCTCAGTCACAACCCTTGGTCAGGATGAAAGTTGTAAATCTTGAAAGATCCCCACTAGACCTGTCCTGAATTTCAGTTTCTCTCTATCCTACATTTTTGATAGCTTTGGCACCCTTGTCTTCCTAATGATCTCATCTCTTCTTTCATATTGGTAAAGAGTACATTTGCTTTCTCTCTCTCCCACTGGTGCACAGGGTAGCCCACCCACCTTGTTTGCTGCTGTAGGGGCCTCCTGTGCTTCCCCCTGCCCTGGGTGCCCTGCCATAGGGCAGCCCCTGCCCATCCAGCACCTGTTCTCCAGACCTTCTCTCCTCAGTCCACCGTCCCTGCATATCCCTCAAGTTGTCAGTCACACTTAGAGCCCAACCATCCCCGAACTGGGATCCACAATCATCTGTTCATGTCTGTCCTCCAGTCCCTCCAGTTTCTCATCCTTACATTGTGCCAGTCACCAAGAGATGGCACATCTTCTCATCTGCGGAGGATGGGAGAGCTGTGGGGCCTGTGTAATGAACCCCTCAGAGCCATCCTCCACTTGCTCCTCAGGCCATGGGTGGCACATACAGAAATTTCCTCCACAGGTGGGTGGGCATGAGCACATCCCCCTCTCCATGGACTCATGAGCCTTCTGTGGCAAAAGGTACATTGTGACAGACTTGTACTCCAAGTGCTTCAGGTCACTGTCACTCTTCCAACTGCTCCAGATCCTCATGCTGAGACTTTGGCTGCACATGTCTTCTCACCTCTTTCTTCCTCTATCAGAGGCCTAACCAACTCAATCCACCTTCTCATCCTGGCTGTGTCTATGCTGTCCATTCCTGCCACCTGGAGGAGGAAAAACAATGGGTAAAGGGGTTTTCTAAAAAATTCTTCTCCCTTGCTAGTCATGCCTCCGAGCAGTACTATGTCGCCAGCTCCATGGATGCCTTCTAGGACAAGTGGGTGCTCTCAGATGTGTTTTGCTGAGTATCACTCACCAGCTCCTCTGACACCTGTGTCTGAGACCCCAACCTTCACACTCCTGGTTTTTTCATTCATTGTCCCTATTACCTGCTGTCTGCTCTTCTTGTGCTTCACTTTTCATTGTTCTCGCCCACACAGCATCACCTACAGGACCTACACAGCTCTCTGTCCAGTACTGTTCACTCTGCTCCAAAGTCCATTCACTTCTACTACTGCAAACATGCCTTTGTTGGCATTTCTACTTGTCTTCAAAAGAAAGGGCTATCACAGGGAAATCAGAAAAAACATGAGAAATAATTTAATCCCAGAGATAAATTATGTAACTGCAATCACAGACACTTGCTCCTAAAATAAGGCAAAACCCTCCACAAACAAGTATGCAGGAAAATCTTTTGTGCATGACTTTGGTTTGAATGACAACATCCACCTTTGTGGTTTTGATGAATGTTTCTTTTAATTTAATTTCATAAAGAAATATAACTAGGTTTAATATAACAAAGTGTTGCATAAATGATGTTAAACATAGTGAGTTTACTGAAGTTGCTTTGATCTGTATTTTTTAATAAGTATAAAAAATCCCTAAAGCCACATTTTTATTATGATTGTTATTTTAAAATGGAAGTTTCACACAGTTCAGATAAAATAAATCATTCCCATTTCTCCTTTTCTTTTTTCTTCCTTTTTTCAGTTTGATAGTCAAATATTTGAATTACTAAGTAGAATATATAAAATTTATAATATAATTTAGTAATCTATGATGAAATAAAAGAAAATAATTACACTTGCTGTTACAATGTCTTTTAAAAATATTACCCCGTATTTCATATTCAGTATGTTCTTGTGTCTACAGTACATTATCAACACTTCAAAGTTAACATTAAATTCTTGTTTTGTACTTTAATAATACTTCATATCCAAAAGCTCTAGAACTTTATAAAGTACTACACTTCAACAGCTAGGAAGGTAAGGAAGCAAACTGCATGAATTTCTGATCTTTTGGCCTATCGTTTTTGTGTTGCAATTTCCATTTTGATGAATTGGAATCACATTTGTATTGCATCTTTTTCTTCATTAAAATCTCATCTGTTCTGAGTTCCTGCATCTAGTTACTTCTGCCATCTCTGATTTTTTAACTTCCCTTCATGATATTTTGCTATTAAGAAATTCTGAAAGTAAGGATGCAAAAACATGAGTGTGGCTTGAATGCTAACACTGACTTGATTTTCACTTTTTAATTACATTTTGCATTAATTTAGCCTGAGATAACGATTTGAAACATATTATATAGAGCAACTTACCGTAAGTATGGAAAACTACAGGTTTAGAAATGGTCCTGTCCTACATGTAAGCTCTTCTGTATTCCTGAAAGGTACTTCATTAAAAATAGCAGTTCACCCAGATGGAAGACAGATGCCAAAAGCAGACAGCAGATCACTGCAGTAAAAGAATAGGAACCAAAATATGAGCACATAAAATAATTGTCTGTGTGAGAGAGTACATGGATTTGTGGATCTGAGGAGAGGAACGTTTGAATACAGCGGGGAAGAAAGGGATGTAAGAAAGGCTGACCAGGCAGATCTCTGGTAATGAGGAACATAGGCGGAGGCAACAGCATTTCCCAGGATGGGGTGGAAGTCGATCACAAGTCCAACTCACACAGCAGCAATAACAAACATAGAAGCACCAGGTAGCTTTTCAAAAAGCCAGACACTAAAGGCCACAGTCCCAAAGCTGATGAGCCAGACACTCTGGAGGGAGAGGAAGGCAGACCTCAGGCAGGACAATTGTTAATGTTTTAATACAAAAGGAAATTCATGTGATGGAATTATACTGACAAGAACAGTTTAACCACAGTCAAATTACATTCCTAGTCTTACCTTTCTTCCCTTTTTCCAACAACCTTTTATTAAAATCAAACACTGAGAAGCTAATTTGTATGTGATTCATACAGATCTTTTCTTCTTTGCCTCTCATTTTTATTCCCACACAGACAGGCACAATACCGCTCACAGTGATATAATTGAAAACACTGCCACTGAATTCGGTAGGAGCAGCATCCGGCATAACATAGGTGGGTTACTCAGTTTCCATGGGATATCCATTGTTTCTATTCACTTCCAGTATCAGGGAGGCCTGCAACAGGAGCACAAAGTACCATATGACAATTATAGCGTTAAAGACCAGCACATTGCAATCACATCCAAATTGTCAGCCCTAGAGTACAGCAGTGCTTCAAGCAAAAACTGCTCTGCTGCAGATTAGTGCTCAAAGAATAGAAGTAACTGGGTGGTTTTGTTGTACAAGAATGTATGCAATGTCTGATTTTCTATAGGACAGCATCATCAGGAGTTATCTGAATCATCATGTTCATTCCAGTTAGGGCTTCATGCTGTTCAAATTCATATAATTCTTCTTTGAAGCTACCGTGTGAATTCCATAAACTCACAAGGCAACAATGCTTGGCTTTCAAAGCATTTCATAAAAAGCTGCATAGAGTCCATTTCAAGCCATGGAAATGAATGGTTATTTTGACAGCCAAGGCAGTGATGCTGAGATACTAAAAACTACTTTCCACGTCATTGAACACAGCCTTTACCCCTTGCTAGAGTAGCTGGTAATAAAGGGCAGGCTGCTTTTAGTCATGACAGCTTTTCAACAGTTCATTTTATAGGGTATTAATCACAAATGTTTTTTCACCTTTCAAAAAAATTGGTTTTGTTTGCATAATGGACCAGACATAATTTTTGCCAAATTGGCATACTATGATAGACACCTGAATTACTGAAGTTTATTGAATTTGAGACTGGGTATTCTAATCCTCCAAAAACTTCAGCCAGTCCAAAATGTATCCACTTCCTCAGAGAGAATCTCACTATAACACTACTCAGCAATCAGTGGGGACACCTCAGCATATCTCTTCTTATTAATAAATGTCAGTTTAACAGTCCTCATGAAATGTTTACCTTCAGTAGAATCACTAAAATTCTCATGAGAGCTTATGAGAGCTTTCTAAGCAGATGATTCAAACCTGGAGTTCTTTATGAAGAATGAAAACCATTCTCTGAATCTAAGGACATGATTTGCGAAACTCCCTTGTTCAGCCTTGCCACAATCGAGGGAGGAGTGCTGAATATCAAGACCTTCATATTCATACACCGACTGCACTCACAAGTTGGCCTTGTCTGCACAAAATTAAAAACAGTCATGAGAGTGTATCACTATCTCCTAGTCATTTTCCATCTCTATTACTACCTGTTTGCTGGAATTAACTTTCAGCTCAAAAGATGTGTATTTGACTTAGGAAAAGCCTGGGACAGGATAGATGCTCCAGGATAAATCTGTACATGCTTTGCTCCACTTGTAAGTGACCTGATCAGAGTAACCTGCTCCCTGAACAGGCACTTGGACCTATGCTAGGACTCCAGGGGAAATCAGAGCTAAGACTGAATCTTCACCATGTACATCTACAATAGAGATGGAGTACAAAGAAATAATTTGAAAGCAGACTTTGGCTTACCATTAAAGTCCTTAGAGATCTTTTTCTTTGAAGGAAACAGCATGTTTGTCTATAGATCTTAGCACTGGATGACAATGAATACAGACAAGGAATGCCATATGAACCTAAGGCCCAGTCAGTGTGCAAGCTGCACTATCAAAAAACCAATTGTATTATGGAAACACTGGCATGAAACAAATTAATTTTTCTGTATTTATTAGTGTAGGAACTTGGTTTCTAAAAAGAAATCTCAGAGGATGATAAATAGGTTGTCTTTTTTGTATTATTAGTGAGTATGGTACAGTTAGTATTGTAGGTTTAGAAGGTGAACATAGGGGAGCTGAATTCCATTAATTTCCTGGCTATTGTAACGGTACAAATAAACAGAATTTTTTACACCAGGGAACATGCTTGACAGAAGGGTCAAATCCACAAGGACATGTAGGTACTGATTAAGAAGATATTGTAAAAGCTGTTCATCTATACCCAGGCTGAAAAAGACATCTAAAGAAAAGAACATTTAGTACCGTTTTAAACATTAACTTTAAAAGGTGACAGAAAGTGCTGGTGCTCTTGAGGAATATAAAATAAGGCTTACTGTTATAAAGAATCTGGGATTTATTTCACATCTGCAGAAATTCACAACTTTCTCATGGGGAAGATTTTTTTCTTTTTAAAAAATGAATGCAATTTAAACTGACAATATTGCAGTTCAGAATTTTCATCAAGAACCTTCTACGGAGAATTACATGATATAAGATTGTAGGAGGATAACCATAATTATCAAACACATACAGGCTAGAAATGTGTTTTTCACGCAGCTACACTCCTGGCAGGGCTCCTAAATGCCTCAACTCCAACATTCACTTCTATTTAAAGGAAAATCACTTATTTACGGTATTTTTAATTATGGTAAGTATGCACTAAGTGGAAACAAAAATACTGAAATTCTTACTTACAAAGTAAGTATTTGGATATCCAGGACAGAGACATCATCCAGCCATGTGCTGATCCTCTAAATTCTGCAGTACAAACTGCTGTTGTCTTCTGGTACCACTGGTCTGTTATTATCTGACTAAGTAACACTTACTGACAGTCCCTCACTAGTGTGCTGTGTCCATGTGAATTCTTGGCCTCCTGGTAGAAAACTGTAGCTGGTGATCTTTGCAAGGATGCCTGGCTGCAGGGGTGCTGGGGCTGGTGACTTCACCTTGGAGTGACAGCACAAAATTCAGGTTGACAGAGTGCAACTGGATATATTTGATAACAAATAATTTAGATTGTTCTTGAGAATTTTTATGGAAATGAAATCCCATCAAGATTTAGGGAATCATCTAGGTGTAAAAAAAACCTAGTATTTTCAATCTGGAGCTGCAAGCCTCAACACGTTGTGAACAGTTTTGAGAGCTGTGAACCATCCCTCTGTCAGTAAAACGTGAAGTGTGGGAATGCTAACATCTTCCTATTCGCTGCCACCGTAATCCGTTCACAAGTGCAATGCTACCGAAGTCGTAGCTCCCTCAGCCCAGTCCCAAGTCTGTCCTGCCTTTTTCTACAGTATAACTGGACAAAGAATAGTTCTGATCCATCTGTGTGCTGAAAAGTGGGGTGAGAAGAACAGAGAAACACAGGGAGATGCTCAAAATATTCCTTTCCTTTTGTTTCCTGGCTACATAGACAGATGAAATGTTTGAGGCAAATGAAAACCCTCTTGACTGGCAACTTTTAAAACTGCTGATGATATGCACAGCAGGATAAACAGTTGCCTGATTATGCACAGTATACATTGTAAGGCTTTGTACTCAAAGAAAGTAGATTAATATCATAAAACATCTCCCACTCAAATACAGATTATAATTCATGCTGTATATGCATTATGCATATCAGTGGCACATCAGTGAAATACAGAAATCTGAATATAAGTGTTTATTCATTCAAATCTAGAAAAATAAACACTATCAGTAATTACAAAGACACCACAAGAAAAAACAAAAACTGCATGCATGTCTTTCACTTATATTTTATGTGATAGAGGAGCACAGTCTAAGTATATATTCAGTATCTTTGAATACACAGCTTATCCGGACAAGCAACAATAAAGGGTAATACATTCTGACTTTTCCACAGTCGTATGTCTGATTGACCTAAAAGATGTATTTATTTGTCACTGAAGATTATGAAAATATCCTATATAGCTTTACATCAGGAAATAACTTTTTAGATATACCCTTGAATTCAACAAAAATCATGTCTTTCTATGAAATTCTATAAGGAGGTAAAATATCCCATATCTATGTAATCAACCCATAATTTTAAAGCAATTTTAATGTATATCAACTGTAGTTTTAGAAATGCAAATTAATTTGTCCATCTAGTTCCATAGCCTTATCTAGAATCAGTCCCAATAACTACATACTGATTGCCTTCAAATAGAGAAAGTAGCTGTGGCACAGAAGATGTTGTGCCATCATCAATCAGAGAGCTTCTAAAAGGTCTTTCAGAGTTTCCTGTATTATTAACAAAGAGAGAAGTGTATCACCTTACAGGATATGAGGAACAGCCATGTTTCCTTAACACATATTGACAAATCCTGTGGAAAAGGGACAAATCTAGGAATGAAACTTCAGCTTTCCACAAAAAGAAATTATTAGAAACTGAAATTTCAGGTTCAGCTGAAGTACTTCAGTTCTGATCAGAAAACTTCCTGTGAACAGTATCAAAAGCAGATGCTTTGCAGGATTGATAGCGTAACAGTGCACCTTCAATTTTAGGTTTAAGACACAGAAAGAATTAAATTGATGGTGCATTTCTTTAGCTTTTACCCAACTCTTTCCTTCTTAAAGTTTCTTTTTCTTCTTGAGTCCTCGTTTTGACTTTCAATACATCACTTGTAATCACACAAGGTCTTCTGAGAGACCTTTTCACCTAATGTACCTCATTTCATGTCTTCATCCACAGTAGCCTTAAATGTAACTCCAGTGGTCTGTATTTTCCAATAATATTCCTCAAATTCTATAGACAGTAGATACTAAACTAAATCAATTTCAGATTAACCTTGATTCTCATTAAGCTGTAAGGTGCATATTGTCTACAAGAGGTGCTTGGGAAACCCTCCCCTTTCTCCTAGTATTTTGATTTTATTATTCTGGCCAGCAAATGCCAACTTCCGTTCATCCACAATATCTTCTTTCTATTAAAATCATGTTGATACCAGAGTTAGTTTGGACCTCGTAAATTATAACAAATCATAGCAAGTTCCTACTGCAACATTCTCTAAAGCGGTTATAAATCCCACACAAAGAAAATGTTTTCTCCATGAGTCCTTTTGTTTCAGAATCCTTTCTAATTGAGCCTTATTTCAATTCCATGGAAGCTGAGAAGCCTCTTCTAGCTTCTTTACCTCTAATGCTTGGTAAATAACATGATATTGACTGCATTCTTAATATGAAACCACCTCCTACTCTTTCAAAATTGTTTTGACATAGAAAAACTACCTGCACCAGCATGGGAAAAATTATCTGAAGTATCTATTCTGATTTTGAAGTGGCAGAAAGAGAGGACAGCCCTGACATGGATCCATCTCATAATTAAAGAATTGTCCTGCCAAAACCAAATAGAAAGTAACTTGAATAGCAGAGGTGCAGACATATTTTATGCTTGCTTATCAGACTTTACAGATGTCTGTTATCAGCCTTAAAGGACACACTAAATTATTCTTTCACATAGTCCTCTGTTTTAAATGATGTAGAATTACTAAACTGAGTAATTAATCTGAGTGTGGACTCAGACTGCTATTATTCTATGAAATTTTGGATCATTAATCATTGATTAGCTTTAAAAAGATGCTTTCTATTTGTGATAGAGTGAATCAGTTGTCAAAGTGGTTTAAATTTGACACAGATTCAGAAGAACTAAGCCAGTAGGCATGTGGAAAATCCAAAGTGCACACATGCAGTAGGTATCTGAAAGTCCCTGAAACCAAATCTCCCATGTCTGCTTTTTTT
This sequence comes from Corvus brachyrhynchos, assembly GCF_000691975.1. NCBI lineage: Eukaryota > Metazoa > Chordata > Aves > Passeriformes > Corvidae > Corvus > Corvus brachyrhynchos. The sequence goes on along the minus strand of NW_008237919.1, from coordinate 7,131,559 downwards.
CTTTAAACTCAGGAATGTTTATGGAACTGAACCTTTTTGATCTTTACAGTTGTTTTTCCTAGGACTTGCTTCATGGAAAGATCACTATCTCCCATTTATAATTAGTCTCTGGTGTACAAAATTCTGAATTAGCAAGTTCCAGCTCAAGGGAAAGAAAATGTAGGAGCAAAATATCTTAATTGTTAGTCTTTATGTAGGAAAGTCAGCGAGTCACATCTGATGTTTCTTTCCAGATTGCTGCCTTTTTCCTGGGGAGACATGAAACAGGACATTCACTTAAACAGATGGTTGTTGTCTCTGAATTATTTATCAGCTAAATCAGTGAGAAGCTTCTGCTGTCTTGAGGGGAAAGACTGTGCTGGAAGCATTTCTTTTCCTCTACCTTCTCCTGTTAGAAGTGGCCAGGAAGAGAGTCTGCTACTGGCAGCATCAAAGCCTGAAGGGGTGGAAGCGGAGGATGCAAAAGGGAAACCTGGATTCTAGAGCTATCAAAGGAGAGCTTTCTTACTTAAGAAATATGTTTCTCCTCTTCAAATGGTATTGCGTCCAGTTTGGTGCACATCTATAGTGACTAGATGGGGTTAATGGAACAGCAGGATTTAAAAAAAATAAATAAAAAGACAGAGAAAAGAATAACAACAAAAACAAAGGAAACTTTAGTCAACAACAACAACAACAACAACAACAAAAAACCAAAAAAACAACAACAACAACAGCAACAAAAAAAAAAAAAAAAACAAAAAAAAAAAACCAACCTCCCAAACCCCAAAAAGGCTAGGTATCCTGTACTGTATAGTCTTATAGGGTTGCATTATACATAAGACATATTCAGATCTCATTTTTAAAACAGTGTGAGACCAAAGGCTAATTCCTCTGAGTTATGCACTCAACACTGGGAATATCTCAGGGAAAACACTGTAAGGCCAAATTTCTCCATGTTTTTTTGAGATGCAAGTGTATAATCCTTTGCAATGCCTAAGTATTGTCCTATTATCACAAGAGGGAATGGTCCTTGCGGACAGGGCCATCAGACTTATAAAATATTTCTTTGACAAATGGAATCTTCAGGCAAACATTATGCTCAGTATATCCAGTATCCCTCAACCTCAAATTTCCAACCTTCTAATTTTGAAAATAAATATAAAGCCTTTATCAAAGAGACTCAGAGAGACAGGAGCTTCTTCTTCGCCCTCCAAATCCGTTCTTTTGGTCGAGGCCATGAATTAGAGCGGATTGTGGTGATCACAGCTGGCAGTGAAGGAAAAGGATACCCCTTCAGGTTCGGATCCCGCCCGCCTGGTCCGGGGGGGGGAGCCGAGGCACGAGGCCCTGTCCGTGGTGCTGAAGATCCTCGCCCGCCCCGCGGCATCCGGGACTGCCGTCGCACCTCCCGCTCCAGGGGAACCCCAAAAACAGAGTCCCCGCTCACGCTCCTCCGCAGCGCCGAGCAATTTGCACCGGAGGGCGAGGGGCTGGAATGAGCTGCGCAGTGTGAGGCAAGCGGGTTAGTTTTGCTTAGCTTGTAATCAATCCTTATTTCTGTTTTTGCTTTAAGCAAACCACCCAAGCGTCCATCAGCCACTGGACTGAGTGTTGAGCCAAGCAGGCTGTGCACAGCGGTATATACTTAATATTCCACAGGGTAAATGAAGAAAAAAAAAAAGGCAAGGCAAGGCAAGGCAAAAACAACTGGTCACCAGCTGTGAAGGGAAAAACAATAAAATTATGCAGTTGCTTCTGCCTTTTGAACTCAAAAGCCACCTGGACAGACACCTGACAGAGGTAAATAATAATAAGATTACCTTTAAATGTTTGACAGTTAAAATGATTTTGTAATCCTTTAGTAGCACTAGGTCTAGGGGAGGCAAAACCTTAAGGCACCTTTGCATAGACATAAGGAAGACTCAGCCTGTATTGTTATATTATCATACAGATAAAAAAAATTGAATTCTTGTGCAAAGCTTATCTTCTGAACCAATCATGTATGGTATAACTTTCCAGTTAGTGCCCAGATAAAATGAAACAGAGCTCAAAACTTTTACCTGGCTAGATAGTGGCAACTCTTCCTTGTGGAATTTGTTGTGCATATATCAAACAGACAGATAACAATCTTCTTATTTGCTGGTGTTCTGCAATATTTTGGACCTTAAATCCCAATGCAGAGTGTGTTAAAGTGTGGGAAGATCTTGTGTGAAATACTAGAATGAGAGTTGCTCAGAAGTAGAAATAAACAGACGAGAGACACTCAGTTTCTGAGTATGGAAAGCATAAAGACAAAAATCTGAGTATCATGCTATTATTAATTCACCTACCTGCAAATTAAGCCAGCCTACACAGTTACTCTTCTCTAATTGTAGAAAAATGAGGCTGCTTACTTTCTTACAGTGATGATTTATTTTTCATAATGAACAACTAAGTAACAGCCGAAATTTGCTATTAAGGAAAGGAATCACCACAATCACAAATGGCCTGTTGGTACCCAATTCCTTAATGCAATGAAAGATTTGCATGGTTTTAAACATTAGCACAAGGTACAACCCTTGCTATACACTAAAGAAATTAAGTACATTCTGAATCTCACTAAACTAGCACACACTTAAGTTGTTTGGAGAATAAGGATTTATTGGTGTAGATACTTATAATAGTTAAGTTTACACTGAGCAAAAGGATACATGAGTAAATGGCATAGAACTCACAGGTTCTCTGTAAATAAACTTCAGTTGGACAACACATGGAAACAATGCATGTGCAAATATGACCCAAAATTTTGTTAGCTACACATTCCCTTGTTAATTTGGTTTCATGTTACTTGTTAAAACAAGCTGACCATACATCCAGGTGATCTGATTTTCCAATTTACTCTAAAATTTATCATTAATGAAAACATTTTGCCTTTCTATATTACTCTTTCATTATTGTAATACTATCTAAACAACATTTATAAGATTTTAATGTTTTTTCCTGGAAATCTGGCTGGGGAAGAGGATTATTTGCCTTGTTTTACCTTTGATTATTCCATCAACTTTACAGAACTTCAGGATACTTCATTGACTCTGAAAGCTGTGACAGTGAAACACACCCCTTGAAGTTCCATACAAACTTTTTTCTGTATCAGATGAGCAAAGACAAACCAAGCTTCTCTTGAAGTTCAGTAGACAGCTACCCAGTAGATGTGTGGACTGTCTGGATGTTCCCTAGATGTTGCACACAGAACTCAGAAAGATATGGTCATTTCTCTGGCAAGCAGCATTCTACAGAAATGGAGAGTGTCAAGTGCTCTTTTAGGGACTGCAAGCGTAACTACTAGATAGGAGGTCCTAACTTCTCATTGTAGAGGCACTAGGAGAGCTGCTTATTCTGTTCCTCCTATTTTTATTTTAAGATTCACTTACAAGACCAAATTTAATTATGTAGATTCAGGTCTCAAATGTGCAAGACTGTAGGCAGCCTTCCTGCTGTCTCACTGGAACCTCCACCAGCTACGAATGAGGTAGGTTTGAGTATATGTGTAGGTGTGAGTGTGTGCACATGCAGTTAATGATGGGCTGGATGTTCTTGCAAATAGGAAGTTTACCCTGAGAAATCAAATAAAGTCATGGCAAATGAAAACCAATGTGATCTTTCCTTTTCCCCTCCCATCTGAAATATAATAATTTTTAAGTCTGATCCATGATTTTTGAGCAGGTAATCTCTGCAGAGTAGTAGAGAATATATAGACAAAGAAGCAGACTTTTTTTATGTTCCAAACAGTCTGAAAACAGCAAGGTTTACAGTTACTGGAAGAAGCAATAATTTCAATTTGAAGGGATCTTTTTCAGGTAGAGAAATAACAAGCAGAAGCCCAGAAGTACAGATGGACAAGAATGATTTGTAAGTATAATGCAAGAGTCTGACATGAATCATTCTGTTGTACCACTGATGGACTGAGAGCCGACATCCCTCACAGCCTTCATTCTGTTTTAAGCACTAAATACAGAGGCAAAATTTCAGAGTTCATTCAGGGCAACACATTTTTTGTGCTAATAAAATAAATATCCTCAAACATTCAAAAATAGAAGTACTTGCCTAGGAACATCTACAAAATTAAAAAAAACCCCAAACTGTGGACTTCTAATTGTCTACTTCACCAAAGAAAGTAAGTTCAGCAGCCTACAAAGCTGGGGTGGTTACATGATACATGTACAAGCTCGGTGTGGCTGGGATGAATGCAAAAAAATATTTTTAAGAGAATTAAAAATAGGACAATTACATGTAGGGAGAACTAATTTTAGACTATGGTCTGCCAGATTTACTCATATCTCCACTAGGACAGATGCCAGTACTTTGACATTGTAAGAAACATAATCAAGGAAAAAGCTCATACATATTCCATCATCCTTTCTCCCACGGAGTGGGAACAGTCAGCCTAAAGGCTTAAGAGGTGAACATCTGGGGTATGTTCCCACACATATACAGGAACAAACCTGATTATTTTTATGTATTCCATATACACATGCATGTACACATGTAAAAATAGACCACTACATTATATTTACCTCCAGATATATACTGGCTCTTTTCCAAAGAGGAAATGGATGAAAATCAGTACACATCAGGGCTTCTACTTTTCTGTTTTATTCACCAAATATGTATGTCACCTTCACACAAAGACATACACATGTACATCATATATATATACATATATGTGTGTATGGATATATGCACATCTATGTATTTGTCTAAATCACTTTAGAGAAAGTCGTAAAGACATTCATACACTTGATTTTGTATATAGTAGTGATTTCCAGTAGTAAACTGTTAAGAAAAATGCTACCTGCTATCAGTTAATGTTATTGCTACCTTCATAGCCCAATATAAAATATAAAGCTCTTACTATCACTGTATTTAAAAACAAACAAACAAACAAACAAACAATTTAGTGCTCTCATCCTGTCTAATAAATTTCTTTCAGGTAAAAAGCTGAAGCCAGTTTTAATGAAAATAGCCTGGTAATTTATGCTATTTCACATGACAGGACCAGCTCATCATGTCCCATTTAACTTTCTTAGCTAGGTGACTGTCACAGAGAAGGGCATTTTCCACCGGGGGTGCCACAAAGAGCCTCTTTCTCATCCTTCCCACAGCAATTTGCAGAGCCTTCGGGAGGACAACCACTCTGCTGCCCTTTGCAAAAGTTTTCAATGTGTTCTCCCATCTGCAGAGAGAGTTCTCTGCAGTACTCCAAGCCTAGGTCACCTGAGGAAGGCTGATCTTCCTCCTGAACGTTCATAATGGATGTTTATCATTCAAAGACAAGAAAAATTTGTAACAAAGAGTCACAAAAGAGAGAAATGGCTCTTTGTACCATCTGCCTTTGTTACATGACTAGGGCACAAGCCTTCACGTTTAAGTGGCTTTTATTAGAATGTCAGCTAGTATAAAGGGAAATTTCATTAAAAATTTTTTTATGTGCTAGAAAAATGTATTGCACTCTACAACACTCTGAAATTCTTATTTCATGCAATATTGAAACTTTGACATTTAGAGATTGATGGTATGACATTCAGACAGTATAACACTCTCCTGTTTCTGAGTCAGACAATGACATCTGTGCAGAAGGTTTTGTTTGTGTTTATCTTCTGGATCCATTCCACAGTCCCTTTTGTATGACTTAGAAAATCACCACACTAAACAGGAGATTGTTCTTGCAAAAAATAGAGAAGCATTATTTTACTCGTTTTACAAACAAACAAAAGTAAAGAAAGTGATATGCCTAAATTAACATAGAGATTTGAGGTGGGGCTGTGGACAGAAACCACAGAAGCTGAGCCCTGGCTCAGTCTCATCTGCTGGACATCCATTCTCCATCTCCATCTTCTCTTTGGAAAGCTGAATGTACCATCTTCCAATGCCTGTAACCAGCTGCCAGAACTCACAGCTGAGGGAAAGAAAAAGGCACAAACAGAAAAGACAGAGCAGGACCTGCACAACAACACTCTCAAACCCAGAAAATAATTCTCCAGCTTTCTGTGCCATGTTATATCATCCTTAGGACACTAAAATTGAAAAAATATTGTTAATCTTGTCAATTATCATCAATAGAAGTTTGTTCCCTAAGTTTCAACAATGAGAGGAATAAAACTATTTGCAGTCCTGGATTAACTATTCATTTGGAAGAGATGCTATTAATGCTATTATTTTCCTCCTTGTGAAATGACTGTGGTAAGTGAGGTACCTACAGATGCAAACATTTTATTTATTTTCAGAGAAATAAAGACTAGCAGATAGTTCTGTCAGAGCAGAACAGAAGCTCTAGTCTCATTACATAGAAAAAAATTCCAAAAATTCTCTAGTTTCTTTCTAATTATTTCAAGTAGAGACAATATAGAGGAAAAACTTTTTTTGAAATATTTGTTCATATTTTGCTTTGGCATGTTTGGTATTGGCTTATATTTCTTTTGTTCAAATATTTATACCATCAAATCACACTGGTAGAAATGTTTTTCAAAATCATATCCACAAGCATTCACAGAAACTGAATATTCTGTCCTCCTACATTGCAATTTATTTTAGAAAAGTTATTTTTTCAATCAAATCAGAGCAAGGAAATAGCAGAACATGACTTATCTGACCTATCACTACAATTAGAATATCAAATATTCTGAGAACGAGTCACAGGCAAGCCACAGAATAAAAAATTTAATCACTAATATATTGTTTGAGTAATTTCAAGTAACAAAGAAATCCTCCAGAACATGACTGATGCAAATATTTTTTTTCAGGAGCAGAGCAGTACATTGGTTCTGTGAATTATTCATCTAAACCTTATAAATATGTATTTTATAGCAGCAGGGTATACTAATCTGTAACTTCTCTTAATAACCTGAATTAAATGCGAATGGCAAATAAAAATTTTAAGAGGTTTTGTGGCCTTTTAATGGTTTTGATCAGCAAAATTTCAAAGGGCCTTCTTCTGCATTTTAAATTTTGAAATACCATCAAGTCTAGGCTCAAATTTGTTCAAAGGCTTGATGAGACTCAAAACTGTAGTGAAATATTTCTTTATACTGATTGAAGGGGAAGGAGAAAATATTCACTTCCTTTTGAGTGTTTATTTGCTGGAGTTCAGTAAGACAAATCCTAAAGCAAGATACGTTGCAGATATGGCATATGAGAGAAACATTGAGTGTTTTGGCTCCTCTTTGTCCCTTCTCTTCACTGAATATGAACCAGCTACATGAGCATTATGAACTGAGCATGGGCACGTGACCTCAAAAATGCATCCAGTCCCCCAACGGGCCCCACGTGTGTATCAGGCTGCGATTTCCACCTGAAGCTGCATCCATGAGCACATGCCGGAGCTTTGGCTGGGATGCCTCCCCGCATGACCTCTTGTGTGCACGTGTGCTTGCACGTGTGTGTGTGTGGGAGGGGGTGGGTACATGTGTGCCAGACCAGGGTCATGCATCCATTTATACAATGCTTGCATTTTGATGGAGAGTTGTCCAGACATTTCCAGCAAGGCAGCAGCAACCGTGAAGTCCTTAGGAAAAACTGGCAAGAGAAATTTCCCTGCTGGGTTTATAAGGCTTGTATTCTGAATGTCCCCAGCAGTTTCTGAGAAATAACACACAGAATTAATTTAATTTTGTTTTTCTGCTGGCAGTCTCCAGTTTGCAGCCTATAGACCGTGCTTGGTAACCTTGGACAAGGAGGAGGGAAATTACCAGTTTGGCAGTTAACCACATCATGTACTTCAGCATTAGACCCTTTGGATTCACAGTACTTTCTAGAAATTGGTCTGTAAAATTGTGGCTGAATTTTACAGACTTCTCAGTACCTTTTCTGGACAGTTTATTCTAATCAATTACGTAAAACCTCTTACTTTAGCTTGATTGTGTCTTTCTGTTTTCTAGTGTTCACTCATATATGTTCATTTCAGAGAATAATCAAAATCCCCTTAAGACAGGAAACTCCATAACTGAGAAAGTCGAAGTTCTGGGATCAAGAAGATGCCCTGGCAATGTAGGATACTTAGGCACCGTTTAGCCATTGTAAGGTTACTATGGTGACAGAGTGATTTCAAGGGAGGGTTTGAGAACTACCTAAAAGATATATAGCTTTGGCTTATCTTTTCATGTAAGAACCTGCTGACAGCTGTTCATTCTGATTCTTCCTAAAACATAAACCCCCAATTCTCATTGGTAAAGCACCAAACACATTTATGTTGAGATTCCAGCTTGCTACTGAAAGCTCCCTCGTATCCTTTCCTATCCTTTTTCCTTTTGCAATCTTCTTTTAAAACCAAACAAGTAGTTTCTAATTCCCCCCATCTCATCCACAGGAAGATGTTTCCACCTGAGAATTGATATCTTTATACCTAATTTGTGCTTTAATATGTAACAGTTTGTGAAAGGCTTTGGGATCTTTTTCAAAACAAAGGTGCTTTCTTTATTAAAAAATATATCAAAGCTGAAATTACAGGAAATCATTGTAGTGCTGCTGTGACAAGGATCTGTCAGCAATTTAATACAATGTTCTCTGCTTGAGAGAAGGAGAAGTACTTAATATAAAAATATCATATTCATATATCTTTCATAGACAAAAAGCACAAGAAGAATACTCAGACCTAATCTAAATCACATATCCTTATTTGTATACATATGCATTATAATAAATTTTAGTGTAAAAAGATAGTCACTAGTTATTTGTGATATATTTGGTTCTATTTTCAGGACACAGTATGCCAGCCAGAAGAGGGAATGCAGTTTATCAGTCCTGATGTGCAGTGTTGTGTTGACAATGGCGAGGACACTGGTGATAAATTGAGCCAAAGGACATGCCTCCAAATTAGATCCATATTAGAACTTTTTCTTCACAAAGAGAAGGAGAAACCTTGTCATTTACCAGAGGGAGAAAAAGGATTAATGCAGCAAGGAGGTAAATTTTACTCTGACTTTTGAATTTTTTATTACTAACAATGCAAGGTACCAAAATTCAGCATTTTGGAATCCCCTTCTTAATATACTGTACTGCTGTTTTGCTATGCTTTTCATTGTAATTGATGTAGCTCAGGAGGCTGTTAAGCAGCTGTTCTTCCTTTGAGGAACTATAATTAAAATTAACGAGAAAGACCTGTTGATAGGGTCTGGCCTGAAATAAGGCCATTGACTGAAATTGACATTACCTGCAGAAAGGCAGAACGTGACATTTCTGAAACTCCTTGAGTCATTCCCATTCCAAGTTCTTAGAAGAAAGGAGGTGTTTCATGCTGTGTGTTAAAATAGCTGGTTCCCTGTTGCACCTTCCTTAGGGCTAGTGTTCATCTATTTCAAGATTTTGGGGCACAATGTCATTTCTAGAAGTTTAACCAGAGAATGTAGGAAGGAGTAAAGAGAATTTTCACTAAGCACAGTGAATCCCATCCCATCTTGGGTGCACAAGAACTGCTATACTGTGTCAGAGAAAAGAGCCATCTAGGCCCACATCCTTCAGAGATTAGCTAGGCACAGATAGTTAGGAAAAGGCACTAAGAAAAGAGGGTCTTTCCCAGTCTATCCTCAAAGTTCTTAGAATACAGGCACATAATCTGAAGATAATTTACCCTATTTTTAAATGTCCTAAAATGGCTCTATCCTTCAGAAATATGATTAAAACTATTTCTAGCTCTTAAAAATATCACATTATAATGATCTGATGGAACTATTTCACCTGCTCTGTAATATGAAATATGACAAAGTGTTGATTTTCTTCTCAACCTCAGTTTAGACCTGGCTCTTTCTAGTCAGCTCATACAAGTAAAAGAGGTTTCAAGTAGATAAACACTGTGAACTCAGACTTCTCAGCTGAAAAAGATCGTGAGGCATGAAACTCACCACAAGACCATGGGAAGGATATCTCATCAGCTCTTGAAGAAACATAGCAATCATGGGAAGGGCTTGAGGCACCAGGCAGGGGGCAGTTCTGCAGCCCCTGACTTCTGGTGGGTAGGTGCTTTCTACCAGCACTTTGTCCTGGTTACAGCATAGCCCTGTTCAATCACTCCCATTTTGGCATCAGAGTCTGGCAGACAGGGACATGCTGAATACTCCTGTCTGATCTGTGAGGTCCTGAGGACAGGCAGACACCTGCCCGGAAAACATGCTTGATCTATGCTCTCATACTGAGGAGTGTGAGAAGGGATAAATTGTATTGAGTCTCACATTCAGCATGCAAGACATGACAATGGAATCTGGGAATCTGCTGACAGAAGTGCTCTCTAAAATGGGGCAGAACCCCAGCAACTCTGAGGAACCTGGGGCAGCTGTCAAAATTTTAGTGGTGATATAGAAATGACCATATGGAAATGGTCTTATGGATGCTAAGCAAAAATGTTTCTACTTACCTTTGAAATGGACTGGTTCTGAAGAAAGTTGCTCTCTATTCAGATTGTTTTCTTCTATCAAACACCCCACAAAACCCCAGTACCTCAGTTTTCTCTAGAATATCCTTCTCTCAAATTTTTTCTGCATCTAGAAAGAGCTTTTGAATAGATGTATATTATAGTGATAATGTAACTAAAATTATCATCCACCCATACACTTGCAATTGATTTTCCTCTAAAGCTGGTCTTTTCTCCATAGTTCTTGCATCTAATTATCATCAATTTGAGCTCAGGAAGGAAATGATCTAAAATGAAGAGATCAATTATCTTAGCAGCAAAAGGAAAAAAATCAAATTAGTAAACTGGCAATTTTAGATGGAAATTTGATCTTTGGGACATGTGGTGCTAAGAAGAACAATGCAGAAAACAACTTATCCTGTGGAAAGTCAATTGAATTCAGTATAACAGTATCAGAGGCTTCTGTCACTGAACTGTCAGAGTAATTAATTTCCATCCAATACCTGAAAATAGCAAAGTGTTCTGTACAAAATATGTTTAAGACAAACCAAGGAATTGTGATTATACATTGATCTGAAAGAGGATGACATCATTCTCTGAGGATATGGCCTGGTTTTTTATATAGGAATACTTCACCAGAGTCAAACACAATGATTTATTAACACACGAGAAGTACCCTGGCAGGCATAGTTAATATTTTAGTACTGCAGGGGATGGAATGTGACAGCTTCACCTGTTGTTCTGACCTTTATTTTTCTTCGTACCATAATTTCCTAGAACTTCCATTTATCTTGAGAACATGCAATTAGAGAGATCCTTTCAGATAAGCCATAATCATTTCTCACATACCGTTTGAAATTTTTTTTCCTAAATGAAGCTTGTTCTTCACAGTGCACCCTTTAAAACAGTATTGTTCTCAGTGAAACACTCTGAAAAGTTGTTAGAAAAAACACAATAAAAGATACCAATTAAGAAGCCAAATATTTTAGACTAAAATTTTATTTTGAACAATTCAGTATTTCAGGGAAGACTGCATACCAAAAAAGCACAGATGAACCATGGGGAGAGAAAATATTTGTTAAAAACTATAAGTGAAAGAAGAAGAAGCAACTGAGTGACAGATTCATTAAATTTGAATGGATTGTCTCTAACTTCTGTCGTATAAGCTTCAGGAGCAATTAATTTCCTTGCTACCAGTAGTGATGATATATCATAGAACAAGAAACAAGAGAACTGAAAACAAAACCAGCAAGGCATGCTAATTAAGGAATCTGAAGAGCTAAATCCAGTTTTGGTAATTTGTAAGGTCCTTTTCCCCTGCTTTCTCTAATAATATTTTATCATTTTCCTTCAAAACTATAACTTATTTGAAAACAAAGGTATGTTTTCTTGTCAAGTCTGTATAAGAGTTTCTTGTAGAGCTGGGTATGACAGTTGCATTGCCTTCACACAGTAATCATGTTTTCTTTTGCATGCCCAAGTCTGAGAGGTGACTGCTGTGTTTTCTGCAATAAAAGGAGAGAACCATATCACTGAATTTACCGGAAATACTCTGAAAAAAGTTTTAAATATTTTATGAACCCAGAAGAACTGAACTCACAAGAAAAGGAAGCAGGTAAGATCCATGCAGATCCTCTCCACTAGACTGGAGAGGCGGGTCCTTGAATTCCATCTGGAGTCACCTGAGAGAGATGCACTCCTCCAGCAGATGAACCAGAGCACATACAGTTAGGCTGCTGCTCTGAATCACTCTCTGCAGGTATTTCTTCTTTATTCATAGGGAAGAGGAGCCTCAGAAAACCACCTCATGCAACTAAAAGCAAGTCCCAGTGCCATGAGCAGTCTGTTCAGGTTTCTCAAAGGTGATAAAGGCCTGCATAAACCCAGAACCTATGGTAAGATTTACCAAATCACTAAAATTAACTAGAACCTTCACTCTTATTTTCAAGAGTGCATTTAAACCCAATGGGCATTCAATTGCTAAATATCTGCTGGCCCATTTCAAAATGTTACTATATTTATATTCCTCTGAAAAAATATCACCTTGAAAAAAATAAACCTTGTGATTTACTTTCACATCAATGTGTGTAACCAAAGTGAGAGTAAGGTGTAGAATGAAAACCTGAGGGAAATACTTAGAACAGATATTTCCCATGTTAAAGAGGTGACTATCAACTCAGGTTCTGGCACTCCTGAGAGTTTACTTGGCATCACACAAAAGCAAACAGTGACATTTCAAAAGTTAGCAGCTAGCTGTAAAAATTTATTGGTTGAAACCAAAATCTTGAATTGTTTCTAGAAATGAACTAAATATGCCATTGCTAAGTATTCTATGTAGTCTTAAGATATACGTGCAGGCACAGCATACAGAATTATTTTTTCAGAGACCTTCTGTCTCTTACTACTTTGAATAAAATATGTATTTACACAGTACAGACTTAAAGATGAATTTGAAGCCATACTTAATGTCTGAGCAGCCCAATGTGCCCAAGGACCCAAAACATTCTCCAACAGCAGAACAGACACTAGCAGTGTGGAAGTAGGCAGTAAATAATTTTGCCAAAAAGACCGCTTCTGTCTCCATTAATTCTTGACAAACCGCAATAGCCTGTTATCCAGACTTGAATTCTTATGTGGTAAAACCTTACTCCATTACACAAGCTAATTTGAAAGAAAGTTGAGTGACATTGTTGTGAACCAAAGCCGTAATCAGCGTGCTTCCAATGGCCTTCTTAAGCATCTGGTATTCAAAATAAAAAATCTACATAGTAAATGGTTGAAGAGCTGAAGTCAGCGCTGCATATTTAAGACATAAAATATCAGCACTGTTTATGGACAGAAAAATAAGAATATTAGATGCTGCAAGGAGTTCTACACCAATAATACTGGAGACTTGCAGTGTACACTTGTCTTATTTGCTATTAAAACTAATGGCCCCTGCCCTCAGAATTGTGCTTAATGGTAGTTCTGAAAAGGCGAAAACTATTAATTTCTCACCCTGTTAGAAACATACATGCAAACTGGGCCTCCAGATGATACACGACTGTAATGCCATTCCCTTCTGCAGTTGTGTACTTTGGGCACTACACCAATTTCCAGCAAAGGAACATGGGGAATGAGGAAGAGAGTCTCACAGAGAAATCTCTTAGAACTGATGGAGAAAGGACCGCTGAAGTGGAAATCTGGAAATTAAGGTACCACTGCCTCATTGGTAAGGTTCAGGCTGAATCCTTTTAACAAGACCAGACTCACTTCCAGCTTCATTTACAAATGCTCATATGCACAAAGTCTTATTTTAAGCACCAAAACCCAGGCTGTGGCATCACTTTCCAGCTGCCACCCAGCCTTCATTGACCACAGGAGAGTCTGCCAGACTTTTTGAGAGAAGTGAATTTACTTTTGCACATCCTGAATGGAGGGACAGAGAACTGCAGAGAAAAGGCACAGTCTCTTGTGAGCGCAGCAAAACATCCATTTGGGCAGTCAGTGTCTTGAGGTATTTTTTAAAAAAACCTAACCATAGTAGATTTCATAGGGATGCATCTAGCAGATCTAAAGCAGACAGATGCCTGCTCCTCATCACCACATGAGCTTTCCCTGACTCTAGGCATCAGCTGCAATTTTGTGGGAGCAACTGTTAGCCTGCTCTAGTGCAATTTCTATTTCACAGGTATTTTTGAAACTAAAAAAGAAGATCTTGAGAGAAAAAAACAAAGAGACAAGAAAATGCACCTGTTTTAGGATATCTATCTTGAGTCATCATTTAATTTCTAACAAAAACAGTGGAATTTTGTTTCACTTGAGTAAATCACTCCATTTGAGAGTTTAGTGTTAACAGAGTTACTGTTGCTGTTCAGACATGATCTGTACAAAAACAAATGGATGTGCCAGTGAGTATTGGAAACAGCAGAGCTCAATACTTCAACTAAACAAAAACTAATTAGGAATCCTTCATTCTAGAGAACTTAGTGAATTTTTCCACTTCCTAGCTATTAAGCTGCAATTTTGAATCTATCTATCACACATCCACCAGATCAAAAGATGATTTATTTGCCATCTGAATGTTGCAGTTGCTCTTTACTGAAGCAAGACAGGCAAGACTGCAGAAAACAGCATCTTTTTGTAGACTTCTGTATGTCTTATTTTTTTATAAATGGAGACTAGCCTTATACCTCCCTGAACATAAAAATCAAGGCACTTTGCTGGAGACACTGTCAATGATAATTTTCTTATCATTACAAATCATAATTAGAAACCTCACCCTATGGAAATGAATACAAAGATCTGATAGCAGTGCCAAGCCTTGGCAGCCTTGGCAGCCCTGGCAAAGGACCAGCTTACCTAATATGACATGTCATTATCCTATCCTAGTCACAGGTATGGGAATTAATTTGGAATGAATTTTCATTTATGAACACTTTCACCGAGATAGTTATCATCTAGTACTGCCATGTGAAGGCTTTTATTAATCTACTCTACCTTATCTGTGTGCTGCAGGTTAGAGATTTTAACACTAGTTATTTTAAGAGCGAGATAGCACTTTAAAAATTGCTATTGGCTTGTGATAATTGGCTTGAATTTACTGGAGTGTTAAATATTATGTTCTTCACTTTGAAAGCTTAGGAAGTATCCAGTGAGTCATATTTTTCTATATTAGAAATGGGAAAATTTAATTTTAAGGAAGGCTCTTTATTTCCACTGGCTAGCTGGATTCCACTAAGCATTTTATGGTTAGACTAAGCCCAATGTTCTCACTTCATTCACTGTGAAATATGTGCTATTACACCTCCTTGAGTATTGAATAATTTTGATTTGCCCTGAGTGTTCATGTTTTGGAGTTACTGCACAACCTGTCTCTCTAAATGTCACAGTGGACCTTGGAAAAGAGTGGATAATCAAGAATTTGAATATCTGAAAGGCATTGCAATGTAATATGTCTATTCCGGATGACATGACCTTCTTGTAGAAAACAGATTTCTGGACCATTATAACATGCATACCCTAGTGCCTTTCTAAATTATTTTCTACTGTAGAATAACTACTTTGAGAAAACTTTCCCCCAAGCAAAATAGATTTGGGGTTTTTACTCCCTGCCCAAATCAGTCTGCACCTGTAAGAAGACTGGTGGTTTGGCCTGGGTATTTTCCTATCTCCAGCACACTGATGGAAGCCTCTGGGGTAAGTATGAAAAACTTCATCCTGAACAATGATAAAGAAAATTTCCCTTGGAATATAGTTCTTTCTAAAATAGCTGGTCAGTGTCCCAAAAATTTTGGACATTTCCTTGGCTCCATTCTTCCTGAAATCTTGGAAATTCACCAATGGCTTGTGGCAGTGACTTGCATATGCACCATTAGACAGTTTATGGACATGATGGTCCATGTAAGGTTGACACAATTACTGAATTAATGGAGTCTACCAGATCACTTACAAAAAATGTTTAAATGAGCCCTGGCGTAACCCGATCTCTTTCTTATGTCCTTCCACACCTGAGAGGGGTGATCCGTACCTGCCACTTGTATTCCAGGAGAGACTTGTTTGCCTGAATGTCAGTGTTTCTACCAAAATCTGTTCAAATTAATTTCTCAATGAAGATTTTTCTGGTGTGCAGGCATGGTGCATATTTTGCATTCCTTATAGATACTGTGTACTCCTTCACCAGATAAAACATTTTCAGTAACTCCTTTCAGCTTCAGGAGAATTAGTCTATTTTCTAGATAGATAACTGCTGACTTAAGATATCTGTTTTTCATACAGTGGCTCACATGGAAGCAATGGAAACCAGCTGAGCAAAGAGCAAGACTAATGGGATCGGTGTGTCACACAGAAGTGAGATACAGTTTTAGTTTCCTTAGTAGAACAGCTGTAGGTTAGGGTTCAGGGTCCAGTCGGGACGGATGGAGACGAGAGATCTCTATAGTCTGATCTTGGGACACAGTCGGTTTATTGCAAAGGGCGTGGGTATTGGGGCACTGCTCAGAGCTGCCAGACTCAGTTCTGAGCAGGCCCAAGAGAGCAAGAGAGTAAACGGGTGAGAGAGAGAGAGAGAGAGAGTGTAAGAAGTAAGAGCAAGAGAATAGAATGGAAGTAGAAGTAGTAAGGAATGTCTGAAGTCCTGGTTACAATACAATAAATCATCTTCTGTACTGAATATTCTAATTGTCACTAACCAATCTAATACAAGATACAAATCCTATAGCATTTACATACAGCCTATAAGAGTTCTTATATTACCATAGAGTGTTACATCTTAACTTCTAAAAACTACTCTTTGGACCCCTTCTGCTGAGCTAGTAGGGTCTGCTCTGACCCTTGGACCTGCCTGCAAGGAGAGGGTATTGTTCAATCAAGAGGGGATTACCTTCAGTTGGCCATACCATTGTTCTCCAGTTGTTCAGTAACTAAGACTTGGTATTTCAAAAGTGGCTTTCATTTCGATGTTGCCTGTAGTTTTCATATTCCCAAAATCTTTTGTCAGGCAATCATATTTATAAGACTTTCCTGTTTCATCTTCCCCAACAAACAGCCTATTTTGTGCCAGGCATTATAGTTTCTGAACATCTTCCAAACAAAATCATATTTACCAGAAGAGAATGATCACTTGGGTTATTGATGTATTTTTTAAATAACCATCAATAACAGTTATTGATAATAACTGTTAATAAATAACACTAAAAAATGAGTGAAATCTCCCATGAAAGATTTTGGTTCCATGATTACCCAAATAAATTCAATTCATAATGCACAGCTACATTTTTCATTTGATATAGACCATAGTAAAGGAAGAGGAGTATATGCCCTTTAACAGGGAAATGAAGTCAGTCCAGGTCAGCCACAGTGCATTTTCAAGCTCTATTTTACCTCAGGATTGAAAAAAATGGCAATTAAAAAAGTTCATGATTTATAGACCTCTGCAGCCACTATTACTCCTTAAATCTTGTAGCTGGAGATAAATGAAGCATAGACGGTCCAGCATTGACATTGTAATATAGTAAAGACAATCTGTTAAATCATACATATATTGTAGCTAACTCTAATTCAGGATATAAGTCTTTGTGACAGATAATTGTGACATCATCTTCCCCTGAGTTTCACTGCAAATAACTGGAGCTTAAAGATAATGAAATGCTTTATGTCCCAGCAACTCTCTCAAGGTCAGCCAGGGGAAGTGCCTGTACAGCGCTAAGTGAGAGCACGATGAGCAAGTTCATTCTGGCTTAGCACTCAGTGTTAATAAGCCTATTTTTCTCCACATGATTGGAAGTTTTCCCAGAAGGCCGTGTGATCTTTTGATTTCCACAAATTTCCCCTCTTTTATTCCTTCTCACTGCAAAAATCTAAGTTTCAATTAGTTCCATGGTCAAGAGCTTTGGGGATACATTACTTTTCCTCCATGTGATCTCAATACTGCAAGTTCATTATGCTTGTGAGACCATGCAATGAGCACTTAAATTGCAATGCCAGTGTTAACTTTTGTCAACCTCTTGGAAATAAATAAAATGAGCATGGTATAGGTGTACTTTGACTGTTAAGTGAAAGAAAAGATAAAGCATGAAACTCCATATTGTTTTTCTAATTAGCGTAGCTAGGTAGAAAGTGTATGGATTAGTGGCCTGTTGAGAAGATGCTTCTGTGCACTCTGTACTTAATTTACATCATTGTAAAAGGCATCTAAAAAATCAGACCTATATTCATTTATGACTGCCATGAACTTTGCTCTTTGTCAATTTAACACAGACATGTAATTTTACAGAATATTTTCAATGCTGTTTTTCCCCTTATAACATGAATATAATTCTGATAAAGATCAAATATTAAAAAATATATAGTTCAGAATTAAAATGGAAAATATAGTGAAGTACAGTTTCAAGACTGCACTTAAACCAATTTAATACTATGTAGATATGCTGTCTGTGCTTGTCAGTGAATAGAAAAAGAGCAAGTAAGAAAAAAAGAAAGGCAGAACTTTATCAGGCAATACAGCTCATTCAAAATAAGATATCATGGCAACTTTTTGTTTTGTGGAAAGCAAAGCAAAACCAACCCTTTCAGCCTGTTTTAACTTCTCAGCTCGAAATAGCTTTTCATTCTGCTACTTTAGAAGTATGTGATTTCTTTTAAATTAGAAGAATTACCAGTGTCAACACTGAATGGAATGCTTTTATTTTGCTGAAATGTTCTGACATCTTTGACACAAAGTATTTGGATTTTTATCTTCTTGAGAAGCCATATGTGAGTTTCTGAAAGGCCAGAGACATGAGAAGTTGCTGTGTGGGAATGACCATGTCCCTCAACCTATTCATGTCACCCTTTCCTGTAAGAAAGGTTGTGGAGAATAGTTACCTACGTCATGTTAGCCGTAGAGTAACACAAGGACAATTACCATGGAATAACTGATAATACAAGTTTTTTTTCTTTGCTTCCTGCATATCAACTAAGATAGCAGAAGAGACAAACATCACTTTTGAAGGCCTTGTGCAGATAACAGGCACATTGTTAAATTTAATGTTTCATCCCACTCAGTCAAGAGCAACCCAGTGAAAGTCAAGGGATTTGCACCACTGTAAAATTGACATAAATGAGAAAGTAGGCTCAGGATCCCATTCACATTCACAAAACCTCCTAAAGACACACTGCTAACATGAAAAAATTAGCAGTAAAGAATTTGTTCATTGCAGGATTGATTGGAAGTTTGTTGTGAACCAATCACCTTCCATTGACATTGCCTGAACTTTCAAATGCTCATAATTTCTGAAAAAAATCAGTCTTAAACCTTTCCATTATAACTGGCAATTTTTGTAAATGTACTGTAAACACAGCGGAAAGTGCTACACAGGTCTGCAGAGTGAATAAGTGCTGAGATTTGAGCGCACACATTCTGCAATCTTCCCTCTTTCTCCAACAGGGAAGGAATTTATGTGCAATATAGGGTTTATTTTATTACACTCTTATTTTTTAACCTCAGACAACCTCTTTCTTATCTAAGGAAACCAAAAGTGAATGCTTTTGCAGCTGGATGAAAAATGTTTCTAAAGACTAATCCTCTTGCAGGGAACGTGCAGTAACAATCTGTTTTCCAGAGATCTGAAGGCTGGCAAACCAACGGATCTCAGCTCTCTTGAAAAGATCATTTCTGCTCTCTCTTATGTTAGGATTAGAACAAAAAAGGAATTGAGGTCATTTGCTTCAGCAGAAGGTAGGCAAGGCAGGGCAAGACTTTGTGAAGAAAACCTATGTACTTCTCTAACACTGCATAGAAGGAAAAAAGTGGAAATCAATAGAAATGCTTCTGACTGCAACCCCAATTTTATAAGGTGATAAAATTTTCCAGTGTTTATTCCTGTCAAAGCAAGTGAGATCAAGCAGATGGTAAAACATACACATACCATAAACTCCTAAGAAATAACATCAAGGATGTTAAGGTCAGATTGGAAGTCCTGTTCCCTAAACCTCAGGTTTTTCTTTTGTTAATGCTATAAAACCACTGAGAACTGCGGCCTAGGCAGGTATAAGCCCTACAGACATAGTTAGACATCATCTCCTCAAACCCAGAACTGCCAAACACAAAATGGGTTCCTGATTTGTAACAATCAATCTGTCAGATCTGGATCTTTTCAAGTTGAATTTGAGTGAGAAAGAGGAATTGAAAATCTTTAATAGTCCAAGCATGGCTACTTGCTTATGCATGAAAGCCAAGGATGGGCATTTTAGGTTTTCTGCACCAGCTCTGCTTTTACTGGAATACTTTTTACTTAAGTCCAGAATATATTTATGGATTTATGTTTAAACCTAGAGAAAAGACAAGCTTTTTCTAGTGATGGGCACATGGTGTTCCCCATCATTCAACTGATGTTATAAATCCCTTTCAGTGGGATCTAATTCTTAGGGAATTTGAGCTCTTAGTAAGGAAAGATCTGTTTCACTCCTTGAGACTGAGTATATCAAATGACATTTCAGAGGAATCCCCAAGGCATTCAGGCTGGGGCAGCATGTGAGAAGTGGGATGCTCAGCACACAGCATGCCAGAAGTTTGCCTCATGAGATTGCAGCTGGAAGGAAGGCTGGAGTGTGTTTGACTGTCAGTTTAGAATTCAGATGCCTAGAGTTTACCTACATCTGGCTTTACACACCAAAGTCCTCTCATAAATCATAAAATAATTTAAAAGTTGTCATTAAAAGGATGGTATAAGGATCATTATTCTGCACAAGTTCTTCAAATGTTTGTGCCAAGTCTTTTAGGCTATAGGATGCAAAGGCAATGAAGGAGAGCTTACCAGTTTTCACCCTGGATATCATCGCCTTTGTGACAGTTAGTAGAGATTTCTCTGTAGGCTTTTATCATCCTCTGGGGTATCATCCTGGTCCTCTGAAGCTCTTTCTAACTCCAAGTTTTGTGCATCTCTCCTCTGAAGGAAAACTTCTGAACCCCTTTTCACAAGAAGTATTACCCCAGTACTCAAATATCTAGGGGAAAAATATTGAGTGTAAATCCATGGACGCTGCAGCCTGTGTATGCAAATGTGTAACCTACTGTATTACAGTGATCTGTGCAGATGGCCAAGGAACTCTGAATCAGCTTACAGCAGAAAGTCTAAACTGATTAAAATTTACATCAGATTTATGCGATTAACTATCATAAAAGTTTTAGTTATACTACTGAAAATTATCCTATTAAACTGTATCATTATAATCAGCCATGTCAGCATGTTTTAAGTCCAGCTGAGTAATAAATGACTTCTTAAACACACAAAGTGCAATTGTCCCTCCAGTCCTGAGACCAGCCTGGACAACTGCTCATAATTTGAAAAAAGTCAAAAGAATTTCCAGAGCATATAAATATAAAATAACCTGCTGCTAGTTCAGAGACTTGAGAGCAGAAAGAAAAATAGCAGACTTTAACAAGCTGCCTTTCAGAACTTCTGCTCCTGCAGTCTTTTTGTTGTTTTTGAAACAGAATAATGAGAACTGAACCTTCTTGGTACCTTATGTGATCACTGCAGCAAAGTCTACAAAGATACCAGAAGATCTTATTTCATATTTTCTTGCATCCTCATGTTTACATACGTCCACAGCAAACAATTGTAAGTTATGCATATTGTAAAGTCAGATATTCAGAATTACAGCAAGCCGAAGTTTTATATAACATGTAGGAGCAACACTAATTTAACTCCAGCTTGTGTGTATCTTTCTTTGTGAACAGGTTCAAGTCACTTAGAAAAAACAAAACAAAACAAAACAGGTAATCCTGCAGCTCAAGTCTGTACCATAACATGTAGACACAGTGGGGGCAGGAATAAAGAGGGAAGCTGTGGCTCATTGCATGGGCCAAAGGTGTACAGTCAATAACAGGGCTGACTCTTTTCCTTTGCTGATCTCACACTTCTGAGAGGTTCTTAGTACAGCCTGTTCTGCAGGGGCCAGTGATTAGGTTTAACAGGTCATAGCTCCCTGAAATTGAAAGAGAATTTCCTGGAAAAAATAAAAGACTTTTTTTCCTTTCAGCAAAATTTCAAAGCCTTGCTTCAAACAGTGGACATGTTAGCACTTCTCAAAAGGAAGAATAAAAAAAGGTCGTTTGTATCTGCTACAAGAGAACACCAAAGAATTTTGCTTTTGCCAGTAGATATTTTCAGAATGATTTCAAGGTTTTTTACCTGATGGGTTAAATTTAGCACAGGATGGAGCATAAATTGTGGCTCAAGGATGTTCTTTCTGATCTGCATTATTTTGTCTTACTTGCTTCTCACTTGGTTTTATCTGCTTCAGGCCATGAAGTTTCTTAGCTTTGCTAACATTAGCAATACGCCCTTTGGGCAGTGACACTTCATATGCTCCTTCACTAAAAGAAACAATTAACATATTTAAAATACACCTGTACATATACACACAGATGTGTACATATGCATGAACATACATGTTCATATATGTAGATATATGCAAACACATTATATTTATATGCATATGCATATGCATATATGTAATAACACCATGAATAGTTTTATTAACTTATTTTTCCCAGGTCAGCAGAAAAAAAAGCATTGATCTGTTAAGTTCTTAAGACTTAGTTTGTAAATAATTTTAAATTTGTGTTTGGCACAAAGGAATGTAACAAAAATTCCTTACAATATTTTCATGTAATTTTGCTAGGTTTGCTGCTCTCACTTTACAAACATGGCAGAAAATAGCAACTGTCTATTGTGTGTGACACTTTGCAAAGATTAATCCATAAAGCCTTATGATTGCACTTACTTCTCTCATGGTTTGTGGCTAGGAAAGCTTCTCTGAAGGTACACAAAGGCATGCCTGAAGGGCACACAGAGGGATAGAGCATCATCAGCTTGCAGGGTACAGCAGCATCCTTGGAAGCAGCATCCTCCAAAGACACAAGGATGGGTGCAGGGAGGAGCTGAGCTCTGCAACTGGCACAAAATCAAACTCATTATCTTCTGCTGAGGAGGCTCTCAGGAGAACTGATGAGAAAGGGTGTAGCTATGCCCTTGGGAGGGTGAGATCAGGGATAGCTACACTGCACTCTATCCAGGTGCCTTAAGAGCCCTGCTTTGAGGAATTTGGCTTCTCAGGCAAGTTCAGAAAAAATGGCTGGATTGTCTCTTTAGTTACACCAGTAAACTTAAAAGGGCGTATGCATGGCACTTGCTGGTTGGAGAACTTCTCTGCACATGGAATATTGTACTGATGTGACAGGCTAGGCCTTTGTTTATATGCCTTGCTGCCTGGCCTACATTAGTTAGGTATTAGAAAAAATATAACCCAAGCCCCAAAAAGGTAGGTACAAGAAAAAAAGGGTGTCATAGGCAAAAGTTACTAGCAAAATATTACATCCATTTACACAATTACTCCAGTGTATAAATATATAATGTCACTAAGAGAAATGATCCAAACTATAGAGAAGTACCATGTTGAAAAGTGCCATCCAGTGGTACCTTTCCTACCAAAATTTGAATGATTCTAAGTATTACAAACTACATCTCTACTAGGATATGCCAATGTCAGCAAACTCTCTTAGGTGCAGAGAGATAAATATCACATAGGAAGAAAATGAGAACTTTACCTGTATAGGTCTTTAGCGAAGACACTTCTGCTTGTGAAATAGGCACTATCATTACAAAGCTCTTCATATCCATGTCTCTACCTAGAGAGAAAATTGTAGCAACTGAAATCACTAAACAAAGGTGTAGATCATCAAGTCTATATTCTTATTGCAAGGCAGAATAACAATACCCTAACCATTTCTGCCTGGATTGTTCTTCAGGTCGCTCATGATGCTATTCTGCTGTTTTTGTACGTATGCGGTAGGGAAGCCTGTGTGAGATATGCAACAATGGCAGTTTAGCAAAATCTATTTCTAAACCAGTGCTGTTATAATTGTAGAAAAAAATGAAACCATTAATATGTGCAGAGTTTACTATTTAAATACATGAAAAATACTGTAACAGTCAGTGACTTGCAAATTTTAATCCATGAGCAAGGGAAAAACTGTAGCTGTTCAGTTAAAGGCATCTAAAAAAGGAAGTGTGTTATCAGTAGGCTAAATGAACTTCAAAGGGGCCAGCACCTCAGCAGAGATTCTAAATACAGAAAATATTGGAAACTACTGATGTTCTGTTATTTGTGCTCAGATTAGGCGATTTACATCTAGTTTGGGTGTGCTTGCTAAACACTGAAGTAATAGAACATGACTGAACAATAAATACTCTTTTGCCCAAAGCAAGAAATCATTATCATTCTTTGCTGGTCAAGGTTTGTTGTGAGTCATTTTAACCTATATCCAGAGACTGACCTAGTGGTGAATTCATCCAGCTGTGTTTTGGAGTGAAAGAGAGCTTTTAAAACAGGAAACATGAGTACATGCCTAGAAGGAAGGAAAGAAAGAAAGAAAGAAAGAAAGAAAGAAAGAAAGAAAGAAAGAAAGAAAGAAAGAAAGAAAGAAAGAAAGAAAGAAGGAAAGAAAGAAAGTCTTAATGATATTGAAGATTGAGACAAGACAAAGGCTTAAAATGGTCAAGCTTACTAAAGGAGGAAAGAAGATTCAAAATAAGAAACGAGATTAGAAATCAAGATCCAGAAAGATCATGGACATACAATTAAAGGAAAATCTTTCTAAATTAGGATGACTAGAAATCACATTAAAAAAAACTTCGGCAGTTTAGGAAAATAATTTAAAAATATTTAAGTAAATTTTAAACAAAAGCTACCAGTAAAAGTAAGTTTTTATAGGTCATACAAAGTGAATGTATTATTAAAACCTGCAGAAGACAATTTCTGTAACTGGGAAAATCTTTAAAAAATCAGATGGTTCAAATTTCATTAGAAGCTGTTTTTTCCTTCAGGTTCTCATAAAAGAATTAGTTTCTGAAGGACAGACTGAAAAATCTATTTTTCTTAAAAAAGTAAAACCTGCTGTAAAATTAAAAAGCTATTTTTTTAATTTAAGAAATTCCTTCTGTAGCTACATACTGTGATAGTCTCTGTCTGGCTATCATTAAACATTTCTTAGATGTCACAATCTTTTTCTGGCATCTTGTGGTTAGTGTAAAGTGTACTGTAGTTAAAAGAATGTTAAAAAAGTTAATAAGAAAAAGGATCAAACTCTATAATTTAGAAGGAATCCACAGACTTTAGAACTAGAAGCCTACAAATACTGAATTCTATAAAAATATTCTCTTCACTCATTAGTTACGAGGCACTGGGTGTTTGAAACCAAAATATGGACTGGAAATCTGCCTAGTTCAGGAAGAAAGACAGAAAGGAAGGGAGCAGGGAGAGAATTCCTAAGGATTTATATCAAGAAGGGAAATTGTATTTATTTATATATTTATTTATTTCCTAAATACTCAAAACAAAAACTGAAACTTTTCCCACTGAAATCAATAGGACTTCTTTGGTAATCTGATTCAACTCATGTTGGCACACACCAGAAAGTATTCAACAAAGTACATTTTAAAGATTCTGCATCTTAGAAAGAAATTAATTTTCATTCCTGTTTACTTATCCCTGGAAGAGACAGCATTGACCAGATTGTAATGCTTTATCTTTTAAAGAAAGGAAGAACTCCAAGAGAAGATATTAAAAACTCTGGAAAGGCTGTAGAACTTGAGAATAATAATTTAATTGGACTCCTGTAACTTCATGCAACTATAGTTTAAATTTCTGTTAAGCTCAATGTGAGGGAATGTTTATTCTACTTGCAGTTAGGCAAGTAGAATCACTAAGAGCCTCCTCTCCCATGCCAAAATCTCAGGAATTTATTACAATGTACTCAAGGCATTGGTACAAGCATATACAGCAATCTAAAGCAGTGCTGTCAACTCAAGTTAAAGCTGCTTAAGCTGACATCTAGCCTGAGTGAAAGTACAGATTGCTTTGGATATTAATTGTGGTCCTAAAAAGTATTTTGGAAAGTATTGTGGTCACTGTTTGGTGCAAGAAAGGCTTATAGAAAAAGTGTCACATTTTTCATGTGAGGTTTCTGTCTTCTACTTTGATTAGCAAGCCCCATCTAATGCTGTGGTAGACTTTGGGAGAACCTGTAACAGTGCAAGACATTGATTTTCAGGGAACCCCCTTAGCGTGCTTCGAGTCATTGTGTGGGGTGCTCTGAGGAAGCATGCAGGAGTGAGACTCCACTGGGCTGAGATGGGGGGATGTGCATCAGGAGTGAGCACCCCCTGTGCTCCCACTGCTGATGGGATGGGAGCACAGTCTATGGGGCCAGAGTGGGGCCAGCTTGCAGGAGATGTCCCAGAGGTAGAGCCCCAGCTGTGTCCCAGAACCCCTTCTCCTCCAGCACTGTGTGGTTCATTCATAAAGACACAGCCTTTACCTTGCTCAGGGGTTCACATTTTGTCCTTGCTTAACATTAATGTTTTACATTAACTGGTGGAAATGTGCAAAAGTCTGTTTATTTAGTTACATCTTAAAGCAATTTTTCCTCTTTGGGTTATATTTGTGTGACAATGAAGAGAAGAATCCACCTGAATTCACTTTCTCGAGTGTCCTCTAGATATGTATGAAATCTGGGGTTGCTGAAATACATTTCCTGATAATGAGTTCGTGGAAAACCCCTCACCTATAAGGATCCTGTTACTGCTATGCAGAGTACTTCAGATCCTGCGTACTTCAGCACTCAACACAGATGAGATGATATCTCTCAGTAGAGGATACAGCCTTCACAATGACAAAATGTAGACCAAGGACACCTTCAGGTTTCTGTTAAGACTTTCTGCTACAGCAGGCAATCTAACCTTCTACAACAAAAAACCCCCTCTATTTATAGAATACATATTAATTGCTGTATTCACTTGATTTTTTCCCCCACATGGCTCTCTTCCTATTTTCTTGGGGATGTTGGCCGTTGACATGAGGATAATGTGAATATAACTAATGACAGCATAGAACTACTGCTGGACATATTTGGTTAAACCTCAGCTTAACAGATTTTGCCTGATGAGGATGAGAAAGATGGGACCATGGGGGCCATGGTCTAGCACAGGTGGCTGTACCTCCTCGAGTCTCTGTTAGTCTAAAATGTATTATTTTTCCATCGATGGTCCCACATACGCATATAACAGACACCTCTGGGCGTGAAATGAGGAGATCCAACTGGCTGAACCAAGTTGGTTTCTGAAACTTGCAGTTTAGATTCATGTCAGTCTTGCTAGTGTGCTTTGAGATAAGTCATTCTATTTTATCAAAACACAAGGACTTTGTAAATCTTCATTCAATGTGGCAGGTCTCCAGAAAAAAAAAAAAAAGAAGAAAATTATAACTACAAATCAAGTGCTGTGCCTGAGAGTCATTTCAACCTCCCTGCAGATGTTTTGCTTTTACTTGAACTCATTTCTGTCTTCAATGTTGTTCTTCTTTTCTTTTCAAATAGAGTATGATTTTCACTCCATGTGAATATTAGTAAAACATTATATTCAGACAGGAGCAGGACAAGCATTTATGAATGCCATTCAGGAGGAAAAAAAAGTCTCAGCTGTGAAATTGAGATTTTGTAAATGTATCAGAATTCTTATCATAAGGAGTTTTGAAAATTAATTTTTCTTTCTATTTTGAAACATAAGACATTCAAATGGTTGCAGTTTTTGACTTCACTGAGGACTCACCATTGTGGTTCTCTGTGTGTCTTGGGAAGGTGTTAAATTAAAATGTAAACAAAATAAAACAGATGAATCTTACACCCAGCTGCGTTGTCTATGCAGTCATATCCCAACCAGGAGTTATTTTAACAGACAAATTAGCTGCTTCTATTTAGAATAATAATCACTTCAAATACCATCAACTGCTGAAATACAGCCTCACATGAAAGCTAAAAGTGTAAATAAAATCTGCATCAGTTTTCATAAAAAATACTGAGTTTGAATCTTAAATATTCTGAGGCCATTTTATATTGTTTGGGTAACACACGGGATTTGAGTTGCTAATTGCATTTACTCCTTTTACATAAATCACTTTTGAATACTTTTTGCAATATGACTGGCAAGACTAAAATGTACCAAAAAAACTGAACATGTCTGTGTGGCATACATTTTTCACATTTTGAGAATGTATTTAGATTATGATTCTACAAAATATTAAGCTCCTTTACAGAAAACTTATGAATAGTGAGAACAGATTTTGCAATCAAACTAAATGCAAACTAAATTATTAATCTTTACTGAATTTTGATGTTACAACCCAGGTATTTTCTCTTGTCAGAGGAAGTGATTTCCAGATGAGACACATTTAGAGCAGTTCCTACTAAGTAGTCAAGCTGCCTTTTATTAAGTTGGCAAAGCTGCAGAACATATATGACAGGACTGTATGTTAACAGCTCAGCCAAGACAAAATGAAGCATAAAGTCACTGTGTAGATTTACACTTCACAGTGTAGGTCTTGAAGTCTGAATAACACATAGCAACCCAGAACATAATAGGAAATTAATCTTGTGGAAAGATACAAAAATCAATAAAACAAAATTAAATTATTTCCTCTTACAGCTGTTTCTCGAAGCCATAATTCATGGATAGGGACAGAGCATGTGAAGAAAATACAGTATATAAGCATTCTTTTCATGAGTATAGAATTGGTATAATAAAAGTAGTTCTTAACATCTTTCAGAAAGAGACACAAAAACTGACCACTGTGACCACAATAAACATAATGAATATGTAAGAAACACTAAGTTAGAGTGGCATAAGTGATTGCAAGGGAAACTGGGCTTTTGGTAGATATGTGAATGACACTGACTTTAAGCCCAGAGCTGGTGGAATGCCTTTTTTTCTAAGAATCTTGCAGATTTATGGTAGGGAAAAGGAAGACAAGCTTGAATGAATGTCATACAGAAAGAAACAGAGAACTGATGAAGCTGGTTCTCTGCCCCTCATTTTGCAGCATAAGTGTAACTCTGAAGGCCTTTTTAAACTTTTGAACAAAATCAAAATATTCTCCATATTCAGGCAAATTCTTGGACAGTTAAGTTGTTTAAAAAAAAAAAAACCAGTTACTTTCTGCTCTTCCTTACATCATTCCCAACTGTAAGCTCATCAGTTTTATTGTAATGGCTTTGAGGTAAAGCAATGAAGATACATGTAAGGTGACTTAGAGGAATTATATAAGCCAGAGAGCTGTGAAGCTTAAAAATAAAGCACTTTCCTGTGCCAGTAAAACAATGGTTTTCTAGAGTGATTTGCTTCTTGAAGAGCATTATTAGCCTTTTACAGGAAAGACGAGATAAATAGTTATTTGGTTCATTAGGATTACTTTTCTTTATGCTTTTTTTTTTTCATTTTCTTGTTCTTTTGCTTTTAACTAGGCATGATGAGAACTGTTTTTGCCTTGTAAGGAAATATACATCAAGGATTTTTGTCTACAGAAAAAACATTCTTTCTCTATTCTAACAGAAAAGCTCTGTACACTGGGTAAATTCCCAGTGTCGCTTTTTTTCTTAAGATATTCAAATATAAGGCAGCTGACAGGCACAAGGTTTGCAGGTGATCCCTTCAACAAGAAAAGTGGGGAGATTAGTCAAAACAATAAACAAGTTAAACTGATTCTGTATAGAGCAACCCAAAAGTCAAAGAGATGCCATACATACTGTCCAGCTGGAACTCAATAGTGAGGTGGGTGTCAGCCTCTTCTCCCAAGTAACAAGCAACAGGACAAGAGGAAATGGCCTCAAATTGGACCACTGGAGGCTTAGATTGGATATTGGAAAAAATTTGTTCTCCCAAATGGTTGTCAAGCACTGAAACAGGCTGCCCAGGGAAGTGGTGAGTTAGCAACCCTGGATGAATTTAAAAGACATGTAGATGTGGCAGCTGGGGACAAGGTTTAGTGGTGGATTTGGCAGTGTTGAGTTAATGGATAGACACAATGATCTTAGAGGTCTTTTCCAGACTAAATGATTCTATGATTCTATGAAAATAGTGTTTACCTGCATCCAAATGACCTGCTGAGGCCTTTACGGGAACCTTGTGAAGGTGAAATATATTGTATGATGATAACTGGACTGCTCAGCTGGAATAATTCAGAGCAATAACTCTGTCTCTAATAGAAAACAGAAGGGTAAGAAACATGGTTGTGCTGATTGTATTTGATTTATAGTCATAGAGGAAGGATACAAATTATATGACTGAGACTTTCACAATAACCTATATGAGCATAACGTGTAATAGGCCATCAAATAAAGGTTGACTTCTATAGAACTTCTTTATCATAAGGGTCCAGAACTTCAGAAGTTATTGATTCCAACAGTAGTAAGACATTTAAACACTTTTAAACATCTGAGCTTAAGTTAATGTGGAATGATGTCTTTAATTCATACTTAAGTAGAGCACCCATTGGTTGATTTGAAAATATAAACCTAGGTGTACTAACAGAATACTAAGGTGACCTCTTGTATCAAATCATGACTGTTGTAAATGATATTTTAATGCTGTAATAATTATACATTATAGCTAGAAACTTCTGTTTCAAAAAGACCTTGTCCCCTGAATTTGCAAAGTTCTGCTTAGGTAGGCTGAATCATTTTCAGAAAATCTCTGTCTCCCTCCATTGACTTTGCAGAAAACATAAAATGACTAAGTTCCCACCTGAGTTAAATGAAGTGGGATTAATTAGTGATAAACTGGGGACTGAAAACATCAGCTATCGCTGTAACTCTCCAGGGAATATAATGCAGCTGCAGGATTCTAAATAGTTTATTCCTAATGTTATGTATTTTTAAAAATGTTGGGGTTTTTATCTAAAGTGTTTCTATATGCTTTTCATAGAGTTTAATACTGAGATCTGAACAAAGAGTCTGGGAAAGAATACAAATACTCCTGTAGGAGCTGGGTTCAAGCCTATCAGTTCATTTCACAGATCCTGATTCAGCACACAGAAGCATTATCAGCACCATCATGAATACGTGATTACCAAAGAATCCTTGGGATCAATACTTCTGTGGATAAACCCTATTTCACTTACTACATTCAGGAGTTAATTCAGGGCCCATTTAAAGCAAACAGCTGAATGTCAAAGAGAATATTCTTCTGTTTTGTTAGCTTTGCCATTCATTTAAATATACTTTTATGACAGTGTGGATGAAACCAGGTTTTCCTCACCAGCATTGACTGCCCCAAGTACACTGTTCACACAGCAATGACGATACATGGCCAACACCATGCAGACAAAAGCGCCTGGAAACCTTCCTAAAGGGGCCTGGAATAACTTCCCAAAAAGACAGAGGAAAATTAGAGGAAATTTAAGAGTACATCATCTAAAAAAGGAACTCTGACTTACTCAAAATCTTCGTATCTTCTTGTGTCAATGTAACTGACTGTGGTCTCTGCTGTATAGTGGAACCCTGACATTCTTTAAGCAGCTGGCAACTTGGCTGTGCTCTGAGGAGTATTTAGCAATCCCAAGTAACAGGACAGGTCTAAATTAGTTCCAGGTCTAAATTAGTTCCAGGTCTATATTACAAACTCATGAAGTCAAAGACATAGAAGATTGGCATTATTTCTTTGAAGGGGAAGGTCAGATAGCACAGCAGCAAGCAATGGAGAACGCTGAAGATATGGTCCAAGACTTGAACAGTCCTTTACCCTCAGGAAAGCATAAAGGGGACTTTTTCAGCATTTTGACTAAAGAAACAGGTAAGTGAAGGACAACAATTGGAAATAAAATGAAAATATTAATGTATAAATAAAAATTCTAATAAAATAGTAGATATTGTATGACAATCACCAGGAAAATCCATGTGCTTGATCCCAAAGGACCAACTGGCAGTACCTTTAATATGACACTAATATAGTATCATTTTTATAGTATAACTGGGTTTTGTAAATTGGTATGACCCTGACACATGGTCTCACACAGCTCTCCAGTCTGAAGTTTACACACATTTCCTCAGTCCTTCCTGTCACATATTTGGCAGAACCTGGGGCCTTGGAGACTGTGTCCTTCTACAGCAGAAAGCATTAGATCATGCTGATATTTTTTCTTCAAAGGACAGCTTTGAGGAAAACAGAGACAAATGAGGAACACAATGGTACTGCAAAATGTAAGCCCAAGTTTGTATTTCCCCTTAGTGATAAGTCCCTCAGGTGCTGAAATCCAGAAGAAAGTTTGAGACTCTCCAATATTATTCCTTGAAAATCATTTAAAAGCTTTTTCACAGTTCTGGTGCTGACTTTAAATATTTTACCGCCTTGGTTTCTCTCCAAACTGTATCTCTTAATCACAACAAACTGTCACACACTGTCAGTTTTCACCTGTGGAAATTATAATGAGCAGCTTCACTTTACAAAAACACATCTAACTGATTTCAGATTGATGGCAATGGCAAACAAATGTGCCCCAGCCTCTGATGAGCATATCTGTGCAGCTTGGAATTTTCATGCCAGAAGAGTAAATGTGTTCTTGACAGTTGGAAGACAGATAGAACCAGGGCTCCTTTCTACTAATACCTCTCTTCAAGTAATACTGAACTAATCACGGGGTAGATGTTGATTTCCTGCCCTTCATGCATTGTGTCATAAACTCTAGGCTACAATCTTTAATGGCCACTTCTACATGTAGTAGTAGACCCCTGAGTAATGAATCCTCTCTTGGTCTTACAGATGCCTTCTTCCCTTTATCAGAATCCCAGATGTGGTATGTGTCTACTCTTTCATACTGCAAGAATTTTCCTTTCCTTACTTAATTACTTCTAGAATGCAAGTGCATGGTGAAATCCTCCCATGTTCAAACAAATAGACAAATCCCTTAAACAGCATGCTTGCCTTGTTGGCAAGTGTTCAGGAGTCCTTGCATTGCACCTGTTCAGCCTCTGGTGAAGGGGAAGCATATGAAAGTTGACATCCAAATTACCACTACTAAGGCAATGCAAAGTGGACTACTCTCCTGCACAAAGGCAAACTCCTATAGCAGCTCAGAGAACAAGTTGCTGGCTATACATTCTCTCTATTTGGGCAATAGGTTTCTCCACCACCAGCAGTGAAACAGGATATGGGAGGTGTTTTGTTAGGAGCCATCAGTGTGTCTCCTTTCTGCTTTAAGCAACAGATGTGACCCAGGCCTCAAATTCCCTCTGAACACAAAGTTTTTATGGTATTTTCCTAGTTACTGGTAAATTTAAAAGTATTGTTGAAATACAGATTACTTGCAAATCTTGATGTGGTCCCTAGCCTCACTTCCATACTATGTAATATGGAAATAATTGCAACCCCAGAGAGTTGTAAAACCGTCAAGAAAATGTAGCAGAGTATAGACACAATGCTGTTTTGGACATCAGGAAATAACTGAGCCTCAAGAAGAGTTGAAAGGGACTTGAACACGTGGAGCACAGTTGACTGTATTGGAAAGGTGAAGCACCAGCACACAGTGCAGGGACAAGGTCCCTACCCACACACTGCTGCTCCTATCTGCCCTCCACTTAGTTCTGCCTTTGAACAAAATTCTGCCTTACTAAGGACTCCCTATGGAATCAAGCTGTCTTCTTAAACACTCACAATGAGATAAAACCTTTACTATACTTTATTTTTCAGCAGATTTTTGCAACTCATTTACAGAATAGTAAATACACAAGTGATAAGAGCTTTCTGCACTATACAATGGATATCAAGCCTCTAATTACATCTTGACAGTGAAAGCTAACTGTTACAAAAATGTTTTCTTTATTGGGAGACAAACTAGATTTGCCCACACCATGGTATAATACCACTGAGATCTGAAGTCACTGGAATTTCCAAAGGTATATATGAAGGAAAATAATTATGTACTTTCTACCTTTCTTGACATGTTAATGAAATAAAAATTGAGCTTCATACAGGGATTGATAATTTAAGAATCTTTAAATCAGTCCCAAAGACTTTACAAAACTTGAAAACAAAGCAGTTACAGTAGCAGTAACTGCAGAAAAAAGAAAAAAAGAAAATTTACAACTAACTATAACTGTGTGACAAAGTACAGTGTGAACCATGAAAAATTCAAAACTTAGCACAAGGGAAGACGTCGTAACAACTGTGAGCAGTCTGGAAGCTATCACAACTACCAAGCATACCTGGAGCATCGAGTCCTGTTCAGGACAGGAAATAATGGAGAGGGTTACTATCACCCTGCTAAAATATCACAGATTACAGATATTTATAGCAAATTAAGTGATCAATGCATTTACTGTATAGCAACAGTTGCAATACTAGTACTGATGCTGGTATGAGGTTTTCCAAGAGCTTTCTGTGCTGTGCATTACTAATCGCTGCAGCACATGTGTGAGATAATATTTATGAAGAAGAAAAAATCTGTAAAAATGTCTTTTCAGAGCAGCTGAGTTTTTTTGCCTCATATACATAAAATATCTCAAGCCTGTTTCAAAAAGTACAAGCATCTGTAGTCCTTCCTGAATTCAGTGGAGGTGTTGGTCACCAGCCCTTCTAAAACAAAGTCTTATACTTCTGACTTCAAAGGATGGATGAAATATAAAGTAGTTCCTGTCAGGGAAGCCATCTGCTCTTTTATCATGGTCTGAAAAACACCTGTACAGTATCCTACTACATATCAGCCTATTTCAGTCACTGTGTACAGGAAATAGCACTTGGAAGAAAGTGACCACTTTGGCAAATTCAATCCTATGCAATCAGGCTTTTGGGAATTTTACTCTGCTCAACAACTCTAAAAAGGCAGTGTCTAAGGCAGTGTCTAGGGATGTTACAGGTGCCTTGCAGAAAATCAGCCACTAAGTCAGGTTTAAAGGTCGGGTAGTCCTGGCTGCACAGGTTATTTACCATTCTAAATAACTAACTTGAAAGATTAACAGGAGTGACTATAGATGGACTACCTCACAGATAGGCAGAGTAGATCTGCGCAGTTCATCCTAATATGGGAACATCTACCACTCAATCTTCACCAGCTAGGTCTACTTGCTTACACCCATCATCACTTAGTATCATTTGCAAAAATTTGCAGGTGCAGGGCATATTCTCCAAATTCACTGCAAGAAGCCAAATCTGTGGTTGATCAACCTCTGCTAAATGACACGTGTAAGGACCTAAAGAGCGCAGTTGCCTGTCTCAAACAAGGCCACAGAAGGACTTTGCCATGAGATAAGCACAGAATGGAGCAACAGGATAACACTAGCTCCAGGCCTAGTGGAGGGGAGATCTGGTTAGCACATCCTGGTTAACATGTCTGGGCAAAAATTCCCACTGCGGCAAACAGCGTAAAGAAGCAACTGCTCAGATGCATATAACCAATCAAAAAAGGATCACCCCAAGTTATGGAACAGATGGCATCTGTGGCCATCAACAACCACAAAAGATCCCCAGATATGCCTCCATAGATACCTGGAACTTGGACTGTGAAATAAACCACCGCAGCGGGAGCCTGAGGTAAGATAAAGATGGTACTATTGCCTGGGTGTTATCCCAGACCTAGGGGGAGCCTAGCAAAGCTGAGGGAGAAGAATGTATCACTGATAATGGACACAAAGAATGCACAGTTTGTGGGTCACAAGGAAAGCCGACTTGGCAACTGTGCTGAAGTCAGCTCCAACTGGGTAAAAGGTAATTCCAGCAGGGGGAAGATCGTGACCACTGACTTATCACCCACTGACTCAAGAAACCCATCGACTCAAGAGAAAGACTGAGGATGTAGACTAAATAGCATTAGAAGTGAGGGAATCATCTAACCAATAGAACAAGAAAACTGTGTAGCCAACAAGCATTAATTCCTTTGTTTGCTAGTGAAAGGTTTCAAATGACATCGGGACCCCCACCACCAGGAAGTCCAGGGTGCAAAAGGACCAACAGGATGTCACTGTATCCAAGGGTGGTGATTATCTTCTGCTTGATCATTCTCTGTCTTTCCACCCCCCCCCCCCCCCTACTTCACCCCACGTTTTCTATTTCTTTCTATCTCTCTGCTTCACATTCATTGTTAAATAGAATCCGTATTATTGACTTCAGCATATGATCTTGTTTGCACCTTAATTTGCGCAGAAGCAGCTCTCACTATTCAGATCTTAACAAGGACCTGTGCAAAGGATGAAGGATCACAAAGGCATCACCACTCACAGAGGCTGGGAATCTGCTGGAAGCATATGGGTCTATACTCCCTTGAGCACAGCCACACTGACTCTACCCTTGCTATTCAGAAGGTCACAGCATGACTAGTCCATTATTTAGCTCTTAGCTGCTCCCTTACTATGCTGTAGATGTTCATTTCAAGCCAGGCTGTTGTCATGGTTTAAGTGAATTACTACCAAGCTGGCAATAGCTACAGGGGGAAAATGCCAGAAGATATCCATCCTCTCACTGAGCTTTCTCCAGATTTCAGTAGAGATGTGTGATCCCGTACCTTGAACACAGAAGTAGGAGCTGTCTTTGTGCATATTTCACTGACCAGCACCTCCTGTCCCCCCCTGCCTGCACCCTCCCTTCTGCCCCCTCTGCCACCCCAATCGGCAATTTCCTGATCCCTCCAGGCAGTGATGAATTCCTTCCTCCCTGAATCAGTCGCTGTTTGGAGACACACAGGTTTAGCAGCTCTCTGAGGCAAGACACATTTGTCCAGGGCTGCTGATTTAGTGCATAAAATCATGTGCACCTGTGGTACTACATAAATAATAAATTTCTTCCAAGGGAGGTACTTCCCTCTCCCTCCAATGCCTAGTTGAGCTGCACAATTCTATCTAAAAGATTAATTTCTTTCCACTGGCAACCTGTATTGGAGATATTTAAATGGCAAACATGGGTTCTGTCAGGTTATTGACGGAAAACTGAGTACAAATCTCTTGTTCTAGTTCCAGATTCAACTATGACTCAGGAAACTGAGAAACTGAGAGAAGCATAAAGGATCTGAGAGAAGCTGAGAGACACATAAAGGATCCACAGGAGAAGGACGAGGGGAAAAAAAGGAAAGACAGAATGTTTTCCTTCTTTCTCTTTTTCTCTTCAGTACAATTTTATTTTATTCTGGTTTTTTCTTTAGCTGTATATTTTAAGAGAAGCTTTCTTTGCTTATATATTATTAATGGTTTCTTTTTAATCTATGTATGTAATATATATCCCAGTGTTCAAAGGGCATGCAAACATTTTCCTTTTGTGGGACTTTTCCTGTGCATATGTTCTTTTATTCTATTTTGGTGGTATTTTTTCTGCATACTAGGACTGTGTGAGAAACAAGAGCAGCTCTCTTCTGTGACTGAAAATTCATGAGTGTTTCCAAAAATACTATTTTATGATAATACCAAAAATGTCTTAATTTTATATAACCCCAATTTTTCATTGCATTTCCAAAACTCTAAAGTAGCCATGAAAGGAAGATAGCCTGGCTGTCTAAAATCCAGGGCTTAGCGTCATCTCACATACAAAGACTTTTACAGTTTCTTTTTTTTCTCTCTTGTATAGTTTTATAAACCACAACCTCATAAATCTTAGTAAAATATAAGAATTTCTGAATTCATTCTCTAGACTTATACCACCATGTTCTGTTTATTTAGTAACGACATTTTTCATAAGCTGTAAAAGATGTCACTATATTTGTGATTGAAATTATTGAATGGTAAAATACCAACTGAAATTTCAACAATAGTGACAGATGTAAACATAACCATTCCTCTATGACCATTTTTATATGACTTTGTGGATTTAAGGAAGAATATGGTCTCGTTAAACTATCTCCTGAAAGCAGAGTTCTTTCTTATAAAGTAAATTTTTAAATACCATGCCTAAAATATTTTTTACCATTAATATTTGTCTCTTTTCAAAAAAAAAAAAAATACGGCTTTTCTTTCAAGTCATATCACACTAATGCAAAGCAAAGCACAGAACTATGACACCAATTATTTTCTCTCAGCTGCTGCGTAGTAACAATGAGTGTTTATTTTTAAAGTACTTTGTTCACCTTTAAAAACTAAAATTAGTACAAGATTATCAAAAAATGTTTTGTTCCCAGAAAAAGGCTTTGGGTGTCTAAAGCACATGCCAAATTACTTATGAATTTGCTACCATTATCTAATCAAAACCAAGATATTTCTGTCACCTCATTATGGTTTATACTTGCAGTCATAAAATTTGCGTTATTAAAAATGCCCTTGGCTATTTTTAATCTAGAACTTCAAAATGGTGTTTTCTTCATGCCTGTCCCTTAATAAAAGTACCTTAAATGAATAGTGCCATCATTTCTTACCTAATTCTAACTGTGAAGATCTCAGAAGCAAGCAAGACCTGAGCATATTACACAAAGTACAGTCTGTACTGTGAATTACTCTCTGAGCTGTTACCTTATGCGAACCGAATATGTGCAGGTAACACCAAGGCGGCCACAATGCACAGCTGAAGTGCAAAGAAAAGATTTATTCCATTATTTTTCTGGCAAAACAGGGACACATACACTGCTATGTTTATTTCATCTTAGCAGGGGCAAAAAGCAGAGAGGCCCCAACCCTGCCTGTTACATATCAAAGGTCTGGTGCAGGCACAAATCTTTGCAAGGCTGTGTTTTACAATCTCCAAGCTTCTTATCTGCCTTCCCCCCTTTCTTCTGGACCTTTCAAGAACGTTTTGTTAGATCTTTACAGCATTCTGTTAGATGACTTCTTGAGATAGACAGAAAACAATGTGAATTTTCCCAGACTGAATATTCTTAGCACCCTCCAGCTGCAAGGTCATCTTGAGAGAAAATAATTCAAACCCCAAATTTTTTTCCTCTGAAGTCTTCCATTTTTAACCCTTTCCTCCTCACATACCTCTTTGGACATAATTTTAAAACCTGCAATTGCTGATTCCACAAACCCATCTCTGTGTTTCCTGGTAGTTTTGCAATAATGATTTCCTTTCTACTTCCTTTTACATCAAACAGTAATATGAATGTTTATTTATTGACAATAGAGAGCGGTCAATTATTTGTTCATCTTGTGGGCAGCTTGAGAACTGAGTAGAAAAAGTGATTCACAGCAGGTAAATAACCTTTATAAATAATGTAAAAAAATTTTTTTGTAAGAACCCAAAGATACCTTACAGGATCTAAAATATATGTGCCTAACCTATGGCTGGATTTCTCAATTCAGAGAATAAAACTAGAAAATCTCTACCATGTTCTTTCAGATGCTTGAATCAATACATATATTTGCATTCTTCAGTGAAAATTCCTTTCTGTCTGTGAAGCTATGCTTTTGCACATACTAAAAGAATCTGTTGCTTGGGCTGATGAAACTTTTCTCCTATGTAAAATTTTGTGAAACTAAGTGTTTCTTAGAGTTATGTCCCTGGAATGTCCAGAATCGTTTGGTGTACACTGAATTCTGATGCAGAGGCAGAGGATTCAGCAGTCCCACTCATCATCATTTAAAGGAAACAGCAGGTGATGTTTAATGGACTCAAACATAAAGTGGGAGTTAGTTCCTCTCCCCCCAGTCAGTTTGCAGAGAATCTCCTAATTACTCAATGACACAATAGACAGTGGGAGACCCTTCCAATGCTCTTGGTTGAAACGCACCACTTGACAGGCAGGGATGCAAAGGAACCCAAAACCAGAGAGGACCTCTCAGCAGAGGCACAGTTTCATACCTTGACAAATGGGCTCTCACACAAGAGTTCCCCCTCCCCTCCCTGATGCTTCAGTGATTTTCCCAATGGGTATCTGACATAAATGATGCAAGTACCACAGGATGGGTAGTAGAGCTTCTCATTCCCCAATCCTTCTCTTTCTCACTCTCCCCAGGACCCCTACTGCTTTCTACACCAAGAGAGTTTTGCACAGAGGAGCAGAAGGGCCCTCCTTCAAAAACATGGCAAGGAACCCCAGCTTCAACTCTGTGTGGGATCTATAGTGATCTATGTCTGTTACATCATTCTTTGGTCCTTCACTTGCCTTGACAAAGGTCTTACTGTTCTGCCTGAAACTCAATCAATTAAAAAAATACTGTAAAGTCTACCGCAGAACATGGAGACTTTCTTTTAGACCTGTGCCTTTATTCAGATTTCCTGAACCACAGACAATACCCAAACCAGTATCATCGTATGTCAGATCAGATTATATAAATTGAGTTCTTCCATGTAGAGTAGTATGGCTATAATGATTCCTAGTGTCTTAACACTTCATACCAGCAATGCAACTCCTTTGGAGTAGTACGGACACTTTCTGTCACAGACAGTAATTAACCAGGGCAGTGTGGGGTGTACAGAGCTTTCCTCATTAAGACAAGGCAACTCAGAAGGACTTCAGTAATTACTGGTTTAGTCAAGATGCTTTATCAGTCAAGATACTTTATCAGTGACTTCTCATTTTTGACAGAAAAGTACCATACCTAACAAGATTTTTTGGATTATAATTCTGCCATGCTCCTAATTTCGACAACTCCTTCTCTCTCTGTGTTGTACCACCAAACTCAACACTTTCTTTGCATGTAAGGAATACAAACACAGGCTTATACCTACATGGAAGTAATTTCATTTTCAAACTTCAGAAATAGAAGCCTATTACTTATGAAAATACAAAGATTTGATTAACAGAAAATGCAAGTTCTTCTATTTCAAAATGACAACAACAACAAAAACTAAAGCATGTTGCTAGTTGGAAATCCCTACATCAGCAATCAGGTTGCAAATAGTCCACAAAAAAAGACTGAAGCAGGAAAGTTATTCAACAAAATTTCAGAGACTATTTCAAGAAAAATAAAATGAAACCCAGATAAACAGGGAAAATTATTTCAGACTCTTCACCTTGTGCAGTAAATAGCTGGTGCTGGTTTAGGAACAGATAGGTTTCCATAAGGAAGGTGACCCACAGCTGCACTGTCCCCAGGAGAAAGCCCAGAAGACACTGGGCACTGCGCCCCTCAGGGAGAGCTGACTGGCAGCATGAAGTGACCAGGAGAGCTCCCTGCAGCCACAGGGGAGCCTGGCATTCTCTAGCATGATGACTGTCATTTAGATAATAGGAATATAACCATCCCATTACTCGCCCAGCTCGTGGCTGAACCACTGAAGAACTGGCAAATTGCTTTAAATTCTCTTTGCTGAGAGCTTACTGCCCACAAGGGAATGGTTCTTCCTCTATTTTTCCAGCTATTAAATTACCTTCAAGGACATTTTTCGGCATAAACATTTGCTGCAGTGACTTCAGAAGAGCTGAGGGAGTAATGTGGTGGATGTCACTGTAGTTCAAACTATGTGGAATCTGGAAAAATCCTATTTTAAAGGCATTTTTGTAGTTGGAAAATCAGGAAGTACAATTACATTCCTTACTTTTCAAAGTTGTTTCTGAGCGAGCTTTACTACAAATCCTACATCAGATATCCATCCATATTTTCACCAGAAAAGAATTGTTTGATAGTGACACCTTCAATAAATTGAAAGGGCCAGACTATCGGGTATACCAAAAG
The DNA here is from genome assembly GCF_000691975.1 of Corvus brachyrhynchos. Lineage (NCBI taxonomy): Eukaryota > Metazoa > Chordata > Aves > Passeriformes > Corvidae > Corvus > Corvus brachyrhynchos. Next base: position 7,090,325 of record NW_008237919.1, on the reverse strand, counting down.
CTGGTATGTGCTAAGGATACTATGGTAGTTGAATTCTGGTCATCAATTTACTACAGAGAGACAACAGCAAAATAACCCTTTAAGCAGCTTTCTACCCAATCCTTAACTACTATCACAATGAAAGTAAATTCCCTTTGAAATTCCAGCTTCATTGGGGAAAGAAAGCCTATAGAAATAGTGATTTTTAAGAAAGTGACGATTACAGCCAGAGATTAAATTACATTTCTATTTTAAAAAAAAGGCTTACACTGAAGCAAAGGTACAAAATGTCAACCTTCCACATGCTTTTGCATCTTTTAACATTAGTATGTGGGCACACTCACCAGATGAAGACTAGACATTTAAAAAAAAAAGGGAACTATTTGGAGCTTGAAATTCTCATGACACTTTTACACTGAGTTTAATATTAATTTTTTAATGGCAAAATGAAAGGGTAATCTACTTTAAACAGCATTTCTAAAGAACAAACAAATTATTAGAATAAATGACTAACCAGATGCAACATAAATATGATACCTTAGTAAACTGTAACACTAATGCTCAGCAGTACAGGAGACAGAAGCTGAGGACATAATGTCCTCAGCTATCACCTCTGATGGTCCTAATAATAGTCTTTTGATAGCCTTTTGTTCATTATGTTTATAACCATTAGTATGTAATGCTTTGCATGCATCACAGATCAGACTAGAAAATGGAAGAGTGCAGGGGAGTCAATTCAATATTCATTAGACAACCTTTTCCCAAGACCTGGAAGTTTCACAACTGCCCAGCACTGATTTACCCACCAAAGTCAGCCCACTGAGTGCTTTCTGATCCCAAACTCAGACACTAGGAGAAATAAGAACCACATCCACTGGCCAGGAGATATGTTGGAGAGTGGACAAGGCCCTGAAAAATAGTGCTGTTCCTAAAGAAAATGTTAACATTTTTTGTGCTGCATCTTGGAGATATAAAAAAGAAGGGATTGAATAGAATGTTTCCCTTTTGGTCTTGCTGTAATACGGGAGATCCAGTCAAGACATCAGATGAGAACAATAATCTATGAAGATTGTCATCAGGGGTACCTTATTTGTGCATTCACATACAAATAGCTCCTTCTACACAGCCGTATGGACATCCTACTGTGTTTATGTAATTTAGGCACAAATGCACAATCCTAGTGTGAGTCACCACAGTCTCCCCCATGTGTTATGAAATTCATTAGACTCTAGTCCCCAGCCATAAAACAAAACTAATGCTTTGCTCTCAAACATCTATTTCAGTATCCTTCATTTCCATACAAGCTCACTACGAGCTATCTTCTGGCTTTCAACATGGCCAGCCCTGGGAACTGCGAACTACGAGCTATCTTCTGGCTTTCAACATGGCCTCTCCAGGACAGGGACTCTGCCTGCCAGCCCTGGGAACTGCCAGAAGGCATTTTAGTTTGCTCAGAAAGCTGAGCAAGCCTCAGCTGCCCCTGAAGGATCCTCTGACATGAGGATGCTCAGGGTCCTTGAAACACTGTTGAAATGTTGTGCCCCTTCCCAAGAGAATGCTGCCCATGATAGTCTGTGTAGGAGGTAATGACACAGCAATAGCTTAAAATTAACAAAACCTTCATCCTCTGCAACATGATTTCCATTGTTTTCCTCTTCTTGATAGTTTCTCAAAACAGTGAGTTCAAGCACCACCACTCTAAAATGCAGCTACTGATCAGAAAGCCTCAGTAATAACGATGCTCACAGCTAACTCTCAATAAACTCTGAATTTATTTTAAGCAGGCAGGGATTGTGCCCTGGGGCTCTTGGCTTTTTGCATCATTATCTGCAGAGTATCAAGATTGTTGCTGAGTTTTGTGAGCCGGATTGTGACTAAGAACCTTTTAGCTGTTTTGGGGGTAGCACAAAAGCCTGAGTGAGTTTTGTGAGCCGGATTGTGACTAAGAACCTAAGAACTAAGCTGTTTTGGGGGTAGCACAAAAGCCTGACTTTATCACATTAGAAAATGTAGCACACAGAGTTATCTCCAGTACTGCTTCATCCCAACTCTCATACCACAAAAATTAGGGACTGTGGCATAGCTAGGAATCTTCAGACAACCAGCCTGACTGTCTCTCTGCCACACTCAACACCTAGGCAAATGGTCTTTTCCACCCTAGCTGGGCATCCTAGTTGTCAGTGTTGACTGCATTCATACTCCAAATGTTAAGCTAACCTTTTTGACAACTTCATCCACTTTTATATACTACATTATAAGACATTCCTTCACATCTGATAATGAAGTTAAGATTAATAGACTGACTTTCATAAGTACTTGTCAGTAACTGTGGGTTTTCTGTGCTTATGACAATATGTGAGCTTCCTGAATGCACACAGAGGTTTTCTGGGAGAACCCACATCTTAAAAGCACTGAGCATATTTGGCTTCTCTTCTGATCAATATTCTTCGTTCATTACAGGCATGTGCTCATGCACTGACTGAAGGATCAGTACTGTTTTATTTATGCCCTCTTTCTAAAATGCAACTATACATTCAAAATAAGACAATTTCTTCTTCTCAGTAGCTTTGGCACTAAATGAGAGTTTTAATAAATCATTTTTATTGGTACTGCTTTGGTACTTTCTGCAAATGTCTTGTTATAGGAAAAATGTTCTTACCCCTAAGTGCTATCTCTTGTTTCTCTTGTTTGTTTGGAGGCTTTGGTTTTGGCTTCCAGTTTTTTTTTTTCTTGTTGGAATTTTTTGTTTGGTTTGGGGGTTGGCTTTTGGGGGGGGCAGGGAGAGTCTGGTTGGGCTGGGTTTTTCTTGAAAGGGAAGCTCAGTTGTACTCTGCTACAGGAACCAGTAAGGGTGGTTGTAATACTTTCAGGTTTATTTCAATATGATTATGAAGATGAAGAATATACTTACTTATTTTTTAACAACCCTTTTCAGATCCATTTCCCATACTCCCGAAAACAACCAAAAGCAGTGTGGTGCCATAAAAGTGGCATTTTTGTATATCAGTTTGCTACTTACCACTGCTCCCAGTGGTAAATCACCTTAGTGTCATTCCAAATGCCTGCACAGGATTGGAGCAACAGGACTTGAAAGAAAAAGATTTAGGATTTAGGATGCAACTCTGATACTTTTTTCTGTTTCTTGACCAAATATATTTCCTTTACACAAATTCATATATCTTACAACTATACTTAGAAAAAAATTATTGATTATCCACAGCAGCTGAGTTCTGGGTCATCATACAAATAAGAAGGCATTGCTGAAACTTCAAGACAAGTACCCAGGAGTCTGTGCTATCCAACCAGTAAATAAAATTTGGGATATTTCTCCTGTTACTTAATTTACTAATATATGGCATATTTTCTGATTGGGTTTGAGTTTTTTTCCAGAGTGGTGCACGGCACTCTTTATTCTTGAAAGAAGGTAAGGGAAGCATGCATATTATCAGGGAGTGTACACGGTAGGCTAAATATTTCGACAGCCTCAAAGGAGCCATTTAAAAACTTCAGGAACAACAAACTGTCAAATAATTGTGTTACCATAGTGTATATTCTGAAGTGATCAACAATTAAAGAGTTAACAGACCACTAAGCGTTGCCAGTATCTGGTAACGTGGTATCCCAGAGCTACATTTCATGAGGATAACCATTTCAAAATGGCAGCATTGCAGTGTTATTGAAATGCTGCGGAGACTCGAAGCACTACGGTGTAATTATTTTAAATGTAATCATTAATTTTAGAAAGTTACTTAGCGGGTCAATTTTAAACAGGTCCATTTTCTGGCAAATTCTGTGCCTTCAAGGAAAAAACCCCACACACTAAATACATCACTCTACCATTCTGTGATGCAGTATCTGTTTGAGGGAAATAGATAGTCAAGGAAAACCTTAGAGCAGAAGCTCAAAGCTCATGATCTAGACTTCACCCCTGGGAGAAAACACATGGGTGTTTTAAATCAACTATTTAAACCAAAAGCCTCTTATTGTGATTTAGGATGCCCACAAAGCAGCACTGTGCCAGAACTGAATGAACATTTCTCCTGCCTCCTACTCCCCCAGCACAAACACCTCAGCTCATTCCTTTACTGGCATGTAGACACATCACTAATGCTACTGGAAGCAGCCATGATGAGGCTGGCACGGGACTTCATCCTGAGTGACCCACCATGCATAAAGGCAGAATTTCTGCCTTCCTTTGTTTTAGGTAGTCTGGGGTGTCTCTCTCAGTCCTTATCCAGGTACTGATTATCAACTAAAACTTAAAAGACCTTCAATATCCAAATCATCTTTTCAAACAAGACCATAAACATTTCATTAACTGTTTCAAAATCTATTAGGAGAAGGCCTGAGGTACAGATGAATGACTGGAAACATAAATATATTCTTTTTTACTCTCATTTTCTTAGGAAACCAGGCTACAAATAGAATCCAGTTGCACGCAAACCTTTGAGTTTCTTTTCATGTCAGTATTTGTTCAATGGGCACAGCAGCTTTCTGCAACCAGCTAAGCATCATTATTCATTTACCATCCCAGCACTCATTTAATCACCTCCTACCATAGAAAACCTAAGAAATTTTTTATATAATCCCAGGAGATAAGACAGTTTAAAAATAGACATACCATTTTTAGATTTTTCCTTTCTGACCTTCTTGAACAGAAGGCAAATACCTCAAACAAATCATTCAGCACAGCTTTCATTTCTCTCTTTGACATCATTTTACAGCTCTATAGAGTACATGGTGAACTTGGCAGGAACATTTTGCACAATATCTGGTATTGCCTGTACAGCAGGTCATTTGGGAAGGCCCTGAGAAAACTGAATAGTAATAGTGAAAGGGAGACATTATAAACCTGTGAAAGTGGATCATTTTCCTGACTGCTAATCCATGTAAATACAAATCTAGGCTTATCTTGTCACTAGAGAAAATGCAAAATCAGGACTAGATCATTCTTTTCTGTTTCTAAAAATATACTAGCTCAAAGCAAAGGAAACAGAAATTAAATATCAAAATTAAGTTCCCAGTCTGTTAGTCAGAAAACCAGAGTAAAATGTAGCCTGCAATGGAAGAGCAAAAGTTCTCTGAGGACTGAAGGCAGTGTTCATGTGACGCTTCCGGCCTGTCATGGTTGGAGGCCATTGCGTCCTCCCAGAAAGCGTCCCAGATGAGGCTGTTCTGGCTGGCACCACATCAGCACTCAGCCTCCGCACCACAGAGCTGGGCTTTGCCCACAGAAGCCACGCACACGTATCCCACTGGAAAGTTCTTGAGTGTGTCACCAAGAATAAAGAGGTGGGATGGGTCCTTTACATAGAGTTCCATGGGAGTTTATTGCTGAATGCGTGAATGGCTCCAGGGGCAAAGGGCCAGGAGTACAGGAGCGTCCAGGGTATAAGTACGAGGGTGACAAGGGGAGGAGAAAGGGCCAGGGACCAATGGAGAAAGAGCTGAGGGGAGGAGCATGGACAGGGCCAGGGTACACAACCCAATGGGGAAACATGGAGGGGGGAGCCAAGGACCAAGAGCTAATGGGAAAGTGGGGAAGGGAGAACATTCTAGGGCATGAACTTATAAGGGGTCCAGGGGGTGGAGAGTTAGCAAACCAATCGGGGTAGCAGAACTGGCGTATAGTAACATAAAGGACAGAGCATCTTGGGAGAGGCCCTTTTGGTCACCCTGCCTTAAGGCTTACCCAAGGGGGTTGATTCAAACTTTGGGGCTGTCTCTTCACCCCTGGGCCCACAGCCATGGGGGCAGCCACCACAACATTCATGGGGCTCTCAGCACAGGGCAGCCTGCACAGCAGCAAGTGAGGTTTCCATGTTCGCATGGAGATAAACAGCCAGAATGCTCAGCTGTGAGTAAATGCTCCCACTAATGAGTGATAAGTTGGATAATGGAAAATACAAGCAATGGGGAAGCACAAAGCCTTTGGACACTCTGTCTGGTAGGCAAGGTTGAGTTCAGTGAGCTTCATTAAATGACCAATTTTAGCTTACTCTAAAGGGGAAAAGCCACACAGTATTAAGGGCCTGCAGAGAGGTGTACAAGCAGGGGCACAAAGGCGAGGAGATGAATTAAAACAGTTCTGAGAATAACAGTAACCAAATAAATGTCCTGAGAAGAGTCTGGATGTTTTCTTCATCAGCTGTGATCCTCACAATGGGGTAGAACCAGGACAATGCTGTTTCATTTCATGAGTATTTTCCACATGAAAACAAAACCCAGATACTTTCCAGTGCTTTCATGAAATATCCATATTTTGTTTCAAAAGATAAGGGGTTTTTATTATTTTCCTTCTTTCCCCTAGTCTTTGCTTCTTTGTCTCTCTCCTGCTTTCAAACAAAAATTGATAATAGACTGCTGCTCTGAGAAGTCTCACAAAAGAGAAAAGGTGAATTTATTGTGTCCTCATGAAAAGCTTTAGCTAAGCCCCATGTTCCAGCAGAAATACATTTCTCTAAAAATGTTTCAATCAACTCAATGCTCTTCATCTAGGGCAAGCACAAAAGAGGGCAGCTCTGGCTGACCCTGCTCCTAGAAGGCAGCAGCAAGGGAGGAGCTTTTCTGCTGCACCCCCTTTATGATGAGGGGAGGCAGGTCCAGTCAGGCAGACATGTCGGTGAAACTGAGATGAGAAGGGAGTAAGAAGAGAGCTGGGAGGCTACCAAATAACTGAGTGAAGACCCAGCTCCAAGATAGTTTATAGAAAAATCTAGATTTTTTAGAACACTTGTGCCTTTAAACATTGTGACATAAGCTAAAATTAAAGACAAGGTAAAGAAGCTGGAACTTCCCCCATTTTACACATTTGCATCACACTCTATTTTCATATATTCATGACTATTACGTGGCTAAGGGACATGATTTGGCTGTGAACATTCTTCAGGAAAGTCACAAGGGACTTAATTTTTGAATGCTATTCAACACTCCATTTTTTATGAATGACCAAAACAAGAATATATTTTTTAAAGTCTACATTGGAAGCCTATTTCTGCAAGGACTGTATTTATTTAAATTATAGCGTTTGACTCTAATGAAAGCAGAAATTATCCTTGTGTGAATGATTAAAAATAAATGATCTGCTAACAGCATATACAGACTGTATTGTCATTGCAGTGGGACGAACACAAATTCAGAAGATTGAATGGGTGCACATCCAGCATTCAAAAATCACAAAAAGCAGAAAACTTCATTAAGATTTTGTCATGAACAAATTCTAGTGTATTTGCAAAATGAAAACAAATAATTTTTCATGTTTGCTCTACACAAACACAACTATTCTATATTTTAAGGGGGCAAGACCACAGACATTTCAGGAGTTTATTTGCCAAAGTGAGGTTTTTGTTTTTCACTTGCCTAACAGAATGCACTTCTGGGAAGAGATTTTGAGAGTGGCATTTCTAGACCTTTCTGTGCTCCTGGTGTTGCTGTGGATGCAGGACTTGCCACTCACGTCATGTCTTGTTTTTCCACATTATCTGCTTCTATATCTGCCTTACAATAAAGGAAATCCAAGAAGAAAGAAAAAAAACCCTCGACCAAACGACTTCACAGAGCCCAGGTGGATTCCCAACATCTATTTTTAGAAGCAAGGCTGACAAAAATCTCTTTGCATTTCTGGTGCTGGGGAACCACATCTAAGGCTGCGTGTTTGTGCCTGCAGGGTGGGGGCTGAGCCAGTAAGGTAAAACAGAAAAGAGCAGTATTTCAACAGACACATCTTGACAGTATTCCTTGTAGGTACAGTCTTTTGTACTTAAGGTGCTGTACACGTGACATGTCATCTCTCCTCATTTCCTTTCTGTGTACTACAGAACAGGATGCTGTGAGTGTCCTCATTTTCCATTGAGGGCTTGGCACAGGTACAAAAACACTTCTGTGACTCTAACTCCATGGGAGAAGAAGCTGACAAGATACAGGACACATGCTTCCCCATGTGGACAAGGGTAGGCATTCAGGCCACAGCTCATTGTTTTCACTGATTTTAGAAATCTAAGATCAGAATATGATAGCAGTACAGGTAATCTGAAAGCAAAGTAGTTCCTTAATTCCCAAAGGATGCAGAGACAAGGACCAAAAGCATTAACAGAGTGAGGCTTTTGCTCATACCTTCTTCACTCCAGATACCTTCCTATTGCAATTCAGGTTGCCACTCAAGTAGCCATAGGCAGTATAGCCAGTGTCTTGGGGTGACTTTATGATGTGTATCCCCTATTGCTGCTCCATGCCCAGAAATTAATTTTGTGCCTTTTCTGTGCCTTTAAACTGAGCCTGAGATGGGGGAGAGAGAAAAAACTGAGCGAACTTTTCAAAACAGTTGTTCAAGGACACAGATACACACTCCTCTGTGTTCTCCTGCTGCAGCAGTAAGAGCAGAGGAAACACCCTGCTTGCTTTTCGGCCAGCTTTCGGCTCCTTTTCTCCAGAGGGAGACGGAGAGTTGAACTTTGTTTTCCGGGGACTTTGGTTTTTTCCCTTCTTCTCTTCTGGAATGTTTCAACATCAGAACACATCAGGAGATTTTTCCACCGAGGGCCCTGAGGTGGGCCCACACCGACATAGCTCCGAGGAGGAGGAGAGAGACCACTCCTACAGAAGGACTCTGAAATCTTCCCAGGTTTCCTTCCCAGTGAGAGGTTTTATTATTTAGCATTATTATCCTTTTCCTGTGTGTTTGTTAAATAAATAATTTTTATCTCTTTCACTTTCCTCCAAGGAATTTTTTTTTTTTCATGAACGTGGTGGGGGAGGACTGGTTGTAACCTGCCTTCTATCAGAGGATATTTTCCTCCAAATTTGTTCAAACTGGCACAGCAAGGTAGAACTATTCACCTGGGGGTGGGCAAGAGTATTCTCTCTACCTGAGCGCGGAGCAGGAGCAGTGGAGCTGACACTTACCCCTGCATGTTTAGTGGGCCAGAACTTCTGCTATGGTACCCAAATTGTCCCCAGTACATCTTCAGCAGCTGCAGCCAGTTCTGGGTAGTTGTGGAGATGCCTGTGGAAATCAAAATCTTGTAGACATGGAGAAGACTGAAATTAATTTTTACATTATAAATGCATTTTGAAACTAAATAAAGTATCGTTGCATGGGTTGGTATTTATGGCTCTATTTATGTGTACTCTATTGCTGGAGAAAATGAGATTTAAGTGGATAACAAGGAGAGGGAGAGCTGGCATGATGAAGGACACCATTCTCAAGAAGCAGCAAGGCTGTTGAGAAAGCAGTGGATGGTCACTCCAAACTGCCAAAAGAGTGGGTTGGGGCTCCCAGCTATTGACAGGACAGACTCAGAAATTCTCAGTACTGAGCAGTTGAGGAATTGTTAGTGGCGGGTACCTGCACAGGAATAGCTACATGTAGTCTTACAGCACTTAAACATTTAATTAACTTGATATAGTGGGAGCCTCATCAAATTCTCACAGGAAAAATAACTGGGAGGCTCTTTTGGCTCTCAGGAAGACCCATGGCTAGGCAAACTGTCCGTTTGTCCCAGATTTCCCACAGACAACTGCTATTTCTTCCGTGGTTGTAATTCTTCTAATTGACACTAATGCATATTTAAAGACATTGCCCATTATCCTTTTGCTGATTGCAAATATAAGTTCATAAAAATTACTTCTCTTTTATTCTTTTCTGTTTCTAAAAGCTGATAATATCCATCACTGTATCATGCACAGTAGAGTTTTGGACTACAGCTGAAATTCCTAGGCATTATTACAGTGGAAAATGGTCTTATTAATAATAGATTGTTGAAAATATTGAGAAAAAAATCTGTAGATTTCTTATTGTAATGATTATAATATTGTGAGTTTGATTAGGTCATCCAGGCAAAATCTGGAGTTCTGTCTGAAATAATACATCCAACACTAAAAATTAATTATATACAAAGTGACCTTGTGTTGATGAAATTTGCCATGCAATGGCAGCTAGCTACAAAAAGACTCAAGCATAATTCTGTGGTGTGTAATTAAAAAAAGGAATTAACCTAATAGCTGCTCTGCAAAAGCTTTTCTCTAACCATTCCATGCGCCTTGTCCCACTGTCCTGCTGAGGAGAGGAAGTGACAGAGAAGTTTGGTGAGCACATGGCAGCCAGCCAAGCTCAACCCAGCACAAATGAATTCAGCTTGAATGTCAGGTTTGAGCAGACCATAGTGCCTGTGTAGTGGTGTTTTACAGTGGAGTGACTGCGTCCAGTTCTGGGAACAACAGTTCAATAAAGACACAGACCTGGTGGGCCAGGTCCAGAGGAGGGCCATGAAAATGATCGGAGGTCTGAGAGAGTTGGGGTTTTGGCTGAGATAGCTAATTTTCTTCTTAGTAACGGGTACAGTGCTGTGTTTTGGGTTTAATATGAGAATAATGTTGATAATACACTGATGTTTTAGTTGTTGCTTTGTGGAGCTTACCCTAAGTTAAGGACTTTTTGATTTTCCATGCTCTGTCAGTGAGGAGGTACACAAGATGCTGTTGAGGCAACATGGCCAGCACATTTCATGAATGATGAATATCTCAGATGTTCAGTGTAGAAACTAGGGGGACTTGACC
>NW_008237919.1:7075811-7079754 GCF_000691975.1 Corvus brachyrhynchos | reverse complement strand
AGGTGGTGAGCTGCTGCATTGTGTCTCATATAATTCATTTCTTTCTTCCTCTCTTCCTTTCATTCCTTTCTTCCTCTCTTTCCTTTTCACTTATAACTATTACTATTATCAATAATAACAGTAATAATTTATTAATAATAATTAGTATTAATATTTTTATTTGTTTCAATTATTAAACTTCCTTAACTGAGGAATTTTACTTTTTCTTTCATTGTCAGTAATTTAAAGACCACTGCTAGTCCATATCTATTTATTTTAATGCAGGGAATTACAGTAGTACGTGAAATATGAAATACAGTTTTCAATATCAGAATTAACAAGTATTTTCACTGAAACAGATGGACAGAAAAAATATCTACATGGAGTCATGGAGTAGAAAATTATGGATATTTCAGTAAACTAGAGTAAAGGTTCTTAAAGGGGCATTAGGTGCTAAGTTAAGCAAACAGAAGCAAGTTAAAGATGTCATCTGCTGTGCTGAGGGATTACCTGCCTAAATCATTAGGCAGAAATAAAAAATGTGAAAATTACAAAAATCTCAGGAAAAATAGAGAAAAGTAGAGAAAATTACTGCAGCAAATAGAAGATTAAATAAGAAATATGTAGCATGATAATACTTTGATTGGTCCACTGTTAACAATCTACTAATTACTTGTATTAGCATAATTAAGAGTAACATGATTTTTCACCCTTCCCGAATAAAACAGATAATTTTCCGGTTAACGTGGGAACCCTAAACTAAACAGTCCATTGGTCTGTTTAACTTTGAACACAGAATTTCTGAATGAAGCATGATTTTTGTTAGCATTTCAAGCATATAATATTTCATAATCAATAAAATAATTGGATCTATAAAGCTTGGATTCACATATTTAATATAATCAAGCTGGATTTGTCCTAAAAATTACAGGCTTTAGAGAGTGAACACCTGTGTCTGGTGAGAAGCTGGTAGAATCAGTATGGATCTGGCTTTACCTTGTTAAGTAATGTATATTCACAAAAGTAAAATTTAAATTATTTGATTTGTGTCACAGTGAACTTAGACAAATTGTGGTGCAGGGTAATCAGCCAAAAAGACCACAATTCAGCATAATCAAGGTTTTCTTGAATTGTTACAAATTGAGACCAGCCATAAATGTGCTCAGTATTTCATTGTGCTTGCTTTCAAGACAGAAACCAATTTTTTTTCATTGCTAACACTAATTCTGGACTTCAGTGATAGAGAAAGTGACAGTGCTGTTGGCAGGTGAATAGGGTAGACAGTGCTCTGTATGAGCCCTTTATGAAAGAGCAATTCAATATATCCATGTGGTTTCCTAAGAAATCAGTTCTTTGGATGTGTTTGGGGCACAAATTGTGAGCCTTTACAAAAATGGAGGTCTTTTCTGGATGTGGCAGTATGCTCCATTGTTCTCTGTTAGCCTTCAGGTTAGGGTACTTCTGAAAAAGCTCCTCTCTCTACTGAGAGAATTCAAACCTCTCTCTAATCTCTCTGACCAGGAGGAGTGTAATCCAGCCGAACGCCCTCGTTTCTGTCAAAGTTGGGACACAGTGCAGGAAACAAGTATAGAACGTGGACTACATCAGAGTGGCTTCAGAGGCATCTGAAGTTCATGAAGAAACAATATTTTCTCAAACAAAAAGATTCCCAGTGAGTTCACATTTTAGGTTGTTCAAATAAAATCAACACCCCTTTGCCACCTATTTTGTTTAGTACTTTAGAAAGGCGTTCACACTGGTACAGAAGGTTTGCCTGAGGCAAAGGCTGGTAAATAAATCTGTGAGTAGATGATGTGAGTAGGCTCTCACGGTGTGATCCAAGGTCTCTGAATCCAAGGTATGGACTCCACAGCTTAATTCCAAATAGAAAGAAAATGTTGGTGTCATGGCTTAGGTTCCCTGATAGGTGGAAGTTCAAATCAATGTAATGCCTGATAATACACCTGGAGGAGTGGAGTGCTCAGTTGTTAGCCTTGCTTTTCAATTTTTCTTGCTCTTCCTGCATCCCGAAAGACATAATCCTTTGTCTCCTATACATTTGCAACCAGCAGTGATCATCACCAGGATGGGTCAGAGCCAGATTTTGGCTCCTCTTGTAGCAGGAAACACAAAGCAAAGATGGAGTTTGTTCACATCCCTGTAGTATTGGCATCTTCAAGCATCTGAGGACAACGTACAGAATCTGCAGTGTCCCACATATTTTATCAGGACACACAGTGTCCCTCCTAGCTCACAGCTTTGCTTCAGCTCATTCCTGGATTTCTTCTCTGTGCATTTCCCGCTATTCCAGTGCCCCTTTCTTCCAGTCTTCTTGGTTCCTTCCATACTGGTCCAGTTGCTTAAAATACCCTTTTGGATTAGTGCCAGTTGCTTTATCTCTTTTCAGTTCCTATAAATGAGGCAGCATTTAATACCTTTCAAGAAGAGTGCTGCAATATCAGAGAAAGGCAGAAGCCATTAATCCCTGGCTAAGCTCTCTTCCAGGTGGAGACCTGCTTGTTGCTCTTCAGCCTGTCCATTGCTGATAAAGAGCATGAAGGGGCCCACCCTTCCTGCTCAAGATGTCAGAACAAAATAGCATCTGGCAATACTGTGCAGATTTTATTGTATTTTGTTTTAGTATAGGAGAAAGCAGAGTTTGTTAGATATTTGTTTTGTAAATTCCATTTCCATTTTAATTAGAAGGCAAGTTCCTGCAATTTCTATCTTAATTACCATAATCTGCTTAAAGTCAGCATGATGGGTACCACCAGGAGAAGCAGCTGGGTGGAAAAAGCAGCTGCTTTACCCTGGGTGGAAATCTTTAAACAGATAAGTATTGGAAATAGGTCTGCAATCCCTCTTTTTGAGACAATATCCATGTACAGAAGTCATTTCATGGCATTGTGTACAGTAGGATCTATGCAGTAGGGGAGAAACAGTTTAAAATGTATCTCTGCATGTATAACAATTGTCATAAAGAAAACTCATTTTCTGTTTGTTTTGGGGGTTTTTGGTTTGGTTTTTGGTTTGTTTTGTTTATGAAGAAGATCATATTGATGATGCTCATGTTTTCTTGGGAAATGACTTATATGGGTAGGCACGTATTATGGATTTCTTCACTATTGAATTTTATGCCTGTGTAACTCAATTGAGTCCAGAGCTAGAGTGAAACAGCAGTAAATCAGACTCTATTATTCTTGGTTGCTTATATAGAGTCACAAGTTAAATTCACTGTGATATAACCAGGAATCTGTGTGGGAAGGTACTTTAAAGAGTCTCTTCAGTGAAAGCCATCAATCTTTCTGACTGCACTAACCTCTGCTCCACAGCCCACTGTGCAAAGAGAGTTTCAGAGGGTGCTTTAGAAGGGCATCCTCATCTGTCACCTCAGAGTAGAGAAGCTGCTGCAGAATGAGTGGGAGCACTCAGTGCTCTCTTTCACCTATACTGGCTTCATTCTTTATTAACATCGTACAGCTTAGCTTTAAAACTGGTCTGGAAGAAATTAGTGTAACAAAACTCACGGACAAGATCAGGGAAGTGAGGGGTGATTACACTTTATGGAATTTCTAGGCAGGTTAATTTTACCCATTCAGGTCACTCTCTCACAGCCTACTTTCACATGCTTTCATGTCTATATGCTTACAAGGCCCCAAATCTGAGTCCTCAAGTGCTCTGGTCATAATCAGATGTGTATAACAGAAAGGATAAAAGATTCTGCCTGTTGAGGCTTCCTGTCTTGTCAGTTTCTGTTGACTACACCTTAAAAGCCAGTTTACTTTTATATTATTTAGGAGTTACAGCTGTTACAGAGTGACCCCTTGCTTCAGAATCACATGTACTTCAGACTCCACAAATCTTGGGCATGGTTGCTGCTTATTGTCTGCCTGAATTTGTTTGAAATACATTTTAAAATCCATACATCTTGATGGTTATCATCTGTTTTCCCACCAGGCTGACA
>NW_008237919.1:7000436-7075787 GCF_000691975.1 Corvus brachyrhynchos | reverse complement strand
GAATGGCATATGTGATGTGTTGTAACCTTGCTGCACCCCTTCTGTGGTCAGAAAGGGTCTTCCCCTAACAAGTCACCTCTGCTGAGCTCTCGGCAGAGTGCAAGCCGTCAGGGAGTGAATAAACATCCCATTCCTCAACTTGATTGAGGGGGAACAGTCACTGCCAATATAGGTCAGTGTTTTAACACTCACAGCAACCTTAATATTTTTTTTAAAGTCTCTTCAAGTATAGCTCCTAAAAAAACCCAAAACCAAAAAGCACATGCCAAAGGGAAATTTTCTAGGTTTGGGCCCTTGATTGATAGTGGACTTGATTTTTATTAAAAAATTGATTTTTTGCTGGTTCTTCAAACATATACAACCAGAGGAAAGGAACATGTCAAAGCATTTTGTTTAGCATTATTTTTCACCTTTATTAATAAACTTTAACTCAAAATTTAATACTGAAGGTAAATTAAATCTGAAGTGCTATTAAAGAGTCTTGAACACATGTAGAAAGGGTCTCTTCACATTGCTTGTATTTCTGGCTTTAAATTGTTCCATTAATATCTTCAATACTTTGAGTGCTAACATTTAAGAAATTAATTTATTAATTATGTGGCAGTATGGTCTTCACAGCCTCCTATTAAAAAAAAAAAAGAAAACATGCTAAATTACTCTGGCTACCATTTACATAAGGTTTTACTGCACTCACAGTTGGAACAGTCATGATTTCTTTGGAAACCTTTTTGTGGGGATGCATCCAAGCAGCTAATCTGAACTTAACCACATAGAAATTGATTGTTTAATTGAATAAAAGCTGCAAGATTTTGATTACGATTGCTCACTGCAAAAACATGAAATGTCCAAAACATTACTGTCACTGGACTGGCTAAATTAAAGCAACCAGGTTTTCTTACTACTTAAACTGAAGCCATTATCCCATAGTCTTTCATATGGCTTTTGTCTGCTGCAAACACATTTAGAAAGACAAACATGCATTGGATTAGACAGAGTCTAAGAACCACATTTTTCTTATTTATAATCTATGTACAAATTATTTCAGACCAAATATTGCCTTCTGTTCCATAGCTTCCATAAAGGCATGAAGCTGGCATTGACTGTTGGAGTCAAGGTAATAAGATCTACAGTTTATGAGAAATGTCCGCAGCCATGCAGGAAAGAACAGTTTTGGTCATTTAACACCATAAATTTCATCCTATCACTGTAGTTTAGAAGTATCTGTGGATATTACATGTCCCAAATCTAGTGATTCATTAATTTGCTGATGAGACCTATCTTGTGCACTGCCTTTTAACTCGTAATGAATAGGGAGTGAGTTAGGGTCTAGATCAGGAAAAATTAAGATATGAAAGATGTTATCATATGAATTTTTTATGTGCATGAGGGAGGAAATAAATATGATATATGTTCCTTTAAGATATGTGGTTAAATGAAATAGCCACGGCTTCCAGATACTCTGCAAACATGCTTGTCTGCTGCCATAACACAGTGGAACCTCCAAAGTAAGCATCACTCTGGTTTTGGCTGCATACAGAGGAGAGGTCAAGCACGTACTTGGCTATGTGGCTCAGCTAAGCGGCGCTCTTGGTTCTTGATCTTCTGCAGCTCCAGGAACAGGAAGGGCTGATTTCACCTCAAGCTACGATTTTCTTGGAAAACAATGTGGGTAAATTCCAGAATAAAAGAGAGAGAGGAATACCTGCCAAGTGTTCAGCGTGCTTCTCTCTCCACACAATTTATCATTTGCTCTCCTTAGAGTTTAAACAACCGGCAGATTTCTGCTAAGTCCCTGACTTGGCTAGAAACTGGAAAACATCAGCCACACCATCTGGGTCCAATACAAATGAGGCAGAAAGCAGAATTTTCAAAATGCCAGAGTCCCAGCCTTCCAAGTGCTCAGTCACTTGTATCTTCTCCAGTCTCACTTTGGTGAAGTTGATTTTTTTTCCCCCATAAAAACACTTATTTTCCACCACTGTCTGATGATATTGCACTGCTGAATGTTTTTCCCACAGCCATGTACCCTGGGTGAACCTCAAGCAAAAGTGATGACAAGTTCAAACCTGTGGAACCCCACAGAGGCCTCTGATCTACAACACTTGGTGGAGAATTTCCTCACTGCTTCTGAGAGGAGCAGAAGAGGCTAATTTATTCAAAACAATGATTCCCAAAAGCTCTCACTGAACTACATGCGAAGTTTGGCTGGAAATCTGTCACAGCTTCTTCCAGTGCATTGCCTCATAGATGCTGGCTGGCATGGCTTTCCCTCCTTCCAGAGCAGTCCCACAATGTGCCATGCCCTCCTGTGGGAAATCACAAGTTCCTGCTGGGTTTGTGCCAAAACCTCAACTGCCACAGGGTTTGGAAGCCTGATATTAGAAGAGCTGTGTGGCAAGGTGTCTGGGAGACTCACAAACCCCAGACCAAGCTGGCTTCCCCTCCTATCTGGAGGAAGCACTAGAAGGATGAATATCTTTGGGGTTAAGCTGGGGTTGCAAGGTCCCTCACTCATTTGTTGTTCCTCATGGCATCAGGATTCCCAGCTCCTGACAACAGCAGTAGGCTGCTCTAACTGGCCTTGGAATTCCACACAGCAAGCTCAAAAATTTGATTTTACCTTATAAATATTTGATTTAAATATTAAATTAATTTAAAAACCCCCAAAACCAAAACAAACTTCAAAATATGTTCTATTTTTCCTGAGAAGTTACAAAATATGCAGAATTTTAGAATTTTGTGATGAACAGGATCTTCTCAATACTGAATAACATTGGATCAAATAAAAAACCATTCGGCACTATTCATTCCATCAGCAACATGTACAGGAGGAAGGGAAACATCATCCCTCCCAGAGACCAGGGCTAAGCCAATAGATATCCTGACCCTTCCACAGCTTCTGGCCTAAAATTACAACTAAAAGAAAGGGGACAAAGAGAGAGAGAACTATCCTCGTGGGTAAAAAAAATATTTTCATTTTATTAGAAGGGTGAGTGTTGGAAGCTTGAGAGAAGCTCATTGCCTTTCTGTAAGAAAACCCTAACAATGTACAAAGTTGAATTTTTTAAACACAGTTTTAAATATAATGGATTTCAACATGCAAAGTGATGGATCTTTCTGTTGCTTTCCAAATGAGATTCTCTAACACAGGCTTGTTTTTTCACTAGAGGTTGAATCTCTGGCAAATGTTTTGTTTCACTCTTCCCAAGGCCATATTTGTTTGCAGCAAGATAAGAATTAACTTGCGAGGTAGCAGCCCACAAACTTTGCACGGAGTGATCTTTAAATAGGATTCTGATGAATTCACACAGGATTGGAATGAAACACCACAAAACATTTACCTTGAAAAGCTCCAGTTTCTTAAATCAGTTTCCCCAGAGTACATTTACAGTAGCTGTCACCAAAGATAGCTTATTGCTGATGAGCCTCAAATGAGCACTTCAAGTCCATGAAAGAGAAGGTGCATAAGTAATCACATTAGTGCTACCTAACCAAGCTAAATAGCATAAGACAACTTTAATTTGCGTGCTGACGAGAGCTAAATTGCAGGGTTCACCTGTAGCAAAAGTAAATCACATGGTGATCATTGCGTTTGCTTTTTTTGTACTGGCATCTTCCAAGTACACCATAAAAATTCTGGTCACCTAAAGAAAAGTATATTCCAAAGCTAAATGCCATCATTACTTCAAATTACTGTGAATTCTAACACAGAAAGCAATATTTGGTAGCCTCTAGCAAAACAGTAGCCTTTCCACAGTCCTCCGCATGAAACATTAATAGTACTTATAAAATGTAATACATTTTTGCAATGCCACAGCCATTCAAATACCTGGGAAAAAAAAAATCCCTGATAACAGATGGAATGTTTTTTGACATTAAAATATGCATTTTTTTTTTTACACATGGCAGTGAATGAGAAAAGTGTTAGCTTAATAAATAGTGATGCTCATGGATACTGAGTAGTTTCAGTTGGCTTCTTTTCTGTCAAATATTCTGTCTTTATGATATTAACACAAATTAGAAATACCTTGTAGTTTCACTCTATACCTTTCTGTGCTCTCTTATATTACATATCAGGATGTTTAGCAGTATAATATAGCACTACTGGCACAGAAGTAGCATTACCTATATACATAATCTTATGCAGCTACTCCAAGGAGCTCTAAAAAACCCCCAATTTCCATGGCTCTGCAAGCTCCAGCAGTAGCACTGCTCCCTTTCCAGAAAGGAGTAGACGTCCTTGAGAGAAATCTAAGAAATACAATTGTCTTCATGCTGAATTGGCTCTCTCTTGCCACAGGATGTGTATCACAGCTGGTTTATTTAATCTACTGGGATGTCCTTGACTTTTTTATTATTTTCCCAGAAAAATTTGGATCTTACTGTTTCATCTTGAAATTTCAGCTTTACGTAGAGTGGCTATATCTCCAACCTCACTACAGTTAGCAAATATCAGAGAAATTATCTGTAAACCTCTAAAAATTGCTATTGATTTCTGTATAACCTTTTCCCTTTCACACTTTTTGACTTGTTCTTATTTTAATCACAATACCATTTCTTTTGAATTCTTTGGCTGAACCTTATGAATAACCTAAACCTCATTTCTCATTTCTGCTAGTCCCGTAGTCACAGCCATTTCAGGCAACAATGGACTCCAGAATGCCTAGGGAGAAAAATCAGATTATATATAAGAGCATTTTCAATGTCATTTTTGTAATTTGCATAAAATCATTGCTGGTTTTTGGACACATTAAAGGCTAGTATTACCGTGAGTTAATTAAAATAATTCCATGAATTTCAAGCAATTGTACTGTTACATTATTTCATGTTGCATAATCAAAGAGCTTTCTGCTGAAATCACCCACTTGATTTTAGTATGATGAGCCCCATGGCAAAACAGAAGCTGAAGTGCAACCTCCCACTTCCCTCCCCCTTCCAGAGGAATACTAAAGAGCATTAGAAGTCCCTAACAAAGATCCTGGTGTGGAAAGCAGAGAGAGACTGCATCACAATTAGCAATTCAGTCATTTTTACTGCACGATTTCACATTTCAGCTGACAGTTAATTTATTTATAAAGTGGTATTGGGTGTTCCTTGTGATGCTTTCCAGTATTTAGGTGCAATGGAGAGAGAAAACCTACCATGACATAAGAAGACACCACATAGTGACGAAGAGATGTATTTGGCAAACCTTATATAGACGTAATCAAGATGATAATCACTGAGTGTTCTAGCTAGAACCACAGCATTTGTTCTAACATTGTTCATTCATGAGTTGACTTCTTACAGTCAGTTTCAATTTACCCTAAATTTCCACGTATATTCCCCTAGCCCACACCTCATCTTTCAAATGCCTCATCTGTGTAGTTTCCTCTAGAAATCTGAATAGAAATGGAAGCTAACAGAGGTAGGGAAGATACAGTCTGTCTCAGGAAGGATTTTGAGCACTACTTAAGATGCCTGATAAAGAAGTATGTTCAAATTTTTCTGTGCCAGACTCACAGTATGTCAACAGATACAAAGTTAATGAAGATTCATGCAGCAAAATCAAAGGTATGCATCAAGAATTTCCTATAATCAGATATTAGAACTTATAGCTTCATATCTTTTCACCTTCAGCAGTGAAACAAAAAGAGTAGGCAATTACCAATCCTTTTCTGTCTCCTCTAACCAGAGCTGAGGCCCCACATACACTGCATTAAGCTCCTTTTTAAAATTAATGAAGACTAATTAAAGAAAATAAGCCTCCACAAGAAAAAAAGAAAGAAGTTGCTTTTGTAAAGACAGCTCTAGTAACTACCACAAAATACCACTCCACTCTAGAAAGCTAGTAACTAACTGTAATATGAACTGATAAATGTTGTCTCTTTCCAAGCAGATCAGGTAAGTGAATCAAATGGTAGTTTTAACTCTTATTTTCTATAAGGTTTTATTAGTAAAAATGTTATGAAACTTCTGGTCAATCTGAGATAAGTAAAATCACATCATGGAAGAGTAGAAAAAAAAAATTAATAAAGATTTAAAGAAACCGTTACAGGTCAGTTTATCTGTTCTAGTTTCAGATGGGATGGAGTTAAGGTGAAAGTTGGAAGATACCTGTTTTATTTGACAAGAATAGGGTCAACCTGGAGGGAGATGCCCTTGAATAATTAGTTTTAGTCCTGTCATGGACCACAGGTAGTATTAAAGTGCACATGCACTCCCTGAGTGTTATCTCCTACTGCCACTGCCCGAGGCATAACACCAGGCTAGACCTCTAGCCTGGCTCAATAAGTATTTCTTTTGTTCTTAAAACTGCTTAACTTTTCATTGCTGACTGCAACATGAAGCTTGGAAAAGTGCTAATGAAATATGCCAGTAAAACAAAGCTGTATGCCAATGCAGAATAAGAATGGACTAACAAGAAAGACCTGGATAACCTCAAGGATAGCAACACAAGAAGAATCATCAAACTTATTAACACAAGAATGAAAACTCATTAATATTTTGCTAAGGATTTTGCTTTAAACAATATCTTGATACAGAAAGAGCAAAGTAATATAAAGACTCAAAAAGATGCAGCCATGAAAATGTAGATGTTATTATTGTAGAAGCATCTTCAGTGGAAGTGGGAACATATTAATATCATCATAACTGTACTTCTCAGGAATGTTTTTTGACATTTCACACACTTATGTTCAAGAAACCCTCATCCAGACTGGGCTGGTTTCAAGGAATGGGCTATTAAGCTGCTGAACTAAACATAGCTGGTGTTAAGAGAGGAGGCCATAGTCACCTCTAAAGTGCAGTCAGAGTGCTGTGTGGAAATACCAGCTTTAAGCTAGCAAGCTTGGATACTGTCAACAGTCCAATAGCAAAAATAAATAGTTCAACTTGGGCTAAACTGCTGTCAAGAAAGTTTCATATACTATTATGGCTGAAACACATATAGTTTGTATTACTGAATAGTACTTATTTTATCTTTCTCTCTCTTTTACGTCAAGGGTGAGGTGAACCCAATGCCCCATTGCTGGTGTGTGCCTTTCATTATCTCCAACTGATGAATTCTCATGATCAAGATTTTTTGTGCCTATAAAATAATCAATTTTTTCTTTAAAATTTTATAAATTACATGGTACAAATGAAACTATCCAACAATTATAAATTCATTGTTCATTTAAGTTCAGAGGACTAAAGATTGAAAATTTGTATTCATTCCCTTCCAGTCTGTGCATAAACATTTTATTTTAAAGATATTCTGTTGTTCTAAAGAGAAGAAAACAGAATAATTCCTTATTTACTGCAAATTCCGATATCTCATTAGGATCCCTGCTCAGTATCTCTCCAGATACAACTCTGACCTTATTGTAGTATGAGTATCATTGATCAAGAGACAAACCTGTCAAATCTCTCTTAATGTGGGAAAACAGCTGCAGAACACAGATATACAGAAGACATTCCTTATGGGCAATTTTTTAAATATATAAAAATAATACAACTTCTGGAGGAAAAATAAATTTCTTGTTCTGTACAATTAAACTGCAGAGAGAAATTTTAGAATAAATAAATATGTTTTCTAAGTAAAAACTCTCCATCTGTCATCTAATAGCTTTTTTCTGCTACAGTATCTAAAAAATGTAGGGCTTCAAGATCTTTCAGATCAGCACATGACTTGCTCTGGACAGTGGAACAGTGCAAGATACACTGCAGTCTTTGGATCATATAACAGGGAAGAGATGAATACAGGCAATAAGCCAACCTAAAATGAAAATAAATGCCAGTGTGCCATCTTTAAGGGAAACCAAGTGTACACGTATACGCATAAGTATAGATGTAACATTTCCCTCTTGCATATGTGTTAGTGACTCAATCACTTCTAGTGTACAACCCCTCAATCCCCTCCTTCCCTCAAATCAATCAAACCACCACCAAAAAGCAAAGCAAGTTAAAAAAGAAATTCAAGTGGGGTTT
This sequence comes from Corvus brachyrhynchos, assembly GCF_000691975.1. Lineage (NCBI taxonomy): Eukaryota > Metazoa > Chordata > Aves > Passeriformes > Corvidae > Corvus > Corvus brachyrhynchos. Next base: position 7,067,837 of record NW_008237919.1, on the reverse strand, counting down.
TTTTTGGTTGTTTTTTTTTTTTAATGAAATGTGGTGAAGTCAGTTTCTTTTAAACTATGAGGGCTACAAGGACCATGACCTCTTTCTGTGAGGAAATCAGATTTCGTTTAAAGAATTTGCCAGCTGTACCATTTTGAATTCCTTTATATGGATTATCTTTGTGAGATAAAGTCATCTGTACCACAACAGAGGATAAGGTTCTTGTTTACAACTAAGCTTCTTTACACTGCTAAAAGAACCTTTCCCATTTACTCGAAGATCTTTCTATTGCTACCTTAGAGGAGTAAACAAATTTAGCTGAAACTAGATGAGTATCAGGTTCTTGCATACATAGAGAACAGAGCTATATGAGGAAAACCCAGACATGTAGATTAAAGAAAAGTTAATTAAGAAAAAGCAGGAAAGCTAAGCCCAAAGTTTTTACTCTCTGATTGCTGAATGAAGAACTACAAGATAAATGAATTTTTAGTTGTTTTATTGTATTGAAAAAGAAATACACAGAGCTATAATACTTATTTATTCTTCTGGTCTGTGTGGAATTTGAATAAACCCGTGCATTGCTGAATTTTACAGGCCCTAAAAATAAACTGGAAGAAAAAGTCATTAATGAGCTGGAAGAGAAGAATAAGAGACTGGGATTCAGGCCTTTGGGACTCATTAGTCTCTGCTTCTGTATCAAACATCTAGGGAACAAGAACGTATCTTTGGATAACATTTCACAAGCTAATTTGGTCTTTGAGCTGTGCTTTTCACCCAGCTGAGTAAATATTATTTGCAGCCAACTGAGTAAGCCGTTACATGAGCTACAGTGAAATTGCTGATTTGGAGCACTTAAAGTGGGAAGGTCAATAACAACAGGAAGAATTAATAGGCATGTGGCTTGTATAAAGTTCCACAAAGTTTAGCCTCTCTTTATTGGCACTAACTCTTGGTTAGACGCTAGAATCTGCAAAAGCAAGTCAATTCTTGCCTTGGGTTGCTGTGACAACCTTAACACTGCTGATGCAAACAACCTGAAATTGTATCTAAGAATACAATAAAACTGTAACTCCCAGCCAGACTTAAGGGTACAGGGAAGAAAAAATAAAATTAAAGAAGAGAGGGATTTTTATGGGATTTATTGTCTTTTTCTAAGTGAATCTGTCAGATTTTTGAACAAAAAAAATACAGGATTTATCTCTGTTTGGTTTTGGTTTGTTCGTTCTTTTGCTATTGCAATCTTAAGATCTTCATTATCCTTGAAGATTATGTCTACATTTAACCATTACAACATTGAGCTGGTAGACTGGTAAACTCCACACTTGGTTCTGAATTCTCATCTTAGCTACAGCACAATTTGGATTCCTTTTATGCAAAATAAATGCATTTGTTTTCTGAGGAAATTAAAGCTTATCGAGGAAGAAAAGTGGAGCAGAGAAGAAAAAAAGCTAGCCCAAATCCAAGCGAGGTATTTGTGCAGATCAAGAAGAGGGGAATACTCCTGAGGCATCCTTGTTCCACAGTTTAGACCCAGCCAGCATTGACTTCAGAAGGAAAATTATAAGAACTCATAGGATTAAAATTACTCCCCCGTAGTCACATAGCTTCCACATAATGTTGAAGAAACTCGAGGGTGTATGTATTCATTGTTAAAATTACTGCTCAGTTCCAAAGCAAGAAAAATGAGAAGAATGGGCACTTCTAATATATATTCAGTCATTGTTTTTATAGAAGGATTAATATACATAGATATCCAAGAGTCCTGCAGCATATCAGACAAATCCTTAATAGATAAATTTTCAGTAATACTAATAATTCTGGAAAAAAGTAGAAGAAAAAAGCATTGGAGACAGAATCTGTGTATCATGAAAGAGCATAAACAGACAGAGATTGTCTTCAAAAATATTCATTAAATTGAATTTTCATAAATCACCTTTAAGAACAACTTTTCATAAATCACCTTTCAGAACAACTTTGGTATTTGGAAAGCCTGTTCTTCAGAGAACGTAAACTCACAGACTTGACTTTGAGAGGTTGGAGGTGTCATGAGTTGATAGTCTGTATCTAGTTATCCGACCTCCCTTTTTTTTTATTGGCAGTATTTATTTTCATTGAAGATGGATTAAAACCAGGAGGAAAAATGCTGCAAGAATCCTTCTCAAATGTCCTGAGCAGATCTGTCTCCCATTTTCACAGGTCTGCCTTCCATCCTATTGCCCCTTTGCACACACCACACATAGAAATACACTTCTGACTTAGAGGGCTAAACAGTGAGATCATCACCAAAAGAACTACTTTAAAACGAACATTACTGAAGAAAAACTAATATTACACATTTGCACCAGAAATTTAAGCCTAAAATTACACTCCTCTGACTAGAGAACAGAAAATTTATGATTCATCTCATGTCTAATAAAAGCCAGCAAATCCTTACCCTTCTTCTTCGGGGTTTATTTCATATGGATTCAGTTAATAAAGGCAGAATCACAAAAACACACAAGCCCAGATATGCTCACATCTTGACACTGCACAATAACATGAAACTAGTGATGCAGACCTGGATAAATAAGGTACATTAAAAGGACCACATGAATTAGCAAGATTAGCTCTGTTTATGAGAGATGCTGTCACATATTTCATACAAAGTGCATAGATAGTACTAGATTCATCTTGCAAACTTATGATCTCCAGAAATCTGTGCTGAATCCTTTCAGTCTCCTGATGGCAATTTCCCATAATAATAGGGACTACAGATTTGCAGAAGCACTGTCATGATAATAAGCTCTATTTCAATGAACAGCAGTTTTTTTCAGTTAAAAAAAGTCCTTCAAAAAAAAAAGATATATTCTCAAGCTATATTCCAAAAAAAAAAAAAAAAAAAAAAAAAAGGCACTTAAGGAAAATACTTTCAATTTCCAATGTCACAGAAGGCAAAAGCTGAAAGCAATTTTTAAGGGGATCATTAAAAGCATTTTTAGAAACAGTTTCATAATGAATGCATTTCCATGAAAGAAAAATGTATTCTTTCTTTATAAAGGCTAAATATCCAAGTGCAAAATTTTTGTGGCAGATTTAAAAAGTCTACCCTGAGAGAACAATTAAAGTTATACAGTTTCATATGATCCCATGATGTTCCATCAGACACCTGTTAATGACCTCACCAGGGACCGTGTAATTCTCTTTGTCCATCATTTTTAGAAGACTGGGTATTAAACACTCTCTTCTTCTATTTCTCCTCAAGGTTTCTGTGCTGGCTGCAGATATGAGAGAGGAATCAGTAAGGAAGGAGCTGTGAGAGAAGTTACTCCTGTTTCAGCTCATTGTGATTTAAATATTGTCCCGAGGCTAGTGGTAAAAGCAAAGAAAATTTCTTCCATCTCCTCCTCTGTGGAAGTAATATTTATATCTCAATCATTTGTAGATAGACTATTAATATTAGGAGAGTATTGGTTTATAGAGGTACCCTGTCTTCAAAGAGCAAGTCTACTCAGGTCCTTGATTCAGCAAGGTGTTTGAGCACATGCCTGGTTTAAACACATGGATGAGCTAATTATTTAAAACTATCAGTCAGTGGCAGCAATTAACAGCATCACACACAGCAGCTGACTGAGGGCTGAGGCAAGGCTCTGATAACCTATAAATTACAAATATCAAACTGTGACCACCTGCCCTGTTGCCAGCACAAAAGCACCGGAAAACAAAAACAATCCAGCAAACAGAGAGCTTGAGTGAAGGTGATTTGCTCTAGGTGCCTGCTTATTCTGCCTTGTGGAAGCCTAGAAGGTAAGGGGCTAATGTGTTTATCTCAAACAGTGGTAGCTGGAAAGCTGTGGAGACAACCAAGGATTGCTGGTAATAGTCTGAGAAAGAACAGGATGTGACTATAGAAGGGGGCCATAAGGAGGTAGGGCAGCACTTTTCTGGGATAAACATCCTTTTTTTCTGGTCCCTGGAAATAAGCACAACGCAGTACAGTGCAAGCACAGGAATGAGATCAAGAAACCAGCAGGGACTGTTAACCAAAGGCTGACCCAGTAGAGAAGGATCAAGACTGCCGAGGACTCCTGAGGCCCTCTGATCCGTTTCCAGAAAGGTCTAGAAAAACAAACTGCACATGATAACCAATTTTCATAGAAAGTGGGAAGGTTATCTGCAGGGTAAGGAAACACTATCTATAAAAAGCGTACACTTACCAAGCCCAGGTGGTGCTGTCAGGATCCTGGACATCTCATTGCTGGATCAACACTGGAGCCAGGACTGGTGATCTTCCTCTCTTCCTTTTTTCTTTTGTTTCTGTCTCCCTCTCTCCTTAATTTTCCTTCTCTTCCCTTTCACCCTACTCCTTATTATACTGCGAACTAACTTATACCAATTTCTATGCCAAGTGTATAATTTACTAGTAAAACTCTCTAAGTTTCTTTTGTGGACCTTTTGACTTATTTAGTTCCTTCCTCACCCCATTTTCAAGGAAAGTAACACAAAAGATGACAAAATCTGAAGGCTTAATTCAGAAAATAGGGACTGATGTTTGGGTTAAATTCATACCTCTAATGGTAAGACAAGCACTGAGGATCTTGGATAAGCTATTCTGCGTATTAGAAAGGTACTTACTGTTAAATATTGATGGTAGAGGCCTTCATATGCTGTTCTTCTCAAGTATTTGTTAACAATTTTACAACTAAAGCCTAATCAAAGATCTGGCTGAAATACCTTCTGACCTTGATGAGCTCTTTCTGGACTTAAAAATCATTTTACATGAAACACAAACATTCCACCTTTTTGGAGCAGTGAACCCAGTTAAAGTTGTCTGAACACTAGTATATGTCATCCAAAAATGCATGGACCTCTCACTTGCTCGATGTATGGCAGAGCTGGAGCACCCTGATCTTCCAAGGGGGCTGAAAAGTTGCTGAGGTCTTTCTTGAGAGAAAATACTTGCTAGGTGAAAGAAGAAAACATGTAACGTCAGATTATAGGAATTATTATTCCTTATTTCCATTTATTTTTTCTTCATATTTTTTCTTTTGTTTCCATCTTGATGTTACACTTCTAATACATTTATTTCTAAACACAAATAAGTAAATAGATAACGTGTAAAATAATTCAAATAGCAATAAATTACTGCTGAGATTTTAAGAATTGCCTATACAGATTACAAAGGCAGTTTCAGAGCAGAAATCCTGTAGTGATATTATATTACCCATGCAGAAGGCTCTTATTGTTTCACGTGAAATGGTGTATCCTAATTTCTCTATCATCTGGTTACCAAGGCTTTTTAATTTCATCTGCTATTTGATACAAGGGAGCATGACGCTTGAATGAATAAAAGGAAGACAGATTCAAAAATTAAGTCCTCTGGGGGCTTTATTCATCCTTCATTTATCTTTAGCAAAAAAAAAAAGTACCCATCTAAATTACACACACATACAAAGTTTAGATTAATGCATACCTTATTTTTTTCCTTACTGCAAGCACTACAGGTGGTATAAATCATGAATAATTTTAGGATAAGGAATAATCCCTCTGACTTCACTTGGGCTACTCTGATGCAAGCAGACACAAATACATGTCAGACTTGCAGATTTGGGAGATAAACATATAATTGAGTTAGAGAAATGGAATACTCTTTAGGCATTAAAGATTAAGAACTGTTCAATAAAATGTTAAGTGAGAAAATGCTGGTCCATCAAATATGTAGTTCCTTCCATTAATGCACAAGATTTCTGAATCTGATGCAAAGGAAGACCTTCATGTAGAGAGAATATCACCAAAGAGAGGTTCACTTCTGAACAATCAGAGCACTTACCTGGGCCACAAGTGATTGATGCTTGCATCTCTTTTCTGCTTGATTTAAACTAAGAAGCATTAGCTGGACCAAGTCTTTCAGCTGAACTTGCTAGAGATTTCATACACTCCCAAAGCTATCTACACTTATTCCTGCACACAACATATTATCACAAATACCAAAATGGATCCTGGGCTACACGTGATTAATTACCGCTGGTTCTGTTTCCATATGCTGTAATTTCCTGAGATTTGCACTACTCTCTGAGAAAATTTGAACTTACTCTCTGAGAAGGCAATAAATTATGTCCCACTCTGATTCCTTTTCAGTTAGCAGTTGCCTCTGCCCTCCTTCCTGAGGAATGTTTATGGCAGGATGCCACACACATTTTCTTTCAGTAGTAAAGCCATCTGAAGTGATCCCTCAGCCCTGGCTACATTTTCTGCAGTTTGCCAACTCTCTTTCCCAAGCAACAGTTATATTTTCCCACCTTGAGCATATTTTTCCTTTGTTCTTAATATGTGAGGGTAACAAGTCAACAAATTCATAATTTTCTAGAATGTTCAAGATGACAAAGAAAAATTCAAGACTTCAGGAAGTTTCAAATTTTCACCATAGCATTTTATATAGGAGCTATAAAGGCTGTTATGTGTTTCAGAGGAAATACATAAATATGCCTTGTTTGAAGTCAGAATGTAATTTTCTCATCATGTTAGTCCACTGTTAGCCTTTTCTGAGAGCATCAGTCACAATTACAACTTGCTTTGATATGCTGAACAGGATAAATTGTTTAGAGTTTTTTGGATGAAAAGTTATTTCCATTTTCTCATAACTAATTTACAGCAAAATAAGTTACAGAATTTACTAATACTTGGAGATAAATGCCTTACTTAGCACAATCGGGAAAATGATACATTTAATCAGGATTTATTCTTAGGAAGGAAGTAAATATGGCAAATTAATTGAAGTGTTGTGTTCCACTAAATACTTTCTTAAATCCTTCCCTTTCATTTTTACAGAGTATTTTTTACTGTGAAAGAGAGATTAAATAACCATTTTGCTTTACTCAAGTGAGGCAAGACCATTTTGCTTGTTAGTAAGACAAGACCAGAAAAGTGACAAATTTTGGGCAGAACTTTCAATAAAAATGCAAATAAACAGGAGAGTCCAGAGTTGTCCAACAATAGAAATCAAAGCCTACAAAAGAAGGTAAGAATGAGAGAGCTGGGGTTATTTATAAAGGCAATAAAAATCTAACTGGCTTCAAATATATGAATATCTCAAAAAAACATAATGTACATAAAAGGCTCCAAAGAATAAAGCAATTTGTTCTCACTATTCTTGTCTAGAAGAAGATGTAATGATCTAAAATTTCAACAGCAGACTTGTCTTAAACATTAAACAAAAAGGGACAGGTGGGAGCTAAAGTAGGTTAACTAAGGTGGTCATCACACTTTTCCAGAGGTGTCTTCAGGACCAGTAAACCTCTGTCAAGAGTGATGTTGATGTCATTGAGCCTGCTGTGAAGAAAGGACCAACAGGCTATGTGATATTTCAAGGTCTTCACAAATCCTAGTCCTTTAATTGCGTTATGTTACCTACACAGCAAAATCTAGACAACTTGGACTTACCAGCAATAGTAAAGAGATGGTGATACGGACTTTACCAAACTGTTACTTAAAAAAGCTTGCAACTTTACAGCACATGCTGTATGACCTATCTAGTCCCTTTTCTAGCTGCCAGAACACGTTGCTGCTGCATCTTCTATCTTTAGTCTCAGTTACTGATTTAAGCTTTTTCAGGTTACAGTTGCTCCTCACTTTCTGTGAAGGACAACCCAAACTCTGTTATTCTGTTCAAAATTATTTTCTTTTAATCTTACACTTATACAGATCAAGAGGTACAATTTGCAACTTATGGGTATGAGTATACCTACTACTCCTGGCACCCCTAGAAAAACCTCCTGCCAGTGATAATTCTCAAGAAATAACCTCCTACAGACAAGAACTGTCATAAAGTCAGTATTTCTGGCTCGTTTACCTTTTCCGTATCCTCACAGTTCCTAAAGTAAAAAAAAAGAACAAAACAAAATTAACAACAGAATTACATTTTTTTTTTTAAAAATGGATCCCCAGAGTCTCAGCTACATCCATGTTAACACATTTTTCCTCTTCTTGTTGCCATTAAGAGTAGCCTTTCATCTCACTCTGCCATATTCCATGGCTTCTCAATACCCCACTAAAACAGGACTGATGGCACCCAATCTGTGACTAGTTTAAAAGCTGCTTAATGTGTGGTAGTCATACACTTAATATGTTTTTCAGCCTAAATTAGGTCAAATTAGGGTGTGGGGAAGGGAAACAAGGAGAGAGAGGGAGAGTGTCCCCATATCAAACCGGACTAAATCTGGTCTATCTCCTGTAGGGATAGACTATGGCCAGTGAGTCAGTGCCTTTGGTTCCCCAGGTGAGAGTTGAAACTATAAGATAGGAAATATAAGAGGTAGGAAACATAATGGAGGAAATCACCTCCATTATTTCTTAAAATTAAAAACTAAGTTAAATCCACTTCTGCTAGTTGCAGCGTCTCTCAAAAACAAAGATTCTGGATGGCAAACCTAAAGGAGTAGGGCTATCAGTAGTGCCTTCATCTAAGTTAGAGGCAAAGTTAACAATCTTTTTCTCATTTCTTTTCCTTTTTTTTTTCCCTAAGGAAAGCCTTCAACAAAGAGATTCACTTGCCTTAAACTATCATTGTCCAAATTTAAGAAAGTCACAAGGATCATTTTTCCTTTCCATTACAGTGTATATACATAGATATATATACATATACATACACACATGCATACATATATATATATATTTTCTAGAAATATTTCAGTATTTACATGGATGAAAGTATTAATACAAAAACAATGAAACTGCTTTGTCCACGTGTCAAAAAAAGAAAATATAGGGAACGGGAGGGAACCACAGTGGGAGAAAGAGCATTCTGGTGTTCAAACAGCAGGAAAATCTTTACTTCTTGTCTAGGTTTGAATCAAGTTTCTGAAAGCCCCAAAGGAAAGATTAGATTTTGCAATATGTGGAGAAGCTTCCAGAAAGTTCATATTTGTGGAGCTGGAGCCAGGCAGGATGATAGAGAGACAGGAGCAGGTTAGGCTCATGTCCAACTTGCTCATGTAGCTATTATTTAATTAATAAACCTTTTAGGATTATGGGGATTATTTACATCACTGGATTAAATGAGACTAAATATGATCAAAATCTAGCCCTTTTTCTGTGCAAGACTGTTTTTGAAAATCATTTTGGAAAACATTACAAGAAGTAAACCTTTCTCTAGAGAACTCCATAGTTTCCTACAGGAACTCTACAGTTTCCTGCAGGAGCTCTCACAAAATGACAGCAGCTGTCAGGGTTTAAAACACTGCATCACATACATCCAGATTTGTTCTGAGCAGAACAAGACATGACAGGGCTACAAATAGCCAGTGGCCTTTTCAAACACTGAGCTTCAACCCATGGAGGCGAGGCAGGAGTTTCATGGAAATTATCCAGCCCAAGCATAGCTTTCTGTTGCCATAGTAGATACTGAGCTTCTATCTCAACTGCAGACAAAGGCTGGGAAAACAAATCAAGCCCTATTATAATGTTTATTCTCTGATGCAAACAGAAAAAATAACCTAATGTGTTAATGCACACACATCTAGCCTGGCATATTTTGGCATTTATCAGGGTTTTTTTTCTTTTCCATGTATCAATTTGGGTTTTTCCCACTGACTTTCACTGTCTATGGCAAAGGTTTGGTAAATATACAGGAGTGAGTTCCCTTTTATATTAATAGACTGTTTTTAATTTTGCAATAAACTGATGAGTTCCTGTATTCTAGCCAAACATTTTGGTGTTTCAAAGCAGACACATTTTTGGAAAGTGCACATTTTAAGGAAAATAAATGCTTCTTGTTTTTACTGCTTTTCATGGCTTAGGAATAGTACTCCCCAATTCAGTTCCGCCACTGAGACTCTCCTAAACGAGATGCCGCTCACTCACTCCCCCTCTTCCCTTCTCCCTTCCTGGTCCTGGGATGGACTTGAGAACTGGAGGCACAAAGGTGAAAATCACAGGATGAGATCAGAACAATTTAGTGGAAACAGCAATTAGATAAGAAAACAAACAGTAACAGCAACAGTATCAGTAACAAAAGGTATAAGACAAAGAAAGTATTTACATAAAAAGTAAAACAAAACTGGACTGTTTTGCGTTCAACAATGAGAGAGTCCCCTACTCCCCTCACAAGTGACATGAGTTGGTATCAAATAACATTAGGGTCTGGCCACGCCCACTTCACAGCTGCCATAAAATATTAATCCTGTTCTGGCCGAAACTGGGACACTGCTGTGTCTCCACAGTGAGTAATATTGACTGATGCAGTAACTATGTGGATGCAGGACACCCATTATGGAGCACTTGAATGACACCTATTAGCTCCTACTACTTTCAACAAAAATATTTTAGCAGTACTGGGACTGTGTCCAGGCTACCAAGGGTTAACACATGTTCTGAAATCACTGGATTAGCTGATGGTTTTGCTGTAATGCGATCGTTTTGTGTGCCTTGTCACACATACCCATAGGAAAGAAGCTAACCACAGGAATGAGCAGGGAAGTTTGCCATCTTTCCCTTTTTAACCCCAATATTTAAGTTTGGTGCTGCAAATGTGATAATTTTACCATTCCTTCAGACATGAGGACTAGCATTTCCAAACCATTCATTTAATTTGTCCTCCCACTCTCACTGCTCCTTGCTCTGCCTGTATGACGCAGAAACAAAAGAACAGAATATATGAGAGATGATATGTACAGTATCTTCTTGGAACAAAAACATTACTCATCCCCTCTGGACTGCTTGGAGATAAAGACAAAGAAAACAGTCGCTTTCATCCCTGCTCAGAACTCATTTGAACTTTTATCCGTGGTCTGGGAGGGAAGTGATAAGGTAGGTTCTACAAAGACCACCACCAATATATATTAGAAGTTAAACAAAATTTCACTTATCCTCTGGAACTGCCATTTTTATGTAGCATGCAATTCTCTGCCTTATCACATGCCATTTTATAAAGACAACATTTATCTGTCAGCACAAGGTGCACATAGCACTTTGCTGCGTGGCTTGGTGCTCATTGCCCCAAAGTAACCCCACTGCTGAAGGCACCAAAGAACAAAAGGCATGAGACAAAAGCTGAGTCTTTGCAGATACACGAAGGAGCAGTTCTGATATTGTTCCTGTAGAAGAGCAGGTCAAATGCATCAGGCAGCTTTGGCTCAAAAATGTTTTCAGATTGATCCAAAGATTGTTGCAGTAGCCAAGTAGTCAGACCACTTCTTCAGTGTTTACAGACTGGGTGTCTGCCCTTGAGGACCTGGAAAACACATCTTATGTCTCTGAAGACAGCTTGGTTTGAACAAGGAGAAATGGGTGCACTCAGTGTCTTCTAGACCAAGATCTATTCTGTGCTAGAAACTGTCCTCTTCACCAACACAGCAATGCTCCCTTTCTGGCCTGGTGGGGAATGCAGGTAGGACACAGCACCTTATTCTTTGATGCAGGGAGCTTTTGCATGATTACACCCAGTTGAAAAATGCAAAGAAAATAAAATAACTGAAAGACTTCAACCTGACTTCAGACAAAGGGCTATGAAGGATCAAGTACCCTTCAGAGTGTGAGAGCCATGCAGTTTCTGTCCCTCAGCTCTCTGGTCCCAGGCTGAGCACCCTGGCTGTAGGATGCAAGGGGAGGCAGCAGCTGCTGATGCTTTTCTCCAGATTATCTGCAGACAGCACGTTGCTAAACAGAAAACATTTTTCCCTTTACAGTCTCTTCCTCTGGACAGAAATCCCGAAGAAGTTCAAACGTGTGGTTAGAGCCAAATCTCTCCCCTTTGTCCCCCCAGTTTGGCTGCCAAAGGGAGAAAAGTACAAATGTTTACTCAGCTTTTGTTTTATGCCCTGCCATCCGCTTCTGCCTGAGCAACATTCACAGAGCAGTATCCAATACCAACAGCACCAGGCTTTGTCATTTTGCCACCAATGCTGAAATGCTTTCTGTCTTCCCAGATAAGAATAAGACCTAATATGATCTTAAATTAGCAGCAGAATCACTTATTTCTTTCCCATTGAAGGTATTCTCAAAGGCTTTATAAACATCTTGCTGTGTACATAAAGCTGAGATATTTGTCTATCCATAAATTTATGATTTACATCACCAGAGAGCAGAGTCTGACAGCAGAAGAATGAAGAACAAAACAATTGTGTTCAAAGTATCTACAGCTTTGCTGCTTGTTTGTTTTCTTTCACTAAAGAACTCAAACAGTTAAGGAGAAGAACTACGTAACTAATCAAGCCATGACACTTCCAAAAATATCTCAGATTTTTCAGAAGTTCAAAGAGTAAAAAAAATAAAATTGTGCAAGGTAAGAGAAAAAAATAGACAAGGTTCTTAGATTTTTACATGCTTAAGGGCATAAAAATTTGCAGAATACTTGTAAGATCCAATAGCAAAACAACAGAAAACAATACAGTCAAAAAGCTCTGAAAAGACATTATTATACATAGTAAATAGACCATATTTTGCACTGACTTGCAACTAAAGTACCAATTTGTTTAACTTTAAGTTCTCTGGGGACACTTTATAAGTTTGTTAAAATAGCATAATGAGAAATGAAATATTAAAAATAAATATTAAAATAAATACACAGAGAATATTATCTTTATCCATTAAACTGTGAGCATGCTGGGTCAATAAAGCACTGAATAATAGCATAAGACTCTCAACAGGAAAAATAATGTGACTCAAAAGGATTTTCCAGTCTGGAGGATACATTACTATTTTATGGTAATTCTTATAAACACAGGGAGCTGGTGAATATATTTTCCCGAGAGAAGCATATTCATGGACCTTGTCATCAAGCCTGTTTCTGCACAGTACAAATCAGTAAATCTTGCGAAGGGTAATCCATAAGGATGAAATGTGTAACTTGGAGATGCATGTATACATCTCTCCTGTAAATCCTGCTCTGAGATTTCAGGATTTACACCCTGCTTCAAAATAAATTTTATGTGATATGATCATAACCGTTGAAGAATGCACGCTTGGATGCATGTACCCAGCAGCTGACGCTTAGAATAATTGGTTTCAAGGAAATTTTTATATTATTTCATTCCAGTTGTTAATGAATACCAATTACAACACAGAAAACTAGATAAAGTCAACTTAAAAAAATGAGAAGCTGACTAGCCATGTGGGTTGGGTAACTCACAACTGCCCATGGTTGGAAACCAGTGTTCCCACCTCATAGAAAAAGGATGGGAATATTCCTTCTCCCTTCATTCTGATGTCTGGAGTAGAGGCTTTCAGTTTGGCTGTCAAAAGAGCTCAGAGGGCTCAAACTGGTCAACTGAGCACGGGCACAAGGAGTACTGGGTAGACACAACCACTGGCACCACCTCTATGTATAAGTGCTTCACTCAAAAGCTAACCTTAATGTTTGTAAAGCACATTGAACATTAAAACTGACAAGAATAATCCTGTAATTCTTTGCATGTCCACTGCGGTGTTCTAATGTGCACTCTCCAGCTAATATTAATGAGCAGAGGTTGATTGATTTTCAAAAGGAAAGCAAACCTTTACCCTGAATTTGCTGCAGCCAAGGGTAAACATTCTCACCCAGACTCCTCACTGTGTTAATAATCTCCCTGAGTGTTATCTCCAATATGACAAAACTCAGTATCAGAACTAAATTTTTGCAACACCTGACTTTCAGGCCTCTGTCCTTCGTACAATATTCACATCCCTCCTGTCCTCCAAAGCCCAAGACTAGTGAGTGTCTCTGGATACACAAAGCACTGAGCTATAGAGGGAGCTGACTGCCTAATCAACAGAGAAATCCCCCTGGAAAAGAAGGGACAGGAGATCTTAGGCATCTCTGTGAATTCATAAGCCAAATCCTGTTTTGAAGGTTGGCACTTCCTACCTGTATATGACAAAGTGACAGATATATTTAATTGGGCCTTCTAAAGCCTACACAAAAAGTGGTCTGTGCTTGAAGTGGAATCTGTGTAGGAGACATTAGGGTCAGAAAGGTGGTTCCCCAGACTGAGGCTCATCCCCTTACACTGTCAGTGGGCTATCCCTTCCAGTGTCCCCAGAGGTAGGAAACTTGACTGTGATGTGTGCAGCAGCAAACAGAATCTTGGTACTCATCCAGAATCTGGGAGCCCCTGATTTCATTTGGTTCCTGGGAAGGTCTGAGCCTGCTTCCTTGCAGGAGTGTTCCCAGTTGTACAGGTTATTCTAGGACTAGAAAACATACAGTCTTCATTCTGTGGTTAGAGGCCTTTTTTCCTTGTCTGGGTTACTCAGATGCTTTAGACACTTTAAAAGAGCATGTGTCTCTATTAGCTAGTAACCACTAATACAAGCCCCAAAACCTAGGTAGTTCTGGGGGAGAAGTTCTTAGATGTCTGTCTCACTGGCAACCCAACGCTACTGTCCCTAGACTTTTCTGACCATGTATTTCATTCAACTGGATTTTACCTCTCAGCTCATCCACAGTCAAAAGTCAATAGATGTTGATGCAGCCCTTCCTGTGAAAATGGCCTTGGCCAGACTAGAGCATCAAAGCTGCTTCTTGCAGACATGCATTGGAAGTCAGAAACCTCACCAATTTATATAAAATATGCTTAGGGTACATATTTAGGAGAGAGATGTCCCTCCCACTGTTGAAAGACTGCAATGACTGCTCTTGCATTCTGTGTGGAGCTTGATCCACTGGACAATCCTGAGAAAGTTTTAAGCTACCAGTAGAGGGAGGGAAAAAAACGCATAATGATAATGACTTCATGAATCCCAAACATGTTTGCTCAAAAGATAGAAACCATGCTTTTTTTACTGTAGCACTATTAAGCAGGCACTGAAGAAGGGTCTGGGGAACAGCAATGTTCAGAAACTAAGCAAACTCAAAGTGAAAACACCTCTTGTGTTATGTGGCACAGTTGGAGGTCTGAAGGTTGGCAAATAACTCTCCCTTCCCGGCCACATCTATGTTCCTGCTGGTTTTGACTCCAGTCTACTCTTACAAATGATAAATTGTTCTTCCTGTGACTCTTATTTTTTTCCTTGAATCTGGGGCTTTGCATTCTATTTCAAAATGGGAGAAGGGCTGGAACCTCCTGTTAATACTACTTGATGGTTCTCAAAATAACATGCAGGGGGAGATAGTACACAATCTCCCCATCCTCAGCATAGATGCCTCTTGTGCCCTCTACAAAGTTTAACTTTTCAAATCTGTTACAATCTGTTACTTACTATGCTTCAGAAGCATTCTTGATACTGAAAAAAAATTAAATAGTGCTGAGGAATAAGAGAGTGTTTTCTCCTCTAGAGAGCCAAGAATAACAAAGTCACAGAGAAAATATTTTTGACATATAAGGATATGTTTCAGACATTCTTCCATAGCTGTAAGCATTATCATAAGCAACTGAAAGATTTGCTTAGATGTCCATGCTTATGAGCCTTTAATAACAGAATCGTAGGAAGAGATTTCTCCATTTCTGACTTCTGAGTTCATCATTTAGAACAGAAGATAGCGAAATACCTTGTGAATCACTGAGTGCAATACCCTTTACTTATATGGCACAAGCACATAATCCCAATCTTAACAGTCTAATGAATCTGTAATATTTCATTTGATTAATCAATTAGTAATTAAGATTCAGAACTATTTCTCTTATTGATCTTCAGCTTTATGAAGTCATCATATAATTGATGTGTCTATTCTTCTGAGAGATTTAAAAAGCAGGTTTCTAATTGCCCAAAAGGTCACTAATAACATATACTGTTTAATTGCAAAGAGGAAATATTGATAATTGGTTCAACAAGCTTCTTGCATGTTCCCCATCCACTCTCCATTTACAGGAGACAAGTATGAGATCCATTTCTGGCTAATTTAATTACTCATTTGAGCAAATATCTGAAACTTCTGTTATCTTGCTTAGAGAAATTAAAGAAACAAATGCAAGTTCAGGACAGGGCAATTATAACTCTGGTCATCCATTTGGAACAAAGATTGTTCATTTAGACCACACCTAACTGTAAGTCTCAGATTTTAATTCTTCAACAATTAAATAGGAATAAGAAATTGTAATGATACTTCCCACTACGAATAAAATCATAAAAATTACTTAAATTTACAAAGATCACTGTTAGGAGATTATTCTGAGTAAGGTAAGATGACTTTAAACAATAGATATATATGAAACAGTATTTATAATCACTGTGCTTAACTAGGTCTTATGTCCCCTGTTTAGGAGCATTTTTCATTCATTTGCTTAATGATGACTCAGTCTGATCAACAACTACAATGTCTCAAGCAAGTGTCAACAGGAGAATAGTGATGGATGTCATTATACTAAAGAAAGAGGGATGTGTTCTGCTAAAGCTGTAAAAATTCCTCTTGCTTAAATTGAACCACTGGATCCCCAGTGCCATGTCTTCCTGTTTAAAATGGAACAAAAACTACTTACTTAGTAGCAGAATCATCCAGATTGAAGAAGCCCAATCTGCCAAGTGCCAAGTCCTACACAGGACTGCATCGTCTGAAAATCTCAAATGGCAATGGGAAATTGCTTGTGAACTCTTTGTCTGTAGTTTCCAGAACTTCTGAGGGTAGCTCAACAACTATTAGTTTCTCAGGTTTCTCTGTGGCATGAGGAAGCCTGTGCTGTGCTGTGCTGTGAGTTCCCCAAGACACTTTAATTTACACCCTGAAGTTGCATGGCTACAGCTACAAGTATTTACATTTCCAGTGTAGTTAAGAAACAAAAAATAGTTTAGAGAAGCTATCATCTACTTTTACTGGCAAACCATACAGGAATATTAAGTGACTGAGACCAACAATCAAACTGAATATTCTTTGCAAATAATAATATTGTAAAGGAAGTAGAAGAACAGAGCATCTCAAAAAAACCCAAACAAAAATAAAACAAAAAGCCCAACCTAACAAAAACCCCCAACCAACCAACAAAAAAAACCAAACCAAAACAAAACAATCAAAAAAAAAAGAACCAGGAAAGAAGGAGAAACTATACACAGAAATAAAAAGACAAGTTTTCTCATTACAGTGAGCTTTGCACAGACCATCCACATCAGCGTGGCTGACTAAAACCAGTCCTGAATTAAAGACCATTTGGTATTTTCTTCAGGACTTTAGAAGCAACAAATGTAACTAGTACCTTCCTTGCATTTGTGTTATTTTCTGGGACTTTTGATTTACCCATGTATTCTCCTTACTTGGAATCACAGGGGAAAAAGAAAAAAAAAAAGTGTGGAGGGCCTGCCTCAGCCCTGCACTGGAGCAGGTGACATGACCCAGAGGACATTGGTTTGGAAACGGACACAAAGGGAGGTGCAGCAGTGGCTGCCCAGGGATGAGGTTGTCAAGGTTTGCCGGTGACAGTCACTCCTCAGGTGCAGGGTAACTTCCCTGAAGCAACAGTGTCATGTTGGTCATTTGCCCTGGTACTATAGTGGTCTAATGAAATTTACAGATGTTTAGATGTTTTCCTGCAAGAAGTTGACTTGTTAGAGCTGCTCACAACAGGTCATCAAGAAAACTTCTAGCCAGGGGAAATCCTCAATTTCTGAAGCGTAGATTTTTGTCTTTCTCTTTTTCTGCCAGCCTCTACTTGTAACAAACAAGTAGGAAGAGTGGAAGGAGGAGTATCTCACAGAGAAATGCACAGGCAGCACTGTCAGTGGGATGCTTCTGCACAGAGCCCCAATAGCTATTAAATATTTCCAGTAAATTTCCTCTCCAGATGATTACTCATTTTCTGACAGGTTCAGCACTGAAGAGAGTGATTTGAAGACAGACATAAAATAAAAAATTACATATGGAAAAAGATGCAAGCCCTTAAAAAGTTAGGTCAGGAACAAGCCCTTTATTATTTTGTGCATTTGTAGACGTTATTTAATTGACCAAGCAATATTCAAAAGATTTCATAGAATACAGCAGGGGAAAAAAGAGTGTGGAATTGGAAATGCAACAAAATTATTAATACATGACTTTATGTAATATAAATATTTTATAGCAAAATTATTGGTAGCCATCTGGGATTTATACACACAAACTCAGTGTTTATTCACATTTCATCCCCACTTAGATTTATATAAGCAAAGATATTTTTTTCTGTAGTCAAGATTTGCTTATTAGTCCAATAACAAGAGTATTTTGTGTTTGCTCAAGGGACTAGTAAGACTTGTTAGTCACAGACTTTAGAATACCATCTGCATTGGCTTTTCCGTGGCTGTATAGGGATATGACAGCAGGCATTGCACACGCTTGCATTGGAAGTCAGAAACTTCACCAATTCGTATAAAAATGGTTATTTGCGTCAAGAAATTTCCTCATTAATGATGGGTTCATCTTTTGTCTCCCCTTATTTTTCATCTAATGCTATTGGTAGGCTGCCATAGAGACAAAAAAAGCAGTTTACAAACCTATCTCTGAACTGGACTGACAGAGATTTTTCGTAGACTCCTAAGGGCTACTGACCTATTCCAATTCTTCCCTGATCACTTGCTAGCGATTGCTATTAGTTTTGTTTGTATCCGAGAATAAGTTCATGGCCACAAAAAAAAAATTAAATTTAAAAAGAAAATAGCACATATTGTTGTTTTATACATAAAGCCACTTCTATTTAAAGAGCAACACCACCACAGCTCTGTCTCTGCTGACTGCACACACCATTGCACAAGTGAAGAGCCTCAGAAGAAATGTCAAGCACCAGAGGGTTCAGGGCAGTATTACATACGCTAAGGTCCTATAAAATCATTACGAAAATCCAGCCTGATCCCTGAAATTACAGACCATATAATGAAAAAAAAACCTTAACTGCTCCTAGATCAAGGTTTTGTGGACAAGGCGCTGAGTTAAGCCAGAGTTTTAAATGACTCCCCTCCTCTGGGGTGTTCCAGTACAAGGATTCTGTACTTCAGCATTGTCTCTACCAGCAAAGCAGGTGAGGACATAGTTTATTAGTTCCTGCTTTTGTAGTTTTAAAGTAAAATCTTCAAAAGCCCAAGATATGTTGCCACTTGAATGTGAAAGAGACCCATTTATCTGTACCTCCTCATGAAACATGGTTCTATTTGGGCTCTTTGTTTCTTTGCTGCCTCCTGGGCTCACAAGCTTGTGTACAGACCAGCACACTCAGAAAGGCTGCAAAACAACCCTCAGTGTCAGGCTTTTCCTTTGGAAGTTTTGCACTGTAATGCTGATGAAACTTGACTGTTGTACTTGGAAAATCTGATGGCATGAAAGCATGAGGCAGATCTACAACCGAAATGCCCGAGAACTTTCCAGGGCAGAAAAAATACATAAAAAGTGTAAAGAGAAGTTTCTCCCACAGGAGTTTCTGCTGGGTTTATGCTTCATCAGACCAGTCTGAGCAAGCAGCTCATAACCCACTTGTCTGCAAGGATAGTTTAAAATTAAAAATACTTTTTTTTCTGCCAGCTTCTGTTTTGCCCTCACTAAATATTGGTTTGGAAACTGCCATAAATGAGACAAAAAATTGCTCATGAAGCAACAAAAAAATTGAGTTGGGGAACTTTGGTAAAAAAGATGGGGATCTTAACTGGGAAGGCTCAGGAAAGACTGAAAGGGCTTGGACAAGGGTTATATGGCAAGATTGGGAAAAAGACCTGAATTAAATGGAAGGACCCTGGGCACATGCTTGAGGACACGTATGTCCAGGCTGGAGAGAAGTTTGGGACTGAAGAGGCTGAGGAGGAAGGACAGAGCGAGACAGAGGAACCTTCTCTTTGCACTGTCCACCTGCAATGAGCACTTGTGCTTGGAGGAGATGAAGCAAGCTTAGGATTTCAGCCATGCTCCCTCCGCTCTCCTGCCCCACTTAGTGCCAGGACAATGGCAGCTGTGAGCTGTGAGCTGTGGATGCGTTTGTTGTATTAGTTTGGCAGACTGAATACAGAACTCAGCCAGAGAACAGACATTGCCTCCAGAAGGGGAAACTGTAATGAGAGGTGTTTGCGGAAACACCATACAGCCTTCTTCAGAACCCTGAGCTGGAAAACAACCATAATTTGTCCTTCACTTCCCAGCACAAGTGTATCTGTCCTAACAAATTCAGACTTGCTTTAATTTAATTTTCTTTGTTTCTTTTTAACTAAGTTTCCTTGTACCTAAGAGAACAGTAAAAAAAATATTATTCCAATCCACACATAACAAAACAAACCCAAGTAACATTTTAAGCAAAGCATTATATGCCAAGACATTAACCTAAAAATGAAAGGCAGGCAAATGCCTTTTCCTTAAAAATTGCAGTGTCAAAGCTTTCATCTGGACTCTCTGCCATTGCATAAATAGATTCAGATTACCAAAGAAACACATACAAAAATATTTTCTCTGTGTTCTTATGTGATATATATTTCTGAAATAAGTTTACAAACTGCCTTGTCAAATTTACAACATCTACAAAAGAAAGAGTCACATGGTGATTAATGCCCTTGAACATGAACCAGCCTGAATTTAATGACTCAGTCCCACACAGATTTTTAGCTATTTTTATTTTTTGAAGGTGTTTGGATAAGGATAGTGTTGTTATCATTATATGGCTGATTATTGTTATTACTAATAATATCAGGCATGAACAGTGGCTCTCAACTCCTTAAATGGGAAACCAGGTTTAGCAGTCTGAGACCATCTTTCCTACTTGGGAAGGAGTACTAATGATCCTGATCTCCTACAACTCAAGTAAGTTTCTTGCAGAGGGAAGACAGTGTAGGCAGGCAGTGCCATTGCTGCTCCTCCATGAAAGCTGCTGTGCTCCTGCAAGGGCTGTAAGCCCTTGGCTGAAATAATTATTTTCCTTCCACTTCATTCTCAACAGCTGCTCTACTGCATCTTTTCCTTTTTGCCTTTCTGGTTGCTTTTTTCTGCTTTTCCTCCAGTAGTTCTCTGCATTAAAAAAACAAAACCCCTTATTTCTTCCAATTAAGAACCTAAGTAAAATTCCTAGCATGAAAAAAAAGCAATTTTTTTTTTGAGAAAGAAAGACAAAATGAACAAAACCAGAAGTGTTCTTCTGTTAGAAGAAGGAATACCAAACTCAGACTAGTTCTTTCAGACTCATGACATGAATCATTCTGCTCCCATGCCAATACTTGACAATTTCACACTGAGATAAACCAGAAATAACTATGCAATATGCAATACAGTATAAGGAATCAACAAATGATAAACAAAAGCACTTAATTTGCAACATACATGCAATAAGGTCTATAATAATTAAAAAGCTCTAAAAAAAATTTAAAAACATCATTAAAAGTATTTCAAGATAATGCTAATATATATATAGCACCTACCCACAGAACGAGCCATTTATAGCATCAGTGAGTAACGAATGGACTGTATAATGAAATAATTATTTCATTAAAAATTATCTAGTTAAAAAAGGTCCACACTTCCAAATTACCTACTTGAGGATTTGGAAGAAACTCACAAATTGCTCGCTTACTCTGAAAGAGCTACATGTTTCAGTCAGCCAAGAAGAGAAGATTATATCTTTCATGAAGGCTCAGGAGTCAGGCAGTGGGAGATAACCAAACTGGGGAACAAGGCCATGTACTAAACCAACCCCAAACAGCAAAATCAGCTTCATTTAGAGTACTATCTACATTCCTTTAGATCCAGTAAGAAGGTACTCCAATAATACTCTTCATGAGAGTGCACTCAAATGGCATGCAGAATTATCTTTGTCAGGTGAGACAGGATCCTTCTCACCTGACTCTGACTGTCTAGAAATGCCTTATGACCCTTTCTGTCTGTTACATGGGTTCTTCTGTGTCTGAGGCACATCCTGAGGATGTTGAATCCCATCCAAAAAAGACTTCAGGAGGGGGTTCTTGCTTTCTATTCACTACAGAGGCAAACTAGACAATTCTTATTAAGATGGGTACAATTAGACAAGATTTGCAGCAGAAGAAATCCAGTTAACTACTAGATAAAAAAAGCCCTTCACCGTAAGGGTGGTCACATGTTGGAACAGATGCCCAGAACTGCTGAGCAATCTCCATCCTTGGAGACATCCAAAAACAATTGAACAGAGCTCTGGACAACTTAATAAAACTTTGGAGTTTTAATTGCTTTGTGCAGAGAGGCTCCAGAGATCCCCTCCAGGCTAAAATATTCTGTGATCGCACAAACTCAAGCTACAGAACAGTTATATTATTTATCCACCCACAGATTCACATGCTTTCATGATTTTTCCTCTGTAGGCCCTGCTGTCATTCCTCCACACATCAAATTCTAAGAAAGCTGAGAGAAGTCTGGACATGGAATGGGACATGACAAGGTTCAGCTGCCCTCCTCACAACATACATTTTTTTCAGTCATAATTTTTCACCATGATATATCTATTTGGATCCAAATAAGGGAAGTATAATGAATATTTTTAGCTACAGATAGCATCTTCTCTATCTAAACAATAGCTATTGGGTATAAAATTCTGAAGGGTTTTTGACAAGTGAAAACATATTAGCTGAATGTTTACTGTGCAAAACAGTTGTAGCATTCAGAAACACATAACTGACACATTCATGAATGCATCATTTTTTTTTAAAAAAGTTATTTTCAAACATAGTTACTTGCTTACTTTGACAGATGAATAGAAATAGGAACTCGATGGATGCATTTCTGCCTGCAATTTTTTGAACCATGTGATACTTAGAACATCATTAAAAAACTCCCTTGTATCTGTATAGACAGTCCTATATAATTTCTACAAGCAAATAAATGCAGTAAAGAAGAATGGGGCACTGATTTGAGAATAAGCCTCTTGTATTCTTAATATTTCACGTTAATCAAGTTTAATTAGCTCCAGTTAAGGTTCTGTTATGTAAGTATTAATGTTTGTTCAAGGATTCTGTTTACAGAACTGATAAGTGTTGTTCAGCGAAGACCAGACTAAGAAAAGCATGGTTCCAGAGTCAAACTAGCTTGAAACTGCTGCAAATTGTATGGAAGCAGACAGCAGATTCACATGAGGTTCTCTTCCATCCCGTTTGTTTCCTGCCTGACTACCTAAAGCACTTGGGTTGTGTTAGTCCAAGCTGCTTCACTAGAGGTGGCTATTGAAAGCAGTGTCAATTCCCAAACCAGCTGCTAAAAACTGCTGTATGAAGCTCAGCTCTTGCTCTGTCTCCCTAGAGCCATGTCCCAGCCTTTAATCAGGAGCAGTCCCTTCATTTTCTCCCCATGCTCCCATAACCAGGGCTCAACTGCGGCCCTGCTCCATACCTCAGTATCAACCATTTGCATCCATTTTGAGGGACTCAGGAGGCCCCTAAGTACAAATACTCTTAAAATTTAGAAGTGTTAAAATATTATTATGGCAACTTCTCCAGTCCATATGTGCAAGTGACACCTTTATGTACCATTTCCAAGCACAGCAAATAAAACACAAAGTTTAAATTAGACAACAGATCTTAAATTAAAAATTGATTAAACATTAGACTATTGCAGTTCAAGTATAGGAGCAGAGAAATATTTCACTGTGTTTATGGGTAACTGTAAAACTTCTAATAACTGATATTGAGCTTGAAAGATGATTAGATTACATTTTTGATCTTAGTAGAATTAAACTCCATGTGACATATTAAATAGGCTAGGTAGAATTCCTGTAAGCATAAAATTAATGTTGTGAATATACTTGGATTTGATCAGCTGAAATATTCTCTCAAATATAAACTATGTTTACTAGGCAGCACACTTATGATGCTGAGCTATTGAATCTGGCATAGCAGTTTTAATCAAATCTGGTTCTGATAATACAATACATAAGAAACAGACGAGTGAATCAGAATTACTTCACATCAGAAGGGCACAAATTACTTCTAGATGAATGGACTTAGTTCTAGATGAATGGAGATTAGTTCTACGCCACCTCTCTACTGTCCTTCTTTTCTGGCACTCCTCTTCCTGCCATGTGGACAGAAGAGTGTCCACCAAATAATGATAGGACAGGAATCTGCTTACATGATGGGTCTGCACTATGTTTGGGCTCTCCATACATTCTAACACAAAACTGCATAAATGTCCAGAAGGTGACGGGCAACATTCTGCTCTTGTGGGTATGTGGATTGCAAAGAATGCCTTTGTGTGTCACTGTAAATATCCATGTGGTGTCACTTGAGCAAAGATTTGAGGCTCACCACTCATTATATTGTAGCACTAATAATAATTTGTTAAATCCACACTGCCCGTGCTATGCACAGATTTCTAAAGGTCAACATTAAGTCTGAAGAGAATATCAGAATATCATATCACCTAGTTATGGGGCATTTCAACTCCAGACACAGATCGTGATACAAAAGGAACTAATTTAGACCTGTCCTGTCATCTGTACTTGCTAAATACTCCTCAGAGCACAGCCAAGCTGCCAGCTGCTTAAAGAAGAGGACAATCTCAAAGTCCATTTGCAGACATGGTTTGTCAGAAAAAGCAGAGAAACACCAAAAAAGATGAGTTGTGCTTCATCTTTTTCTGAAGACACATCTCAGTTCAGAATAGGTCTGCATATGCAGAAAATCTCCAGAACATAAAACATAGAAAATGAGCAAAGAAATTGGGAGTGGTGTCTAAAGTGGTAAACCTCCCAAGTTAAAAGGATTCTCCTCTTAGACGATGCTCCCAATTTCTTTGCAAAAAGAAATTCTGTTGTTCTGCTGTGTGACATGTTAGATGGAAGATGTTTCCATCTAAAGAGACTCTAAGTCCTAAATCTCATCTTTGGAACACACAACATTTTATTTACCTTAAGACAAACAGAAGAAATCTTAGTCAAAGTGATCAGATACCATGGCAGTCCAAATAAATAGTATCAGGCTTTTGTAATATCAAACCTTCATACAGAAGGATGTCAAATTTTTTAGACAGATAATTTACTCGTCAGAGATAAAGACTCTAGTCAATTAAAGTATGTGGAGGTTCATGTTGAATGTACTGAACTGCTTTGATTTTAATAAATAAAAAAATACACTGTGATCCACTCCCTCTTCTTTTAAACTTTCAAAATTTGCTTTCATTTCAGATTATTGGTTTTTTAAAAAGGCTACACTTAAACCCATTTTTGTTCGAAGCAATTAAACTCTTTTACTTACTAACTCTTTTATTTAAGCCAGTTTTATTCAACTGTTTTATTAAAGCCAAACAAAAAAATTCTGTTCTTCCAGGAAAAAATAAAAATACTTTAGCTATTCACCTTGATCTAAAGTATAGAATACCATTTTGAAGCAGAAACAATTTGGAAAACACTGAAATGAAGACAAACAGGTGTTCTTTGCAAGAGAGAAATCAGCCCCAGGCAAATCATCAAGGGGAACCTGAACAAGATGTGGAGGAAATGCATGGCATTGAATTTTCTTCTGGACAGCGTCTGCCTGTGAGGCTCCTATGAAGGCCAGCTGTTATTAAAAACTCTTTTTCTTGGCAGAACTATAAAACACCACCCGTGTTCTCCAAGGATGGGGATGATCTCAGCTGGATCCTAAAATTGCCGTTTGCAGAGGCCAGCACTATCAGTAGCAAATGAGAAACCAGCTGATTTGGGTTTAATTAAACAATGCAGGGTATTGACTTGGTTTGGTTTTTCATTGGGCTTTTTTTGAGGGTTTTTTTCTTTGTTTGTTTGTTTGTTTGTTTAATGAGCATGAAGCTCTTCATATATTACCAGCTCCACGTTTGGATTAAAATTCTCCTCCTCTCCACCAGGTTAGCACTTGCCTTACATACATTTGTTTTTCAGAGCTGGAGTGGCCACAGGGACAGAATCACAGAGTCACAAAATCCTGTGATCAAGCGGGAGGCAGGGGGTGAAGCTGTGTTACTCCTCTCTGACTACACAACTGTTCCCATCCGTGCAGACAAAATAGTGTAGTTGGTCTTGCTTTTGATCAATAAATTTCTCTTTTATTTCCTCATGCCCTTGATCAGCACATTTTTCATTCAAAAGCAATGACAAAGTTTCAATGGACTTTTCCATCAGGAGTCTCAGAAGTTGGCTCTACTAATCTGTTCAAACAAACTTCAGACTAGCAATGATTTCAATTAGATCATTTTGCAGATAAAATCAGGAAGAGCTCGTGTTAGATTAAGACCAGCCTTCCCCAAGCCAGGCCACAGAATTTCATTTTTATTCCTGTACTGGCCACAAACTTTTGCATTAAAGACACATCTGAGGAGCAGCTCAGTTTTTAACATTTTTCATTGGGTTTTATTTTAAAGGAAAAGCAGAGTAATACCTGTTTTTCTATGGGGCAAAAAATGCAAAGTCTCAGTGTTGTTTTTGTGGATTGAAGTTTATAAATGCAAAGCTGGTCTCTATGAAACCAACATTTTGCCCCAATAAATCAGTCTTGGTGGAAAATCAGTAGGTGAAAAACTAAAGGAGAAAACCTATTAAGGACAATAAAAACTTTGCTTTTTATTTTGAAAAATTGTGCTTAATTCTATATTTGTATTTTATTTTCTACTGTATTTTCTCACAAATAGTGATGGGAGGTTATGCCCTTTATATCACACACAGTATTTTACAACACACTGCCAGTTAATGCATAGTTTTCTAGGATTACTATGCCTTTGGCTGATAATGTGTTCTGATGGTCAGTGTTGACCATCTGTTTTGGTAGTAAGTATATGCAACACGTAATTATCTATTTCTTTATGCCAGATGCTGGCTCCCCTTCACGACCTTCAGCAGAGGATCTTTGTTCTTTGGGTTACACCACTGACATTGACAACAGCTTGCCCAGGAACAAGAGGGTTCAACCCAAAGACTTTATGACCATTGGAAAGAAACAACATTCCCAAGCTGGACATCTGGCTGCACCACAAGCACTACTGAAACCCACTGCAGAGCAATAGGTCCTTCCTGGCTCTGGGGAGAAGACATGGGACAGGGCTGGGACACCCTCAGTGCCAGTCTTGCAGTGGGTGAAGGACAGAAGCATTGTCCTCTTTCTCCTCCAGCTCCTGACACTACAAATTCCATGCTTCAAAGATGAGAGTTGAAGAGAAAAATGTAACTGCACCACTAAAGATCACATTGCAGTGTGTACAAAACATGATTGGAGATGCTAGGCTAAAAAGTACTAATAATTCAAGCCTGAGGCAAGCACCTGCCTCAGAAAGTTCAGCACATGCAATGAAAGTTTGGAAATCAATACCAAGTAAGAATCTCTTCACAGTGAGCAGCTAATATCTCCAGTTTCCAAGGTCAACCCCAGTACATGCATAACATTATTTTCTTCTGCTGTCTTAAGTATCTCTAATTATAAGAACTGAAAGCCTCCTGATTCTTGCATTATAGGAAAGTATAATTAAGCATACTTGAGGATTCCCTGTGCATCTTGCTATTCAGTAATTTTAATTACATTTCATTGCAAGTGAAGACCTAAGATTGGGGTAGTTAGATCCATTCTCTCACTCTGCATGGGTTTTCCAAACTGTTACCCACAGTCAAGCCTCAACAGTGCACTCCAATAGGCACTGGTTGGTAATGAGTCCTTAGTCCTTTCCTTAGCCTGCTATTCTGTAGCATTCCAGTGATTTGCAGTAGTTTCAGTAGTGGAAGAATCCTGGAAATATCTAACAGTTCTCTTACATATGCCTGAATTATATTTTAAAACTGTGGGAACCCAGAGTGCAGAGAATATTTCTCTGCCTGTTTTGAGGGGTTTCACCCCCCTGAACAACACAGCTTTTGACCTCTGTCCATGGAAAAAACTGCCTACTATTGGAAAAGAACTAAAAACTAAACTAGTGTAAATTAGGTGATAGACTACTATGTAAGATTGTCACAGGATGAGAAATTTAGAGGTTTTGGTTTTGTTAATGTAGTAAATAGATAAAAGCAAAAAACATCAAAATGGAGGATTGTTGTTGCTCTCCAAACCTTCTTCTTCTACTACTCGATATTCTGAAGTAAAAGTAGTTTGGGATGATTGGACAAAGAATTCAGCAGTTCCTGGCTGTGTTACTGAGTAATTGGTAGAAAAGTAAAAATAATGTATGTTTTTAGTAACCATTGGTTGATTTACCTTTAAAAAGGCCAAGTAATCTTGATAATTTGGCTTTCTCCTGCATTCTCTGCTTTGTGCTATGTCTGGATCATGCTAGTGACTCTTTTTCTCTGATAGACTTAATAAACAACTATCAAGAAGCAGCGAAGACCGAGAATCCTGTTTGCCTCTGGAACTCCTAGCAAGGACTTTAAAAACTCTCTCCCATCAGGACAGATTTGATTACGGCATGATCAGTGTCAAAAATGTATATAAAGATGTTATATAGAAATAAACATGAAAAAATGTATATGCATAAAAATGCTGTCCTCCATATAATGATCTCATTATAGTTTAATTTCCCACCCAAAGCCTCTCTGTGGGTGGGAATAAGAATTCAGAGAGACAAGCTGTAGAGTGCTGAAATACTGATGACAGGGATCTCCATCTTCCCTGCTGACGGCTGAAGGTATCAGAGGAATTGATCTGCCCCTCTCTCTTTCTTTCCTCTCTTTTCCTCATCATGTCTCTACATGAGGGGGGGGAAAAAACAAAAACAAACTAACAAACAAACACAAACAAACAGGTGACAGATGAAATATTATAAGCTTGTCTTTCAATTCACTCAAATGAACTGTGGGACTAATTGAGCATGCACTGAAGCTGTACACCTTCCACTGCTTTAGAGGAGAAACCTTCAGAACCTGGCCCTAATAACCCATGTGAGATGTGTGAGAGGCTCGGGTCCTTGCCCCTTTAGCAATACTCAGTGCTCCCAAAGGAAACCACAAAGGCAGTCCATCATACGACCATCAGAGGAACCAGTCTCAGCCTTGTCTAATTTTATGTCAGTGAAACTGCGTCACAGTGCTCCAGAGAGGACAACATGTTCCTTGCATTTTGCTAGAACAGGGCGGATCATAAATTATTTCAGGGCATATTTTCCCTTGGGTAAACGCACTCTCCGGAATGTTCAATATACTTGAGAGTATGCTGCTGCAGCTTGGCAAAATGAGTAGGAACACCAACTCACTCACCCATTATTTTATGTAAAACAGCTTTTTCTTTTTTTTTTTTTTTCTGTATTTGCAATTACCAGGATAAGTGACAGGACAGTACCCGACTGGGACAAGTGAAAACTGCTGAGATTAATCAAGTGTTCCCATGGCAAGAACTGTTCTGAAGTACATGCCACGTTTGAAAAGAGAAAGCCTTTGTGTCTTATTTGTTTGTTACCATACAATATGTGGTTTTTCTCCACTCCCCTTTCTGATTTTGACAAGTGGATGTTTTGAAGAATGAAAGCTCAAAAGGTCTACTTCTTCTACCACAAGTACATTGATGTTTATAATGTCAGTTTTAATTCTATAGTGAACACTAGCAAAATTAATGAAAAACACTTTTGATTTGTGTCTGAATAGAGGGAAAAAACATAGCATAATAGTTTTTAATATGCTTCAGAAAACCTAAGAGAAGAAATCCTTTAGATATTGATAACTTGAGAAAAATAAATACTGAAAGGATTCCAAAAGACCTGTGTTGGTCAAATTATTACTGCCATGATAACACACAGACATGGTTTATATTTCAGACTGCTAATGCTGAAAAGTTACACTTAGTAATAACAGCAAGTTGAAAATGCTGTACTGCTTATGACCAGATAAAACTCTCACCTTGAATTCAAAAGGTACACACTGTGTTAATACAGCAAAAAAGGGCTTACTTCAAAACCATAAATTCATTTGGAAATAGCTGGGAAAATAGAGTATTTAAGCTCTAGCTAGCTAAATAGTTGAACCTGTGCCCGAGGTTGACTTTCCTCACAAATTGTTTTGATTGAAATAATGCCTACTGGTTGAGACAGACCCAAGAGCCAAACTTGGCAGAGACCATGCACAAGTTTTTGAATTCACAATATTTAGCTTATTTGTGTGGCTTTTTTCCCTTTAAAATACCAAATACCATGAAGACAAAAGGTTAACAAAAGTTAGAAAATGCTGAGAGTATGACTGCCCAGTGAATCAGCCTGATTTTTCGTAACCATGTACAAAAGGTCTGGACCGAGTTTAGATCAGTATCAGAACTTCAGATGCCATATGCTCTTCACATCCTTCTGCAACCCCAAATTATGTAGGAAACTATGTAGGAAAAGGTTTTGGAGTGAGAGTAAGGAAATGGAGCCATAGTGCAGAGGCTACCACCAGTATAATCTAACAAGAATGCCTGTACGATCTGAACTGCTGCACCAAAGCTCTTCAAAACCAGATCAGCCCATTCAGGCACCACAATAACAAAATCACTGAGACATGTGAAATGGCATGTGATTCCATGTAGTCTTAATGTGTTATATCCCTTTTAGTCTCTTCACTCTGTGCTATAGCCTAGGCCATCATAAAAGTATCTTTTAAATCCTAAGATTCTCCCTATCTTGTGGGAAAAAAAATAAAGCTCTTTATTTTTCCCTCTTAAAAATGTGCATTTGATTCATTCTAAGAGATGACAATCTGAGATCTTGTCAGCAGTTTTCTTGGACATAATTTCTGTAATATAACAGAGGCTTCTAGTAGATTTAATCTCAAAAAGTTTCTTCAGAAACAGAGGTTCAGCTTTTCAGGGGAGCATATAAAGAGTATAAGGCTCTTTGGCAAGGCATACCTCACATATTTGAAGCTATAATCAGCCATATTTTATTCCCAAAGGATTGTATGCAATTTAGTTTTCTTTCTGCAGTTTAGCACAGAATGAAGCCCATTAAAATTCTGATGAAAGCCTTTATTAAGTGACCATCTCAAATTTATTAAAAGGTTGGGTTCAAAAGTTCACATCCAGAGGACTTGCTGCATTTTTTCCTGCCATCTCTAGGTTGCATTAATTTTAAGAATAATTAGCAAATTACTGGAAACTCAGCATGTGTACAAAAGGAGATGGGAGTTTATTCTCCAAAATCCTTAGAAGTAACTTATTCATTCTTGAGTCAGATCCAAACAGATTCTGTAAGAAGTATTTTATTGTGGATGTTTATAATTTGCAGTGTGACAGTGCTTAGAATTTCCAGTCAAGGACCAAGTTATACAGATGTCATTGGAAGGCAGCCCCTGCCCAAGGATCTAGACATCTCATTTAAAAAGCCTAGTAATAAAATTATGCCCATGCACTTTCGACCAATTTTAAGAAATAAATCAGTTCATTAAGCAGGGAAAAATTACCCACACTTCTTATTCTTTTACTGGAAAGCACAATGTCTTCTACATGTCAGAAATAATTCATGGCATTGTATAACATAAATAAGGCCCTGCCTTTTTCCCATTAAATTCAATTGTAGGTTTTTTCCAGACAACAGCAGAAGCAGGACCTTTGTGAGTTTTAATTAGCTTAAATTCTCCAGTTGTCATCTTAAACAGACAGTAGATCATCTAGATACCTACAGAGTCATTAAATAGCATTAGTGTTTACAGAGCATTAAAAGACTAGATACTTTCTACTGCTAGTCATTGCATTTCTTGCAGTTGTACCTTTAGTGAAAAATTAGACTGCGTTTTGTGAAGCACTGTATTTTGCTGACAGTTGTAAGTTGTTTTCTACCCATCAGCAGAAAAATTCAGAGAATGCATTGTCAAGCTTATGTGACATATCTGTGTGGAGATAGAGGCCTTGTCCCCTTGCATCTATTTCTCATCATACACAAATTTGAATACATTGTACAGGTGCTCCTTTTAGAGCCATTAGCATCACAAATGCATGTCTTCAAGTGCATGCCGACTCAGACAACATAAAGATGTGTAGAAAATAACAGAATGGCCTCAAATGTCAATATGAAAAAAATCTATCACAGTGTAGCTCTTGGGATCAGCTCAGCCATGTGCCACAGTAAAAAATGCAGTTTCCTCATTCTACTGTCTCTAGTTCAGGTACGTGACAGTTAACTAAAACTAAAAAGTGGGGGGAAAAATCCCAATATTCTTCCTTTTTAGCTATTACAAAAAGAAAGAACTGGTTAAAAATAGGGTTTCTACTATTTAAAACCTTCTTTATCTTTCCAGATTTAGTACAAAGAAGCAGCCTACACAATGAACAGCAATTATTACAAAACACATCAAACAAATATGCACAATAATAAGAGTAATTTATGATGGATACAGTAAGTTTCTCAAAAGATATTCTGGAAAAAAATCTGACGTAGGGTGGATTTGAATATATGGGAAAGGATGAAATTTAAAAATGGGAAAAAAAAGAGATATGGGGGTATGTTGAGAGAGGTAAGGTGGAGATGACAATTGCTATTAATAAGGAATAAGGAAATAAGGAAATAGGGACTAGGAAATAATAAGGAAAGAGGGAATATACATCCTTTAGAGGCAACAGTAGAAAAGAAGAGTTAAAGGAGAAATGAGAAAATGAGGGTCACATTGCCCTCAATATAATATTTCAAATCAGTATAGAAGAGGCCTCCTTCCAGTAAAAACTTAAACACATACTTAGCTTGAAGAACATAGAGAGTTACATCAGAACCAATGAGCTCATATGTCCAGCAGGCAGTTCTCCAGGGTCCAGCTACACACAGCCACTACTACTGCAGCAGCACAGACCCCTATCCAGACAGATATTTCTATTTACATTGCAGTTTTACCTTGGTGCCATTTACCCAGCCCGAAACGTAAAGAGGGAAGTCAGTTGCTATATCTGTACTGAGTTTGGCAGCAATTCTACTCTTAGAACTGTCCACATAGCTCAGGAGTTGTGCATGAGACAGGGACTACTCCTAACAGGCATAAAGGGCGAGGCAAAAGAAAGTTAAAAGAGAGTTAAAAGAGAGTTATGCCATGACACTTGTCTACACGGCCAAGAGCACATCTTAGGGTCATAGAATTGCTTGGCTTATAAGGGACCTTAGAAATCATCTAGTGGCACCTAGAACACCTTCTACTCAACCACGTGACTAAAGCAGAGCTAATTTTCCATCTCAGCTTCTGGCCTGTTTCTGCACTACCTTCTTTAGATACTGAGGGGTTAAATTTCAGTACTGCACTAAAAAGCTTGATATAGTTACACATCATTCACCAAATTTATAGGATGAACTTTCACGGTTTTGAGAAAATAATTCTTTTTTGCCTTCATAGAGCACAGCTCTGGTGTATTTGAACCAGACCTTTGGATTTCTAGAATATCAGGAAACCTCTAAAT
This sequence comes from Corvus brachyrhynchos, assembly GCF_000691975.1. Classification (NCBI taxonomy): domain Eukaryota; kingdom Metazoa; phylum Chordata; class Aves; order Passeriformes; family Corvidae; genus Corvus; species Corvus brachyrhynchos. The sequence continues at coordinate 7,034,756 of NW_008237919.1, read as the reverse complement.
TTCTGCAAATTTTAGACTCTACTTGCATTTCTTTTCCTAGTAATTATAGTGTCTCTTACATTTCTTCCACTTAGAAACTGGTTGCAGCAATTCTGAAATAGAAAACTCAATGGCAGCAGTAGCAATATTGTCTCTTACAGAGTTTATAAAGCCCATTTCACCGTTTCACCATCTTCTCCAGACCTGCTGAAAAAGTGACTACCATCTAAATGCAAGCACAGCCCTGACAGTTTCTTTGAAGTTTCAATATGGTTGCTGATCACAAAGAGCAAAATTTGAGCATTTCAGTGATAGCAACAGCTCTGCATGAGGAAGACTGTTATCCTTGTTTTACCTGAGTCTTGGATGACATGCCATGATTTGTTTGCAGGGAGTTTTGCCAAGTTACTGAAGTGATAGTGAAATAAATTTGACTTTCTTGTGAAAGAGAATAACCCCAACTGGCCCCAGACCTATTCAAGGACTGTATTTGGTTTAATCTAGCCTGAACTTATTATACATATATTTTGCAAAAGTTGTTTCAACATAGGTGGACACATACCATACATATTAAGCAGATACGACCATCTTCCAAGCAGATCAAAAGATATGTGGTTGTATTCATAGGGCAACAATGCCACCCAAGCACACCTTGCCTATTCAGATGAGCTGCTTTGGATTTGGAAGCACTTGACCAGTTCAGTCAGAGCTAACCTGTAGGAAGACCTCATCATCCATGCAGGTGTTCCTTGTGTCACTAGTGCATCAGGTTGCTTCTTCATAAGCATTACACGATTGGCTCTGTGGGTTTTGTGCGCTGATATTTCCTAGGAAACTTAGTGTAGGTATATGACCAGCAAGCATTCTTTTCAGAACTTGCTGTGGTTTTAACTGTTTTTTAATCTCACTTTTGGAACAGCAGGGGATTGTTTTGTTATTAAGCTCATTTCAAAGAAAAATTTTGTTTTGATGTAACACTGATATGTTTTGAGATTCTCTTTTTCCTTGCATTTCTATTTAATGAGTGCATTATTTTAATTAGAAGGGAGAGATTTACTTGGACTGGCAGAAACAAATAGGTACTATAAATAGATACAAGTCTTTCAGACAATATCAATTAAAAAGCCCACATAGTAATTCTTAAAGCTTTTTTACAGAACATCTAGTACAAAGGCAAAAAACAAAGCCAGTAAAAAAAGCAAACAGAAAAAAGTCAAACCTTCCCCCAAATAATTTTTCCTCTAAATTCATAGAAGATGCTGACTTTTGAAAGGTCAGCCATATTCATGACTTTCTTTCTTTAAAAATCAAAATACATTGTCTTTTTTTGTTACTGTTCAAAACTCTAGTTTGAGTGGATTGAAAATATTTAGGGAGGAAGAAGAAATGCATTTTGGAGTTCACAAAACAATTATGTTTTTCATTGCTTCTTTTTTCCTTAGTTTTACAAATATGCACACAGATTTTCAGTCATGTAATTGTGTTCCTTTGAGTCCAATATTCTGGTCCCAAGCTTCCCCTTACAGTGCTCTGACCACATCTGTGTGGCACCAAGCCCAAGGGGCCATATCCCAACTCTTATCAAGTCTTACATCAACCTGAGTTCAGCCTTTGTCATATCAAATTTGTCTTTCAGTCGAAGAGGCCATAAACCTGCTGATAAGTATCAAGAGTAACACTGTAAGTATCAAGGACAGCAGTCATTCTCATCACTTGTGACCTTTGTGATTGTCACGCTTGTGATAACCAACAAGTGATACCTTTCTGATCTTAGTTTACAAGGCAGTTGCTGGGTTTTGCTCTACAGACCCAGTGAAAAATCCTCTTGCTCTACCCTGGCCTCATCTCTGTTCGATTGCCAAATTAACCTCCTTTCTTCTGCCATGTGACTCTTACGAAATTGCCCAAGGAGAGGAAAAGACGCAAAACAATGATGATCAGCAAGTTAATCACAGGATTAAGCACCACCATTTTTTCTATTCCTATTGCTCTCAATGGCAGATTAGACATTGCCTGGTTGAGCTGTGACTTTTTGAGATCTAATTGTGACAGTTCAGAAAGCCTAAGCCACAGAGTATATGATTTTAGGAGAACACTGACATTTACTTCTGTCTTTTATACTCTTCTGCTACATACAGCTCTGCCCTGATGCTACTGAGCAAATCCACTTATATGTAGGTCTTACTGCATTTACACAGTAGCAAGACAACTTTCAAAATTAAATAATTTTTGTCAGTTTATAATGTGAAGCTTTCCTTTTTTGTTTTTTTTTTTTTTATTTCTTAATTTCTGGTGAATCCTGAACCCTCACAAGGGCCTTAATAGCATTTTTATCCTTAGTTGCTTGCTTTGTCTAGTATTTTTTCACTTCACTGCCACCGGACACAACATTATATGAGACACTTTGATGTTGTCATATTTCCATTTATACCCACTCTGCAGAGCTTATGATTATCTTTCAAAGAAGTATGGTGTGATTTGGGAGACCATTTGATAGACTGACTTTAAAATGCCAAAGGGACTCAGCTGACTCTCCTATTTTAGGCTAAATTTTAGGCAGCTCCAAAAAACTTGCGGCTGAGCAAGCTGCCTCACTTTCCTTCAGCATGTTCTGCTCATGAAGTAAAACACCCTTGTTGAAGCCACCTCTTCCATAGTTTCTGCAACTGTAGCACACTCTCAGTGTTCCTGGAGTGCACCCAGTTAGTGACCTCAGCTCAGCTGATGCAGAGCTGTTCTCTCAGCTAAGGTGACCCAGGTGCCTATGAATGTGTTGACGTTAATAACAGATTCTGCTTGACGTTCCCACAAAGCAATAACCTTCTCAGAGACATCAGGCAGAAGCTACCACGCAGTAAAAGTTGACGCACTCACACTTATTGCTGCTACAGAACAGGTTTTCACCTTAAAATAAATAATATTCCCCAGACACAGTGAAAGACCTAACTGTTTAAAATGTATTACTCCCTCAATAAATAAACAAAAAAAGTCCTTTACATGGCAAGACTGATACAATACTATTTTACTGCTAGATATGCCTGGTCTCTCAGCATATGAAGCAGGTCCAACAGTCCTAGTCCTAAATATATGTTTGGAAGAGAGAAAGATTCATGAGAAAAGATTGTTAATAACTTTTGGATTTTGTTTCTGGCTGTTGTAGTTCCTGTACACGACCAGAGACCAACAACCTGACAACATAGTTCTGACTTTAAAGGGACATCAGTTATTTCTCCCTTCTAAGTTTATTGCATGTCTAAGTCAATTTAAGAACGATTATCCTGTTTAAATATCTTTCTATCTGTTATAAACTCACATAAATATTTAGTTTAAACAAGCGTCTTCAAAGTGTCTCCTTGCAACCAGCAACAGGCCCTTCCCATACAAATACAGCTGGATGTTTTGAAATCGAGCATGATGAACTGTGAAAATACAAACCAAAAAATGTTAACTGCACATTCTTACAAAGCTGCATTTTTGAGGCAGTGTTTCCATCCTCTGAAATATGAACTGTTTATACTGCAGCAACTCTGGCAAAATGTGTGCTCCTTGGTGGGTGGCTGAATGCTCTCCAATGATGATTACAAGAGGAGATCTTAATATTCAGCCTGCTAGAAAAGAAGAACTCTGAAGGGTGAGGGAGTGAGGGATGAAAGGTAAAAGCAACCGTGCTATTTTAGGTGTCTACAAGTCTTCATCAGGACTCATTGTGATCTGCTGTGTTCATGAAAAGTTCAGTCACAGGCGCCTGGGCATGGCTTCATCCTGCCCACAAGCAGATACTTACATTTGATCAGATGGATTTCTTCTTGAATACCAGTTGGCTATATGTAATCAGTGTTATGTACATCTGCATCATGAATCTCCTCTGAAACACATCGGCATCTTTACAACTGATTTAAGGAGAACCAGAATCAGCAATTTTCAAGATGCAGGAAAAGTAATTACTTCTATGGAAACTTACTTAATTGCTTCATAGAAAGGAGCATTTTTAAAGGGCCATTAAATAACTAAAATCAAAGCATGCTTATTAGCTAAGTAAGATTATTCTACATTCACTGCATCAATAGTAGAAATAATTACTTTTAAGCCTTGAGATACACCAAACACAAACATTTCTTTTTCCACATTAAACTGCCAGAAGTTATTGTTCCACCTTCTTTGGCTTTTTTGAAATACACAGAAGAAATTTATGGGGAAATAATGGTTGGACATAATTTTTTACCTCAACAAAGTCTATAAAATTTCTTTGACAAATGCAGAGTACAATGATGCATTAAAAAAAGTCATCATTAAGCAGACTGACCTAGGACAAGTTACATAACAGATGGTTTAGCTAGAGAAGCATATGTATTATACGTCTGACAAGCTTCTGTCTCTACATATCAGTACTTGTTTGCAAAGCCACAGAGAAATGATGTCTTAGTATGCAAACTGAATAAGGAAAAAAAATGCTATCTTTAGAAAAAAATGCTTACTACATAATTTCAGCCGTTAGAGAACAACTGTAATTTACAAATACAACAAATTAAAAGTAATTTTACTCTTTGGATGCTATTAGCATCATCAGTGGGTAAGTAACAGAAGCACAGTTCAAGTCATTGCACTGAAATTTGTATTTGCAAACAACGAGGCACAGTTTTGAGGCCATTCCAGAGCGTCCCTGCTGATCAGGAATGTGCTGGGGGTTGCATCTGACCCCTTACTGGGCAGCAGCTGAGGCAACACTGAAATAGGTCTGTTAATCACCAGTCAATTTTAAAATGTTGCATGACCATAACTGCAGTATTCATTGGTTGAACTTCTGGCTGTTTCCCACGATGCCAGGAGGCTGCTCCCGCCAGTGCTTCCCATGCCAGAGAGCAGGAGGAGGAGATCCACAGTGTTTGCTTTCTAGAAATGTCAGCCCCAAACATTGGAGCCATACAGATCTTAACTTTGTGTCTCAGCATTAGCCAGTTCTCCAGCTCTTTTGTGCCCAAAGAGGAACTCCCAGTGACATCAAGGCTACATCAAAGACTGCAGTAGAAAACTGTCTTTGTTTTCTCTATCTTACTACTATGAAGCTCCCTACAAAAGAATTAGATGGATCATGTGCAGAAAGTTGAAAAAATCATAAAAATCTGAACCTAGTAAATGGAAATTGTAAATATTTACACTTATTATATTATAAATGAGTAAAATTGTCTTGTTCAATAGAATCTGCCACATAATCAAACTATGATATGTCTACTTAAATAACTGTTATTTTGATAATAAATGTTGATACTAAAAGACATCTAAAATAATTAATTTATAGGAAGTTGCTAATGCCAACCATTAGATGATGTTACAGTTATTGTAGCAAATGGAAGAGATGATTGTCTGAATACGTCTAGTATTAATACTCAGGATTTAATACCTACAATTAGTTCAATAAAAAAAAAATCTTTGTTTCAAATAATTCCAAGCTTTTTTATTGTCTAGTTTTAGTTTTCCTTAACTGCAATCAGGAAAAGATCTGAGTGTGTATCTGGTTTTCTTTCAGGTTTGGTTTTTTTTTTTAATGTTATTATTTAGTAATTCAGATGACATGGCTTGAAATTAGATTTAACTAAAATTACATTGAAGTGGAACAACAATCACTAAACAGTATTAGACAAGAAAGAGTTATGCTTGTTGATTTTCCCTCTATAAATCAAGTAAAGATCCTACTGAAATTAGGAGCAACTGAAAGTACCTCTGGCATGTCTCTGCTGATTTTAAATGGGAACCATAAACTTAGACCATTAGCATAGACTATATGATGGTGCAATGGGGATTAAAACAGGGAACCAAAACAGGTGACATCAGAAGAAAAGCATTGTATGTGGACCCCCTTCTCTACAGATCATGGCAAACACAGTTATCAGTTCTTCTAAGAGAAAATGAATTCCACCTCATTCACAATTACATTATATGTTTAGAAGGAAACAAAGCATTGACTAAATTAATTAAACCAAGTCACAATCTCTCCCTTTCTTTAATGATTTCAACAGCAGGCAGACATGCTCTCCTTGGTCATCAGCTATTGGAGTGTGTGCCCACAGAAGACTGGTCTAGGTACCAGTTGCATTGTTCTTGTCTTTACCACAGCGTGTTGGATTTAGCCTCCAAATGCACATTTTTTATTTCTTTTTAATTTCCTCATTGCTTTCTTTTTAAAGCATCTTGTAAATATTTAGCAATGTGAAGTAGTTGTCATAAAAGTTCAACTTATTACTGGGTAGTTCACTTCCGGCGCTTCTTCACTATTTCAGTGCAGCAAATTGCCAGACCAGTCCTGTTAGGATGAGCAATTCTCCCTGACTCCCTGGGGTTTGTTACAGTGAAGCTAGACTGTACTGGGAAAGTACTGACAGATTTTTGACTTCTTTCTATGCAATTAAAAGGATGGAAACAAAGTGAAAGAACACCATGGGAGCCACTGCGCTCTCCAGAGAGCATCCCACAGCATGTCCTGTAGATGACTGGTGGCCCACAGAGCACAACTGAGGAGCTGCTGGAACTGAGGTGGTTCTGTAATGAGCTCGCTTTGCTTGCAAGGGACTTAAATGTGCACTTCAAAGCACATTTTGCTACCATATATTTTATGTCCTGTACAAAAGTCAGACAGACTTTTCTTCAATTAAAATTTCAGCACTGAATAATACCTGTAAAATCACCATAATCCCTAAGTTTTTCACATTCTACCAACCCACACAATCACTTCATGGCATTTTAGGAATAACATCCAGGCCATGTAAAGAGGAATCATGCTAATTTTTCTCAAATCAGGATACTAAACTGAGAAACTACAATAATAGCATTATCACTACAATAGTAGCAATAATATTGATGGAAATATTATTAGACATAACTGTATTAAAACTGTTATTTTAATATTTTTTAATTGAATTTCCTTTCTTATTTAAAAGCTATCTTTTAGGCTATAAAATTTCATAATCTGATTTACTTCTTTAAGACAATAAAAAATGAAGTTGGTTGCATTGCTCTTTAATACACACTGAATAATTTTGCACACCCAATCAATTCAGGGATGAATATGTTATGCACTTTTCTGATTATGGATATAAACGAGATGGAAATGATGTGGCATATTATATAGGAGAGATAAAAGGAGTGGTTAGGCAGAAAGTACAGGCAAGAACTTTTAGTGTCTCGGATATGGGGTTACTCTTTAAATAGGCTTCATGGTGTACACTTGTTTGAAAACTACTTTTCCAAAGAGCAGCCAAAGCTGCTTTCCTTTGCTAAAGAAACCACCCTTAAATTTAGAAAAATTTTGGAGAACACTGTGAAATCTGATGCTTTATGAGAGCGGACTTTTTGCTTACAGATAAACAACATACACATTTGAAATTCATGCTCTCTTTACTATACTGCTCCTTAAATGCAAGTCAGTAATTTATCTGCATTCTCAGATAATGTCCAGAAATACTACTGATAAGGTGAGTCTCAATAATAAAATTTTCTATGTGTCATGAAGGTCATTGAATAATTTTAGAAAAGCAAAAAGATAATCCAGTAAATATGCATAGGAAAATGTTTTCTTTGGCTATCAGAAGCTAGTGAAAATACTTTCTTTCTTTTTAGTTTTTCTTGACAAATCAAAACAACAGATTATTTCAATTTCTTTTGTTCTTAAATAGTACAGTATAATTAGTGTGGGTATTTTCATTTTATTTTAGTGCTTGAAGTATCCGTCATTGTTCCATATTTATCATCACAGGCACTTACATGGTATGGATAATGCCTTAGTGGAGTATCAAGTTGGAAAATTAAATGGATTTCACATGAGTGCACAATCCAAATCTCAGTAAAGGAAATGTACAGATCACAGTGAACATTGAATCAGACTCATGATGAATGACCTAATGCACACTGATTTGATTAATTACTATGCAAACCCTTTTTTTATGTATGTATCTATATGTACAACTTTAAGAGTTCCAAAATATAGATTAATGGTTATAGCCTTATCACAATTATTTTTAGGAACAGATGTTGCTAAATATTGCATGAAATCAAATTATTCATGCTATTCAAGTAAGTGTAATGAAGCCATCCACCTTTAGGAAGAACTACTTTCTAATTATAAAAAGAAACAACTACAAAACCATTAAAATAAGCTACACTTAAATGTTCACTTTTAAACACAGTAAAATTAGACTGTTTTACCTTCTTTCATTCAAAGTTTTTTTTCCCAGCTGTGCCCTTAACGGTGTTTATGTCATATTTATTTTAGTAGAAGAACGATTAATTTTTTAGGAAATAGTACAACAAACTGTTTAAACTTAAAAGATCTCCCCAGGGCTTCTGTTTAAAAAAGACAGAAAGTTACAACTATGGGAGCCATGAGCATACTAAAATGGTCTGAGTGTGGTGCTCCTGATAAAGGGGTTGTGAAGTTTACAGTGAGTAAATTTATAAAACATCAGATATATATACATCTGACAGTCTTTGCATCATAGCCCTTTAACAGACAGATTCTAACTGGATCTGAAACTGATGTAAGCTAAATTCAGTTTTAGAATAAGGCATTCTTAATAATAAGAGTAATTTTTAATGAAAAAAAATTATTTTAATGTTTGAATATTTTGCATTCTTTTATTCCAGGGCAATAAGATTAAATAAAGTACTATTTCGAAAGAAAAATACAGGGATCATGAACATTTTTAGTCTCTATTTTTATTCTTTTATTTTTAGCATGACAGAAAAAATAATTTAATTTCAGCTGCCTAAAAAGTAGCAGTATAGTTTAAGTTAAGTCTAGCCTCATTTCTTAGGCTTCTTTACTGTTATCATACTGTTACCTTCAGAAGAAAAATCATCTTCCCTCTTCTGAAGAAAAATCCTTGTTACTTCCAAAGGAAGCTGCTGTGCAATCCTGGGCCGTAATATCAACAGCCAATATTCTGCAACCTGCAAACCCCTGCATAAAAAGTCAAGTAGTTTACATCTGTCAAAGCCAAGTTAACCCTTTCCTGGGTATCTGGCCATTCTGATTTTACTCATCCACTTAGACTGTGCTTTAGATGTGTTTAGATGTTTAGACTCGAGAGGTTCCCTCTCGTATCTAAAGCACCAACTGCCTCCATAAGTTCAAATGACTGCAAGAAGGAGTGGCAGCATGGGAACACTGGCCATTCCACAGGCTCAGTTCTGCCAGTGGACATCATGCCGTGACCAGTGTTTGGGGATGTGGACCATACAGTATAAATTATTCCATAGCCTGAAAGCACAGGCTTCCTGATCTTGTTCTTCCAGTTCAGAACAATGCAACCGTACAAAGCAGCAAGATTTTCCACAGTATTAGAAATGGTAGCACACACTGAGGAACACTGTAATTGTCTTTTTTTTTTATAAGTTTAATTTTCTTCTTGGAGGTGAGACCCAGCTGTCATATCTTGAGTACTAATAAGAGTGCCAGGAATCTTCATATTATCCAGTCAAAGCCAACTAATGAACTCCTCAGGAAAAATAACTTATGAAAAAATGCCAAAGCAAATAAAAAGTCTGGCATAAGTTTCCAACATACAGTTTTCACAGATAAGTTTATTTATCCAAGTCAACTTTTTATTCCTGAAGCCTTTAGGATCAAATACTGCTCCAGGAAGGCTTGCAACTGTGAGAGGCTGAAAGATGAATATGTTTGTAACATCACAGACAATGAAAGCACTGATCAGCATGAGCAAGAACATATATAAAAGAGAAAAGCAAAGACCTGCAGAATACAGATGCTGTTATGATCTCTAAAGGGACAGCTTAGCATGGTAGAAGTTCACTGAATGGCAAGAGATACAATATCTCCAAAGTAATAAGACATCAAAATTATTTCTCTGTTGCCATTTAAAACAGAAAAATTAAATTAAGTGGATAAAAATTTTCTCAATGACTGTATCAAAATAATTCAGCCAGCAAGTCTTTCCTCAGGGCTGCAGAAGAGATGAAATAATTGTCTAAATCTGTTAAGTGTGCACAGTGCTGCACAGAAGTCAGAGAAAAGATGACACTTCCAGCTAGTTTTCTAATTAATGACTAACAGAGATTAGGAAATGTCACTATATAAGACAGACAAAACATCTTGCAGAGACAGTTTTATACTTTAGAAATTCCTGTTTCTAAATGGGAATCATCTGGAGCTCTTTCATTTTGGGAAGTCAGGGTAGTGTAGTAGTTAGGTATAAATCCAAATCTTACCACTGATGTCCTTAGCCAAATGTTCCAAAGTGTTAAAAATCTAGAAATAGCCAATTCCACCCTATTTTCAGCCTAAGGAAAATGTAGGTTTGCTTTATTCATCTGTTGGGAAGACAAACTTTTAGGTGAAAGATCTGCCTTTTATAAAAGCACTTCTACGTGGGAAGTGATAGGAAGTCATTCTTACACTGTCAGTTGATATCCTTACCAAATGGTCATATGCTATTTTCCTTAAGTTGATAAGCTCTCACAACAAACATTGTCTTCCTCAATGGGAACCAGACAGCAAAACCATACAAACATACTGTGGTCATTTAAAATAAATTTTTAATAGGGAACATGTATAAATGCAGTAAGGATGGATAGGTTCTTGCTACTTTATGAGAGATCTCATTTATTATAGATATATTTTTAAGAATATTAAGAGTTTTTTTGAAGAATATTATTCAAGCTTGCTTATTTCTCTATTTGTTCAATTTTAGAACAGGCCATAAGTATTTACAGACAGAGACACTGAAAACAACCAGTTCCTGGCAGACAAGATATGACTGAACATACTGCATGAAGACTGGCAATATTAATCTTCACTGTTTAATACAGCAACCCAAAAAGGCCATCTGTTTGTCATTTGCAAATGTTTCATAAAACCTACTGAAGCATGTGGATGGCTTGTTGGGACTCTGATAAGAGACAGGAAAAAAGAGCCACATGTATTAATTATATTCATTTCTAATTGCTTATCCTTTAGGAAATAAACAATATTGTTTCTGCTGAACATGAAATAAAAATGTTTAAAGATACAGATGGGTGTATGGGCACAATCAGCTGCTTACAGAACATTTTGTAGAAATTTGGGCTTTACATGTCAATTCCTTATCCAATTATTTGTTCTTCCTGTTCATGGCTAAATGAAAAAACCCCAAAATATACAAAAACTCACCAACAAGCAACCAAACAAACAATCAAACAAGAAACAGGGGAAAAAAACCAACAGGAAAAATGTTACTTGGTATGAATACCATGAATACTTCATTATTGATAAAAGACAAAACAGGCAGAAATAATGTCTCATTAAGCAAGGCCAGCCTGATTCTTGCAGCCTGACTCATCATTTGGGCTTGATGAGGAGCAGCAGATCAAAACACACAATAGGGGTTCACTGCGATAACTAATGAAAAAGGAAGTATGCGGCATGAAAAACTAACTCAAGCCAATGGGAGTGCCAGTGTTCATGAGTCACATTAGCTCTTTGCTCCCCACAATTGTTTGCTGAACAAATTTCAGGTCTGAATAGAAGGAGAAAGTGTCTATATAAAGACACTTGTGCTCCTAATCCAAAACGTATTATTTTTCTCTTGAACTCTGAGTCTTTGTCATTTCTATTATACTTATTCTATTATATTTATTCTATTTTACAGGCAACTAGCTCCCTTTCAGTGAACAAGGTTGGGTAATTAGCAGTACTGTCAAATTTATGTCTACCAGGGACTTTAATTACCATAGAGGATGCCTAGTTTCTTTAGTGGGCAACCAGGTTTGTGACACACTGTTATGATCCAAGTTTTCTAATACTTCATTTTCAGGTTCTTATTATAGAAAGAAAAGTGCTCCTAAACTTGATATCTCAACTGATTTCTGCAGCATTGATTTCTATTTCTTTTTAACAGTACCACAGTCCCTCTTGCATTGAAAAAATGTGGTCAAAACATTGCCTAACCTGTCTTTTTACCTGATATCTGAAAGGATGAGTCTACCTACCTTAGATAGCTTCTTCCAGGGCCAGACAGATCTTTCGCCAACTAGTTGTGATCACACATCTAGAAGTCATACCAGAAACTAGGATGATTACAGCTTCCCCTTTCTCTCCCACATTATTCAGCACCACTTGTGCCTGACAACCCTATTCACAGCATGTCTGGCTCAATCCCCAAATCAGACATATTTTCTCAATTAATTGATGATGGTCCACAATATGTTTTCCACAGTTCTGATCTCGTCTCTCATTAGCAGAAGGGAGTTTGATTAGCTTTTGATCCAGAGAAGCATGGTTTAGTCTGCTACATTTTCAAACAGGATCCATTGTTGAAAATAGTCTTGCAGAATATTATCTGTGTTGAAGATTATACTTCACAGTGCTGGCAAAAGGCTTAGACACTTCCTGGCAATCACTTCCTGGCAATCACAATCATTTCTGCAGCACTCTCAGATAGAAGTAAACTATTTTAAAGGTGATTAAGAGTATGTACATGTGATTACATTAAGGCACTTCACCTGTTCCTACTGATCAGATGATCACTGATCCTTAAATGAATATGTGCATGCTCTTACTTGATCCAATGGCAAGGTAAAGTACATTATTTTATAATTCCACTATGTCAGATACTTTTTAAAATTTGTATGAAGTACCCAAAACTACATTCAGTCTTTCCCAAGTACAAATACCCAAAAAGCCCCCAATAACCCCCTTGTTTCTAAATTACTACCCACAGCACATTGGCTAATTCCTTTCCAGTTTAATTTAAAGATTTCCACCCCCTAAGCTCATCGCAGAGAGTATGTACAATTCTTTTGGATAATTCCCAGAAACAGATTAAAAGACATGGCCCAATCTAGGATTAAGCCAGGCTGTTGAAGAACAGTTTAATGTGATTTCAACTGTAAACCCCCATGACTGTGCTGTGTCACAATGCTGGACGACAAGAAGGTAAAAGATCCTATAACCATACAGAATTTGATGCCTACTGATGTCCTGTTAACAGAGGTCTGCCTCTTTGACAATTTTAAAGCTTTCTAATGTATAAATGTTTCTGGAAAATCAGCTGTGAGATGAAATTATAATCTATTTTTCCACCTGATTCATTCTTCCTGGCATTTTCCTGAACAAATAGAAATGTGTTTTAGAGACCTGCAGGGCATAATATGATAAACTGCAGTAAATTTCAAGGAAAAATAATGTCTTCTTGATCAAAACCAATGATTACAGCATCTTTATTAGAAGCTGAGACAGTATGCATGCAATGCAGGTAGTCTAAAGCATTGCAAGATGAGAAGTGTTGAAATGTATGCTATTTTTACTTTCAGCTCATTGAAGTCTTCCATTGCTGTTAATAGAATTGAGAAAAAGGTCTATTTTATTGCTCTTACACTATCACAGAAGGAAGACACTAGACAAGGAAGCCTAAATATTCATTACATATATAGCAATTTTTGTAACACGACAGACATTGCCTAACAACTGTCCAAATTCTAAACAAGTTAGTCTACACTAGTATGTTTTCAGAGTCTACATCAATGCGGATGCTACATTACTGTGCAATTAAGGCAAGATTTCAGTTCTAAAGATTAAACTTCACCATTTCTGCTCCTAACCATGGTTCTGGTAAGTAACAAAAAAACCCCAAAAACCTAAAGGTATCAGGTGATAAGCCTTGACTAAATTTTCCTCAGAAAAATCATAAAACTGGGAAAGCTGTTTTTCTTGTGGGAGACAATATTCCAGCTAAGTATCTCATTCAAACTGAATAACTTTTCCAAATCTTTTAACTTGTGTGGTTTTTTACCCATTGTAACATTTTCTGTTGCAAATGTGATAGAATTCTGTCATTTTTCTCCTCCCATCGTCCTAAAGCCTGGGGCACTGAAATCTTTTAAGAGACCCATTGTATTTCTTTTCCTCTAAAAAGGAACAAATTGCTTCTGCTGATACAAAGACACTTTCAACAAAAGAATTGTTTTACCTGTGATAAATATTATATTAAAATATTTTGCTGACAAGAAATTTAGCTGATTTTCCCACCCCAGTTTAGTATTGGAAAGACGGGTGCTTCAGCTTGCAGATGGGAAAAAGCTTTGTTTTTAGCTCTACTTTTCCCTAGGGGGCCCTACTGGAATAACTTTCATTTTCTGCTCATCTCTATATTTTCCCTCAAAACTGGCTTTACAACCCCCGTTTCCAGGTTTTTCATATTGCATCTGACTTCCCATGTCTTCACTTCTTTTCCATTCCCATGCTCATTCTTCATTCCCAGGCTCATGGCTCTGACTCCAGCCCAAACTGTTTCACTCCAGGCCAGAGTGGATCTGCTGGTTATGCTTCTCTTGATGCAGCCCAGGATTTGGCTTTCTGGGCACATTATTGGGTCACATTGAGCTTCTTGTCCACAGACACTCACAAGTCCTTCTCCCCAGGGTTGCCTTTAATCCATTCTCCTCACAGCCTCTTTTGGGATTTCCCCAGCTGAGGTGCAGGATCCTCCCTACAGTGTGTGCAAAGGGCAGCGAGACCAGGGCAGAAGAAACCCCGCCATATTCACCGTATAATGGAGAACTTCCAACATATGGTTAAAAGAACCCCTGCAGATTGCTTTGCAGAAGCTTCCTTCTCTGGAAGGAAACAAACATAAACATTCTTTCAGAAAGAGTTAATGAAAACTTTTTAATACTTTCATTCTCTTTGTATAGAGCTACCACAATTCATGCTGCAATCAGCACACAGCTTCAGGGAACAACCAGCTGCTAATTTCTCTGGTAGGTAACCTATTACTGCCCAGTTGCAAATAGGACTTCTATCACAAATTCAGTGGAATTGTGAATGTAGCACTGATAATTATCAATGACAAACGTGTTGAGCCATAGACTCTTACTCCTTTATGTTCAGTCAAGCATCTCTGATGCAGCAACAAATTCATTCTCCCCAGTGGTTCGTGAACTGTATATTGAATAATAAATAACACAAAAGAATGCCAAGATCTCTACTCACAAAATTATTTACAGAGATGCTGCAGATGCTGTGGTGGCAAAAAGTCAAGCTGTGTACATATGCAGTTGGATTTTCTTGCACTGCCTTTGAAGTATTCCTTCGCTCAATTCTACTTTCAGGAGTCCTGACAATTATATTCTTGCCTTATGTTTTTTACATATAGTTGAACATGTACTCAGTCAAAAAGAAGTCTTTCATGATGTGTGTCTCCTGATTCAGCCAACAACTTGACCTGTCCGTCTCTGGGTTTTAGAGCTGTAGATCTTTTGGTCTGAATTCACTTTATCAAATACTCACATGTCCAAAGAGACATGGCTGCAACACCCTGCAGACTGGTTCCTGTCTCCTAGCATGTTTTATCTTTACTTCTGGGCTGAGCTTGGCTGCATAAGCTAGAAGGGATAGGACTGAGAACAACTAACAAATTTTCTCCATCACACAAGGACAAGTTTCCCGCTAACTTCTTTCTCCATCAGCAGGTTCTGATGAGGCACAGGCCCACATTCTAGAGTATGTGTCCCTTGCTTCAGGTTCCACTTAAAGGCTCAGAGAATGAATTTTTCTGAAATTCAAGCCAATATTTTACTCTGTACCTCTATATCTTATTTTTCTGGAACTCTGGTGCTTGTCTAACTCCCCAGTAATTCAGTTTAGCTCACACACACAGTGGCCTTTGGAAGCAGCAGACTTTTATTCACCTGGGTTAGTCTGCTGGTGGTTTGGGTAGCTAAGCCAGCTTTCAAAGGACAAGCACTAGATCCAGCTGTGGGGAAGCATCAGAGATGTACAGCAGGATAGGTGAAGAAGGCGGGATATGACCACCTCTGTAAAAGCAGCTAACAGGGAAGTTGGTGATAGATTCTTTAGCTTAAGGTGTTTCTCATTCTCCTCTTGCAACTTTCACCTCTTTTGGAAAGAAGAGAGAAGCTATAATAAAGCCTCCTTCCCCAAAATATTTTAGCTTAATATAAAACCAACACAGAAACAAAGTTTTGGGGTTTTCTTCTGGGTGGGGTTTTTCATCTGGGTTTTTGTTTTGGGCAGGGTTTTTTTGTTTGTGTTGGAGTTTGGGTTTTCTTCAGAAGAGATGGCTCACCTTGCTATCTGCCTTTAATACATTATTTTGTGCATACTTAAGACACAACTGATCCTCAACAGACAACAAAAATTGCTTAATAATAATATGCTTTTGAAAGCAATGATGAGGAAACAGTGTTGGCATAGGTGAATTAATTGAATCATCTGTTCATTCTTTTCTGAAGCACATTCATGGCTTTCCTCTCAGTTCTTACACTAATTGAAATTTAATAATAGTCACAAATCCCTGGGTTAATAATAAGTACATTGGAATGATTATTAATTGTTACTTGGAAGGTACTTGCAAGAAGTCCTCTATCAATGTTTTCATATATATTATTTACAGTCAAATTTCAGGTGGTAGATGAATTCAGCCTGCTGAGAACACTGCTGAGATGTGGAAAAACCTCAAAAAAAAAAACTCTACACAGAAGGAACTGCCAAATTTTGAAATTTTATAGCAGTTTTCAAAGAGCTAGGTCAAGAAAGTGCATGCCATTATTCCAGATACAAAGTATTCAATTAAATGCCTAAAAACAGAAGATGAAAACAGTGCTATGCCCCTAACTACCACCCATCAGTCCTACAAACCATAACAAATGATAGCCATTGAAGTAGTATGTTAGTAGGAATTTTAAGAAAGATGGAATATTTTGGCTAATTGTCTAGAACAGAAAGTGATTAATATTTGAAACTTTTTTTTTCAGGATATTGTCTTTTTGCCCATGAATCAGATTATTAAGTTGACAAATGAAAAGTCAAGAAAGCAATAAATCTTGTCTTCTTCTTTCAGCTCAGAAATAAAAACGAGATGGAGAGGATCTATTAATTCTAAATCTTTGAATGTCTTGGTCTTCTCCTGATTCACTTCAACTGTTAAGTACTGTCAGAATTTCTTCCATGCAATAGAGTAACATAAGCACCTGATATTTTTATTGCTTTTATTAAAGTGAAGCAGGGTTTCTAATTCAATAGAAAGGAATCTGGTTTTTGTCTAAGTGGGTCCTAATTTTCAGTCAAATGCAGTTTGCCACAACTTCCAATATAGAAATTAATTACTAAATAATGAATAAATATATTGTTTACATTTTTCTGTATTGAAAACCGTTAATAAACAATTACAAATAATTGTAACACTGTAGAAGTTGCTCAACTAAAAGAGATTTTATCTTTTGTAAGTCAAGATGAATCTTCAAGTGTAAATTTACTTGAAAGTCACAATTCAAATGAGTTATATTGGGAATGACATTATACAGAACTTAATTGAACTGTAAATATGCAAAAAAGGTTTAAAAAATACACAAGATTTTTTGATGACTAATTTAAATCACGATTTATGATCAGTGAATTATATCACTTAGATTAAATTTTATTAACAGGCAGAGGGCAGACAAAGGCTGAAGTGTGTGTTGTGATAACTGAGAATTTATGACTAGACCAGATCTGAAAATGAAACAAGCAGACTCTTCTCTGAGAATCAAAATATTGAACTGCTGTTGTGTAAATATTAGATGTGATCTACACATTATCTTTGAATAATAAAATCAACTTTTCAAACATGTAAAACAGTTAAGAAACTGGAGTTTCATTTCCAGTTGCAGTGTTATGATAACACTATAAAAAGGCAAATTCAGTATTCTTTTAGTTATGGATAGTTAAAATGTGCCCTACAATCTTTGTGATTTCAATGTCAGTAGGTTACCAAAAGCTACAGTTTGTTGGAGATTAAACTAGTGACTTGAACCATAGCCTTTTTCTAATTACACAAATAATGTAAGCAGTAAAGCCCTGGATTACACTTCTTCCTAAAAGTAAGCAATTTGCTGTTCTAATTCTGGCTTGTGCTAAGCTTGAATCAAATTATATGCATGTTAGACATATCCAGGATAAACACACAATTTCACAATCAAAAGAATTTCTTGCAATTGCATGTTCTGCTCTTTTTCAGACTCTATCTCAGTAATGTTTATTACTCTTAAGCAAAGCTAGATCAATTTTGAATTAATCATAAAACAGAAATAACTTTTTTGTTTATTACATGCACAAGGACTTTTTGTTCCTACTCAAACATACTCAGCCTTAAAGCTAAATTTCCTAAGCAGAGATGGCTTACTGAGTGATGTGTTGGCATGATGCAGCAGAAAAGCTTAACAATGGACTTTGACAAGGATTTTTGTCAAGGTCATGCTAAATTCTTAGCACCCTGGCAGGTCTTCATGTACCATGCCTATCTGTAAAATGCATATGTCGAAGACATAACTGAAGTCAAAGACTCACAAAGAAACCATACCAAATCTAGATGAAAAAAAGCAGTGCTTGCTATAAGTAGGATGAGTAAATACTGAAACAAACTGTCATGGAAAATGGTGGACACCCCATTTTTTTGCCATTGATAAATTGTGGCTGAATGCACTGCTGGAGAACACACATTAAAAATAATTGTAACTGGCAGAGTACACGTGGATCTCTTTGCCTGCTTGCATAGACAACAGAAAAAGGCATTGCAGCCTCTTCTTTCCTTGAAGAAAAAGTTAATGATTGAGAGTCACAGAAATGATCTTGCTACTGGTTCTGCCCCTCTTAAGTCAAATGATTTTCATTTACGTCACCATATTTCATCAGGCATTATGTGCCTGTCTGTGTTCTTGGAAATTTAGTACTGATTGATGATCATTTTGCTGTTAGCAAATATTAAATTTGGGAAATTAACATTTGGTTAGTAGATATTTAAAAGGAAATCAAGTCTTTCAGAAATAGTGTTTACCTTGAATTAAAAAGGAGGCCTGTTGTTTTCATTTCTGTGCAAAGCACATTTAATTTAGTTAAATACTCATTTCACTCCAGAACAGAGACACCACAGCAAAACCTACTCAGGAAGGAGATGGTATTAGGGTTTTTTCCATAATTAGGCTTCATTTTCTAAAGTCTTCACCTCTTAATAGATGTAAAATTAATTAGATCACTTTATTAACCTTCAAGGAAAGAGCTGGCATGTCTTTCCATGAAGAAACCGTACGTTCATGGTTCTAAAACCCCTTTAGAAGCTGTGTCTCCCACATCAAAGTAGAAGCAACTGTTAGACAAATCTCTGTGGAAAATGGCACGAGAAAAGGCAATAAACATGTATACTTCCAGTTTTTCCATTTACCTGATGTTATTTAGAATGTCTGTTGTTATCCATCTCTGTTCCTCAAACATTTAATTTGTGAAATTAAAATAGTCATAGGACTCACCTTCACAAATATTTTGCAAATCCATGCATAAACATTGATAAATGAGCTGAGCAACATCACTGTGATACTGCTCTTCAACTAACACTTGAAAGGAACAAATGCCAAGCAATGCAAATCCAACCATATTTAAGAAAAATTGAAAGATCAATTCTTTTCTCATCATTTCATCTCAAAATACTGGAATAGACCCAAAACTACACTGAATGGTCCCAAGATGTCTGGCACAAATCACCATACAAAGCACTTTTTCCTCTGAGTGCCCATGAGCAAGTTTGTCACAGAGACAATTCTTTGCAGTACTTTCTTTATGGCTGAAGAGTTGAGGCCATTTCTCCAGTCAAGGGCGTTCAAGTTTTTCCACTTCATCTTTCGGCATGCTTTGTCCCTTCCACAGGAGTAGTTGTCCCTGACAGTGTCTTTACCTGAAAAATGACCTGTTGCCTGGGGGGAGGGTAGATTCTTCTGCCTGACTTGAACCTTGCTGGACTCCAAAGGGACTCTCCTGGCTTCGCCTAAGTCTTCTGTAGGTTGGCTGGAGAACAATCAAATCTATAAAAAAATTACTTCAAAAATGAAACCAGACAATGTAATGCTACAATTATGTCACCACCAGAAATTATCTATCAGTCATTCAGTCATACATGGTTTTCTACTATTGGCAGAAAGAGTTTTCTAGTTTTAGGTGCTGATGCAGTATATAAATATCATTGTGAATTAGGTGTATTAGAGAAACAATTAGAGGACACAGCATACTAATCAGTTTGGAACGAGTGTGCTGATCCCAGGTCAAACACAAACTCCCTAAAAGCATAACTGTGTGTCCACAGAAGTCCAGCAAAGCTTCAAATCAGAGTTCAGAAGAACATGAGCCTGTATTTAACCATAATGGATAGCTTACTATAAAGTATTGCCATGGCTTAAATTTGATATATCACTTTTAAGTTAAAAAGTATAAAGTTCTTTCAACAAAGGAATTCCTGAGGCTTTTAATCTTATGGATCTTGCAATGCTGTATTTCCCCTCATCGTAGCAGCTCCAGCTTCTTTTCCTGTGATGAACCTATTTTTGCCTGTCACAGTGTCACACATCTCTCTCCACAACCCCTCATTACCCACACCCTCCAAGCCCAGCGCTGGGGCTGGTTCCCAACTGTGCTGAGCTGAGTTGCTGAGCAGCATTCACCAGGTGACTGGCCAGCAGCAGGCCAAACAGAGCAGGCAATTTGCAGTTTTTCTCCCAGGGAAGGTTTTCCTTACTCAGCTGCAATAGGAGCTATATTTAAGTAACCTAGGTCTGTTCATCTGAAAAAACGTTATTAACATTGAACAGTAGAGTAGAACTTTGTTCTCATGGAATAGAGATTCACAGATACACAGGCAGAATGATTGAATAGCCTTTATTGCCTTGGAAAACCTGCAGAAAGATTCTGTGTTAATGAAACCCACATAAAGGAGCTACGTATTCACTACCTTACACTTTCAAAGAAAAGCTTAGCAGCAGGGGCTTTTCCTGACTTGTTTTGGTCCATTTGTAGAGGAATGAAAAAACAGGCAAAAATCACAAATAAAAACCAAGGCTGCTATTTCATAAAACAGCTGACTGTGCTGCCAATCCCACATGCCAGATGCTATACTGCCATGACCAAATCTGGTGCTGACATAAATATTGTCCATACTTGTAAATTGAAATTATTTTTGGATGGAAGACATATGCACTTTTTTTTTAATCTAGAAGGCTTAGACATACAAGCTTGAAACAAGCCGTTACTGTTAATCAAAATATTGTTCTAGATTTTCAAACATTCTTAATTGATTTGTATAACAGGGAGAGGGACAAAACTTGCTTTTTCTCCTTTTCTTTTTTTTTCTTTTTTGCAATGCTCTTAAAAAATCTCACCTAAGTTGCTGTACTATATGATGTGCCTGGGGGCATGTCAGGATAAATTGTAAAGTTTATTTCCCTGAGAACCTTGAGTTCTGCCAACTTAAATCTTCAGGCTGAGTAGGGTGTCCATTAGGAGCAGGTAGTGGCTCATGCAGAGACAGGCTTATCTGAATGAAAGCTTAGTTTCCAGTAATATCTCCTTCCCATTAGATTAGAAACAGGTAAACTGGGGAAAAGTACAGAAGACGGAGGAAAAAGTACATTTCTGGATGCAGCAAAAATGAGGGGAATACAGCAGACATCTCTGTAACTCCAGAAAGATGCTGCAGGGTACTTGTACACCTCATTTTATACAAGTCTCATAGAAAACCACTGTCAGAAAGCTCACAAAAAGCTGCCAACCACCGCCAATATTTACACTGAAATCAACAATTTACCCAATGTTACTAGGCAGCATTGAGTGATTCAGAGGTTTTCCACTCAGGGGACAGCTTGTCAATTATATCTGCCTGAGAAAGAGGCTCATAGTTTTCTCAGCTTGGACAAGGTGAAGTGGCACATGGGAAAGGGTTGCTCAGAGAGGCTGGAACTAGGTAAGACCCTGAGAAACCTGATCTGACTTCACAGCTGGATCTGCTTTTAGCAGGGAGGTTGAACCAGATGATTTCCAACAGTTCCTTCCCATCTAAAACTCCTCCATAATTACCTGATTTTTTGATAAATCTTGGGTTTTAGTAGAGTTTCTGATTGCCACTAGTTGATCACACAATGTCAACCAGAAATAAGCTTGCTTGTGTTTACCTTAGTTCAAAACTTTTCTCTGTGCAGTTAACTTATTGCCTACTATTTTTTCCATTACCATTTTGCTCTCATACCCAGCTCTAAGCACTTCTCTTCCCTACTGTCACAGAAGGATCTCCTTTCTCCCAGCTGTTCTGTCCCCAGGAGTGCCTTAAAAAAAAAAAAAAAAAAAAAAAGAAAGAGATGGACTCCCAGTTCAGATGTCAGGTTCAAGACCAAAGAACTGTTTTTCCCTTTGCTCCATCCTAGACTAGAGCATTTCCAGTGCCAGGCAGAATCTTTAAGGTATATGGTGTATTAATGTGCAAAACATATTTATTCAAAGATTTACAAATTGACTACTTCCTCACTAATTCCTGCAAAATGATGTGTCACATTTCTGAGGGAAAATTCATCATAAATGTTAACACAGGCAATACTGGTTGTTCATTTTTCCATAGACATATTTCAGGACATTTTAGAAATGTCTGACACTTCCTAATCAAGCACCAATTGAGGCAGATAGATAGTGTGGGATATTTTTGCTCCAACTATGAAATACTTACAAAGCTATAAGCAACCAAAACCTGAGACTTACAATGGGAATTACTCAGTTATCTCGACAAAATAAGGAGTTACCAGCCATTCCAGAATTAATCCCTTGGTCATTTCTTAAAAATTGATATGGCAAACTAATAAACTGAAGCATAAGCTTACATGAGAACATACCTGCTCTCTAACTTCAAGCATCTATCAGCCATGTACTGTCAGTCCAAATTAAACCTAAAATCAAGTCTGGCTAAAATAAATTTTTGTTATGTCTTCATCTAAATTAAAGCCCTGAATGGAAATGGCATGTCTGAAAAGCAGTGGCTTGGCTCAAGTGATGTTAGCTGTTACATGAGTTTTGCCAATACACCAAACTTTTTTTTGGTCTAACATATGAAATTCCATTTCCTTCAAAAACAACTGAACTATTTCTCCACAGTTATGGCAGAATTCAGAAAAATATGAGAGAAGCAGATGACTGCTGGATCTCACCACCAGAGGTGAATAGGCAATGTTTGAAAATAGGATGAGTACTGATGACATCTTTCCAGTTGCCCAGCCAAACGATCTGTAGTAATACAAAGATTAAATAATTCTGTAGCTACTGATGGCACTAATTAAACAAAGGAATAAAGAGCATAGATGACCTGATACCACAGTAAAACTATTTATGCATACTGTCTGGGAACAGGCTTTGATGTTTGGCTGGGTGCAAGCCACAGGTCACCTCACAAAACCCATAAACAACAAAGGATAAAAGAAACTGTGGCAGTACAGACTGCTCAAGATGAAATAGGTAGCAATGGCCAAAGATGAAAAAACCAAAGTTATTCTAATATTAAAAAAACCTGACTCTCAAAACTTAGTTCTACAAGTTAAGAAATTTAACCTTTGCACTTCAATTGTCAAACAAAAAAAAAAAAAAGGGAACTAGTACTTAAAATAGACTCAGATTCTCAGATTATTACTTGGATCTTAGCCTTACCATTGTCTTCACTCACACTGACCTTTGTAAGATCCTACTGGACACAACCACGAATACAGAAATCAGTTCTAGGAAATCCAGAGAGAAATGTATTAATTGATTTATGTGAGGCCAAGAATAACCACACAAGGTGCACAAATTGTTATCTCCTTGCAGCTTCTTCCAGTGTGTATGATCATCATTATTGTAGTGATGCCAGAAAACCAGGGAGCTATATTTAAACTCCAAGGAAGGTATCTGGAGCTCAAAATGCTAATTGTATTTACATGGAAAGGGAAGAAAACCTCATAATAACATACATATGAATTTTATTGACTTGTGTTCATTAAAAGCAGATGTTCTCTGTAGCCCAAAAAACCCTAGGAACTTACCAAAAGAGAAAAGCAGACTTGGTTGGTTAAAGCATGGCAGTTATTTTACCTCACCATGTGTTGTTTTTCAAGCTTCTAGCAGTCAGATGGCTGATGGAAAACAAGCATAAGCACAGGGAGCTATCAAATAATAAAGGCTTTGTCTGATAAAAACTGATTGGTTCTTGTGGCAGAAGACCAAAATTCCTTCCAAAGGTTAGAATGGCATTCTTTTTCCACTGCTTGGAGTGTAGGCTTCCCATTTAAAATGTTTTATTTACTAATGCATATAAAACTTTGGGCTTTTTTCTATTTCCTTGAACGCAGTAGTTCATACAATAATAAACTTACAGAAAATCAGCTGAAGGCAGATCTGACATTCTGAAATCTGCTTTATAAATCTTTTCCTTACTGACAAGAATGATAGAGACAAGTATGTCCTGGGCAGAAAAAAAAGTCATTTGGATACAATGATGATCTTAGGCAGCCTCAGATTTTGTATTTTAAACTTCTGGTAGATCTGAAAAGTCTTATTAACAGAAAATATAGCCCAAGAGAGGAAAAAGTAAGATCAGTTCAGGGAACTGATGATGGGATGAGTTTACCTGAATAAATAATAGATGGAGGGATGTCCATTCTCTCCTGCATATTTAAAGCTTTTTGAATTGAGCAGGTCAGAAGACTCTACAGTGTTGTTTACCAGAATTACCCAATTTTGATTTCAGCAATACCTACCAACATGACTCTGTTCAGTCTCTTATCAATTAAGTCAGCCATAAATGAGGCTATAGTGGCTATTAAGTGAAAGTACCTGCTGAAATCAATGATGCCGTATGTACATAACCATTAACAAAGCTGACTGCAGTCCCCCACTCTTAAAGGCACTAATGGCACAGCCAATGTGGAGTATCTCCCACTTTTCCTTTTTCAGGGACTGGGTGCTGTAATCTCATCTCAGCTGTTTTCTTTCTAGCATGGTGTGTCAAGGAAATGAAGCTTATGCAGACAGACTGTCTGTCGCTGTAGCTGTCTGTCTCCCCAGGGACTTCAAGTTTCAGCCAAACTTACTGAACGGAAGTCTCAGACATAATGTTAGAAGTAAAAGCTTCATAAAAATAATCATTGGGTAAAGAAGAAGTAACAAGCAAATGCTCTGACTGTGGGAAGAAGAACCAAGCAAGTGAACGTGAGCTTTTTAGCTTTACTGGAGATTCCATCTGGACAGGATACCCAGCAGATGCTCTATTCATATGAAAATCTTCAATCGGAGTTTGTAATCAAGTGCAAATTTAAAGACAAAAAAAAGTTTTCTTGTTTCAGGATTTGAAATAAAGAACTGCTTTTACAGAACATTGAAATGAGAATAGAAATAAACAGGGAGACAGAGAGGGTAAGTCTCTACCATATGCTCTCCCGTGCTCCCAGACATTTCTGCTTTACTCTGCTTTTACCACTGGAGGTGGTGACTAAAGCAATGGATTGTGGAAGCTTTTTGTTGCAGCATAATGGGTTTTTTCCCACAAATAAAAAGATGCTTCTCTCCTTCATTTGCTGGGTAGTCATTTTTCAAAATATTCTTTTCCTCCACTTTAAAATCAGTCTCAAATTTTAGACCTGTCAATTCATTTTCAAATACATTTGAAGTTCAAAGTGTAGGCTTTGTTTTTAATATTTTCTGATTATTCTGAATATATTACTTCTTCTCAGTTCTTCATTTTTCAAAACCCAAGCACTCAGATGCTATCAGCCATCCAGGTGTATTGGAAATGAAGCCCTATTAGAAAAGACCACAAACACAACTGAGTACACTGATAAGAACACATAATATGTTCTTGAAATTACTCTTAATAAAAATGTATTTATTTATATACAGGCATTAACTGCTATTTTGATATGATCAAAGCCATAATTAGGTCTCATAACTTTTGTCGGATCATAGGCTTCAAAACATAGTCAAATAAAAAAAGCCCCATTGTTTTTTTAAATTAGTATTTCCCTTCTTACAAATATCAGAGTTTAAAGGGGACTCTCAAGCACCCCTTTACTATGAACTTAGCCTAAAACAGATGCTGATACTGACTTCTACCTCTACACAAGACACAAACATGACTGAGAGAGCGGGACAGGGAATTCCAATTTCTGCAAACACAAGTTTACTTCAGAGCAAACCGCATTGAACAACATTGCAATCATTTCAGTCCTGAAACTGAAAGAAGACAAAGGTTCTCTGCAAAATCTGAAGTGGGTCAAAAGCATGTTCCACGTGATGGGGCCACTGCAGCATTCCCAAAGGCACTGCAAAGAAGGCAGTACATGGTCATTATGGAGACACATATGGAGATATATGATGGAATTGCTGCAGTGGACTGTGTTGGTTTATGGTTGTAACAAACAGAATAAGCTGCATAATGAACATGAGTCTGCATATAAACAAAATTCTATCCTTACAGTCACCCTTGCTGCTTTCAAGATGCATGGTCATGAATAATGGGCAATGTGTCCTTTTATTTCCAGATGATATATTGCCTACAGAAATAAGCACAGAAGCTGTCTTCATGTCCAGGATCATAATGCCAGTTCCGAATACATTTTGCCTCATATCCTTTTTTTTCCAAAAGTAACTAATATTAATGGATGGTTGTGCTCATCACTGTTATTAGTTGAAGCAAAGTCAGAGCAGTTTTAGTTTGGACTTCTATGGATCATAAAAGCCTTTGCAAACTAAGCATTGTTCACCAAAGTAACATACAATTTTATTTCTTTTCTACTTAGTTTCCCTATGTTATTTGTCAGCTACTTGCTAAAAGCTAGTGGTAAAATATCTGATTTAAAAAGGACACAGGCTGGGTGAAAGGCATCATAATAATTGTGAGGAGATTTGGTTTCTTCTTTTACAAAATATAAAAATAAAACATTGGTTCTACATCTCCTAGAAAGTATTTCTGTTGACTTGCAGCCATAACTCATTGTCATGAGGAGTTACAGATCTTTAACTCCCTTTTGAAGGAATTTGTATGCAGAAACTTGTCTGTCCTTTTCAGATATGTAACTACACCCCCACACACCCCCTGAGCAAACTCACAGCACTGCTGTACTAGATCTGGTGTCTTTGTGCCAGTCTGGGGAATCCTGTGGCACTATGATCCAGGGTTCCACACATTGGTCACAGAATGGAGGCTCACAGCTCACACCTTGAGTCCTATGGGAAGAAGGAAATGCAGAGGAAGGCTGTACTGATCTTCTAGATGGGCTTTTTAATTACTTTCAATTTTTTTCTTTTTTTTTTTTTCTTTCCTATGCAATGCACCACCTCAATGCTCTCTCCCACTCTGTAAGCCCAGGCACACTCACCTGACAGACCATGTTTAAGACTGACCATTCATGATCTGTCATATTCTGCATGTGGGGGTCTTGGAATGAGACAGAAAATGTGCAGAAGCACCATGAAAAGTATGAGGGGGAGCAGGACGTAGGAGCCAATTAAATGAGTCACACACTCAATATGAAACACATCAAGAACCTCCTCAATCTCCTACCAGTGCTGCATATCCACAAAATTGGTTTGAACTATAACTCCTGATAAGTACAGCCTGTACTTAATAGCACTGTATCTATGAACAATTAAAGCCAAGAGTGAGATTGTCCATCTTCCTTTACCTCATGACTGATATTGCAAATATAGAGTATTCACAAATACTTTACATATTGCTGTGGAGTAGTATCCATGTTTCATTAGAGAATACACTGGCATGTTCTCTCTTTAGGCAATATTTTACATTTGCTGTAGGAACTCACTACATTCCATTATAATGCAAAATGAATCTGGTGTTCTAAAAAGATTTCCTGATTTATTTTGGATATATGAGAGAGACATGGTGTTCCAAGAAATAAGTAATGCCTGAGGGCATGCAAAATCACCTTTTAAAGTCCATTACCCAGGTTTATTTGCGTGAAGAACTGCATTTTAAAGGTTAAGTTACCTGTTATTGTAGAAAAGCTACCATACTGCTTTAAAATAGACTGCTCAAAGCCATGACAAATTAATTTCCCAAATGTCCTTCCCTTTAAAGGCTCAATTCAGTGAACCAATAACTTACTGTTAATTTGTAACATTTTCACAACTTCTGCCTACAGAATAGAAAATGAAAATAAATTATCCTCCAGTGCTTAACAATGCTTTCTTTGCATAAATATGCCCTGAAGACTTGAATACTGCTTAACAAGGTCTTTGGGTGTTTTTGAGATTTGCAAATTCAAAGACTTAAGGACCCTAAAAATGCACAAGGCATACAAAGCCACTGACACCTCTGTTTTTCCAAATTTTTAGATTTCAAAATCAAATCTATCTCAAAATAAGTTCTCAAAAAGAACTCATCTCAGAATGTTCATTTGTTTTTCATTCAATGTATGAAACACACCTTTGGATGGAGAATATCATGGTTTAAGCTCTTTCACTGTTTCAGAAATTATCCAGGACATAAACTGCATGTTCAGGAAGTTGTACACAAACTTGATGGTGCCAGCACACAGCAAGTAAATTAAAGCAATTTGATAAACAGAGACATTTAAGATGTATCTGATGATCTTTTTCCCATCTTTGGTCTTACGAAATCCTTGAAAAACAAAGACATCTG
Organism: Corvus brachyrhynchos; assembly: GCF_000691975.1. Lineage (NCBI taxonomy): Eukaryota > Metazoa > Chordata > Aves > Passeriformes > Corvidae > Corvus > Corvus brachyrhynchos. The sequence continues at coordinate 7,006,308 of NW_008237919.1, read as the reverse complement.
AGAGGACTGCAAGTAACAGCAATTGTGCCAAACTGAGGAACCGGTATTTTTGGTACTAAAGAAGCATTTGAAGGTAGAAAGGGCCAGAAGTCAGGACTATATCAACAAATAAAAGTAGTATAAAGCTTTTATTCTGAAATATACATAATCCTAATGAGAAGCTCAACTTTACGTTAACCATTCTTACTCCCTTTTCAACAGTACTTACCAGTTGATGGCAATTCTGAGGATAGAATGGGAAAAGATGGCACTGGTGGACAGGTGATGTCTTCAAACATCCCCCCCTAGACCTGCAGAGCTATGAAAGTGAAAACACAGAGTAATAAATATGTTTGAGTGACAGGAAGAAAAGTCAGTTCTGAATGCATAAGTATGGAGAGCGAGGAACCATTTGTCCAGGTACAGAGTGAGTATAATCTTCTCACAACCCCACGCTGGTCTAAAGACTCACTCATTTCCTTTGTCCTTAGTCTAATAAATAGCCTTCATTCAATGTGGAAGTAAAAAAGGAGCTTTTCAACAGAAAAAAAAAAAAAAGAAAAAAAGGAAAAAGAAAAAAAGAAAAAAAGAAAAAAGAAAAAAAAAAGAAAAAAAGATCAAAAGATAAAAAGGAAAAAAAAAGAAAAAAAGAAGAAAAGAGTGGTTCCTTGGTGACTGAGCAGCCTAGTGAGTAGCGCCCTGGTGGAACAAAATAGTTGTTCTCAAGGCACAGCTTCAGACTAGTTGGAAAGCAGAGCCAAAAGGAATCATAGAATCATTAAGGCTGGAAAAGACCTCAAAAACCATTGAGTCCAATGGCTTTGACCCAACACCACCATGAAAACTAAACCATAGCACTGAGTGCCATCTCCAGTAGTTTCTTGAACTGAACACTTCCAAGGCTGGTGACTTGACCACCTTCCTGGGTAATGCTCAACCACTGTTTCAGGGAAGAAATTATTCCTGATGTCCAAACTGAACCTCCCCTGGTGCAGCTGTAGGCCATGTCCTCTCATCCTGTCACTAGGTACCTGTGAGAAGAGATGGGCCCACACCTCACTACACCCTCCTTTCAGGCAGCTGTAGAGAATAAGGTGCCCCCTGAGCCTCCTTCTTTCCAGGCTAAACAACCCCAGTTCCCTCAGCTGTGCCTCATACAATTTACACTCTAGACCCTTCACCAGCCTCACTGCCCTTCTCTGGACTGACTCCAGTACCTCAATGTCTTTCTTGAAAGGAGGGGCTCAAAACTGGACACAGGATTTCAGCCAATGCCAAGTTTAGAAGAGCAGTGACTGCCCTGGTCCTGTTGGCCACACTATTTCTACAAGCCAGGATGCCATTGGCCTTCTTGGCCCTGTTGGGGTCTTCCCCCCCCGCCATGTAGCCCTGGGAGAGGGGCCCTGGGGGGGACGCACAGAGTTTCCCTGCCCCTGCTCAGCCTCGTTCCCCATTGGTTGGTTTGTGTTCCCCTGCGCGGGCAAGGACCCTCAGCCCAGTCTGTGAGGGTTCCTTGGCAGAGCTCCGGCCATGCAGCTGGAGAAATAAACATCTTTCTGAAACACCCATCAAGGGTCTGTCCATATCTATTTCTTTTCCACAGGCCTCGTTGTCTGATACACGTGTTGCAGTATCCCCACTGTGACAGGCCACCTGGGCACAGCTGGCTCATGTTCAGCCACTGTCAACCAGCACCCCCACGTCCTTTTCCACTGGGCCAATTTCCAGTCACTCTGCCCCAGCTTGTAGCACTGCAGGGGGTTGTTGTGACCCAAGTCAGGACGTTTTCTTCCAAACACTCCATGAATTTCCTAGACTGCCTCCTCTCTACTGTGGTGACTTTCCAGCAGACATCTGGCAGGTTAAAGTCTCCCAGAAGAGTAAGGACCAACAATCGTGAAATGTCAGCCAGCTGCTTACAGAACAGTTCATTCACCTCTTCATCCTGGTTGCATGGTCTATAACAGACTCCCACCAGGATGTCTGCCTTGTTAGCCTTCCCCCTGATCCCCACCCATAGGAACTCAACCTTATCATCATTATTTTTGGTGGCTTCACCTTAGTTGGATGCCAAGTACCCACCACACCACTCTATCACTCCCCCTTCCCAACCGAACAGGGAGAGAAAATAAGATGGAAAATGACTATGCACATAAGCAAAGAGAAAAAGCCAATAATTTTTTTCTCTACTTCCCACCAGCAAGCGATGTCAGGCCCCTGCCCAGGAAGCAGGGCTGCAGCACATGTAGCAGTTGCTCAGGAAGGCAAACATTGTAAATAACAAAAGTCCCCCCCTTCCTCCTCCCTTTATTAGCTTTTATATCTGAGCTGATGCCATATGGTGTGGAATATCCCTTCAGTTAATTTGAGTCAGCTGGCCTGGTTGTGTCCCCTCCCAGGATCTTGCCCACCCGCAGCCTACTGATGGGGTGGGGGAATGCTGAGAGACGGGACTGATGCTGTGCCAGCACTGCTGAGATGTAGCCAAAGCACCAGTGTGTTATCAACACCTTTCTAGCTACCAAAGCAAAGACCAGCACAGTGAGAGCTGCTATGGGGAAAATGAACTCCATCTCAGCCAGACCCAATAAATTATCCTAAGAGCAATTGAAACTTTCAAGTGACAGTTTTGCTTATCATCTGATAAAAGTCTTAAAACACTTGTCTGCCACAGCCATCCCTGCCAGACATGTTTTTTGTTCTCTCCATCCCCTGAGGCACTGCAGGATTCCCAGAATCACTCAGACAGGGCAGAGGACATGTTCTGCTTCAGGGCATGCCAAAAGTGTTAGAGCATTGACAGGACCAAGCATTTGTGCTTGTGTCTCACAGTGAAGTCCAGACAGGATCCATGGCCCACGTGTTTGCCGCTAAGGGGCTTGGCCTACTAGATGCTGTCAAACTGTTTGGTGTAGACTTTACTGAAAATATTGTGCCAGCTGGGGGAAGAGGATTCCCCTCAGGTAGTCACAAATCTATGGCTAAGTCCTTGTGCAACTTGCATCCCTGTCTTCTTCTGGGGGCTCAGAGTTTGTGCAGAGGGACTGCAGGCCACCTCTTCCAGCTCACTGAAGTACCCTAACCCCCAGACTGGAGTTACACTGGAACAGAATTAATTCAGGATGGAAAGGGGGAATCACAAAAAAGGAATGTGACTTTCTGACCATTTTTACAGTGTGATATCTAATGGCTATAATTCACGTAACCAGGTCTTAAACTGGAGGCTGGAAATCCTTCTTCCTGCATGAGCACTATGGGAGAAAAATCATGCCCTTGACAGAAGCAGAGTGTGAGAGGTGGAGGATATTCCTTTCTTTCAGTACCCGCCTCCTAGCTAATCTCTAGCCCAGTAGTTACACTGCTTGTTCAAGAAGGTATTGTAAACTCCCTGTAGCCAAAAGGCTTTTGAAAAAGTATTTAATGATCAATTTCATTATATAATAATGAAATAAACATAAAAAGTTTGCATTTAATAAAGAAACTTGATATTGAAGATACTAGAGGCATTTCTGTATTTGTGGGGGCTTTCAAGATCACATGGTAAATATTGTTATTAAAAGACCTTATCAAGCCCCTTCAGTCTGTCTGGCACTGCACAGGATGTGAAAACAAGCACTGAAAAGCTTTCACTCTAATGGATAGTTTGGTGCAGGGGCAGGGAAACACAGGCAGGATCCTGATGGTTTTGGAAGGAGCAGGCAGCTATCAGCAATTCTCTGCAATAAGAATCACTATTGGTGATGCCAGAAACCTTACATTCATAGAGATTATCAAAAGAGAGGTTTCACATCCTAATTAATGTACTGTCAGCATCACACAGCTTGTGCCCATGTATGATCAACAAAGATTTTGGATAGGTACTGTTTTCACATCAGTGCTATTTGGTAGAGGAAAGCTAAATACCAATTGTTCTCATCCAAATTAGATTTTTAAAAGCAATCTTCCTTGTAATTTAGTATGTAACAAGTGACAAAAGCACCTTTATGTTGTGAAACAGCACAAAGAATTAGATTGCATCATGCCATGTTCAAATTTGTCAGCATTCAGTGGGAACGAAGAATTGCTGGGCTTACAACCAGCTGTTTCCACACTTAAAGAATCCTGTGGTTCTGAACTCCTTTCAGACAGTTCGATGCATCCCTTCATTATGATTTCTCTGCTAAGTCTGCTTATGGGCAGATGGCCTCTCTCTGTAAGCTGATCATCATGATCATCGTGATCATCATGAAAGGATGATCACAACTCCCATCAATTTTCTGAGCATCTGGGCCCTGAGATCTCCAATATAAAAAGCAAATCACAGTCAGCATTAACGAGAAAAACAAAATTGAAAATCAAAATTCTTATTGCCTTAAGTATTGGACTTCACTTTGATCTCGATCCTGCCTTTCCCAGAGCAATTATTACTCTGTCCAGATCTCATGGCTGGAATTTAAATAACTTAGCTACAAGCAATACTGTCACTTTGTATCTACCAGTCCTCCACACTTACTGAGGTCTGAACAAGCTGCAACTAAAATTCTTAGGATTTTAAAACCAGTTTCCTTCAATCAAAGTGTGCACAAAACTCACAAATGGACAGCTACTCCATATGCTACCACAGAAGGAATTTTCATTCCATAAGTAGGTCTTTAAGAAGAATTCAGGCTCAACATTTTCAGTTTTGAAAGCAGGGGAAGGAAGACTACAAAAGTGATTACCCTCTTCCTCAGTCTGTATTGGTAATGTGATCGACTTAAATTTCACCCAGTATTTTGTCATATCAAGGTCACCAGGAAAGTTTAATGGTTTAGTCTAAATGAAGACAACAAGCTTCTTTAAACAAATGAATATTCCAGTGGAGAGTCTGAAACAAATCAGTGTTGAATTGATAACATCAAGATTAAAATTACTTCAGTGCTGTATAGCCTAACTGCATAGAAATACAGAAATTCAGCACAAAATAAGAATGATGAATAAAAAGCTGAATTCTTATTTTAAGGTTGTGTACAAAAACTTTTTTAAATGAATAGCAATATCACCTATGTCTCACCAGGCTTCAATCTATATTGAAGCAGATGTTTAAGATATACCTTGTATTGTACTAAAGAATTTTAGTTTGCCTGTAGGGTGAATTCTAGGACGAGGAACCCTTTAGCTTTATATGTAGTCAGGAACCCTCGTATTAAAAATTACTTTTCTTTGTGCCCTTAAAATAAAAGTGTGGTTTGCAGCAGCTTTAATATGCAAGCCCATTTGCTGAGAACTGTTCTATAAACTGTCTGTCTGGATGACAATAAATCCCCGATCTCTGTTATTTGCCAAAGTAGCCCATGTTCAGTTTCAGTCTCTAAATGTAGGGTACTCTAAATTATGATGGAAAAGTCGTGAGAAATTTGGTCGGGGGAGGTTAAAACCAACGTGAAACAGAAGGAAATGTGTTCTTTGGCTTTCAGTTGCAGCTTTGTCCCTTCCTGATCTGGTCACACTTCCCCCATTTGATTTGCAGCAGTTCTCCCACAGATCCCATGGTCAAGAGAATCTCTGTACGTGGCAATTAATTTTAGATAACCCCTTATATCATTTGTTATACTCCTCTGCTCCGATCAAAGCCTAGTTTGCTATGGGGCTTCCGTGGGTTTTGACTATTCAATTAACAGGAGGACGGTTTTCTAGAGCTAACACCATGCCTTTTACATTTATCCGCCCCTTACGAACAAACACCCCGCGGTTCCATCTCCGCTCACGGGGAGTTTTGATGCATTTTTAACGAGGACCGTGTCTTCGACTGCGCCCTCCCGAAAAAGGGGTGTCCCTGGTGGCGGCTGCAGAGCCGGGCTCTCTGCCCCCCGCCCGGCGTCGAGGAGCTGCAGGCCGGGCTGGGGGCTGCTGTGCAGCGCAGGGGCAGAGCCCA
>NW_008237919.1:6977574-6999661 GCF_000691975.1 Corvus brachyrhynchos | reverse complement strand
CCCGGGGGGTCGCTGGGTCGACCACCGACCCACCCCCGCCGTGAGACTGGCAGGAGCCCCCCAAATCGTAGGCAAGGGGGTTTCTGTGAAGTTTAGCCCTCAGATAAAATTTTGGAGGCGGTGAGGATCCTTCGCTGGGCAACAAAACTTTCGTAAGATTTGACATTGCTTGGAGACTGGTTACTGATACTGTAATAGGTACTGCCACTTATCGTTGCATTTTTTCTTAATTATTTGCTGATCTCCTTAGCAACTGAAGTAATTTGCAAGGTTTAAGCTTGGTTGCAACTTGATTTGACAAAGTAACATGGTAAAAAAGGATGGAATTGTTTCACTGATGCATATTTCCCTTGTACTCTCTCAGAGGGATAAGAGCTGCAGAGATGTTGACTTCACATAGCTGGTACGGCTGTAAAAGGCTGTTGATTAGTCCAACTGAGGCTCTGTTGTACGTTACCCAGTTGCTCTTCTGTGTCTCGGTTTTCTTTAAAACAAGTGAGTTATGTTTTTGAAAAAAGTCCCTCTTCAAGGAAATTCAATCTTTACTGAAGGATTAGTGGGAGATGATAGTTTTATCTGGCTAAGGTTACTAGGACGAATTAATCTCTCATTCAGCATGATTGAGGTCTGGCCAGATGCTGGGCATAGAGAACACTCCATTTACCATGCTGATCTCAGGATCAGCTTGCTGCAAATATGATGTAAAGCCATTTTTTCATCACTGTTAGGTCCTGCACCAAGCATAGTTTAGCCCAGTTCAGGGATTTAGTCCAGTGTATCAAGATGTCTCCCAGATGTAGCTCACCAACAGTCTTTGCTGTTCAATCCATCATGTCACTAAATCTCATGGATTACAATGTTGGGGTAATCTATCTCTGTTCAGTCAGAGATGCTGAGTACAGCTGTCAGGAAGATTTGATGCAGAGAGAGCCTTTTCAGCTCAAGAGTGATAAAGGCAGAGTAGAGCCTGGAGACTGAGGTGAGGTGGGTGCTGTATGAATATTTCCTCTGACAGTATCACACACACACAAGGAATGCAAGTTTGTGCAGACCTTCTTTATAAATGTAATTTTTTAAAAAACTAATTGTGTAGGATGCCACTAGTCTATATGTAATTAATGGCTGTGTCATGTACTTAAGCAGGATTCATAAAGTTGGGATTAAAAGCATGATATTACTTATATGATATTGTTGTTATAAATTAATAAAACCTCATTCTAAAAATCACTTTTGCTTCTGAGTTCATGAGGAACCTCTGTCAAATGTCATGCCAGAAAAAAAAATTGGGCAGTGAGAAAACATTAACACCTGAGCCACCATTTTTTTATTTAATATATAGTTATGTTTGACTAGTTCAGCCCTAATTCATCTGATATGTAGACTGGTATAGGGGAAGAGCACCTGTGTGGATGTTGGAAGTCAGTGCAAGGTGCAGGGATGTATAAAATGTCTTGTGGGCTGGTGAGACTGGGGCAAGACTCAAGAGAAGACTGTCACAGGGGATGTAGCACAAGGGAAGGAGGTAGGGGATGTAGAAATGATGTGAACCTTCCGGAGGATGAACTGAGATCTTTGATATTTTGATCTCTCTAGAGGCTTGACACTATTCCTGCAGTAGTACAGCAGGCAGCAGGGTTGTGTGCAAATATTTGCATTTTCACTGTGCAGAAGGTACCAACCAGATGTGGGACTATTTGCATCACCAATGTACAGGAAAATGCTTTACAGTAGGAATAATATTTACCAATCCAATTTTTTTAACAGTGAAAAGACTAATAGTAGTGTTTGCAAAATCATTCAGGTGAATTGTGATCTCCAGTCCAATTCACTGCTTAAAGTAAGAGATGTGCCACGTAAGGATTTTTCAGCAAAGTCTCAAGTGAACTGGGAGTGATAGTTTGGTGTACAGGTTCCGTGGGAGAAACAGCAGTAAGCTCGAAGGTACTTACAGAGGGTGAGAAAACTGGTGTAGAGATTATTAATGTCTTAGTGGGAGAGAGAGCCCAGAGAAAGGAGTGTTCAGAACATTAGTTGATCTTCAGGTGATAACTGATAGTGAGATTGTATGTTGCCTGGCATTCCCCTTTTCCATAAGCAGGTCTAGGTGCTCGTTACTTTAAAAACAAAACAACAAACAAACATCTCCCCCAGAAATAAACAAAGAACGACAACAAACATACACATTAAAAAGTTCAAAACCAAGAACCAAATCCTTAGCTTCTCTGGAAGTTTGATTGGTTGTAGTCAATTTTGCTCTGACCACAGAGGATTTTTGCTATGATAGCAGGATATGTCCTGCCTTTCCTCTCAAATAGTTAAGAAGCATGTGCACCATTACTATTCAGATGATTCATCTCAGGGAGTAATGTGTTTTTGGCACTGAACTTAAAATATTGCCCTTTAACATCACAAAGAAATTATTTCTTTGAACGGAATTCAAGAACAAAACTCCCAACCATGCCCTTCACTTTACTATAAATCAGAAAAGGTATTTACCCAGCTCATTCAGAAATAATGGTGAAGTACTTGGCCAAAGTCTGTTGGCACATGTTAGCTGATAGTATTCAATAGCAATATCTCTCTTGAGAAAAATGCAATATTGAAATTTGTAAAATAAGACTTCTCTAAGACATGAAGTAGTGTTACTGGGATGAAACAAAATGGTTCTTTAATATAGGGCTAATTGTAGGCTTTGTTCTTCTTGCCACTTAACACATTACTACCCAGAAATGTTTATGCAGTCATTTTGAGTAAGTTCAAATGATCACAAACACTATAAATATTTATGTTGAACATGCTTGGCTTTGCAGACCATCCTGGGTAATCTGTGCAGAAGATATGGGGAACACAGGTTGAAGAGCAAGTTGCAGCTCAACAGTCCTACTCTCCAAAAGAGCAAAGAACCTGTTGGGAATGTTGGCACTGCACTGTGAGTTGGGCATGCAAAGGAAGGCTTCTGCTCATCAGAGTACTCTCTAAATACTCTTGTGTGTCCTGTGGTATGTTTAGGATGTCTATAATTTGGATTTGCCCTGCCAGACAAGGCAAGTTATCTGAAACAATTTTCATTTTACAGCTCCAGTGAGCTTTGAAAATGGACAATCAAGTTTTCAGCCCTAGCAAACTGGTTTTGCTCCTTAGAATTCAAAGGTATTATGCTGATATACACCAGCCGCTGATGTGCATTTCCCCATGGGATTTGGTTGCAGACTAGCTTGGAGTTTCTGATGAGATAATTGTAGTCATGGACAGAAACAAACATGCAAGGTTATCTAGTGTATTAAACTTAGTAACCCTTACAAACCAGAGCATTGGTGTAGTATGTCCCATTTGGAGTATCTCCAGGATCACAGTTATATTCAACATGGGAGCTGATTTTTTTAATTGCCATTCACCTTGTTGCAGGTTCAGTTACATTAAAAATTAGGCTTCACAGCTTGCAGAATCAGGCATTCAGGTGTTAGTGGGAAAGGCAACCTTTGCAGCAACAGTTCATCTATTTTGTGGATGTTTTATAGTCCAGTCTTCAAGCACGTGGTTTTATGGTATGTAGTTTTCAGATGCCTTGCTTCATACAGAAGACTAACTAAAAGACAATTACTAAATACCTTTTTCATCTGTCAGTGTGTTTTCCTTGTGCCTTATGTCTGTATGCCATACAAATTCACACTGTGGTATACAATTATTTTCTGGTGGCAGTTTCATAGGTCTCACCCTCTAGAAGAACTTGTATCTATTAATTGTTGCTGTAGGCTACCTAACAAAAGCAATTAAGTAAGGAGCTTAGGACTGGTTAAAAAAATATTCCTCTGGATTTCTAACTTTCCATTGAAAACCCCATGCAGTTAGTGGCTTCAGGAGACTTTAAAAGCCTAGAAGAATTCATGAATCTTGATATTTAACTTTAACTCAAACCAATCAATTTATTTTTACAATATTTCTATAGCTAAGATCATGTTAGTATATCCTTTGTGTAAACAGGGAAGCAGGAGAAGCCTGTGCAGTCTGTGCAGATAGGGTCAGACTCTGTGCAGAAGTGCCAGATAGAGTCACAGCATTTTGGCTCTCATCTCACCACTTCCTCAGATCAATCCTTCCCAAATTTAACATGCAGAGGTTCTTTATTTCCTAAGTGCCAAGCTGGTGGCTGTAATATGTTCATTGTTTTGTAATAGTCACCAATTTACATAGTTTGCCTGATCTCACAGGAATTTTGTGGCCAAGGCTAGGACAGCTGCAGTTCTCAGGATTTACTAAGCTCTTGATGTAGTCACCCTTTCTTTTCCCTGTTCTTCCTCAGAACCTATGCACAATGTCAGGAAAGGTTTTGGGGGGAAAATTTAGCAATCATGTAACCAAGGACTGTGTATAAAATCTGAAATGGCAAGAAAAATGTAATTCTGACACTATAGTTTTGAGCATTTGACTTGGCAGTCTTGCCAAGATCATTAAGACTCTTAATGTTTTTTTTTTTTTATGCAAACATCTAAAGACAATGTATATATAAGTTCTTGTGAAAGGTGAAATGTCCCATTCTCCCATGCTGCCTTCATATTTCTTAATTTAGTGGGTCATTAGAAGGTTCAGCTCTTTAGTTTCATAGCACATCTTCTACCACTTGACTTAAGAGTAGATTTGTCAGCAGAAGACAGCAGCTTGCCAGATTGGCAGAGGGTTACAGAAGAGGGAAATAAAGAACTGAGGAGGAGTGAAAATTTTTGCATTTTGCATATGTTAATTAATTGGATCAGTAATCTTAGGTTCTTAAATAGCAAATGTAAATTCTCTGGAGAGGTGTGCTCTAAGGTTTACCTCCTGAAACTCGTTTGTCTTCTGCTTAGTCCTTTTCATTTCCTTTACACCCTCCTCTTCTGCTTTTCCAGTCTCATATGCCTTAACTGACTTCTGCATCCTCAGACTACCTCCTCCTCAGTTTCTTCAGTAACAGCAATGATGCTCCATTAGCATCTACCTCCCCTGATTTTGCACTTCCTTCCCTGTGTATCTCCTACCCTTCTCTTCTCTGTCTCCCCTTCTTTCACTGTCCCTCTGCCCTGCTACCCTCCACCATTTAGGTCTTGATCTTAATGGTTTTTTTCCTCAAGGCTCATCTTTTCTTCATCCATCTTGCATCATTGGAGAATACAATTTCTTCTTTTATTCTCCTTCTTTCTATCTGAGGCTGCTTCTTCCTTCTCATCCCACTGTCCACAGGCTCCTGGCCATAGCCACTATCAGCAGCACAGAGCAGACATTGCAGGGTTTGTCCTGCTCAGAACTGCTCCAACAGGTGGGTGAGATTGGAGAAATGCGTTTGAGGATAATAATGTGGGAGCTGAATACCACATCTGAGCTCTGAAGGGGTGACAATAATCAATGTACATGAACTCTCCTGTGAATTTACTGATGAGCTCTAAACAGGTACCAGGGAGAAAAGAATAAACAGAAATGTTCATTCCTCTGCTATGTATGTGTACATTTTCTCAGAAGATGGCAAAAAGCATACCCCTTAGCACAGAATCACTACTGTGTCAAATCTTACATCCCTGCTTCAAATACTGACTCTAAAATATTCTCGGAAAAGAGTATGGTTGGGGTTTTTCTATCTACATATGAGCAAAATTTTTTTTTTTTTTACTAAGTTTTGAGAAACAGCTGACTCGTCCTTACTGAATGTTCCCAAAACTTGTGCCTGAGGTAGGCACTAAGCATAGATTTCTTCCTCATTACTTATATTGGCAAAGGTAGAAGTAGAATACAAAATATTTTTATTGAACAACTTTAATAACTTTCAAAATAGGCTGTTGCTACCTGAACCATAAGTTACTGAATAAAAAAAATAGAGAAAAAGAAAGAAATTCATATGACATTTAAGGCTAGAAAGTCTGAGAAAATTCTTTGCTTGAAAACGTGTGACATTTTCTGATAGTAAAGAAAAGCATGTTGTAGCTGCTTCCCACTAGACAAGAAAAAAAACATTTTAGATTGAGGCTTTTTCTTTCCTCTATTGGGAATTCTGTCGGTGTTGGTTTGGAAACAGGTAGCGGGTGCCGTTGCCAAGTCATGGCCCACAGAGGAACCTTTCCAATTTTTTTTTCATGAACTGTCAGAAATTGCATTACTTGGTCCAAGACTGAAGAATAGTTGCATTCTTTTTGAAGACAAAAAATACTGTATCTCCAGTGTATATATCTATATATATATATATTTACACATGAGTGCAGAATTTCATGTTTACATAAAACCAGTGTTAAGCTTACATCACCTTAGAACTAGGTTGTACCGTTAACTGTATGAAACCCAAAGGATTCATTCTGTGTATTTTTCAAAAGGCATAAGAAATCAGGCAGAGTATGAATGGTAAATGTTAACGTGCTGTACCTCTGTATCCCTCTTTTGACAGCAACCAGTGCAAAGCTAACTGCACATGTAATCTGTGGCAAGGAGCACTGGGAGACAGCTAAAGGGCAGTGACAATGTCTTTAAACTGGCGGACACTTCCTACTCGACTCGGAGTTTTTAAAGTGAACTGCAAAGGACTCGCATGCCTCTTGGTCTTCACCGTGAGTGTTTGTGGCAGTGCCCCGGGGATGTGTCCAGCAGCCTGCATCTGTGCCAGTGATATCGTAAGCTGCACAAATAAGAACCTCACTCGAGTGCCAGGAAATCTTTATAAATGTATGAAAAGGCTGGATCTGAGTTATAACAGAATTGGGATTTTGGAGCCTGAATGGGTCCCAGTGCTGTCTGAGAAACTGAACACTTTAATAGTCAATCATAATAGCATTAGCAGCATTAGCACTGGAAGCTTTTCCACAACTCCGAATCTGAAGTATCTAGACTTGTCATCCAACAGCCTGAAAACACTGGGCAGCCCTGTGTTTCAGGAGCTAAAGGCGCTGGAGGTTCTCCTGCTGTACAACAATCAAATAACACAGATTGAGTCTTTAGCCTTTGGAGGATTGTACAAATTACAGAAACTGTACCTAAGCTACAACTTGGTCTCGCATTTCCCACTGGACTTATACGTTGGAAAACATAAACTGACAGACCTTGTGTTGCTGGACATTTCCTTTAATCACATCCAGACGATGCCTATTCAGCGCCTGAGTTCAGTGCCAGCCAAACAACTTAGTGGAATTTATCTTCATGGCAACCCATTCTATTGTGACTGTGTCCTGTACTCCATGCTAATCTTCTGGTATCAAAGGCACTTCAGCTCTGTGGTGGACTTCAAAAATGAGTACAGCTGCTTGTTGCAGTCAGACCCAAGAGGTCAAAATAAACTGCCTTTACTGCACGACAATGTTATGAATTGCTCTGAAAGTACTGTCAACAGCTCTTTCCAAGCCTTTGGGTTTATTCATGATGCCCAGGTTGGAGACAGGCTGATTGTACACTGTGACAGCAGAATCAGTGATACGGGCACACAGTTCGTGTGGGTTAGTCCAGACAATACATTGCTGGAGCCAGACAGGGAGACAGATAACTTCAAAGTGTTTCCTAATGGCAGCCTGGAGATAACAGAAGCCCAGCTAGAGAACTCAGGCCTGTATTCCTGCATTGCGATAAATAAGAAAAGACTATTAAATGAAACCATAGAAGTCAGAATAAATGTCAGCAATTTCACAGTGAACAGGTCCCACGCTCATGAAGCATTTAATACAGCTTTTACCACCCTTGCTGCCTGTGTGGCCAGTATTATTTTAGTACTGCTGTATCTCTATCTGACCCCCTGTCCATGTCAATGTAAGGCGAAAAAGAAGAAGAGGAAGCTGAACCAAAGCAGTGCCCACTCATCCATACTGAATTCTGCACTGCCGCAAGAGCTGCCAGCCGACGAGAAGAAGGCTAGCACTGGTAAACGGGTGGTTTTCCTGGAACCCGTGCACGAACCAAAACAGAGTCAGAATGGGAAAGTAAAACTGTTTCCTAATGACAGTGTCATTACAGAGAGTATCTTAAAAACTACTCGAACAAAATCCGACTCTGACTCTGTCAACTCTGTGTTCTCAGATACACCTTTCATGCCGCCAGCGTAGTTTGCTGCCTGTGTTTGTATCGTGCAGTTCCATTTCTGAATACCTCCTTTGCCTGTAGCAACCATCAGGACAAACAAATAAAAAGAGATAAAATGTTTTAAAAAAGGTATGTTTTGTCAGTCCTTGAACTGCGTCTTCTCTCTGTGCAGGCCATGCAACAGTGATATCTCATTTGGGAAAAGCAAAGAGCTTGTCATTATTTTGAATGTTTTTAATGCAAGCTTAGCCTTAGTTTTACTCTCTGGTCCATGCACAGCAATTTCTCATGCATGTTTAGAGACACTTTCAGTGCATATAGCTGACTGCAGAGGCAGAGGCTGACCCCTATGCAACACCAAGTCATGCTGATAACTCAGCTCTTCTGAAGTGTGCGCAGAAGCAAGCTCTCATGGCTAAGGAGAAAAATGTCCAGACTTTCTGCAATTCCTTTCACAGGCTCATAAAATCTTTACATATAATCACTAGGGGAAAAAAGTCATGATTTTTCTTGGAACGCCTGGCACAAAAGGATTAAATTTGCCACCAAATTTACCCTAGTAGTACTGGGTAAACGTTTGTGGCCTTCAGCCAATAATATATTTGCAAATAATTTCTTGAAAATATTAAATGAAGGGCCTTGTAATCATTTTACTCAAAACTTAGTAATGAGATTACTTGCAAAACATGCTTGTATTTGTTTATAAATATTTCATGTGATGAAAACAGGTAGAAGTTAACATGCTACCTTTGCAGTTGCCTTAGTCAAGAAATGGTAGTTGTCAGGCGTGAGGACTTACACAATCAGCAGTCACTAATTAAGCTGTGATAACCCGATTGATTATAACCAGCTGTCTTAACCTCCACTGCTCACTGTATGCTTGGCATCACATGTGGCAAAAAAATCTGCCACCATCACCAGGGCTCCTGCTTCATCTTAGGGGTGAGTGGCTTCTCTTCAAAGATGATTGTGAAATCAGGGAAATATTTTAATTCATTACTTCAGTGGCACATGGTTTCTGCAGCCTTATTAAATTTGCTTCCTGAAGGTTTTGCTTAAAAGAGGAAATGCAGTATTTGGACAAACTCATGAAAATATAAAAGACTTTATACACTGTAAATTCAGAAAACACTGATTTTACCTAGACCTGGCCCTTGTCTTGTATGTACTGCTTTCTTTCTTGCATGTGTCACAGTCAAAGTTTATGAGTCTGGTAAAACTGCCCTGGACTGGTCATGCAATGTAAGTTGCAGGAAGCATGTTATTGTAATGAGCATACTGGCCTATTAGCTTTTTCTTTTTCTGGTCTATTAGCCTTTTCTTTTTCTGTTATATCTGCGTTTTAGTTGCTTTTTTTTTTTTTTTTTTTTGTTTTTTTTCCTTTTTTTTTGTTTTTTTTTTTTTTTTTTGGCTTGCTTACCTTTGGGCTGGGCTGGACTTTTCCAATCTTCCTCACATTAACAAGCAGCAACTTCAAAGGAATTTTCCAAGTAATTACAACTTACCAAAGACAAGTTAATGGAGCATGTCTGTCTCATTCTATTTTGGGGGAATATACTGAAAGGGTAAAGGATAAACTAAATCAGACTCAAAGGGCTACATGGTATGGCAACTGTAATTTATTTTCGAGAAGCTTACTGTAACAGCCACTTGCCATTTTTTGTGATTTATTTTGAGAGGCATGTCAACATGCAAAAGCTTATATCTGGCTGAGCCAAAGCTACCAGCAATTGATTTGCTACAGAGAAATCCTGATGTAGCTAATTGTTTGAAGACAAGCTATGTGACAAATAGAATAGCTCAGGAAACAGTGTCTCTGTATTGTGCACAAAGTATGTGGAATTATAAAAATGCTGGAGATTTTAACTAATATATTCAGGGAAATAGAAAATGGAAATTATTTTTCTAGGTAGAGGTTAATAAATATTGAGGAGAGAAAGATGACCAGAAGTTTGTGTCTTTTATTTGTACATTTATCTGTGTAAATTTAAAAATAGTTTCTGCTGTCAAGCAGGTTAGGTTCCTTTCATAAAGCTTTTCCCTCTTTCATCTGCGTACATGCAATAACCCAAAATCTATATTTTTATGTACAAAGTATGATGGAGAAACAGTGATTGTCTTTGCCAAAATCAGGCTGGTCATCTGTCAGTGTGGCAAAGGTTTGACATTGTCTCCTTCTCAAGGTTTTTTTTTTTTTTTAAGATTTAACTAAGCTGCCTGATTTCCTAGTATTTTACATGTATGGTTGGTGAGTGGGTAGATGTCCTCTGTGTTGTGCAAGGAGATGATCAGTGACCCAGGGTCAAAAGGCTGAAATGGTGGTGAGGCAGAGGGGGAAGCAGAGAGACAAGTACTCTGCAGACAGTTGTACAGATCACTTACAGCTCTGGGCAGATGTTATGCTCTGTTGTCGTACATGAGCTTGATTGACCCAGATTTCAGTGTTTACACAAGAGCGCTGATGGTCAGTTCCAAATTGGACAGAAAAAGAAAACAGGCAGTTGTCAGTATGTCTGGGAGGCAGACACTCTTCTCCTTAGCAGCTACAGCTGAGCAGGTGCACTCCACTGCTGTTTCCAGCACAGGGCAGTGGGAGTATCATGTATCGAATTCACTGAGCATGTTAAATCTGTATGGTAGTCCTAAACAAAAAAAAGGTAGAGATCCTTCAGCCTTTCCTCCACAGGGCTGCTTCCCTGCAGCAAAAGCATGGGGATTTGTGGGATCAGAGTAATCCTGACAGATGACTAGAGAAGCTGAGCATTGATCTAAACAGCAGATATTCACTGTGACTATTAACTGTGTATTTTACTGACTCCTTCAAAGTGCTCACAGTTGACACCACAAGTATGAACAAAGTGGTAAAAAAAAAGAAAAAAGCTTTTGAAAAGAGATGGCTTTTTTGCTGCTTCTTTACGTTACCATAGCCTCATGAGTTCAGTAGGTGCAAGTTTAATGAAGATTTTTAATCATTAATGAATATTTATCATATAGCACCAACACCATAATCCATAGCCCCAGTCCTCTCTCATCTTGGAAGGCTGTGGAAAGCCAATGCAGCTCATCAGTTCCTTTCTTTCCACTGCAATGTGAGCCCCGCCAGGGCTGTGAGCAGGGAGCAGTGCTGCCCTCCAGCTCCATGGCCTTGCAGCATGCTGGTTGTCACATGGGCAGGAGGGGCTGCCCAGATGCCACACCTGCAGCTCCGCTGTGCTCTACTCTCCTAGAGAAGCTTTGTTGACAGGCCTGTCCTACAGCCATGTCTTTCCCATTAGCCTGTGTCCTGGATCTCCCTGTGATGTTTCCAGCAACTACAAAAAAGGTGAATGATATTTTTAATGCAGAGAGCACAGTTCTGTGAGGCACTGAATGCTCTGGCACCAATCCAGACACATCTTAAAATGGGTTTGCAGTAAGGCAGAGGTACCAAGCTACTGGCAGGAAGTCTATGGCTGGGCGTGGGGTCACTCACTGCCTCTGCAAGATGCCTGGAGTAAGATATTCCCCACAATGCTCTGATAACTCCAGGTGCTTTGGCTCTCCCTTGTCTTCTTTCCAGTGCCTGAGACCATGCCACACAAGGTCATAGGCAGAGCTCTAAGGTTTAGTTTACCACTGTGTCTTTTTTGGGGGCTCCTTGGAATATACATCCTCCACCACTTTAATGGTGATAAGCAGCTTTTCTCCTACTCAATGGCCTATTGCATTAGTTCCAACTGTCTCATGGATCAAAAATAAGGGTAGCATCTGCAGGCAGCTCTGGGAAATTGTGTCCTTGCCTTTGTCTGGTTCCAGTACCACACATGCCTGCAGACATCAGCTTCTGTGGAGTGTGTTGGAAACAAGTCATGTAAAGCCCGCATGAAACCTCTCAGGTCAGTCCGGAGTGCAACAACAGCAGCTGCACAACCACATCGTCCCTGTGTTCTCTACCTGTAGTGGCAGGAGACAGGTAAAGCTGCTTGCTGGTCATCTCTTCTGACCTTGATAAGATTCAGTGTCTGACTCAGACCACCTCACTAACAATGAACACGTACAGTATCTGACTACCCCTCAAACACACTGAGCAGCTGCCATCCATGCTGGAAGCTGAGGGTGAACCAAAGTGCTTTCCTGATACCAGCCTTTACCCTGCAGTTGGTTTTGTCAGCCAATACTATGTGCTTTTAGCCCAGTAGTATACCTCCTGCTTGCCAGGCAAGTGGTGCTCCAGGTTAATAATGTGTCTATCTCCTTAGCATCACTGCTTCGAAAAAATGAGATTTCTAATGACTGCTAGTTCTTGACAGTGTCAAAGAACTAACAGATTATATAGCTCATTCTTCTGAACAGCCAAAACCCTAGGGAAAAATTGTGATTAAACCAAAAACTTTAATTCCGGATTGCACAAGATGATTTCTTCCCTCTAGAGTAAATCCACCCTGTTCAGAGTGCTTTTATACCTTGTCTAAAGCTTATTCCTACACACCCCTCGTGTCTCTGAACTGGGTGAAAATAAACCAGCCTTTATGGGCCACATCATATATTGTGGTCATCTCTAAAGTAATGCAGCAATGACACTCCCCATGGACTGCAGCCACTGGCCATCCCACCCAGCACACACTTCTGTTCTCATCTTCAAGGCTGAGTCGTTGCCATTTGGCCGTGGCAGGTGCAGGGACCTTTTCCAGCTTCTTCCTTCGTAGTTTTCAGTGTAAGGACAGGCTTCCTGAAGACGATTTCTGGGTGTACTGCAAAGCTGCTGTAAGGGATTACTTGAATTGATAAATTAACTACTTCCAAGTGGCTTCTAAATAGTGAGAGCTGACATTGGTAAGTAGGAGCTCAGGATATACATTCAATTTACAGATTTAGCAATTTAGATTTTACTTTGTTTTTGCTCTTTCTGGTAGATAGTACTTGAATCATTAAACATATAGAGAAAGAGAATGCATATTTAAGGACTTTTTTTCCTCTGATACTCTTTTTCCATTTGTCCAGTGGGACTCAGGTTTGAATAAAAGGAGAAATTTGAGGTTGAGGGGGATAAGGAAAGAAGTAATTTGATCCAAAGTTCACTTGATATTTTAAAAGGCTAATATCTTAGCTCTTGTCTTCAGTGGGTACATGTTAAAAATAAAAAAAAACCCACCAAGCACTTATTACCTAATACAAATTTAATGGGTATTTTGTAGGTTCTGTATGTTAACAGAGTTCTGACAGTAATAAAGCTATGAAAATGATCCATACAGAAATCAAAGCATAAGAGTATTATTAATAGTTGTTTCTGAACAAGGGGCATCCCAAATTTGCTGAAGTGGTCATATCATAGAAAAAAGGACCATACATCTCTTCCTTACTTAAAAGAAATTTCTAATATTAACATTAAAGAACTGAACAGATGCAATGGAGAAAGTATTTTTCTTGTGAATTACTGGTTTAGGTTCTGATTTTGTTAGGTGGATTCTTTGCCTTGTATGAATCTATTTTCCTTTCCTTTGCAGAACAACGTAATTAACTGGAATAATATTTTCTCATTTAGTTCTCCTAATGAAGTCTACATTTAGTAGGGAAGGCAGGGAGGGTCAAGAATGATATAATCAGCTCAACATCACCGAGATGTCAGGAAAAGTTAGTTGTGGATTTAAGTATTCTTTGATCAAACATGAGATTATTCAGGCATAAACCTATGGGTTGTTTTAATTTAACTGATATTTTCTGTCTCATTTGAATTAATTCAAAATGGCATATTTTAGGTTTTTTTAAAGGAGAAAGACTATTCCTGCAACATCTTGCATCAACTTAACTAAATTGATATAGAAACCATCAGTGATGTGAAACAACTCCGTTAGCGTAAAGTAACTCTGTGGTGTATAGAGAGGCTGTCCAGTCTATATGAGTATTTCTCATGGCAGCCAGGGGTCAGCTGCATTTCCTAGGCAAGCTCGAGCCAAACTTCATTATACAGACCTTTCCTAGAGAATCAGGAAGATGTTTTCTTCAATGAGATTAGCTTAACAAACTCAGTTGCAATCGCTATTTAGACCTTACCACAGATCCCATTTTGAATTCAGTGCTTTTATTTGCACTTTTGAACTATGCATGGAACATAATAGGCTGCTGCAGCATATATTCCTGATAGGGACATCAGGAGATGGAAAGAGCAGTTGAGGGGGAGTGAACATGTTTGTTTGAGAGCTGCATAATGTGCTATGCTGCCAATTTCTCTCCTCAAGAGTTAATGGTCCTAAAATCAAAATACTCATCAAATCCAAACAAATTTTAGACACCCTCTAGAGAGGGGGTGGAGGCTCTGATATGTGAGAGCCTCAGCAAGTGCTGCCTTTGCATAAGAAAGATGTCCTTTCACAGAAACAAAAGGATTTCTAGCACTTTCCCTGGTACCTGAGGTGATGTTGGCAATAATAGACCACAAAATAAATTAGCTCTGATAAGCACTGCTGTTGCCTGGAGCAGCTCAATTAGCCTTTTGCCTTTGGAGCAAGGGTTTATAGCGCTAGATAGAGCCTCAGACCAGGCAACATCTGACTTTTGTCCTCTTTGCTCTTTTTACCTGACACCAGAATCAGGGAGCCACTAGATTTGTTATATGTATTTATTTTACGCAAGTATTTAGAACAAACAAAATCTTGAGCCTTTTTCCGGGCAGTTCACCACTGCCTGTAAAAACACTGGTGGAAGGGAAACAAAGCTTTTCACCACTCAGATATGTAAATCAAGGCTGGATCCTGTTGAAGGAGGTATTTTGCAAAAGAGCAGAGGGTATACTTGCTTCTCTGACCTTGTTCTGCTAAGCAAAAGTTAATATATTTGAGCTATTGCCTGAAATAATTTCAAATCTGATTTTTTAAACTGCGTTCATGAATGCAAGTGAATGACATTTGTTGTTGCAACTGTATCAGCTGATTTGTAATTTGGGGATGAAAGAATTTTGTTTTCTCTCTTCTCCTTCCC
Source organism: Corvus brachyrhynchos (assembly GCF_000691975.1). NCBI lineage: Eukaryota > Metazoa > Chordata > Aves > Passeriformes > Corvidae > Corvus > Corvus brachyrhynchos. Next base: position 6,984,688 of record NW_008237919.1, on the reverse strand, counting down.
TTTTTGTCCATAAAATGATAATGCAACTATTTTTCAATGCATGTGTATCCCCTCCCCTTTTTATTTTCAAGCATGGATAATCAGCCCATATAATTTAAACAAAATTATCATGTTGCGGTGAATGGTCTCTGTGATCCATATTTTCTGTAGAGATGAGCCAATTTGTTGAGTATGCTGTCCTGTATATCATTTCACATTTTAAAAATATATTTAGACATGCTGTTACTATTGTTACTACATTTGTGGCATGTAATTTTTCTAAAATTTCCTTCCCATTACAGATTAAAAAAAATGCAATAGGATGTCAGAAAACACTGCATTTACTAAAAACAGTCATTTCTGTCCTTTAACGCTGTAATGTTTTGTCTTTTAGCAGTCCTGCCTAGTAATTCACACCTAATGCGGAGTCAGAGGGCTTTCAATAGCACCTGCTTCATATCAGTTGTGAAACACACTTCTTCCCTTCACGTAGCAAGGAAAACACTTGTAAGAGTGTGGAAGATACGTTCTCATCAGTTATTCACTAAGAATTTTATTATAGGGTTGGCAGTGTGGCTCTTGGCATTAAAATTTCATATTAAAGAAAACTAATTCTCATTAGTGCTCCGTGTGGAAAATTGCTGTTCCAAACTGCTGTTTGCTGGACTGGTTGTGATGAATTCCCAACTCAGTCATGTGCCTGTCACCTCGTCTAAGTGCCTGGGAGTGATAAGAATGCACATGGCCAGCTCTTCAGCACGGCCAGACCCTGTTCCTTTTATATTCAGCAGGGAGAATTGTTGGAAAGCATGCCAGAAGAATCAGTGTGCTATGTACTTGGCACATTCATGGTGATTTATAATTGCTTCATAATAAAGTGATAGAAGGAAGTTTTAAAATTCTCATCATTATGATGCATAAAAATGTTATAAAGCTGTTCTGTCATTATTATGTCATTTTCATATTCTTCAAAAATATCAGTAAACCTCTCACTATCCAGTATATACAACAGTATCCAGTTAGGCCTATACAAGATACCATGGGCACTGGTAATAAGTCAAGAGTTACGGAGACATTTCCTGAAGCTCTGCTACAGATTCTGCTCAGTAAGGCATAACTTGTAAAATTTATGCTCATCTACTACAAGGAATTGAGGACTACACTAGGTTTCATTATCTGTGTGGCTATGTTACCTGCTGTATTATGCAGGGTGCATTTCACAGTGATGACGTGTGTGAGAGGGCCCCTCTTTCTTATCAAAACTGTTCAAAAGCAGAGTGAAGACTAGGCTTCAGAGGAGTGCTGTTTTCTTACTGCCCAGAAGCAATGAGCTTCTTTTGTGGAGAGCGCAGGCTGAAATTTTTTAAAGATAGAAACATTGCAGTGGGAAAATTTTGCCAGAAGAAGAATACTACCCTTTGAATTAAAGGTGGTAAAATAATGTTCAGAAGTCAAAAGTGAAAAACAAAAGCAGTACCTGAACCTCTCTAGGGGCTCAGGCTTTTGAAAATATATTAAAATTTTATACTGTCTTAGTAATTTTCTCCTGCATAGAGAACTGTTGTCTTAATAAGGCAGGTGCAGATCATTCATCCCACAAATAAGACCTTACACGTGGACAGAAAAGTACTTTCTGGTTATCTTTAATAGTCACCACATCATGAGTTCAAGCCACATTGCTCACAGTAGCTAGACCATGTTAATATTTATCCATGGTTTCCCTAAGAGGCAGTGGATAACTGGACTGATTTCTAAGAGTGGCAGAGGACTAGTGACCTGGAAATTTCTATAAATTTTTGTGGTTTTGAATAGATTCTCTTACTGTCTCCAAGCCATCACTTGTAAGATGCTGAAATGTTGTCACTGAAGTAGGAGCATTTAGGATTTTTATTTTTCCTCTGCAGAAAATGAAGTAACTAACTTAATTGTGCCCTAAAGACAGAATGTAACATTTTCTTCTTTAGAGATGTATTTGCAATAGGGTATGTGTACTGCTGTCAGCTTTGCCAATTAATATTTCACCCTTGTAGTGGGAGGAGAAGAACTGACACAATAAGAGGGGAAAATGCATGTGTATCTCTGGAGACTAAATATAAAAGATGACAGTTGCTCTATATGGTTTCCTAAACAGCCAGTATGGGAAACTGTGTTGTCATGGAGGGCAGAAGAAACACAGCTCTTTTAGACCAACTGCATGCTGTCAACAGAATGTACAGATGCCGCATTTCAGGTATTCCAATACACTCATATAGAGCAAAGTAGGATTAGCCTTATCTTTCTGATAAGGAATGCTTCTCTTTCCCAGAGCATATGAGAGGAGTTTGACCAGGCTTATAGGCCTTAAAAAAGGAGCTTAAAGTATGTCTAGGAAGCTGTAAGGTACTATTCATGATTACTGATAACCACTGTGGAATACTGTGTTAATGGTCTTTTGGTAATATCTGCTTTAAAATCAGACTCTGAGCATCTTGTGGAGCTTAGTTCATTAGTAGCTGCAAAACATTTTGATTTCTGGGGACAGGAAGCATTACAGTAGCCTTACAGTATAGTATGTTGGGGTCTTTCCATGCCTTGGATGCTTTTTGAATGTTTCTGTGAAGGGCAGTAAGCATGCATTGCACTTCAGGGAGCAAATACGTTCGCAGGTGGGTATTTATTAATGTACAGTGTCTGTGTTTTCAAGGAGATCATTACATTCTTGCTATGACTATTGCATTTTAACACAAGAACTCCCATACTGTAGCCTGCTGCCATCTACTTAGGTTGAAGAGAGATCTTTTCCTCCAGAAAAGGAGGCTTAGAGCTTCAGAAAGCCTTTCTCTCTGCACTGACCACACAGGAAAATGGAAGACTAATATCCTTGAGTATACATTAGCATGCAGGAATGTTGCCATAATGGACCATTTAGGTCTAGCTCTCTGAATTGTTTCAAAAAGCCATGCTCTTAGTTGTGACAAGTGCTTTTTCTGTGATATTCACACTGACTCTCCAAAAACTGACATATGAAGCCAGTCCTTGAAGTTGAGCTGTGTGCTGTAGTAGCCAGAAAGGAGCTTTACTGATCAGTGAAGATTGGATGCCAGCTGACCTTTCCAGCTGCCAGAGAAATGCTGATTTTGGCTGTATGGAGTTGAAGCCTCTTATTGCTGAGAAAAGTTGTCATCACTGACTGCTCCATGGAGTAGCACTGGCATATTCCTGACATTAATCCACTGACACAACTAGAGTGTAGGCTTTGCTTTCCGTCAACTGTACTCCCTTATTTGAATAATAGCAGCATCTGGAAGTTTTTCTGGAGGTTTCTTTACATTTTGATTTTATTTAGTTTCTACACAAATTCGTGAGTTTAAGCCAGACTTAACTACACTGTCCCTATGCAACCTCTTTTTCCTTTATTTCCTTCTCTCTCTGCCTCGTGGGCATTACTCATAACCACAATGAGGCTGTGATGTGCACATGTCAAGAGGTCTAAGGAGGCCTTTTGTCCCTGAGGAGTCCCTGCAAAGGTGAATAATATCCAGGTATGATATGACAACGTAAGACACGTCAATTTATGACAGAATTTAAAACTGACTTTTGATATTCAAAGCAGGGTTTCTTGAATGTTTCAAAAATCCTCTGAGACTGTCAGTAATCTTTACATGAACAATATATATAAATATACTGTGTCTGTGAGCAATTTTAAGTTTTGCAGCTGAAGCATAAAGGCACTTCAGTGTTCTATCATTGTTTCCAATTTAAGACTCTCAGTAACAAAACCCTCTAATTTAGTCACCCACAAACCAGCAATCACCACTTCAGTGAGGTTGTTAAAGCTAGAAGTGAGCTAAATTTTAGAAGAAAGCACAATGAGAGAAGCCTAGTGATCAGTAAAAAGAAGTGTGACTTGAGTTTCTGAAATACTTAATCTACAAAATAAAGCACATCAGGAATTGTGGAAGGAGCTACGTCAAATGTACAGTGACAAACTTACAGGAGATAACTTAAAATATTAGGAACAAAGTGCATTGCAATTGCATCAAGACCTTCCTAAGAACCTAAAATCAAAGGGAGTCATACAAAAAGTAGAAATAAGGAACATAATTAGATATGCATTTAATAGGAATGGAGAAAGTTCAGAGGGTAAGATGTTAACATTATTTTGGAACATAAAGGTAGCAAAATTATGCAAGGTAAAGTAAGAGAAGCAAAAGAAGGGCAAAGTAAAGGTTCATAACCTAACAGGCAATTCACAGAGTACTGAAGTGTTCACTGTCTTCACATAAAAAGATTAATTTCCGATCAGATACTTAACTACATTAAATTAAATGTGAAAATAGGAGCATGACCAGAATAGTGATAAATTAAGTTAAAAAATGTATGGATAAGTTAAGTGTAATTGAAGCCATCAGGTCCTGATTACATTCAACTTCACTTCTTTAAAGAAATACGAAAAAATCTCTGAAATTTGCTGTTATCTTTGAAAACTCGCAAAAGATGGGCAGATCCCATGCAAGACAACCAAATTCAGTACCTACATTTAAAAAAGAACCAAACCAACTGCAAACAGAGAATTATAGATTATGCAGTGCAACAGCAGTTCCTGGAATTATTTTGGAAGAGGTGGTTAGGTAATCAATTCATAAGTGCCTGGAGCGTATTAAAATGGTAAAAACAGCTGACAGACTTGACAAGAACGAATCATATTGACCCTGTTCACTGCTGACAAGTTAACTGGCCTTGGCTGAATAATAAGGACAGCCTTTTGGCCACAAGGACAGTGAAACAATGGGGGAGACTATTGACTAACACTATTGCAGCTTTTTCTTTCCTTCTTGTGCTAGAGGACTTTCAAAAACAAGTTAGGCACACAACTTCTGTGAAGGTTATAGGCATCTTTGATCTGTCTTCAGTGTAGGGTATTGCACTAGGAGAGCTGCAAGATCCTTTCCAGGCCTGTAGTGTTACATCAGTGTTTGTTTAGGTCCCCTTTGCCCCATGACTTGCATGATGTGTTTTCTGCTCTGAATGCAGGTTACTGAAGATTCTCTGGGATTACATACAAACTCTTTCATCCAAAGTGATCTGAAATTGAAATTGTTCATGCGTGCTTCATTTTCCTTGGGAAACTTTAGCAGAAAACAAGCACTCATTTTCCCCAGAGGTTTGTCTTGACTTTGCTCCTTAAGTTTATACAAATAGTATTCTGAAATCTGCTCTTTCTCAATAGTGCCTCTGAAATAAATGTCATAAACAGGATGACTGATTAATTTGTTGGGGGACAAACTGTGGTCACTCCATTGCAGAACTGAATGTAATTTTTTCCTGAAACTGCCTCGCACTAAGCATGAGCATGTTGGGAAAATCCTGGGCCATGCTATTGCTTTTGAAGCAGCTCCAGAGTGTCATTTGGACTCACTTTTCAAATATTTCCAGGTCACTGAACCACAATATTGCCTTAGCTGTAAATGCTGATCATTCAAGATGAGTCTTTCTGTTTCACGGTTTCTACCAGTGCAGGCAGGTTTAACTTGGCCTTGGAGTACAGAGATACATTCCTGGGAGCTTGTAGGCTAAAGTTTGCTTTGCAGTAAACAGTCCAGCATGAAAGAGAGATGTGGTCAGTGGGATTGCTGCCAGGATTTACTGTGACTCAGCAGGAGGAAACTGTACAATCTGGGTTGGACTTCTGAAAATGAGAGAGGTCTGTTTCCCCTCTCCAAATGTGGGCCTGTCACTGCAGAGTGCCCCAAAATGGAACTAAATTACTCCTCCCCACTCCCCTGAATTTGTGAGAGTGTAACAAGTTTTGAAAGACAATGTCATCTTTCACTGTGTCTTACACATCTCATTTGACTGTCTTATTATTTAATGGTGTTACAGGTATGCAATATTTCAGGTAGTAAAATACTTCATCCCCAAATGGTAGGCAATCTTCATGCATTTCCAGTAGCACATCCTCTAAAAGGAAACATTAGTCTACTGAATGAGCAAGGTAGAGTCACTCCACTACAGCATCTCCTTACTACATTTTCTGCCTGGCTTTTTTATGATACAGCTTCTTTAGGAAAAAAGGGAAGATACTAAAATATCATTAATAAGTGGAATATATAAGTGTTCAGACCCAGTGAAAGTATATTTTGCTGATCATATATTAATAAAACCAGAATTAGAGTCTGAACAAGCTTGTGATATTAAACACATCTTTAAAAACTGTTGTTTTATTAAAAAAAATGAGATTTTACTAAAAACTAATTGGCAAATTTCTTTTTAAAGTGGGAGCTCTTAATACAAGGTATATGTTAGCGTCACACAGATTTAGGCTTGATTGTGCTCTTTCAGATGGTTGCATCAGAGCATCAGAATAAACGATTAATAAAATTACAATAAACTAAATTGAGAGCAGAACTAGGGCCTTTAATATAGTCAGTAACCTCTTGAGATCCCAACAGCAAAGCAACAACAAGATGGAACTTTGCACAACTAGTAATATCCTTAATTTTTAGCCCAAGTATGAAATCTGACTGAGAAATTTTGGATTTCCCACATTATTTTTTTCCTATTAAACTTCAGTATTCTGGACACATTCAGCCATCAGAAGCATGAGACTGGGCTCCTAAATAATTTATTTCATGTACTTGATGGAATAAAAATAAATAGATAAGTCTTAACAGTGTTTAGCTGAACAATTTCTTTTTATGTAACAGGATGTTTCCCATCCTTTAGGTTATGGACACTTGGCACTTGTGAGACTCTCAGATACCTTTGCAGGGAGCTGTGTGGGAGAACTGTAGATGATAAAGTCAGCTCTGGAGAGCACAAAATAGTGCCAGCTAAGTGGACAGTACTTTGGTCTAGGCTTCTCTTTTGACTCACACTGGAACTAACTGTATTTTAAGCAAGGAATGAGCCTTTATACTGAGAGTATCCTATATCTTGAGATTATCTGTGTGTCTTCAAGCAAAGTTACTGAGTTCACCTATGTCTTGATGTTCCACAGATAAAATGGGACTCTGCCTCAGTGTTTTCTGTGTGTGGCCCTTGCTGCATATCTTCTTACCCCAGGTGTAGAAACAGAGATCTGGAATAGCTGCTTCCTGGTGTCAGGTAGATGTCTGGGAGGTTCGGCTCTAGATAAACTTTCAATTTTCTGTAC
>NW_008237919.1:6976284-6977520 GCF_000691975.1 Corvus brachyrhynchos | reverse complement strand
ATGCTATTGCAGAAAAGGGCAACAGTTTGCTCAGGTTAAACATGATGCCAGTTGTGGATCCCATTTGCATCAGTAAAGTCAAATCAATTCATTTCAGGTCAAGCAGGTTTAACTGAGATCAGACTCAGCCCTTCATAAGGAATCCTAATTGTGACCTTCCAGTACCCAGAGGGAGCCTGTGAGAAGGATGGAGAGAGACCTTTCCCAAGAGCATGGAGTGACAGGACAAGGGGGAGTGGCTTCAAACTCAGAGTAGATTTGGATTAGATATTAGGGAGAAATTCTTCACTGTGAGGGCAGCTAGACACTGGAACAAGTTGCCCAGAGAAGCTGTGGATGCCCCCTCCCTGGAAGTGTTCAAGGCCAGGCTGGGTGGGCCTCTGCACTACCTGGTCTTGTAAAAGGTGTTACTGCCCGTGGTAGGGAGGTTGGAACTAGATGATCTTTAAGGTCCCTTCTAACTCAGGCCATTCAATGATTTTATGATTATATGACAGCCCATGTTCCTGAGGCTGAAAGTCACCTACATTTATGCATATTGGATGCATCTTTCAGACAGAGAACTCGTACTGTGAGAGATGTTTTGCTTCACTGAGCAGCATTTCACAAAATATTCCAACTGCCTCTCATATTTTCCAGATGCAATTTCCATTCGATTATCTTTTCTCCTACACATTATTCTGAAAGAGTTACACAAGGAAAGAAATCTCATCACAATGAAAAAACTACTTGTGATCAATATGTGTGCACTGATTAAGTTCCCTGTGGAGTCCTCAACTCCGTGTCATTCCTCTGAGCACTAGATTTTGCCTGTATATCTCTGATGTAGCCAAGATGTGTAAAAATTAATGTAAGCTGACAACTTGTTATTAGTTACATGTCTGAAGAGTCTCAAGTGGATTGGCTGTTCCTCCCCAAGTCAGTTGTGTCTGAGCCTTGCTAACTGACTCTAATCTTCCTGGTGTGTGTACTAGCATATTAAGGGGCAAATGGTGGGTAGAGCTAGGGCTTTTGAGCCATATCATGCCAAAACAATTTTCATTAAAGCCACCTGCTATCATTATATTTCCTCAAGCCCAAATCCTTATATAATAATAAATGTATTTCAGAGGCAGTCCCAATGCTCTGCTCTGTTCAGTGGCTGTCAGAGCTTTTGCTGTGAGCTGGAAGGATGTGAATGCTGGCTTCTTGTGCAAGAAACAGGGCAGCCCACAGCTCCTGAGTGCCCAGAAAGAG
>NW_008237919.1:6962070-6975991 GCF_000691975.1 Corvus brachyrhynchos | reverse complement strand
AAAGAGAAAGGCTGGGGGGAAAAGGTAGAAATGTGAAAAGGAATGAGAGCAAAAAAGGTAATCAGAGAGGCCATTGCTCAGGTGTGAGCTAAGCCATCCCCATGGCACAGGAAGCTCCAGGGAAGCTGGTTGAGGTGCCTGAAAGCGTGCTGGAGCTTGGGTGGTGTTTTGCTGCACCAGCTCCAAAAGGAGCCAATCTCATGTTGTTTGGATGCACTGTGCAAGAATTTATACAGTTGTTATAAGCTATTTTGATTTAAGATCATTTTACTGTGATAATTTGAAAATATATAACATTGCATAGAAGGAAATATGTATTTCATGCTACATTTAAGCATACAGCAAACTGAAATGAAAATAAATAAAACCAAAAATCTGTACTTCTGCGTAGCCAGCATAAAACATTTTTGGTACTACCATGGCCGTTTTATTGTTGCAGTTTTTTCCTGTTGCAATTTATTCAGCTTTTGATACATTCTTGGTAAAGATCTGTTCTTTGGCGTATTTCCAAAAGAAAATTATTCTCTAGAAAATCCTTCAGTCATCTTTATTAAAGGTAGCCTCTGGTAACCACCATCAAACCATTATAGCTAAAATAAAACACATTCTCAGAGGAGTAAATCTGAAGCTGTGAGGGATATGGAATAAAATTAAATGTTTAATGATGATGATTTCATCTCTAACTCCTCAGGGAGAAAAAAAGCTGAGTAAAAGACCCATGTGTGGGAAGAAGTGGAGGGAAGGTGAATAAATAAACCAGAAGAAAAAATGTAGGGCAATTATTTTGTATAAAGCAAGTCTTTTAATTACCATGTTGAATTATGTTAAGATATTTCTTTATTATAATCAGAAGACTTTAGTAAATAAAATAAAAACAGGACATAAAGAGAAAACATTTCTGGGAGCACTTGTATAGTATGGAATAGAAATGGGAGCAGGTGCCCACAGTATTTATATACTTCAAGCATAACCCAGTTTAGTTTTAAGGACTGATGTTGGCTATATATTTCCATGGGAATGCTTGTACCTGTGACACTGGAGTACTTGAGACCTCCTTAAAAATTTATGGGGTTAAAATATTCCAATCTTTTCCTCTCACCATGGGCTAATTTTATACTCCATTCCAGAAAATAAAAATACCTGGGAAGACCTGGTGTTTTGAGCACAAGCAACAGCAGTGAGCAAGTAACTTCTGGCCTGGAGTTGAAGAGCCACAAGGTTACATCTGTCTGTACATAGGCATTCCCCAATATTATCCATGCATCTTCAGTATGACAATCTGGGATAAAGTACACCAAATTAGTCTCTGTATCCTTTCTTTAAAAGCACCTCACATTTTCCTAAGATTCTGAGGATATCTGTGAAATGGAGAAATTTTTCTGTGTGTCCTTTGTCTTATTTTCTCTCTTGCAGACAAACTTTTAGTAAGTTATATACTCAGTCCATGAAGATACAGACTGACTGAGATTTCAGAACAGGCTGAGTTACAAGTGTGTAAACCTAGAGTGACAGCTGCACAGTCAGTGATGTTCCTTTAGTTTCAGGCTGGTTCAGCTGAGAACAGATTCCAGCCAAACTGACATTTATGTGCACAGAAAATTTAGGTCTCCTTCCAAAGACCTGCCACTGCATGTATGAGGGATGTGTGAGCATGAGGCAGAATTCCTGCAGGATTCCTCTACATCACAGATTGTCAGGTATTCAAACAGTTAATTTATGACTAATTTCTGTGGCTACACTGTGATTCCATGAGTGGAGAACGTATGGTTTACAAAATACTGTCTCCTCTGAGCCACATCACTGTAATTTCAGCTAAGGTCAAATTTTACAGATTAGGTATAACCCTTCTAGAGTCTGCCTTATGTGTCTTGAGATCTGGAATTTAAAAATAAATCAGCTTATCTTAGCCCCTAAAAACATATATCATTTCAAAGAATGTAAGCCATGTGCACAGGATGGAGAACCATGTTTTGGGATGTGGTTATTTAGAAAGGTTTCGAGGTTCATGGGAGAAAATCAATCATACTGAGGCATGAGTGACTGGGCATTGTCCAAAGCACTGTGCTGTCATAATCCTTACAAATTCAAATGGGAAACCCAAGTAGGAGCAGGACAGTAGGTTCCTTTGAGCCAAGAGTGTCCACTTTCTGGTCACTCATCCACATCTGTCCACTCATTGAGAGGAGCGTTGAGAAACTCTGAAGAATTCAATTGAGAATAACAGATTATAGAAGAGAGGGAAGGAAAGGGAAAAATCATTTAGGAAAATATTTAAAGTCTGTTCCCAGCAGCTTAGTGTGCTTAATTTGTTGAAACCAAGGTTAGGAATGTCATGAGCACATCTCAGAGAAGAATTTATTCCACCTGATCTTAGCTGATCTAGTGTCACCTAGTGTAAGTCACCTCTTCCAGGCCTCTTGTGTAACTGAAGGAAAGTGTCATCACCCCAGGATGCTTTTCCTCCAGCAGAAAACAAATGTCCCAAACAACCTGGATAAATCATTATCTGTCTCCATGGGCCACGAGGGGAAAGTAAATGATTTATTCAGACTAGACACCTGATACTGAGACAAGTGAATTAAAAAGAGATAAATCTCCACATACACTGCATGGGAACAAAGCTATGCAGTAGCTTACTGGAGCAGGCCAGGGTTTAATGAGATCTATCAGCTAAAAGTTAAAGATAGACTAATTCAAGCTATAAATAAAGCAAAGGGCTTTAAAAACAGTCTAAACACAAATATCAGCTGTATTGATTTACTAGAAAATGCAGCAGATCCTTCATGACTGTTCGTTTTAAACACAAGTTTTGTTGTTTTTTTCCATAAAATGCTTTAGCTCAAAAATGTAATTTCATATGAGTCTCCCATTAGTTTAGTAGTGAGATTCAACTGCCCTGAGGTAGGGATCTAAATGTAATTCATTTACAGCTCAAATCAGCACCTCAGGCTGAGGTGCTTTCCTTAAAAAAAATAAGCACCTTCAGAGGGTACTGTGTTCAATCCTAAAAACAGGGCAGAGAAATTGTTTACCAGCAACACCTGTTTCCTTCCACTGTTTCTAAAGTGTGAGCTGGGCAATTCACATTGATATGGGACATCGAACTTCTATCTAAGTGAGATGATTTTCATACTGGATGGTTTCTCCTGGTCTGACAGCTCATGAAACTCTGACCAAAGTGATAGGCAGTGCTGTCACATCCAGTCATAGTTTGTACATATTCCTTCTCACTCATGCAGATCTTGTCATAAAACAGAATTCCCTCAATTTCCCTTATGCATATAATTTTCTTTCAATGCTCTTATATTTATGTGTTGACTATTGAAATACAATTATGTTGAGTTACATGACCATGTGGGAACAGCAATATTTTATTCATTGATTTGATTCCAATGCTCATTCTAAGCGAGATTAATTTATTTCCAGGTTTTTTTATGGAAAACAGAAAAAACTAAGCTATTCCCAGTTTTCTACTCTAGAAAGTCCAGTAAAGCAGGATAATCAGGACATTTTTATTAGTGCATCCTCAGCTGCAAGAGTTCATTTGAAGAATCATCAGGCCTCTGTCATAATAGCATAAGGACAAAATAATGGTCATTTATTCCCAGCCCAGCGTTAGAAAAGTATTTGTTCCACTATCCTGAATAATTTTAAGAGAAGGACATGTGAAAACAATGCTCTTCCTATCCTAGGCCTTGTCCTCTACTGTTCAGCCCTTTGTTTAGAGGGAATCTAAAATACCACTGCGTGGTTATATCTCACCTTAATGCGTGCAGACAAAATTTCTCTCTCCACTCTCCATGTAAATGGAGACATTTCACAGACATTTTTAGAGGCACAAAACAACCTCAAAACGCCATCTTGTACAAAAGAAAGGCACTGATAGCAGATGTTTCTTCTGACTCTTGACTGATAAGAATATGACTTTCTGAAGTCTCCAAATTGCCCTTCATTAAATGCAAAAAGTGGTTTCAGAGTTCTCCTTCTTGCAGGCTTTGAGTTCATGCATTGGATCAGTTGCAAAGGTGACAGTGAAAAGCTGCAAACTATCCCCCAGGATCAGCACCACTGTCTTTCCTGCAGAGATCCTCTGAGAGAACGATTGTGTTTTGCAGAGAGAGGCAGCACAGTCTGTGCAGAAGAACCACATTTATCCCTCTGCTGAAGTGCTTTATGCATCTGCAGTGCTGGGACCAGATTTGCCTCTGCATGCCAATTTTTCAAAAGAAAAGCCTTGCCTTTTCCAGATTAGTGGTGAAATATGTTTCAGCAAATCAGCCAGACAAGCAGATCAGATACGCTTCCATCTGTACTGAGCCTGGACATAAACCTTAAAAAAATCCTCCTTCACAAAAATTTCTGTGACAAATTATAACATCTATTCACCATTGAGACAAGAAACCCTAAATATGGGAAGAACATGGTTAAATGTACCTTGAGAAAATTAGTGATAAGCATCACAAATTTGTGAGCAGATCAACACACGAGTTGAGGGCACCATGTTTTTGGGGCCATAGGATGCTTGTGCTCTGTGGAACAACTTGCAGCAACAAGGCCATGTAAATTGACTCTGCTGGCCCTGTTTCCTGATGGGGACACTTGCAGGTTCCAAAATGCAGAAGCTGAGCAATAGAGGAGAAGAGAAGCATACCTACAGTGAAATTCAGCAGAAAACCCCAGCCATGTCATTAGCTGGTGTCTACATCTGAACTGGTCATCTAGATTTCTGTGATAGCTGGTGAACAGAAGCATTTGTCCGAGACGAGTTACATGCCCTTCGTGGTTCTGCTGACTGTGAAGCACGTCCCTACGACTAGCTCAGGTATGGACTCCTGTGAAACCTATCCCAGAAAAATTGTCTGACAGTGCAAAGCCACTGGGGCACAAAATTACCTGTGATAGAAGCATCAGCCCCATCTTCTGTTCTGTGTGCACGATTGTGGCTGAAGCACGCTGTGTGGCCTCTTCACAGGTGGAAGAGAAGGTTTAATCCTGCTCAACAGATGTTCCTCCCTGATTTGAGGCTTCTCCACAGGATCAGACTTCGCAGTGAACTCTTATGGGGGTACAGTCAGTCATAATCATACAGTGCTAGAGGGAAATGCTTACAATAAAAACCACAGATGTTCATCACAAAATATGGCTTCATCAACCACAACATACTACAAAAATATACAAGGTCTTTAAATTGCAGAAAAGCTTAGGTATCTCTGAGCCACTGAAGGAAAGTTCTCTTGGTAGAGAATATTCCAAACTATATAACCTGTGAAGCCTCCACATTTACCTAAACTTGACATTTCTGCTTCTTTTCTTTGTGTTCTTTTTGCACAAAGCAGGCAGCTGACAAAAATGTCACCTCCTTTCAGTTGCTGTGAGAGTCTGGGGAAATACATGCACGTGGAACTGGTTTACTGTTCTCTAAATTACAACAATAACATTATATTATTTTGTGTGTGTGAAAAAGAATTAATCTATCAAGAGCGAGACCAGAAGGGAGCAAACTTCTTGGATGCACAAAATCCCACATTTGGGTTATCTCAAAGCCAAGTATATCTGAAACAATTCTCCAGAAGAACAGAATCAAATGAGGAGGAATAAAGTGTTATTGGCTCAAGAAGTCTTATCCATGAGTAATATGAAACTTGCTTTTAAACTAGTACTATAAAATTCATGATGACTTTCTTTCAAGGAAAGTAACAGAAAACAATTTCATGTTTTTAAGTGAAATTCACACATTAGGCAAATTATTTTCAGATTAGTGGACCACTAATCTTGATTTTAATTTGACTTCTTTATCCTAGCTTCAAATAATAGAAGACTCACTGTGCTGTAAAGTATTGATATTGGCTACATTACTATGACATGTACTATACCTCTGGCTCGCCTTTGGGTAACTCGTCATATATGCACTCCCTACCAGCACTGAATTTGTCAGGGAATTAGAGTAGGCAAGGGATGAAGTGAGCAGGTACTGGAAGTCTGCCACTGAGTAGTCACAAGTCCCATCCACTTGCAGGGGTGATCTTGGGCTGTGTTGTTGTTTAGGAACAGCACTCCCTAGTTCAGTGCCCCCCTACAAGGAGACTCTCCCAAATCAGATGTCGATTGATTCCTTCCGTCCCCCTCCAGTGGGAGACACAAAAGGCCGAGATTATGGGCTAAGAACAATTTACTGGAAACAGCAATGAGATAAGAAAATGAACAGTAACAGCAACAATACTAATAGCAGCAGTGTACAAAGAGAGGGCAATTTACAAGCAGAATGCTCACCAAGCTGAGACCATGAACAATGGTAGAAGGGCCCGACATCCACCACATTTTCCAGTGACTGGAAATGGTGTCCCTTCCTCTCAGAAGTGTGAGTCGTTTCCCCCACCCCAGACATGAGGTAAGATGGTATGGGGTGACAGGATGTATTTGCCATGCCCACATGGCTCCAAACTATCCTCCCAGAGCTACTGGGAAAATTAACCCTGTCCTTGGCTGGAACTAGGACAGCCTGCCATCCATTTTTAGAAACACATAGTGGCTAGAACCCAACTTCTGGGTGTTCAGCAGCAGAAATATGGGAAATGCTGCAGGGTTCAACGTTACCTTCAAGACCACCGTTCTCAGTGGACTATAGCAAATGGATGGAAGGCCCAGAAATCCCACTGAAGAAAGCCGGTACACCTCCCTTTTTGAGATACTACAGATCCCTCTGATTTCGGGAGAAACACTCCTAGTTGTTGGAGGGAAGTCGTCAGCCCTTCTTTCCTCATCTATGGCTCTGGACGGAACAGTAGGTGCATCTCCAGAATCCTCAAAGACTGGCAGAGGAGCAGGTGGGAGAACAGCCCATGGCATGCTGAGCTGCCCAGCAGGTTCCTCTCATGCGCTCCAGGATACTCTCTTAGCAGTGGCTGGGGTTGCCATCTGGATGGACACAAATCTGGACTTTAGAATGGCCACAGGTTAACATTTGGAGGAAACTCTGACTTCTACTGTGTGTTTATTCTGGGGATACAGTTACTTTCTTTCCTAGTTATTTCTGCTTCTCACACTTTTCATGGTCCCTACAGAAATGTTTTCTGGCTCTGCAATGCTGTCAGTAGGCAGGGTCACCCCGTTTGTTGAACTTGTCATTTTTTTCTAGCACAGATAGAAAGTCAGCGATGTCACAGGATTTGCATACAGCTTGCACTTCAAGCTTAGCCTTTAACAGGATTACAAAATGACTGACATACAAGAACTGATTAGAGGGAACATGAAAATATAGCCACCAAATGCACAGGCGCTCACTGCAATTTGATAGAGGCCAAAATTCACAGTGCGGTGCCAAGTTCATATGGTTCACAGCTAATTCAATGATACCTCTTACCCACAGGCAAGTTACAATCACACCACAAGAATTTCCTGCCATTTCTGTCTTTTCCCCTCAATACTCTCCAATATCTGTTTAATACTCCAGCTGCACAGCATTTAAATAGCTTTAAATAGCCTCCCGATTCTCAAAGCAAAGATTTTCAGCCTTCCCATGCCGTAAACTAAAGTAATTGAATTACCAACTTTCTCATACTCTAAGCACATCCTGTTTGTTCAGGTACAAAGACAGCAAGGAACACCATGAGCTCATTAATTCTGTTTCCAACTCTCAGCCGAAAGACCAGTCACTAAGCAGAAGTAACCAGCAACATTCCCTCTTGATGCACAGAGCCTGTTGCTGAACTAGTGCTAGTGAGATGTTGTTTCCTAGGAGCTGGGCAACCCTGCTGGTACACCAGAATTTTCAAAGTGTCATTTTTTAGTAGCTCTTAAATAACTCCTATCACAAATATTCACTCAATCAAGCTATTAGATTCTGAAACAAGAATATTAGTATTTTGCCTATGTAATACTAGAGTTAATGTTGAGAAGAGGTTTTTAAACAAGCATTTCTAATTTCACTGCAGCTAGTAATTACTGTTATGGCCAGTGATATGTTTTGACTACCATGCCTCATTTGCAGCAACCTTAAGTTCAGAACTGAAATACAAAGCAGGAAAACAGCAAATATTTGAATGACTTCCTGGGTTCTACAACAGCATTTTCATGTTTCCTCCAGTCAGTGCTAAATGACTGTTCCTCAGTTCCAAAGGAAAGCTCATATCTTTTTATTGATGCTGATTGCTTCTTTCACATTAAATGTGTTTCAGCTACAACTGTGTTGATTTAGACACCACAAACAGGTCTATAAAACCTAATCTCCACACATCTCAACCCAGTGTCCCTGTATCCTATTGACCAGACAAGAAGGGCAATCTCTGTGCAGAGGGACAGCATAGACTTTGTGAATGTGGGACACTGTAAGCAGGTAAGTTAATGACACATTTCTGTGATTCTTCAGGAGTGATTTCTTCATTATTTAATATTGTTATCTCAATTATTTGAATGTCATTACTGTTAGCCATGGCTGTTAATAACTTGCTGTTGCCTTATCTCATGATCTTCTTTGCTACAGTACCAAGACAAAGATTTGCCTCATCTAATTTGCATGTTCATCACGCAGTCTAAGCTAATCAGCTAGATTTTCCATAGCCAGTGAAATATATCTAAAATACATATCTTAGTATCTTTGAAAAGCTTGCTCTGTGATGGTGTCTGTTTCTCTCGCCTTATATGAAAGACGCTAAATGACTGTCTTTGATAGTCTAGTTCCCCTGTGTGTTCCTAATTTAGCTTTGACAGCTAGAGTTAGGCAAGACAGATTCCGTACTAAATTGCCTTTTAGTCTTACATTCCGTGACCTATTATAATTAGCATATGTAATGTAAGTTCTTCCTGATTTCCTTCTAAAACTATTTATTTTAAGCCATGGGTTGCTTGGTTAATTCATACATCAGACTTGGTCTTTCAGAGCTGTGCCACTTTAGTGAAACAATGGAAATAAAGAACAATGTGATTTTAAGACAGAGCAAAATTGTGCATTAACCAGCTTTGCACAGGAAGGCCAAGTGAAAATATAGGGTAAACACCTGTTCAGAAAAATTATTCCAAAGGTGACCACCATCAGCCAAACTCCCCTTCTCCCTCATTCAGCTCCTCTCACCAATCACATGACTTCAGAATACAATTATGTAAGAAATGTTTTCACAGTATATTTATTTCCAGAGTCCCTTTATTACAAGGATTTGTTTTCTCTTGTCTAATGCTTCCAGTTTCATCACTGAATAGAACACAGAGTATTTGTAGCTATGCAGGTAGCAAGGATCCCTGCTAGATCCATCTTGTATTAACCCATCAACATAAAAGGGATGAAGAGCACCTCAAACCAGTCCAGCCCCAGTCTTCACTCCAGGCAACTAAGGGGAGAAGATCAACAGCAAGTCAAGCAAACACATAGATGACCTGTGGACACAGTACATTTAACAGGAATTTTTGATTCCTCCATAGTTCTGTCCAGGACAACTTTACACCTGTCTTGGCTCAAACTGGACATGAAAGCAATCATTTTTAAAATATCATCATTGCATTACTTGAAGGGACATAGTAGTAAAAACAGATTAAGACTATCCTGGGTCTAGAGGATATTGGGTGATTAGGTCCTCTGGTCTTTCTGCAAGACCTTACCCCGCACAATAAATATACAATTCCTGTTGCAAATAGCAAAGTTAAACACGTTCTTTGCAAACTCTGCAGCAGCTGGACCATGGAAAGGTCAGCCATGTGTGCAGTGGGTCTTACTCTGAAAGGTCACAAGAGATGCAAATAACAATGATATTTAGGGTGGTCCACACCACTTCTCCCTCTGGAAAATGTACACTAAGTCCGTCTGGCCAAACCTCTCCCCATCCTCCCTGTGTGCAGAGAGGGTAGGATGAAGGGTCAGCATTTTGCTAGTGGCTCTCTGCTAGGGGCAGTGCTCTGAGGGATGTCCCCTGCCACTACAGGCAGAGACGAGGCAGAGAGCACATCTGGGTCACACTGGGTCCACAAAAGTGCATTACAGACATAGCCAGACTATCTTTCTTAATGCTTTTCTGGTTTTAAGTATTTTTCCTTTTTTATTTTTTTATTCAAAATGCGTATACTACCTATGTTCACCAAGGCTCTGAAATACAAAAATGCTCATACACATATGGAAAGATAGGGTGTTTACACTTATTGTACTTTACCTCACGCTCTGCAGTTAATCATGCCTCAGATTAAACCCCTTAAAATCTAACATGAGTTTAAGAATAAAAGTTATAAACTCATATGTAACTACTTCAGGATTGAGACCCAACTCATTGACGGCCATTGATCATATTTTTTCAGACATGGGAGAATAGCCGTAGCATTGCACATTAAGCTATAAATAACAAAGTGATAAAATCAAAATAAATTTTAAATAATCTCCAAATAGTATTGTAATTGGTGGGTTCCAGGAAATTTCACTTTGCTGTTAAGAAAATACCATACCTTTAAGAGTTCAGTTCCCTACCTTTTAAAGAGTTCGGTTCTTATT
Source organism: Corvus brachyrhynchos (assembly GCF_000691975.1). Lineage (NCBI taxonomy): Eukaryota > Metazoa > Chordata > Aves > Passeriformes > Corvidae > Corvus > Corvus brachyrhynchos. The sequence continues at coordinate 6,965,526 of NW_008237919.1, read as the reverse complement.
AGTGCATCTTAATCTGTTTCTTTGCTGCAGGAGAGGTCTGTCAGTCCAAGTCAAAGCACCCTTTAGAAATGCTGAAGCTCAGTGAAGCAGAGCAGGGAACACCCATGCAAACTCCACTGCTGGTGGGAATGAGCAAGTCAGGCATGTGCATCACAAAGTGACACAGCTCTTAACTGATGAGAGAGACTGTCAAAAGTCCTGAGTGGGAAAAGGTAACATCTAGTAAGGTCTTCTGTTACTGAGAGCACTCTTTCTTGTTTGTTTTACTGGAAATACTTAGCAAGACAAAATGCATTTGAAAGCTGCTGATGCCTTCTGGTCTATTTAATGCCTCTCAGTCCCCTTTTCTACTGAGCTAACTGTCTGTGCACCTTTGTGAAGATTAAGCTCTTTATGCATACTTGTGAACTGATTTCCATTTTAAGGTAGACAGAATTAAATAAATTATCTAGGTATATATTGTATAATAGTATACATAAAATAAGCTGGAATGGTCGCACCGAATCACAGGAAGTTATAGAAATAGACAAAAAATCAGACCCACCTGCATAATTAAAGAACATCACCAATAAAACAAGGAGGCAGAGAAACACATTTGTATCAAGTTTGTTTAAATGCCAGCAAGTAACAGTGTACAATAGACAAATTTAGCATTTTTCCGATGAGAATATTTTTCAAATTAGCTGTTGATTTATTCCCTACAGCATGGTGCTTGAGAGGTTGGAAGGAAAAGTCTTTTATTCTCTGAGGATTATTTCCAGCATCCTCCAAACCCAGAGGCTGAGCAGAAGACAGATGAACTGGAGGTGATCTTTTGCCCTTCTCTCCCAGCAATCTCTCAAGGCTGCTGCCCCAGCACCTTCAGCAGCATGTGCAGGAGTGTTGGTGAGCACCAGGTGTGGACCTCAGCTGTGGCTCTCATTTAAGTTTCGTCCCACTGCCAGCTGGTGACAGAAGAGTCATTTGTCCTTATGGCCCACACTCAGCCAACAAACACACAGCTACCACACATGGGACATGAGTCAGCTGGACATGCATTTTAATTTCATTACACTGGAGGGAAAGAAACCCATGTTCTTTCTATGAACTCTTCTCAGCAGCAGAGAGAGCCACCCTATATGCAATCACTGCTAGATAATTTTTTTTAATTGAGTAAGGCACTTAGAGATAAACGACTTTGCTATTAGTGCAGTGCAATGAAAATAAAATCCATGGCAGATGGTTGCCAGTGAGTCTTGCTCAGACACTTCAGATAAAAAGGGAATGGCAGAGAGACACAAGTGTAAAACAGAAATCGGTGGAAATTAGCAATGTTATGAATTCGCCACTCTCTTACAGACTCCTTTAACCACAGGAAAGTCAAGGTAATTGCAGATTTACCGCTTTCTGTTTCCTCCACTCTAAAAATTTTGTTTAAGTCTATTTTACATACAAAATATACTTTTTACTTAAGTAAAAAATTAAATATAGATGTCTAGAAACATGAAATAAAAGTATAACATAATATGCCTCCTTCACAGAAAAGGAAATAGTAGAGAAAAGTTTTTTAATATAATAGTTAGATCTTATTGTAGAGTTGTAGAGTCATTGCAAGAGATAACTATTGTCATCTTAAACACCAAAGATGAGTTTTAGAGTCATGTTGTTTGGACATATATTTTAAGCAAGAGGCCTGAGATTGGAGCAGAATGGAAAAATAACTATTTTTACAAGCATCTCACACAAAGACAGACTAGTTCCATTGAAGAGTAGTATCTTTTATTGATTTATTTTATATTTAATTAGAACAAAACCACTTACCTCTGTTATAAGGATGTCATGAAAGACAAGAATATATGATTTAATATTCATGCGTGTGGCTATGCACATTTAAGTGCCAAGTTTATTTCAGCATTTTACTATCAGCTATCTCAATGTTCCCACAAGTAATGGTCAGCCCAGCCAAAAGCTGCCTGTGATAGAAATTGTGAGGAGTCCCAGGCTAACAGCATGCTGTGTAACTACATATTTTCTTTTATCAGCTTTAAAATGGATTTTTTTCAATTTCACAGTAAGTTGCCTTGTTCTTCTACTATGGAGATGAATAGAAGTGCTATTTTTGTACCGCATGTTATATAATTTTGTCAAATATCTTCATTAAACTAAATCAGTCCTACTCTTTTCAGAATCTACTACCTTCATTTTTGGTTTTAATTGCATCTGTCAAATAAATTTCTAGATATTGATCAAAAATCTCTTAGAGCAGCTTTTCTTCCTGTAACTCCAACTTCCAGCACTGAGGAAAGAAAAAGCGCATGACAAGATCTAGGTGTATTGCTCCTTCATTTCCCTCTTCATCACCCCCTCTAGTTTTGTGGTGGGGAAGTCCCATCAAAATACCCTAATTACTCACTGACTTATATTTTTATGAGAACAGGAAGAGGTTTGGAGAGATCTTCCTTGCACCATGGCCGTCTGACATCTGCGCAGTGTCATCCCCCGTGGGGATGCTATCAGCCTTAGGCTGTGGCAGTGAACATCATAACCCACCTCTAGCTCCATGCCCTTGTCCACCATGGAAAAGGGGTGGGAAAAGATGAGGATGTATGACAAAAAAAATTATGGCAGAAATTTGTGACAAATGGTATGATCATATGTCAATGACAAAAAAGTTAATGATAAAACAAGGAATGAGAATGCAAGGCAGATAATTAAGTGTACAAAAATAGACAAGATCCATATTGTAAAAAGTAAAAAAAAAAATTACCAAGAACTGCTTATTTCTCACAAAGCCACAAAGGACAGCATTCTTACCATCACTTTTTCATTAAAATTTATTCCAGTAATATAGATGCCCAGACCAACTTCAACCTACATACTATGCTGTGCAGCTACCACTTGTTTTGAGGACTCAACTTGAAGAACATCAGAGCAGAGTCAATGCCACTGAAGCAGGGTCTCTGCTGGTTGAGTTTCTACTCCAGTCAAACAAAGAGCAGGATGGCCTGCAAGCCCCCACTGCATCAAAAGGTACAAGTTTAATTCCCCAAACCAGAATGATGCTCTAGATGGAAGAAAAGTGTTGGGAAAAATACATATCTCTCAGGAAGACTTTTCATTAAATTGATTTTGTTCCATAAAATTTGGGTGCAGTTTTCCGTCCCAGTGCTACCCCAAATCCTGTAAAAGCTGGAAAAGATGGCTGACTCTGTCCTTCCTCTATCACTGCTGTTTCCTTATATCAGGGCATTTTCTTTTTTTATTTTCTTTTTTACCACTACTAAAACAAATGAAGCAAATTAAGCCAAAACTTCAAGGTAAAATTTTTAGCCACCTTATCAGGGAAAGTTAGCAAACCACTTCTGTTTTTTCCTCAAAGAAGACAGGACTTTTTATCCTACAGCTCTATCAGTGAATCATTACTACTTCATCTTTGATTACATTACCTTCAAAATCAGTGCAACTGTTCTACCAAAT
>NW_008237919.1:6924608-6962057 GCF_000691975.1 Corvus brachyrhynchos | reverse complement strand
AATTTGTGACTAAATTTTCTGTGCCTTTTCCCCTTCTCAGTTGTTTGTCTGAGTGTAGCATCTTTTGGTCTTCGTGATGATATGGAGTGTTACCACCTAATATGATCAACTAAGAAAATTGTCTATTTTACTTTTTTGACTCACTAGCAACTGCAAAATGTAGTATTTCCTGGCCAGACTAAAAACTGAAATATTTTGAAAATATTGCAAAATCAAGTAGTAGAATTATTTGCAGCTGAGCAGGATTTTTTTTTAATTACAGAAATATCGTAAGTCACTGTGCTTTCAGTGCTGTCCATTTAAAAAAAAGTAGTGATTTTATGAAATCAAAGGAGAGCAAATAATTTCAGTTTGGAAAGTAAAGCATTTTACTTTGAAAAATGTTGAAATTAACCATTGTGACAAAGGGTTTTGACTATTGTTTCAAATATGCAAAATAACAAAAGCTCACAAAATATTTCAGTATCTTTTTACTTTCATTTTTTCCCCAAGCCATTTTTCTACATTTTTCCCTCAAAACATGCCCTATAATTCTGTTTCTATATTCTTGTTCATACAAAGCCATATTCTTTCAGACCTACTCATTGCTGATCTCTTTTACCCTCTGGCTATTGAGGGAAACAGAGAGTGGATATGATTCCTAATAAAAAGCATGGGCTTAATAAATTTATCAAAAAAAAAAAAAACTAAATCTGTTTTCTAACCTTCACGCAGCTCTGGTCTTTGTAAAAAAGTGATAAAGGAAATCAAAATTAAGCTGATGATAGTCCCAAATACAGCTTAATCAGCTACAGCAAGTGAGGTGATCATGGTTTGAAAAGTCCATGGTCTGTTACAAAAGCTTCCTGGGCTTTTTCTGTCCTAGGATAAACATTTTTCCCCAATGTCTCATTTGTCAAACTGCTGAAAAATGACATTATGCTTTTTTTTCTCAAGTTATAAATGTATTACAATTGACATTGTGCCAGAGAGAACTTTAAACCCATACATCTTAAAAATAGCTCAAACCCCTAACCTTTCTCACATAATTTTCACTCTCTTGAGCTATCAAGTCTATTTGTCTTTTGCATTCATAGGTGATCTTTCACCTTTGTTGTCAGGGCTCATAACAGTGGGTCAAAGCAGATAATAAGAAGTTCTACTTAAAACTTAGTCCTGCCAGAAGCTAGTACTGTTGTGATAGCCACAAACAGCCACAGGTGCAGTCCATGTGCTTGGTATCATGAGAAATGCAAACTTTGCGAAATGCCTTAGGGGCCTCGTCAATTCCTAGAAACAACATCTCCCAAAGAGGTTGGGAATAACACTGTGGTCTCCACAGAATGGACTTGGAAGGTGATTTCAAAGACCACAGCAAAGCGTAATCAAGGACATCTGAAACAGATCTGTAAAAGCAAATGCTTGCATTAGAACATTTTTATTTCTAGTTCTGCACCTTGTTACAACAGTGATATCTTATTAAAATCAATGGAGTTTGACAAAAGAATTAGACTACAACATTTTGAGTAATATAGTTCATACTTCAGTAATATGTGAGAGAGATTGAAAGCATCAGTACATTTCTGAACATATAAATGTACACTCTACTTTTAATAGCTACACTTTGCATTTAAATTGTTTTATGCACTTCAGTACTTTGGGCCTGATTCCTCTTTTATCTGTTTTTATTCTGTGAGTTCACTTGAATGAAAATACAGATTAGGTGGCACTGAAAGTATTATGAATTTCTATTCATTTTACAGAATTTTAATGTCAGAATATACCTTATACTATTTCTCAAGGTGTTTTCAAAGTGAAATGAGTGAGAAAAAATTTTGCAGAGGCTTTTATAAGAGCAGACTCTTGTTCCTTGTTATTCCCCATAGCGGCAACTTTTTTTGTGATTGCAAGTTCTTACCAGTTTTCTTGGTTTATTGTTTCTAGCCCTATTATGTTTATAGAAGATACAGATTTCATTAACTCAGCATATAAGGCTTATCTCTTCTTATTTTTTAAGTTGTCTCTGGGCAAATAGTGCTGTTCCTGGGGGAGAGTTGAATTGCTTGTGTTGAATTTAGTGCATCCATAACTCCTTCAGCTTTGTATTGTAACATACACAGGGGTAAAATCCATCTTTCAAGGTCTTTACTGCCTGACCAGGCTGGGAGGAGAGGGCATGATGTGGAGTAATTTTCCACTACTCTTTTTCCTGTTTTAACCAGTATTTATCCATTTGCTTTACTTCTTTCTTCAGGCAGATTGTGGTGGTTGAAGGCAAAGGTTTACCTGGTGCTCAGAGGTAGCAAAGAAAATGCCTCAAGTGCTTGCTAGTGCAGTCTCTGCTCCCATCAGGGCTGAGAAGGGCATGGCTTTGTGACATTACAGTGCTCTGTGAACTTGGTTAACCTCAGTGCATCCTCTGGGTGAGTGCATTTCAGCTATGCTGCAGGTGCCGATGGTGCCCCCAGGGACAAAAGCTTTCCTGAGCTCTGGCAACACAGCTGAGTGCCTGGAGCAGGACGCAGCTCTCCCAGCGCTCCCAGGGAGGGAGATGAGCTCCTCCACACAGGAAGTTGTCAGAGAATCTCAGTTGTAAACCTGCTGTCCCAAAGCTCAGGCATTGCCTGACAAGGCTGGAAGCCCAGTGACACCAGGGATTAGACACCCTGTGTGCATCTCTGCTCGTGGGGAACACTGGTTTCATTTAGGTACATATGGACTGACCTAAACACTGCTTTTAGTCTTGATAAATTGTTCCAAAAGCCTCTAAGTGCATTCACAAAATCATTTTCTTCAGTACATGCCACACACCACATCAGGGCTGTGTTCAAGGGCCAGCCTGAGAGTGCCGGGTAATTCATTTGGTAGCACTTAGACCAGGCAGATAACCTGCAGGCATGCGCCACTCTTTGGATTCAAAGTCCCACGTGACTTTTTCCCGTGTCTTTAGGGAGAAAAGGTGGCCAGAATTGAAGGGTTTGTTCAGCCTGGAGAAGAAAAGGCTGAGGAGGGAATTGCAGCAGTCTTGCAAACTCTGCTCAATGATCAGTGTGGCAAAAAGACACATTAAAGGGATACTAGGGCCAACAGTTGCTGAACTCTCGCTTAGATATCAAGGAGGCCTTTCTAATAGTAAGGATCACTAATGACTGGAAACGTTGCCAGTAATGATTTGGGTACATTTAACTCCGCCTAGGGACAAAGAGACAGACTGCACAGCCTCTGAAGATCCTATTTTACTATTAATTCATTTAGATTAGGCATTATGGCTTTTAATGTACAGGGCTTCAGTCTGGTTGTACGTTTTATCCATTCTGGTCTTTGGCTTTCTTTCACTATGGAAATGAAGAAATCTCTTTCTCAGACTGTAATTTGACATAAAGCCTTTTTCAGAAGCTCAAGCCGGCATATAAACTAAGTAGCACTGAGGCTGCTCAGCCACAGCCTGTCATGGCTCTTGTCAAACTGCAGAAACAGTGGCAGAAACACAGAAGAGATGAGGCTTTAGATGGGCTAGTGCAACCCCCCTGCTCAGGTAGGGTCATCTTGAGAAGGCTGTCCAGGATCATGTTCAGATGGATTTGGAATATCACAGAATCAATTAGGATGGAAGAGGCCTCTGAGATCTGGGAGACCTGGGAGAAGAGGCCAACACCCAGCTGGCTACACCCTCATTTCAGGGAGTTGTAGAGAGTGATAAGGTCACCCCTGAGCCTCCTTTCTCTAGGCTAATAAAGAATGAACGCTTCACAACCTCTCTGGGCAACCTGTGCCAGAGTTGAATCACCCTCCCTGTAGAAAGGTGTTTTCCTGTGTTCTGAGGGAGTCTCCCGTATTTCAGTTTGTACCCACTGCCTCTGGTCCTCTCACTGAGAACCTCTGAGATTAACCAGGATGCCTCTTCCTTTCTCTTGTTCATCAGATATTTATACACATTGATGAGATCCCTCTGGAGACACCTTTCTTTTAGGTTTAACAATCTCAGCTGTCTCGGACACTTCCATGTCAGATGCACCCATCCCTTCATGCTCCTTTGCTCAACTTGGTTCCTGTATGTCCCTGTTTCTCTTTTACTTGAGATCCCAGCACTGGACCCAGTACTCCAGGTGTTTCTCACCTGGAGTGGAGATAGTGACAATGAGAGAAATAATAAAAAGAAACATAAATTGGATCTGAAATTCAAGGAGAGGGTAATTTGTATGAGGCTGTCACAAATGTCCTGCTAACTGCATGGGATCAGTCAGCAAGATTTAACTGTGATGACTTCATATTTCTAAAGTCACCTTTTGTCAGCAGAATATGTTATTATTCATTAGCCCAAAGGAGCGTGAGATAAATTCTATTTAAGAAAAATTTCTCTTTTCTGAGAATGCAAGTCTTCTCTTTTTATTGTTTTAATTAAGTTAACTTCCTATTTTTTCCTAAACTTCCCAGCAGCATTATTAAAAACAAAAACAACTCAACAGACAACCATTGCTTGAAAGGAATTCTTGCTCCTCATTCAATATTGAATGAACCATAGAACCAGCCACTAAACTGCAGTATCTTGCCCAGAGATATTTTACACTGTGTATAATACCTCACTACAAGAACACCTTCCTCTTCCCCATCTAATTAACACACTATCTGTCCACAGGGCTTTTTTAGGCATTTTTAAACCACTTACAATTGAAATGACACAATAAATGATGAGAGCTGATTGCAAAAGAATACAGAACAGTTCCTAATGAACAGGAAGAAGATCCTGAAAGCATATAAAGGCTTACAGCAAGTCCTTCAGACAAACCCTTTTTTAAATTAGACAGGAATGTTTAATTTTCTCGCAAGGATAAAAACATTCTTCATTCTGTCAAACCAACATATAAGCTATAAAAATAATATATATTCTGTCATCCTATCTGGCTGTGTCCCAAAACACAAGGGTTTTAAGAAGAAAGGTACTTGGAACTAACACGTTTGCTATGAACATCCCTCAAGACCCAGAATATGCTTATGAAAGGAATTGAAATATTATAAAGAATTTTATAATTCCATTTATTCCCTCTTAAATAAACTAAACAATAAAATTCTAATTACTGATAATTCGAACCACTCCTTAATAGAAAGCTTTATTATTTTAAGAATAGAACATTTGGTCGTAACACGAGTGAAGCATCTGCAGTAGGAGACCAAAAAAGAAAGCAAAGACTGGGTTTATCTACACCCTGAAGAATGATGGTGTATTTTAAATGATTTACCAGAGCCCTCTTTCTCCATCCTTCCATTGGATGTCACCTCCTCACATGCTGTGCCCCAAGGATGCTGTGCAAAGCACACTCTTCACTCCCAGGGGGTTGCTGGCAGGTGGGGTTGAGAAAGGCCCCAGCCTGCAACCCATGAAGGTGCTCAGGGCACAGAAGTGTGTTACCCTTGAGCCAAAGCACTTTGGTGAGACTTTCCTCAAGCAGAAGCTTGGCTACACCTGTTCACACAGTGCCTAAAGAGACCCCACAGCTGCATCTCCAGAGTCCCAGGCTTGGAAAGTTACCTCGTTTGGAATAACTGAACTCTACCTGATCATTCCTGGAAGCTGCAGTGTCTCTCAAGCCCCTGTATGTGTTGAAAGCTGCCTGCAGGGTATGATTTTCTCTCCCCAAGTGCCACATATGCAGCACAGAGACTGCACTTGGTAATCTAGCACAAATGATTACAAGATTTGCATGATGACACTGACAGTACAGGTGGGATTCATCCTGTCAAAAAGTAGATATATATAATATACAACCCATGAAGTCATCTAGACTTCTTTTGTGATTAAGGGAGATAGATGAATACTTCTCAGACATGACTTGCATAATATATTTTAGTCATCTACCTTTAGATTTAGTGAAAAATGTTTCTGGAATTCACTAGCCCAGCAGCCATACATTTGTCTCAAATGTTACTTCTTCTGCAAATGTCTAATTCATTTCTGGAAAGGTAAAGTTATCTCTAAAGGAAAACACAGTTTTTGCCTAAATTGTATCCATTGACAGCCCTTGAAAAGACAGGGCAGTGTAGGCACAGTGTATTAACTGGATAACAGAGGTAATTCTGAACAGCTACTCTTTAGTCTGGGATAGAAGGGCCACTGATAGGATGGATGTCATTTAAAGCAAATGCCAATAGAGCCAGCCCACATTGCAGTATGCTTCCTTATATTTCACAGGCAAAGTCTTTTAGGAAGGTTTCTGGCAATTCTAGTATTTTGTTATTGGAACCATTTTGTCCTCTCTGGATTGTGGAGTCAGTTGCTCTAGCTATCATCAATCAAATCATAAGTGTTACAGCAAAAGCCATAAAATTTATGATGACATTTTTGTATTTCAGTGCCCAGCATTTCAAACTCTCCTAGGACAGAAGCAAGTGAATGGTTGGTCCCAATGACATATTGTCTCCTCATATGATCCAGCTTCACTTTCAGTCCTGAGAGGGCTGCCAAAAATTTAACATAATTTTACCCATATTTATCTAAATGTCTCAAATCAAGCCCATGGCATGTGAGGTGGCAGGCTAATTTAATTAAAGGGAATGGGAAAAGCACATGGGAAAAGGAACAAAAAGAAAAATTTCTGGAGTTATTTTTAAACTTTGCATGTGTCTGAACACCTCCAAAGATCTGGTTGGTACTCTGGACTGCAACGAGACAGAACACAGGGAATTGTTCTTCCTCAGGATAACTAAAAGCCCAGAAGTTCTTTGCTCAGATACATCCACAAATGCAGAGCAGAACAGCATTGCTACCCTCCACATTCAACTCTAAAAGGAGAAAGAAACATTGTTCAAAAGGAGCCTTTTCTTGTTTGCTGAAGAACTCACCCTGTTTATAACTCACACTCAACAGCAAGCATAACCCAGCTGCTTCGCTCCTCCACAACCAAGACAAGCTTGGAAGTAAGGCTTAAGGTGAGGTTTAACATATGGCAAACATCTTCATAGGGGATGGTACAAAATCAAAAGCCCCCTGTGCACTCTCAGAGACTCCACTACATGTAAGTCTGTCTCATAAAATAGAAAAGACACTGGTGAAATCCAGGTGCTGCTGACGAGATACCACTCCCACCAAACTCCAGAAAGCCATGCAAATCCTTAGTGGATAGAAGTCACTGGTGATGCTACCCTTCAAGGTATCTTCTTCCCCAAACCCTTGTTTTCTCGTGATTGATTCCTCTGGTAATAGCAAAATGAGAAAGCACAAGAATTCTGGAAAACACGTTCACGTCTCTCTGCGGTCTTTTCAAAAATGCCAAAGACAATTTGTTAAGGTGGACTTTGGGGCCCTCTAGTGGCTTTGGAGAGACATTAGGGAAGAGGCATGACCTCTTTCCAAAACTCAGCCCTACCACTTTCAAACCAAAATACAAACCGTAATTTGAGTTCCTCCACCACTTCCGGTAGAATTAAAATTCTTCATTATGCTGTGTCTCTACGTTGCTTTTTCATCAACTTTTTTCAGTGAAGTAGGACTAAACTGGGTGTTGCTCTTTGCCATCAACCTTATAGAGCCAAAGGCTGATTGTGGTCTCAAAAGATATCCTGAACTCCTCTCATCAAGAGGAGAAGCACTCCCAGTCTGTCACAGATAGGGCAAATCTATAAGTTCTATGACCCCTCAATGCTTGTGCAACAAGAGTGGGACAAGAAATTGGCTTTCATCTTATTCTGCTTAAGTGCAGTGACCTTTTTGCAGGGTATACATTTCTAGTACAGCTTTTCTAGTCCTATCTTATTCTATAATTCCGCAACCTGGAAAACAGGTCAGTGTGCACTCTGAACCTCTTACTGCCAGGTATGAAGATGGCCCAGCATGTGAATTAAGCTGTAAAGCTGCTCTACAACCAGAGCAACTGCACTCTTCATTGCCTAAGCCCTGGAAGGATGCTGCAGCAGGACTGCACTGTGTCCCCTCAAATGTCACATGACCTGAAGTCTGTCTCAGGCTTTGCAAAAAGGGCTTCGTTTGAAGCACAACACCATATTCAGCAGTAAAGTAAGGGGTCATTCAAGTGTTTTCTCTTAAAAGTACTGTGATGTTTTGCAAGACATGAGTGGCTACGAAGAAGAGGGAGACTCCCTTTTTGCAAGGAGTCACATGGAAAAGATGAAGGATAATGGGTACAAGTTCATGCTGAGAAGATTTGATTAGACACAAGAGAAAAATTCTTCAGAATGAGACAAATCAGTCATTGGGGTAATTTCCCCAGGAATGTGCTGGTTTCCCCACTGTTTGACTCTTAAGGAATGTCTAGAACATGCTTTTGCTGAGAAAGGTTGGATGAAATGATCCCTGAGGCCCCCTTACAACCTGTATTCTATGAAATTTGGACAGCTGACTCTTCATGCAAAAGTTTTGGAAGCCAGACTAAAGATTTCTAAAATCTTTTTTAACACTTGAAGCTGTTTTAAATCAGTAGGAGGAAGAATTGAAGGTACTCAGTGATCTTGAAATAGTTACCATAGAGGCAATTTCAGTGTTGCTAACTGAGAATGTTTGAAATTTGGGGTAAATGTCTTCCACTGTATAATCATAAGATTTTTATTAAAATCTTGACAGTGTAGTAAAGGTATTATGGGTTTCTTTTTGCCTAATTTCTGGTTTTCAACCTCCTGTATAGCATTTTATGTATAAAACTTTCTTTAGACTCCAGCTAGAAACCTATTTTTATGTAAAGTTGGAGATTTCTCCCTTAGAGCTCCAGAGAAAAGCAGCTTCTAGGGAGGACTCACAATAAAATCACAATTGGCAGCAGAACAATTTACTGCTGCTGTCTTACTCATATACATCTACTGCAGATGTTCGCAAGTCTATTTTTAATTAAGGAAAATTTCATGCCACATTTTTGTCCAGTTTCAGAAGAGATTTTAGAGCACATATAGGCTAGAAGAAAGGTCATGTTTGTGCTGCAGATTAGTTCATGGACCGCTTTCAGCAAGTGTGATAGGACCCCCCAAAAGACCTATTGTGGTCAGTGCAAAGTGGGAGGGTTAGTTATGAACTAAACATCTTCAGCTGACCAGGGTCAGACTGCCAGTAATCATTATAGACTTGAGACCCAAGATTTGGTAGACATGACCTATTCAAAGCTGGTGCCCTCTCTCCTCTCTCATGGAAGCCTGGTTTCATGACTTGGCAGTGCTGCAGAGAGGATGCAGCAAGCTGCGGGTGACAGCAGACAGTACATATGTACAGCACAACAGCATGTCAAGCAAAGATACCTCATCCCTGGACACAGCCTAGCTGCCTGAGAACAATGTTTGATTGTGCTAAGTCATCAAGAGGAGGCCAGTGCTGCAGTAGGACATCAGTACTGCCTCTGGTAACAGTTACCTGTGCAGAGCATGACATCATGCTGGTCCTCACACCTTGAGTATGAACCAGCAGCTCCGATCTCCCACTGGGAAAAAGGAGCTGTTTCTTTAAATGTATCTCCTGTTCAAAGCCTGGTTTCCTTTTTGCCTTGTTGGCTGGGGAGCCTTTCCTTTGCTGATTTCACACCAATTATCGCCTTTACTTAGATAATAAAGCATAAAGGCTTGTGCAGACTTGCAAGTTAAAGCAGATTTATGCAGAGTGCGAATTTGCACCACCTCAATATCTGTTTCTGAATAATTTCCTATATAGACAAGCCCATGCTATTATATGCTACAGAGAGCAATCCCCAAATCTCTCGTGGGATTTGTGATCCTAAGATCACAGTTAAACCAGCTCAGCCTACCTCTAGCGGGCAGTCAGGAAAGGACTTTCCAAATGCCCCAGATTCCTTTCACGAAGGAGAGACGATGGGGAAAAAAGGGTAGTGGCCAGATCACTGGAAATGCCTGAAATACTGGCTGGAGATCTCAGGGCTGCACTTCCCTGGTGCCTTCAGCACCAATAGTGGCAGCTGTTCTCCACACTCCTTTCCTGAGGAAAACTGAACAAAGCAGGAGATGTAACCTTATGCACCTTATATTTTGTCTGCAACCTGAATGCACTTTTCCTCCCACATGCTGTCATACTGAAATGACATCTCATCTGTGAATCCATTTTCCTTTATGTTCTTGTAGAACATTGTTTCTAAATGACCAAAATGGAATAAAATGTACCATGAGGAGCCCAAAAGAATCAAATTAGTGGAGAGAGCTATTTAAATGTGCAACATTTTCAATTTCTCTGATGCTCACAGGTGAAGAAATGAATCAGTGGGATGTTAGAAAATGTTGCACTAATTGACCTGACTGTGGCATTTTCTTTAGAAGTCACCCATTAAATCACAAATGCCTGCTCGGTAGGTGTGGTAATGTATTGTAACTGTTACAGTGCTTCAAGTACTTCATCCAGAGTATGCTACAAGTAAAGTTCTTCCGCCTGCTTATGATCTTATTCTGTATTATTACATAATTTTTTCTAAGACTCTAATTTCTTAGTTTCACAAAAAGATGGTGCAGTAATTACTCTAATTGAAGACCTACAAATGCCACAGTTTTATTTTGCACTTCTCAAAGCTGATCATGGCATTTAAAACTAAAACTATTCAAGTGCTAAATAAAAGCCAAGGGAAACCTAGTAAGGCGGAGAAATTATTATGAGATATTTGATATATTTTTTTTTAAATATCCAGTCTGTATTTGAATTTCTGGTTCAGAATCCATTGAAGTGAATGCAAATGCTCCCTTTGACTTTCTGTTTCTTTTCTCTTCTTTAAGAATCCTTGTCCAAAATATCTAGTGATAGCCTTTGGCAGCAAGAGCGTAACTAGTCAGTGGTTGTGTGTTTCTAAAGATTCCTTTGTTTCTAGAAGTTAAATAATTTGTATTCTGCTAAGCTCACTACACAACTTCCTCAGACATGGTTTTCTAGTGGTTTCCAAGCTTAAGCACATCTGCAATGCTCTGCTGTAAGCCTTAGTCCAAAATCCAGTCAAAATGAAAATACAAGAATGTTAAGGGAATGTAATGGAAAATAACTCTAAAATATATTTATGTGCTACTATTCATTCATTGGACTAACATATTTACAACACTGGGCCAGCATTTGTCAACCTCACCTCTTTAGGAAGTTACTGATTACACATGAAGCATGAAAAAGAATTTAAGAAGAATCAAAGATGAAAAAGACCTCTGCAGGAGAGTAATATATAGCAACTGTGAAAGCTTTCTTTAGAAAGAATTTAACAGAAACATTAAAAATAAGCAGGAGTCAGACAAAAATTGAACCAAACTTTCCTGTTTGCTCTTAATCATAATATAAAGACTTGGGAAAAGAACTCTATCACTAAACAATAATAAATAAATAAATAAACAAATTTCTCTTTGTCCATTGTAAATTCTAGCATTCGGCTGGAATTTGTCAAAGAACCATAGTTGTCTTAGAAATTTGGGGTGGGGTAGCGGGAAAAGGATTAGCTAACGGTTCTGGTGGAGAAGATATGTGTGAAAAGTTGTTAATAAAGCAACAGAAGGGTTTATGTCTTAGGACATAAAGCAACACTAATTTGTATGGATAGAACATCTATCTTAATGGGAAGATTTTTCTTTATTGCCCAGTGTCATGCTCCTTCCTCTAAAGGATGTGTCATGAGCTGGCATCAGGACCGGAATTCTTGGGGAGATGGCTGCACTGGGATCTTCTAACAGGGACTCTTGATCCCTACCCCATCAGGGACTGAGGTCCTCACACAAGTGCAAGGTGAACCTGTGTGTGTGTATCTTCACATCACCTCTCTAAAATAAAGAGATGGGAATCTGAAGCACGAAGACTGAGTGACTTGCTCAAAACCATCAAAATACCTTCTGCAGAGTGCTGAGAGGCTGTTGTTTAACTCAGGTCCTCAGAGCCCAGCCATCAGATTCATGTGTCCATTGCACTGAATGGAGGCAGTAGCTGCAGCTAACCTGAATGTCAATGTGCTCCACAGGAGGCCTCAGACTCCTCTCCTCATCCAGTCTGAGAACATCTACATCAATTCCTTGTCCTTGCATCCATTCTCCCTCTCTCTGCTACCAGGTAAGCCCAGCAAGCACACCTGCACTTAGGAATTGGGAAGCCCAGTCACATCCTTTGAGAAACAGGTCTCTATCACTTGCAACATGGAGTTATTTGCACACTTACAACATAGCTCACACTGGATTTACATTGTGAATTTGGAATACAGGGGACAAAGGCCTTCCAGCTTCCTTAATGCAGTCCTGGAGTAGGAATCTGTCCTGTCTTTCCCAACTGCTACAGTGATATCTCTGTTGCTGGAATATCTGTTTCTCACTCTTCCTTAAATAGGTGGTTGTTCTCAGCATGCAAATAGTTTCACCAAAATAAGCTAGGGGCAATGCAAACACTTAACAACTCTGTATACAAGCTATGTTTCCCTTGTGGTTACGTTTTCTTCAGTCGCTGAAAATACTTGTTTTCTTTCCCTCCATGTCTAATTAAGCGATTGGGTTTACTGTTCCCTTATTCTGCACTGCTTCCACAAAAATACAACTGAGAACCCCACGTGGGATGTTATTTTTCATCCTTTGGTCATCTGTCAATCACTCTAAGACTTCAGCTTGTCCTTCAAATCCTCATAAATAAGAACTCAGCATTATAAAGTGGAAATCCATGTTTAAAAGGTACTTTCCAATATAACTTGCCCCGTGGTGTTTCAGCTCAGGTTTCTCTGTCCTCTAATTTCTCCACTTTATGGTGTTTTCTTGATAGCTATCTAGAAACTATATGATTCACAATTAAAGAATAGAAACTTTTGAAGATTTAAGAGAAATAGGAAATGTCTCATTGCAGACACGTATTTTAAACTGTTTCCCTAGAGTTAAGAAAAGAACTTAAAATACAGACACATGCACACGCAAACATAGTTTAAAAATTTTGAATAACTAGCCTTATGTTTTATACCAGGAATGTAGACTGGAGCAGAGGAATTACAAACTTGAATGTGTGACTAAAAATGTACATACAGATGGGAGAGTATTAGAATCCATGTTGCTTATTGCAGAACAGATGGAGACTACTCTGTATTACAATTATTATTTGGGGAATACACTAAGCTCTGCAATTCCCAAATTTAAGTGTAACTACAACAAAGCAGGCAGTATTTTTTATGTCAGTAATCAGATGGCTTTAGAGGAAATACATTTAAAAAATGCATCTGATTCACATAAATAGTTCTGTTGCTTTCTCACAAGTGCCTAAGCTTTGGTAAAACAAGGACCTTAATCACCAGTTCACTCCTTGTACTTAATAAGACAGTCTAATCTACTCTTGCTTTTTAAAATCTCTTTTAAACCACTGTTCCCTGACTCAGGGTTTTCCTATTTGTATTGCAGGGTGATTTTAGGGCACTCAAGCTGATATGATTACATTAAGATGCAAAAAACTCACAAATACTTAGTTGGCCAAATGTCAGGGAAAACTTCCTGGTAATTAACACTTTGTTGATTATTAAATAATTCTGCATTGGAGGAAACGGGAACATCAGCTCTTGGGAGTAGTTTGTCATGAGACTAAGAAATAAATTATATAGTAGGTTACTACTCCCTCTAATTTCAGTGATACAGCAGTTACAGTTTGAAACTGAGCTTCAATGAAGAGTTCTGCAAAAGTATTTGAACTCTAAAGATTTTACAATGATCTCTGAAAGAAACCAGATGACAGCAGAATAAAGAGCACTGATTTGTTTAGGCCTAAATCAATGAAGAAAGAGGTTGTAGGAGGTTATAGTGGGGTGGCTGTTGGTCTCTTCTTCCAAGTAACAAGTCATGGGATGAATTGAACTGGCCTCAGGGTGTGCCAGGGGAGGTTTAGATTGGATATAAGGAAAGATTTCTTCTCAGAAAAGGTTATCAAGTATTGGAACCAGCTGCCCATGGAAGTGACAGAGTCACCATCCTGGAGATATCTACAAGACATATTGATGTCGCGCTTAGGGATGTGGTGCAGTGGTGAACACAGTGGTGCTAAGTTAACTGTTTGACTTGATGATCTTAAATTCTTTCCCATCCTAAACAATTCTATTATTCTATTGTCAGGACAGGAGAAATGGCTTTCACAGCACTCTTAATAAACAGGATGGAAGAGACATTAAGATAGGTTTATTCACAAGGGTTTGACATTAATCAGACCCATATTAAAAGCCAGTAAATGTTGCCCTGTAGAGGATTTACTCTTGAGGCTTTCTGGTTTACAGTTATTGTTTTCGTTAAAATAAATATGCCTTGGTTATTTAATATATTGCCATTATTTGAATTATATTTTTAAAAAAGCTTGAAAAGAATTAGTATATTTGGTTGGTAACTTTTTCAATATGACTGATTTTGAAGTGTCCATATTAATAGGTCAGCTTAGTCACATACTGGAAATATCTTTAAAATTTAATAAGCCTCACCCTAAAAATAATCTAAAAGTGTACAAACATAAATTCTATATCTCAAAGGAAATATTTTCTTTTTATTGTAATTTCCATACAACTATTTTTTATCAGGTGGAATACAATGCAAACAGAATTTACAAAGGCCAGACTTGTTGCCTTTCAGTTTCCATCTGCCATGACTGTCTTACGATTTTCAAATATCAGAAGCATTTTACAAACAGTATAATAGGCCATTATTAACAGTTCAATGCAAAAATTAAACACAATTAGTTGAATTTCTAAGGAAACCTCTGATTCTTCCTCTCCATTGACTTGAAATTAAAACAAATCCAAGACAGCAGGATGAAGTCAGTCCACAAAGAAGGACTATTCACACATTTTCTGAGTTTGATACGGGGGTACCCAGTCACATTGTATCAGCCCGCTGCTGTATCTAAGCTCAGGTAAATACCTTGCCTAATGAAGCTTTCAGACAAGAGCTGAAAGGACAGATTTTCACATCCCAACTCCAAGACTGAGCCATACAAGACTGCACATCTCTGAAGGAAACAAAAAGAAAAATACTGTTGTCCCACTCTCATTTTAATAAGGGACTCAGTGACTTCCTCAAATATCATTGCATGCATGTTTCTACATATTTACTGTATGAGGATGCCAATATACTGATTAATGGGTGACATATTTATGCAGTAACAAGAGCCACATTTCCTACCACTTCTTGCTGTCACCAGCTCTTCTAGCTGTGCCTTGTCAGGATCTTACCAAAGGGTTCCTTAGATTTTAACTCAGCTAACTCTCTTGTTAGCACTGTCTTTTGTAAGTTAAGATATTTCTTCAATGTCGAAAGAAAGACTATGTTTTCCATTCATAACCATGATACTTCTATACCTTTCAGGAAGAAGTCATGCCCATGTTGAAGCTTTTTTTTCTTTGCCTAACAGTATTCTGTGCAATGCACTTGTTCTGGCTTTTTTCCCCACAGGAACTTCCCAATATACAAGAAATTATTTGGACTTCAAAACTACCAAAGGGAGCATATCACAGCTACTCTTCTGTTAGTGCAAGGTCTGTGAGCCAGTGCTATCAGCTCTGCAACCAAATGTACTGTACTCAGCCAAAATTGTATCTACTGGGCCTATAGCATTATTTAAAAATATTTAACTGTCAGCAATATTTCTGAAAGATTATTGCCCCTTTCAAAAGCACACCAAAACTACTGAGGCAACCAGTTTCACATCAAAACATGCAGAGAAAATTAACTGCCCATATGAACTGAGTTTGCTACAGAACTGAAATTTTTCCCATCAAGTTACAGTGCCTCTTTTCCAAAATGGCTCTTCCAGTTTGTGTCATTCCCATCCTGCTCCTTGGCAAGTATGTGATAGAAGTAGTAATATGAACAAGTTCACAGGTATTTAGCATCTCTTTGCATTCACAGGCTCAGTTCTACTATTTGGGAAGCCAGTCTTCTGTTCCAGCTACTGCAGTCAGAGTGAGAAAATTATGTTCTGCAGCTGATGGAAATCGTTGTTTGCTCTTTTGGGTACAAAGAGACAAAATAAGTGTTTCTTCCCAGTTTTCCTTTCCCTGTGCAGTTTCACATCTGAGACTTTTCTCAAAGCCATATTTTCCCAAAGAGAGGTTTTTTTACTGTCTTGTCATTTGTTCCTTCTTTATTTAAATCAGAAATGAATGGCTTATCAAAATTGCTTGAAGTCCTTAGGGGCCTGCATGGCTGAACATGCTGCCAAAATAGCTATTGAAACTCTGAGGAGGTTAAATTAACTGATGACAAAGATTTCAGACAGTGACTGTCTGACTGCACTGGCACTCTGGTCTCCATGCAACTGTAGTTTGTCTCTTCCCAGAAAACAGTAAATAGTACCCACGTGATTACTAATATAGCAACAGTCTATGTGCCTATCAGATATAAAGGACTAAAGGACATGGGAGTTAATATAGAAGGGAAAAATATTCTTAGCTGTACTCTTATGGTAGAGTGAAACAAAACCTAGACATGCTGTGCAAGTGTCCCCATGCACTGGCATGTTTTTTCATCACTTCCTCAACTCCTGTAGCTGCTGGTTGGTTATGCCAGACTTCCTCCCTGGATGTTTTAACCTTCCTCAGAGTGACCAATTGAAGCCCTTGGCTGGGATGTGGTTCCCATCCCACAGCAGTCCAGTGAGGAAGTGATGAGCTTTCCCTCAGCAGCACTCATGGGCTTTGCAGGGAAGTGGTATTTTCCCTTTGCAGTGTTGCCTCCAGCAGTCTGGATCAGTGCATTGAAAGACAACTGCCATGACCCTGGCAGCACACCTGTGCTACCGAAAGAGGTTTGGGAAATCATGAGAACCAGAAAGTTTTGTGGAACAGACTGAACAAACATCTGTTGGGAGCTCTTGAGGTTACACTGGTCCTCTCTTGACGTGGGTGCTCACTGAAGACCCCTTGTCACACAGAAAGTGCTCTCTCAAGTGCCATTCACATTCTGCTGTTTGGGATTCCCTGACACTTGTACAAAAATAGAGTCAAAAAGACCAGGGTAACACTGAAAACAATAAGGCCTAAGGTGTTAAAGAGCAACTGGATCTATACAGCTGTCCTCCTGTGGAATCAAAAAAACTGTCCAGACCTTGAGCCAGTCTCTGCTCCTGGGGGACAAAGTGCAAGGTCTAGGAATTATGGATCATAGGTATGGACTGTCTTCTGCTAATAGATTGCTAAAATCATCTTGTGTTTGTGTTCTGGGGGCATCTTTCTACTGAAATGATGAAATAGGATGTAAAATTAACTTTATGCTATACCACTAGATGGCAAACTGGCAGTGTGATACACACCAGACTGCCTATCACAGACATCTCTGATTAGGCATATTGTGAAAAATGCAGACTATCTTTATGCAAGTTAACAGAGGCTTGATGATATAGAACAATGAATACTTCAACTTCCATGTTATTCATGATGTTTTACGTCTGGACAACATGGATCCTACTGGAATCATTAAAGATTTCTAGGGGAAAGGGTTCACATGGCCTTTCCTTTTCATGTCCCAAAGCTGGGAGTAAGCACAGCTGTGTGTCAGAAAACACTGTAGTGGCTTGATCTGGAAATAAGTCTGGAACAAGACTTATTTCCAGAAAGGGGCTGTTCCACAAGACTGAGGCCTGTGGAAGTACTTCAGGATTGCAGTCAGACTCTTTCCAGTGTATACATTTTGTAGAGGCATCAGTATAAGCACAAAGCTCTTCTAGCAGCCAGCACTTAATCAGAGTAAAATTTCATTATTTAGATAACATTATGAATGTACAAACATTTATTTCAAGTCTAACAGACCCAGGAGCAGCTGCAAGGAAAAAAACATTATTTAACATTTCATTTCCTCTTCACCATATGGCAGCAAGCACTTGTGGTCAAAGCTGCTAGGGCATCAGTTGGAGAATAAACTGGCCTTTTGATCCCTTCAAAGAATTTTTTACAGTAAATCCAGGAAGATGTCTTCTCTGTACCTCTGGCCACAGAGCTGGAGGGGCCGCTGCCCTGTATGCCTTTGGGATCAGGAACAGCTACGGGAACAAGCATGACAGGTTTTGCAGGTTTCTGCCATTGAAATTGCTGCTCCTGCTCTGTCTGCCTTCCTACAGAGGTCTGTAGGGGCAGAGAAAATTTAGAAAAGTACATTAAAGAGAGGGGAATGGCACCAAAAAGTCCCCCGAGTGCTCTCAGTCATTTCCCCAATGCTAAAATGAAGTCACCTAAGGATGTAGTTGCTAACAGTTGGTTTTCCAGCTCAGAAAATCTCTTAAGTTACAGAATAAGCACTGAAAATGCAAAATGCTCTGTAATGCTACTGAGATGTATGGAAAATTAGTAAGAGAGAATATGCTCACTCAAACCAAATGCAGCCACATAATGACTCAAGGACCAAACAGAAGTGTATGATGGGAGAGATGCAAGTCACTTGATTTGCTTGGACGTATTTAGTCCCTTGCATTTGGTTTATATAAGAAGATGATTATGGAATCAGGTATTTCCTTGAATACAAGTGAGGATCTGCAAATTTTGGACAGAGAAGTTTTGCTTTCCTGTGCACCAGAGAGTCAAAACCCAGAGAGAACTCCTCTTGTCATAGCTCCCAGTCTGCTTTTTCCATAACCAGCAGACCCAAAGACTTCCTGAGCTCTCTCAGGGCCATAGATAAAAACTAATCCCTTTTGGGTTCCTGCCTGATGCCAGTTGACAGAAACAGCAGTTAATCCCCAATTTTTACTCTAATTACAAACTCCTGCACTAACCCCAGTGCCCATGCGTCCCAACATCTGTCCAGGCTTTTGTAAAGTGCTGTTTTTAGGGACTGATTTCCTTCAGTTTAGCTGTCATCAAACAGTGAATCAAGACCTCCTTTTGCAGGACAGGATTTGAGCAGGGTTTGTTTGTCTCAGGCAACAATCCTACCCCCAGCATTTAGAAGTTGCCCTATGACTCTTTTCATAACAGCAAATTAAAATATACTGTGTTATCATTGTTGTTGATAAAATTATTATTAGTTTTGGAAGTATTTATTTCTATTTTCTTTTTATTCACATCTGGAGGATCCAGAGAAAAGCAATAGATATATACACAAGTTTTTGGGTACATAATTTTATTTTTTGATCTATAGCAGTAATCGGAGTGCAAGAAAACTGCTTAGAAGTCACAGCACTTGCTTGTAATGCATTTTTTATGCTTAGCCTGTGTGTTTAAGTCTTAAATCATTGAGACTAGTCTCACACTGTAGAATAAATACTTTTTCATTAACTAGGTCCTTTATTGTGCAGAATAAGTACCTGAAGAGTTGAATTCATCAGATGCCAAAGGTTGTTGTGGGCAGCTCCCACTGCCCGTTTCACCTAAGACTGAGCTCTGGAAGGGGAAAGACTGGGGGGCACATGGGATATGGAGCATGGGACAACAGCCAGAGGTTAGAGAAACAACACGACAGTCCACCTCTGCCCCCAGCCAGCAGGAGCAGTTGTTCCAGTAATCTTTGCTCTCTCCACTTTGCACCTGTTCTCAGCCCTCTGTTTTGCTCCTGTCCCTTTCTTTTCAGTAACAGAAGCACCTTAGGCCCTGCCAGGCTCCTGTTCATCACCTCTGAGGCAGTAAAATCACTGTTTAATGCATTTTTGAGAGACCACTGGAGCTGACTCAAGTTGTCACCTACACACAAAAAGCAGACTGCATTAACCGAGCTTCAGCTGCAGCTCTGAAAGCAATGTGATTATAACAGCTTTAAAAGACAGGACAGTCTGTAATTAGCAGAGGGTTTTTCCTGGTAATTACATTAACCTTTGGTTGAATATTACTAAACCCATCACAGTGCTGTTTTTATGATCCCCTACCAAAGTATGCCTCTGTAGGATTGTGAACCTGTGTTGGTCAATGGAAAATTCCACATCCTTTCATGCATCCTACAAGGGCCTTGCTTTGGTCGAGTGCCACCCTGAGCTGCGCCTGTAAGGTTTTACAAACAATGACCTCGCTGGCTGGAGGGAATCCAGCCCTGATAGTAGCATTTTCAGTCCTTCTTTCCTTGTGCAATGAATGAAGAATGAAAAATGCAGCTATTCACGGAAGCAGCTTTGTCTGATAGTAATGACCTGGGTACTAATGTAGCAGTTTGTCACACGATATGTTCTGTATATTGTTATTTCCCATAGTGTTTGTTTGCCTCTGTGTTTTCCAAGTACAGGACTGCATAAAGTGTTCAATAGAACTCTAGACATTCAGAGAAAATGGCGGCCATGACTACAGCAGAAAACAACTAAGCTGGAAAAATATGCAAACATTCCTCATAAAAATCCAATTAAGAGATTAGCTGCACAAATACACAAAAGTTCATGAGAGGTGGTCTGGCACTACAGATTCTTCCTTTGCTCATTTAATCTTATTAAGTTCACTCCATATAACTGTAGTCTATGATGCAGTAAAATACCACTTTAACTTACCTTAGCCCAGCTACTAGTTAAAATGTCATGAGTGCACTTATGAAAGCAGACTACCTCTGAACAAGCTGAGAGATCAAAGTAAGAGAAAAGTTATTTTCATTGAAAATAAAATTAGAAGAGATAAACCTTTTTACAATTTTGTCTGGTTTTCTTTCAGAATTATGAAAATTATAATCCTGATGAAGATTTCTGAGTAAGAGAAAGGAACATCAACTGAAATAGTCCTGTAAGCTGTTGAGAGTAGAAGCAATCCTTGGTGATTCAGATCACCAAGCTTTGGGGGCATTCTCTGATTTATCTTGGCTTCAGTTCCCTACCAGATAAATGGGCATATGTCTTCCTTCCCCCAGCCTACTTTTGTGTTCAGACCAAAATGTTCTTGGGGCAGCAGGTTAGTTAGCTGTAGACCTCTGGGTAGGGTTCTTGGCTGAACTTCCATGTGCCAGCATAACCCCATGATAGCTGTGTCAAAATAAAAAGGGGGATTCTCCATAATGTTTATACCAGCATCATTCTGTCACTGTTTTATCTTTGTTTTATAAGCGCACACATTTTGGAAGTCTCCCATTCTAGGTGTGTAACATATTCCTTCTTCAAGCCCAGGTGGCCCATTCCTGGCATCAGAGCTGAATATAGAGGTTCAAGTGCTGACAGGACAGAAAGACGGGCAGTTGCACACCAAATTGGGGGTTCCTCTGAAAACTGCAATACAGGGACTGTCCAAAGTAATGCACCTGGTCATGTACCTACTTCCTTTCTCAGCACAACCAAAGGACTTTTTTTACACAGCCACTTAGCTCATGAATAAAAACACCACTTTTAGGAATGGATTCCAGTAGTGATAGTATTCCTTCTCTGCTAACTTTTGTTTCTCCACTGATTCGTTCTTTGGCATTTCATCTACTTTTTCTTCAACTGAAGGGATACTTTAGTTATATTTCCCTTTTTTATTAGTATTCTTTATCTATTTTTTTAACCTGTAACTTGAAGTTTTTGAAGGATGCCTTCAAAATTAATTATAAATAATTCCTGTTTTCTCCATTCAGTGCTTAGCATCTTTCAAAGTGACAGAAATATGGTAATCAAGGGAGTAGTATCTCTATCTCCCATAGCATGGTAGGCTTAAGAAAACACGATAATTTATGAGTGGAAATAATATCACCTAATAGCAGGCCCTGAAGTCAGGTTTCTAAACTGATGTTTACTGGGGAGAATTGGGCACTTCTGGAGGATGACTCATCTCTGCTGTATCGAACATCTACACTAATATTAGATGAATTGCATCATAGAAACACTTATTCACATTTTAATGACTGTAAAAGGAGTTTGGATGAGTAGCTTACAGTCGTCTTCATTGTGGACATCCAGAACTGACTAACATGAATCCCATGCTGAATATTCCAAGTTCCAGAAATTTTGGGAACCCATCTACTCCTGGAATGTAGGAAGATTTACAATGCGATACAAAAATCTCAGGTAATTCAGCAGCTTTTCCAAATATTTTTCTTATTAACAAGCCACAGACTCTTAGTCTTCTGCTTCAAACTTCTGATGAACTCAACACTTGAAAGCTGCAGTGTGGAGTTCTTCCTGCTGTGTAGCCACACACCTTGAGATGGAAAGGATCTCCTACTGCTTTACTGTCTGAGACAAAAAAGGCCATTCTGTGCTATTATGACTACATGGTACAGGAGTAGAAAACTAGGGGGGGTTCCCATGCTGTGATATACCCACGTCATGGGATGACAGCTTCCATCTGGAGCACATCTTACATCTTACCTTTCTGCAAACTGACTCTTCTCCACCAGCTTGGAGAAAGAAGGAACCACCAGAAGGGAGTTCTCTGAGTTTTAGTTCCAGACCAAACCCCTTCCAGAGGCAACAGAAGGAGGTAGACTTCTACAGACACCAAGTCAGAATGTCTAAATAACAGTCTCTTCTGGGGCCATAACTTGGTCTTTCCAGGACTCTGAAAGGAGGGTGAGGAGATTATCTTCCTGAGGCTGAAGAGAGTTTCTCATCTCTGTGGAAAATGGTCCTTGAAAAGGGAGTAGTCTGTGTTCAATTTATCAGCTTTGTCTTCCAAACCAGAGCCCCAGACCTCTGTAGCCCTCATCTCAGCCATTGTCTGAGGGGCAAAAGAGCAACAGTGAGCTGTCATCAACAGCTGTGAGCAGAACCAGAATGAGCAGTAACTTGTCACCTAAATCTTCCATCACTGGAGAAATGGTCCTCATATGGTGAACCTCTTCTTCCATTTGCAGAACCGTTTCTGAAGGGTTTTCATGAATGCTGTGTCTTTCCCACCAGTGTATTTAATCAGATCATTTTTCATAGTTAAAAAAGACCTCAAATCAGCTGAAAATTAGATAAGATAGCTAGATAAAGTACTTTAATTTCTCACAAATGCTTTCTCATAAGAACCAACCTAAATCCACAGCACTTAGATTAAAATCTGGAATTTCCAAAGCAGATACAAATTAATCTGTGGTGCTGCTAATTACCTATTTAATGTTCTTCAAGAATTTGGTAGAGAAGTTTATATTTAGTTTCTATCTTTATATGAAAATGGCAAATCTTCACCCAAAGCAACAGCACAGAAAGCCATCAGAAGATTGGATGTTTGCAGAGTTTTAATGAAGTAGAATATACACTGTCTATATTCACAGGATATACACTGTTAGATTAACAACATTTGCAAGGCTGGAGACATGGTGTTGTGATACCCCTCATTTCCCATCCCTACAAAAGTTTGATTGTGACTGTAAAGGGCATCAGACCTCATGGTATATATATAACACCATGCATAAATAACAGCACAGCTAGAAAAGGGCATCCATGGGATAAATTTGGGCCTGACAGAACAACAGGAAATAATTTCAGATAGATCTGGCTGGTAGCAATAAATCTTCAAATAAGGCTCATATGAGGTCTTCTGTCTTTCCCTTCATCTTTTCTAGAAGTAAGAAAATATTAGGTTCTAACCCCTACCACTTCCTGGAGTAAATGAAGTTCTAACATAAATGCCTATTTTCGTTTTGTTCTCAATTTTTGTTTTTCTTTTAACTTCAAAATAATATGAAAGGTGCCCCAGAGAACCACAGCTTCACCTAGTTTTTTACATATAAAAAAAAATTCCACTTAATAGTCATAGGGATACAAACTTCATCTCCAATGATACATTTTACCTCTGGTCAAAAAGATTAAAAACTTTTTTCTATAGGTCCTAGTTGTCCAAGCCATGTCAGGGAGCACTAAAATTTTACAGCCTTGTTTAAAATCAAGTATCACTATTACCTCTGGTTAATTTTTAAAACCTAATCACCATCTGTTATGACTACAAAAGACACAGTAAAAGTATTCTTTTAATTTTTTCCAAACCTTCTAAGAGATTAGTATTAGGAGGTAAATTATCTTGTGTTGCCAGAATACTGAACTGCACCGCTAAAATAGAAATTGATCATGGGAAGTCTTACTACTTACGGAAAGAAACATTTATTTGATTGTCAGTAGATTTTTAAACACAGATATCCTCTTTTAAGACATCATACAGCCATCATACACTTGTGGCGGCTCGCTCTCCAACTTTTTGTTTGGTGCTATGGTGCCCGTGTACAAACACACACGACTCTTCGAACAAGAGTTTACTCAGACAGGTCTTTGTCATATCCTTGTTCAGTTCCAAGGTCTCAGCCCTCAGCTTGGCTCTGCAGCACATTGCAGTTTCAGTGCCAAGGCTGCCTGGCTGCCTTGGAGCACAGGTAAGCCAAACCAGAACTGTCTGTGTCTGCTCACCGCAGGGTAGCTGTAGTCTCATCTGTAGCAGGGCTTCCAATGAGAATTTCATATGGAAAACACATGTACAAAAAACTATCTGTAAAAAGCAAAACTTGAGTGATTTATTTTTCCCCCCCAGGATCCTTCTAATTCAGCATTTTTATCTTCGATGTTTACTAAAAAATAAAGATTAAATTTTGGTGTGCCTAGTTAGGTATTTAATATTAGTCTCTTTCAATGGCATAAATTTTTAACAAAGGCAAGACTTACTACTGAAAATGCTAGTGAAAAAAGATTCTTAGTTTTTTAATATATATTTTTGAATATTTTTTCACAGTTTTAAGAAAGAAAGAAAAGTATTTTTTTAACAGAATAAAATCATAATTATGGTGATTTTCATAAAAGGAACAACGGAAACCCAGAAATCATATAAAAAACTGAGTAGGGATCAACTTCAAAGGTCCTTAGATACCAATGACTAAGAAATTAGTTAAAACAGTAACTTTCATGTCTCATACCAAAATTATTTACTGCAAAGCCCTTGCTCGGAAACACCAAAGTTCGCACAGTTTTGTCCACTTTTGCTCCCAATCACATTTTTATGTGTGTGGTTGTACTTGACACACCATATGGCAGGTATTGCACAACTCCTGGTGGACAACAGAAGTAGGAAGAAGTCGTTGGGACCTCAGAGGCATCAGAGCAAGGAACGTGGCCGTGGGAAGAAGAGCTGAGCAGGCTCCCAGTGTTGGAAACACCACCAGCACAGCTGCCAAGTTGTAGGTGCCCACAAAAGCACACGCTAAATGGAACCTTATCTCTCCATTGTACCACAAACAATTTTTACCCCTTTATCGGTATTTTTATCTCCATGCTAGGACCCATTCAGCTCTTTTACAAAGAAAATCCTTGGATAGGATTCAGATTCAAGCTTCTCTTTTTTTTTTTTTTCTCTCCAAACAAAGCCTTTTTATAAGTGTGCAGGCATTACACAAGACGCCTTCTTTTTCTAAATTTTCACTGAAGTCAAATCTCTTTGTACCGTATAATTAGGCAGCATCTGCACTTCAAGCAGACTATGAGACTGTAACTCCCTAACACCCAAAAATGAGAACAGGATGCTACCATCACTGTTGGAGAATCAGACCACGATTATACCCTACGTCTTGAATGTATATGCCGGCTGATTTAGATAAATAGCTTTAGATAAATAAACAATGTTGGCATATATCTGCTGAGTAAGTTGTACAGTCCAAAGTTAAAGAAGGTAAACAGAGATTAACCATTTCCAGTTTGGATAATCCAAAGTTTGCATGTTTTAATTGCCCACGACTAAATGTACGGTGGGAAACTGAATTCTGTCCACCATTGCATTCCTGGTTTGGGGGTTGGTACAGAATGGACTGGTAGCATCTGCACTGAATTCAATCTTGCTGCATTTTCTCATTCAAGATGGAACCTCTCAGAAATCTGAAGGTAAGAAGGGGTACAAAAAGGCCTAAATGCATCACTATAACAACGATGTGTCCCAGGAATAGACTCTTTCTCTGACCATGCAGTCACCTGCTTCATGTTATTATGACAGCAACAGCAAAGGAAAATATCAGAAGAGGCTCAAAACTACCTCAGTGTCCCTATTGTCAGCATGTACCATTAGCCTGATAATCAGTGTATCAGTGAATTGTATTACTCAGCAAATAAAGCTTTTGAAGCATTAGGGGGTGGGGTGGGGGATGTGGGTTCAGACAGAAAACCATATATGCTGTGTCTTGATATCACGTGAAAGATAGCAGTCTGCTGCTTTTTTTGTTTTGTTTTAAATCAACAGGTTTTGTAATGGCTTTGCACAAGTACAAACGAGGTTATTCACATGTTTCTGCAAATATTCTTGTTCTTTTCCAAGTCACTTGGTAATTAAATGCCATAGAAATGTCTCAGAAGTATTGAAGTAAAAAAGCCATTGAAAGATTAGAAAGGCAACAGTTCCTTAAACCAAGTTTTCAGTTCCTGTAGATTCCTTTACTATATTTTTAGTAATTTAAATTAAAAGAAATTCAAAACTGTTATTTAAAAAAAACAATGCCTTTATTGTCAAAAGTACCTCATTCAGCTCTTTCATCTAGGTGATAGGATATGTCTTCATGCATTTGTTAAATTAAAGCCACAAGGAACAGCTGTATATACAGAAAATATCATCTTATCTTTGATAAAAGACAAGTTTCCCAGAAAATTATCCGGTCATGAAGGTAACAATAAATGTGGAATTCCCCACTTCCTGTGGCATATTGATCCCAATAGTCATCAACAATATAAATGTGTCTCTGTCATTAAAGGTTCTGACTGGATAGAAGCAACTTTTTCCCTAAAAGATCAGAATTGAAGCAAGTTCCCTAGGGAAGTTGTGCTTTGCATCCATGCAGGTTTTTAAGACCTGACTGGATAAAACCCTGAGCAACCTGGTCTGAGATCAGAGGTGATGCTGCTTTCAGAGGAGGTTGTACTGGTGACCTCCTGAGCACCCTTCCAGTCTGAATTATCCTATCATCTTATGATACTATAATCCCAACATTAATTTCCCTGTCTCCAGTTTACAGGCACTGGTCTTAGTTAGGCCTCAGTCGTCTACTAGGCTTACCTCTGCTGAACTGTGTCTCACTGGAGTGCTCACCCCCTGGCCACCAAGGATTTTCTCACTCCTGGCTCTGCAGCAGGAGATCTCCAGGCTCCCAAGATGCAGGTTGGTGAACCTTGGAAAAGCTCTCACCTGCATCACAAAACAGACCACAGCCACAGACCTTCTTCACTCCCTGCCACGCAGACTACCACAAATACGTTTTACTAAAAAAGCACACCACAATTTCCGGGCTGCCCTATGCCCAACTACAGCAACTAATTGCAAAAAATATTTGATGATATTTTCTAATTATTAAAGAAGATCAAATAGCAAAGCTAATTCAGATACAGGATTAAGAATAAGGGATTCTTCAAGACATGATAGACAATCATGCTAATACATTGCTTGCTTTCATATTAAAATAGAAATGGTGATTAAGTTTTGAAATTAAGAAGGTAGAGTTGTGTATCATGTGGAATGAAATTATATGTATTTCAGATGCTCCTCTTAAAAATTGCAACAGAATACAAAATAAGGGATTTCTTTCAATTAAGAAGCTAGAAAAAATTTTAGTAGAAAAAGTGGGAAAAAAAATATGAGAAAAGTTAATTTGGTCTCTTTTATCTGTAACAGGCATTCTTTAATGTTTTGGAGATAGCGATTAGGCTAAGTACATTAAATCTAGTGTTTAATAAGATTTTTAAGAAGTTAGGAAGTCTGGAAAGAGATAAATAAGTTTAGACAAAATATCCCTGTTTAATGTGGTTATTCTTGCCACCTATTAAGGATGTGACTTGCAGTGACCAAGCTCTGTAATTATTTCAGCATGACACAGAGAATCATTTGAATGAAAGAACCCAGTTGTTTGAATTTAGGGCTGTATAATAGTCCCTTTCATAGCAAAAGTGTGTTTAATGCATTGAAATCAGTTTGAAGAGAGAAATTGTCCCTGTTCCCATTTTTTTTTCTATTCATTTTAGACCTGGAGATTCTTCTACGGTATTCAGGAAACCCCACTCAGAAAATGGGAAAAGAAATCTGATCACACTTAAAATACATACTGCAGTCAATGCATTGCACTACTTTGATAACTACAGTGTTAACATTTGTGTTTCCGGCTGACAGTTTGGCAAAGCATTCCATGCAGCTATTACAAGGCACAGATTTTCAGTGTAGTTTTGCATTTCAATCATGGAGAAGCGAGAAGTAGAGCTGCTATACATCATCCAGGATGATATCAGCAGTGCTGCAGAAAAAAGGCATTGATATATCTTTGCTAGAAGATACGGATCAAAATGTGATCAGGAAAAACTCTAGCTTAAATAAATATGAATGAAAATTTATTCATTTACTCCTTCCCACTCCATTTCAGTGGTGTGATCCATCACTTCAAAAGAAGCACCATTATTACTTTGGAAGTCTTGTAACTCCTCCATGGGATTTTAGGCTCAAGATCATAGTCCCAGATACCAAGGCAGTGTTTACCTAGTTAGATCTTCTAAAAAGCCATGAATGTCTCCTAGGTCAGAATAACAAATCTTCCTGTTCTTCACTTGTAGCTTTACCATATCACCTGAGAAAGAGTTGAGGGAGAAGAGCTGGAATAAGGCTATCATACAAGGATGAGGTTCTGCTCTTAGTTTTTCATCATGTCTTTAAAAGCTTGGCAGGATACAGCAGACAAACAGGATTTTCTACAGAAAATGCTGATTCAAACCAGACAGAAAATACACCCCTTCTTGTTACTGTTGGTACTCTTGGAGAGCTTTCTGCTTCATACAGTGCTACAGTACCACACCACAGACACCACAATGCAAAGAGCAAAAGATAACAGAAGGAAGAGTAAGTACTATGGGTATGCCATCCAGGCACTAAGCCCTACCACCCCAACCCCCCAAAATCCCCAAATAAGCCCAGCACCAGTAGTTTGTCCCTAAATGGTAAAATTAAAAGGTCACTATTAAAAACAAGAAAATAATCTTCATTATGTAGTGAATCAGAGCATATTTCAACCATATGCTGATTCCTAATAAAGTTCCTAATGAACTTTAAAATATAAAATATATAATAGAATATAAACCACAAAAAGATCCTTAAAACAAGAACAAGAATGGTATGTCTCATTTCTTCTCCTTTTGTATTTCTGATTGGCAATTTAAGCATTTCCTCATTTTCTACAACTAAATGCTATAGCATCTTGAATTTTTTTTTCTGACTTTCTCCTGGGACATGAATAATGCTTTTTCATTGTTTGACTTGCTCATCAAGGAGTTTTCCACTGTGTCTGTTTAAAATCTTACTTCTTCATTCTATCTCATCAGTATTCTCCCCCTGTACTTGGCACTGATGAGGCAGCACCTCAAATACTGTGCTCAGTTTTGGGTCCCTCACTACTGAAAGGACACTGAGGTGCTGGAGTGTGTCCACAGAAGGAAAATGGTGAAGGGTCTGGAGCACAAGTCTTATGAGGAGATACTGAGGGAACTAGGCTAAACAGTCTAGGAAAAAAAGAGTCTCAGGGGAAACCTTACTGCTCCCTACAACTACCTGACACGAGGCTCTGGCAAGGGGGGAGTCTGTCTGTCTGTCTGTCTGTCTCTTCTACCAAGGAATAAGTAATAGACAAGAGGAAATGGACTCAAGTTGCACCAGGGGAGGTTTAGATGGGTGTTGGCAAAAATTTCTTCACCAAAACAGTTCTTAAACATTGGAACAGGCTTCCCAAGGAAGTGGTAGAATCACCAGACCTGAAAGTATTTAAAAGATACATATATGTGGCATTTCAGAACTTGATTTAGTGGTGGACATGCATTAAGAGTTGGACTCAACAATCTTAGAAGTTTTTTCCATCCTAAACAATTTGTGATTCTAGTCAGGACAGGAGAAATGGCTTTGACAGCAATCTTAACAAACAAATGAGAAAAGACCTGGATCATATGGAGTCTCACCACTGGGTTCAGGTCTTACAGTTTTTGTAATGTGCATATTAACTGCTGATCTGCAACAAGTTCCCTCTTGTTTAGATGATTGCTTCATCTGAAAATTTGGACAATGCTCCACAGTTACAGTCACAAGAGCCGCCAGAGACCCAAACCCCAACTTTGGCCTCCCCTGTCTCCCACAACTACCACAAAAGGACAAATTTTGCAGGTTGCAGAGAACCAAAATCATGAGCTCAACAAAAATCCAGGAACACAGCAAAATAATGCCCAGTTTCAGCATCAGTTACAACACCATGCCATGGACAATGTTTTCCAGTTCAGGCTTCCAGGGTGCTGAGTAACAATCCAGGAACTGAAAACTCACCTATAATGATCAAGACTTTGTGAGAAATTTTCTGGATGACAACTTTTGAAGTACTCTGGATGACATTAAGGAGGATTCACATTACTTGAAAGGTATGAAGTATGTTCCCAAAAATCACTGCATTTTTTTTTTTACACAAAGTCTGTAGCTTTACTCATGGGGAAATCAAAGCTGTGCATGGTAAAAGGATAAAATATTTTGAGCTTGAAATCCAGCTTACAGTTTGTGTGGGGAAAAAGAATATTGCACAAACCAGGCATAAAAACCACTATTCAAGAGGTTGTGCCCCAACATAAAAGGATTGGTTAACACTAATAGTAAGACATTTAGGCTATGAGGAAGTTGAGACAGCAGAGATCACTGTTTCTATAACTTAAAACAGGGTAGTAGGGTAGCACCCCCGAAGAACGAGCTTAGTTAGAATGTGGTTCAACACTTCCTGGTGACTCCAGGTGCTCTGGCATCATGATGTTCAGTGTACTAAACTCAGTCTTACAGTCCTCCAAACTGGGAACCAGGTAGAGGACAAGGCAGGGCCGAGATGGTCTCAGATGGTCTCTTCTCATTGATTCAGGGGTGCCTGAAGAAACGTAGCAGAGCAGCAGCTCTCAGTAAGCAGCTGCAGCCATTTCCTCATCAAAATACTGTGTGATGATTATTCCGGTAAAACCAAGGATACAGCAAGTCAGGCCATTCAAGGTACAGGATATACCTACATGATCTTATACCTCATGTCTTTGCTATAACCAGTGCAGAAACACCTTTCTTGCCCAACTGCATGAATAAAGTTCTACCTCCTTGTACTCAAGTTATATAAATACTCTGAAACCAGTGCTACTTCTGAGTCATCTCACACTCCAGTTGGGTCAAATGACAGTAGACAAGCAGAGGTACACCAACTCATTATTCAGATTTGAGAAATAGCTGCATTAAAATGACAGAAAACATGCTTAACCCTAATGACTGTTATTTAGCCTCCTCACTCTCACCAACCATGTGAGGAGAAATAAAATCCAAATGCTAATTTTCAGCTCATGAGAATAATGCTTTTTTACAATACTCAGAGTTGGGTTCTTTTCTACTTGTCTCTTTGACACACCAGTACAAAAAACAGCTGTTTGGAAGGGAAGGGGAGGAAGACTAGCTGAAAATAACAGATGGAAAGGGTTCTTCTTCAAATTTGAATGGAAAAGCAAGTTTCATGGCTAAATTGTCTATATCTATTTACGCATAAGTCAAAAATAATGCAGAGCGAGGGGATCTTCAACTATATTTTCTTTAGCGATGCTGCTCTTGAAAACCCTAACAGAAAAAAGCCACCTTGTTTTGACCACTCTAACTCAGCCAAATACATTTTCCTCCAACAGATTTATTTTGTCCTTCCACACTCCCCATTTTCACAACAGAGAGCTTAAACTTTGAAACCTTTATTCACACTGAATGGCCTTAAGTAATCATACCTATTTCAAGTGAGCCTTCAGGAAGGAAGCTCTGTGTCAGCTAAGGTTTCCAAAACTGGCAACGCATGAAAAATTCTTGTGTGAAACCCAGTCATTAGGCCGTATCTCATCATGTACCAACAAGACTTTTTTCACAGATGATTTCCAGTTGTGTCATACTTACCCTTTAAACATTGTTTCAGAGCTCCATCTCAAAATGAATCCACAAATACAAAGCAAGATGGCACTTATTTTCAGTATGGATGTTGATGATGCTAGAGACTATGTCTAAAAAGCACAGAATTAGGGAAAACGTATTATTTTAAATTGTTGGTCAAAATTTAAAAAAAATCAAGCTCTGAAACATAAGAAAGGGTCATATTCAGGACGTAGAAAGGACCCTTGACATTTCAAATACAAGAAACTAACTGTCTTTAGCAGGTGCACTGTAAACCTCTTCTTGGACTGAAAGAGATGGGAAAGTTAGGTGTTAGCACTATATTTTTACATATGTTTCAATAACAAGTTCATTTTTGTCATGTAGGCTATATGTATACTTGGATATCTATACTTG
The DNA here is from genome assembly GCF_000691975.1 of Corvus brachyrhynchos. Taxonomy (NCBI): domain Eukaryota; kingdom Metazoa; phylum Chordata; class Aves; order Passeriformes; family Corvidae; genus Corvus; species Corvus brachyrhynchos. The sequence goes on along the minus strand of NW_008237919.1, from coordinate 6,930,018 downwards.
GGGTCACTATAGGTTGACCCTATAGTGACCCCAAGCCTATGGCCACAAGCCTTCTCTGTTTTAATCCCAGGACTTATGCTCAAACACATCTCTTAACACTAAAACTTCTACTGGACTCCCAAGAACAAAGTGCATTTCTACCAAGCAACATTTTTTAAGGAATATCTTTAATTCACTGATGGAGTGCCTGATCTTAACAGAGAGATTCATCCAAAGTCTTTCATATTGTCCAGTTTCACTCTTCCAAACCATTATCAGAAAAAAAAATTCCATCATCATTCACTTTTGCTAGTAAAAAGAATTTTAAATATTTGGCCAAATTTATGTAAAACTTCATTCCTTGTACTAAACTATTTTTGGGAGTGTTTCCTGTTTCCAGTTATAAAGCTTCTTCATTCCTTCTACACCTAATCAATTTCTCAAGATGCTTAGATTATTTGTTCAGATAGGGAAATTTTGAAAGTGTTCAGTTTGTGTCTACGGTTCTAAAAGTGGCCTACAATTTTAGTTCTGCAATACCTTTTTTTCTCTAAGTTGATCAGGGGAAAATCAAAGTCAAGACACAACTGGTACCAAATGGATTGTTAGAAGTGATAGCTGCTTGACCTCAGTGTTGCACTTTTGCCCTATAAAACTGTAGGAGTCGTGGGCAATAACCCAGGCTGGTGAACAATCCTGTTGTCTCAAGAAAGTAAAAAGCTGGAGAGTCATGGTATTACAGCACCATGATATTCACAAGTCTGTACTGATACTCTGAAGCAAAATTTTCAGCATCATGATTCAATGTAAATAATTCTTCGGCAGAATATTCTAGCGAAATTTGTTTGGCTCATATCAACGTCAGATGAGAGAAAGAAAACAATCACTGGGTCAAATATTAGCCTAGGAAAAGTAGTTACATGCTCTCAAAAATGGTACATAAAATCTCTTACACAACAGGTAAATCCTTAAAGTTTTACTGGGTTGTAGGACTAAAAAAAGATCAGCCAATTGACTGCATATGGTTCAACAGCTGCTTCCTTTGACCTGCCAAAATCTTTCCTGTCACCCTGCTAAAGGAAACCTAGTATTTGTAATTTTAATGAATGGGGAAACTAAAATTATTGGATTATCAGAACTAAAACTACAAAATGTTAATCACTTTTTAGACATATTTATAAATTTTATAGATATTGTCTAGTTCTGAAGAGGTCACCTTCATGACACCTCCAAAGGAAAAGGAGCCAGATTGTCTTAGTATTGTTGGGAAGGCTAAAGTTGGAAAACAACACTGCTGTCACAAGTCATGTTCACCAAAGAGGACAAAGAAAATTCCTATCACTTGCATGATGGCAAAGAGAGAACGAAATCACAGGTTGTGCCAGAAAATCACTGTGAAAATTTTCTTAGCTTGGTGTTGTGTGACTTCTGCTCCACTCCTCGCTTCCTATCAATATGAGAGTATTCTGCTTTACATTCTTCATGTATCATCTTTATTAACAAATTCTTTTCTAAAGTCCTCATTAACAAGTGATCAGTCATGTTTTCATGATGTCCTGAATTTCTTGCTAATTTATATTTCCTTGCAACTGCCGTGACACAGAAAAAGCTTGATTACTTGCTTCTTAGAAGTATTTTCTTCAAAATTAGAAATTTGTCTCAGGGCAAAAGTGAAGTGTGAAATGTAATATGACAATATGTCTCATCCTACTTTAAGTAACCATGAGAGGCAGCTAATTTGGTTTCTTAATTTGAAATTATTTATAAATGTGGATGTCCTTCATCTGGAAACTGTCATCAACTGGGCAGATTAGGTTGGCAATGCTGCATTATCAGGGGCACCAATATTTCAGCTAAGGCAAAAAATCCCCGCAGATTTAGACTTAATTAAGAACTAGCTAAAAATTTGCTTGTATTTTTGAAACTTTTGAAATGAGGCAAATAAAAAACTCAGCACTTGTTCAGTTATTTCTATTCAATTGAAGAATTATTTATGAAAAACAGAGAACAAAGGACTTTATAAAGTTTATAGAAAGTTTTCTTTCTGAAATTCAGCTTATTCTTTTCTGATACCTAATTTCTACTTTCAAGGATCTTTTGAAACACTCTAATACAAAAGAAATGAAAACTTTGTTTTAAAAGCAGAACAAAGAAAAAAAATAACAAATTCAGATTAATTTTCTGCTCTCAGAACTTTTGAGATTCCCTAACTCCAGAAGAGAAATTATGTCTCAGAAAAATATGCATTTTAAAGGGACAGTGAGAACAAATAGAAACACAAATAAAAAACCACTTTGCAGTCCTAAATAATGATTTCAGAGAATGAAATAAATCATTTCTACCTCATACTGGCTTGTTGGAATGTAAAGTCAGTAGGTCTTCTTCCAAGAGTAAATTGTCATCTACAGAGCAAAACTTGATGGTTAAACTATATATTAGAAAACATGTCCCCAAAGAAAATTATCAAGTTTTTCAGCATTCCATTGAGAGTCTTAAAACAGAGAAGTTAATGAACTTATGGGACAGCAGGAAAAAAAACCTAGATACACCAAAGACTTATAATAAGCAAACATAAGCCAACCTTCTGTTTCTCTGCCCAGTGTGGAACAGTCATAAAGCAAATGCAGAGAAAACCAGTGATGATAGCTGCTGTTTATATTATAATGGAGTGTTGTGTACAACATCATCAGGGCACCATATCTCGTTTGGATAAAACCAGCATTTTCTGACCTCTCCTGTCAGCCTGACTTGCTTCACCTTCTCCCCATCTGCCAGATTAGCTGTTCTACAGGAACATTAATCTTACCTACATCGGAATGTCATATTGAATTTAGGGATGAAATATGCATTTAATATTATTGTACAGTTTATAATGATTTCTATGTTGAAGTGTTTCAAAGTTTGAGTTAATATGAAATTAATATCTGTCTTCAGGAAAAAGAAAGTATCCATACTGTTCAAAAGTTATTTTCTGAGGAAGTTTTGAAGTCATTGAAGTGCATGAAGTCCTTTACTAAGCTTTGCCTCAACATCTGATGGCGTTGAAACTCTTGCATTAACCATTTTTGCATGCAGAATTTGAACAACATTTCCTTATTCCCCCTTTCTTAGGTCATGTTTCTTAACCTCTGTAGTCTCCTCCTTGTCTAACAAGGGCTTTGGAATAGGAACAACTATACTCCTTCACTGCCTGGCCTACCACACATAAACTCATATAAGAAAATCTTCAAATCTAAGAGTTCTAGGAACAATGCCCTTCTCTGTAATATTCTCCCATGTATTTCTTAATTTGCAAAATCCATTGTCTACTATCACTAGGCACGAAGACACAATTTCAAACTCAAGCTTGTGCACCCTCGGCTTTTCTCTGCTTCTTTGTCACTTTTGTCTCTGAGCAGATTCCTAGGAAGAGCAAGTTGTGATTGACATTTTAATAGCTAACTTTCATTATAAAATTTCACTGGGGACCCAAGAGAGATTATCGTTACTGGTATGAACTAATAAAGGCCAGACCATAAGCCACTAGCTTCAGCTGGGGAACAGCAAAAATACAAATTTCATTCTGACGTAATTGCCAGTAAGAGATTAACTTTCCTATAGCACTGTCTAGAAATAGTGTAAGACTTCCTCCTGTCGAATCCTGAAACTGAAGTGCAAAAACTCACACAGATGATAGTGGAAGAACTTCTCTCCTAAGGCAAATGGCACACATTAACATCAGTAAGGTTTTGCACAGCTAAGACAAGAGATAGGATCCTGCAGGCTGTCCCACTAAATTTTTAATACCTGTGGTGTAGATGATGTATCCACTCTTTAGGGGCCTGTGGCCTCCACAGATTTTATAATTCTATCTTCCTAATTTCAAATCATGTCCAACCCCAGATCTGGTAAACATTCATAAAAATCAATATATAGGGTTAAATCATAACCTCCAGGATTTTTAGGATCCAAACTGGATCCTTGATCCCAAAACTCAATTTTTACCCTGCTTAAGAAGGCACCTGCCTTTTGACATTAATCTTTCATCTCCTTTACAGGAGATGAAGCAAAGCTTTCCTTCATTTTGCTTTATTTTATCATGTCTTTGATTGTTGTATGTTTTGTAATTAAACAAACAAATTGTGACAGCCACAGTATTTAAGGAATCTTTTCAGAACTTTAAAATTTCTGCAATGTATTGTTTTTTCTGAATTTCTGTCCTCAAGACATCTGGCTCCAGATTCTTAACTACTCAGATAATGAGAAAGACTGGACAAGCTGATTTTTTGGAAATATTTAAAACCCACTGCACTTTATAAGAATCTTGCAGGAGCAGTACAGTGACACAGTTCTGTGAATATTTCTTGTGATTAAATTTCATTTTTCCCTGCCCACCATATTTTGTGTTTATTGTAATTATTATTAACTATGTCTACCTAAAATGTAAGTATTATTGCTTAAAAATTTTACACTAAGTCCTGCACATCCCTTAAGTCATGCTGAAGGTATTCTCAATGCTTTCCTGAGCAACCAGAAGGAAAATGTTATCATGTCGGTTTATGATGTGATCAACAGTGCGTGGTTGTTTGAAGCGATACAGCAGAACAAAAACCTTTAAAGAAAAGTAAAAAAAGAGCTCTCCTTCCTCCTCCTTCACCACTTTCTTTACCTCCTTTGCTCTAGAAGGTAATGAAACTCCTCAAATATCAAGTCTCTAAAAGCTTCTTAACATATTCTAAATTTTTTCTCAGCGATTAATTTCTTAAAGTAAGATAAGAGCACAGTGAAAATGTTGGCACTGTCCAAAATCATTAGCGTGGTAATTTGGCCTGACCCAGCGACAAATAACATTTATAGGTAGAAGAGAAGTGAAAAAGTGGGGGAAGCCTCACTGCAGCTGCACTGGAGAGACAGGGTGCAGGAGGTGAAGAAGAGTCCCCATGTTGAATCCACATAGCACCAGGAGGCCGTGGGCAGCAGGAAAAATGGGGCCCTCCTATGCTGGGTGGGAATGCCGTGGCAGAAGACAGCAGGAGAAGCTGTGTCTTCCACAAGAGAACAAAGCATTTATGTATGTAAAGCTCAAACAGAAACTGAAACCACAATTTGAGAATGCTCCAAGATGAAAGAGCCAAATTTACCTTTTGGAGAGGGATTAAGTCCCAACAATAAAATCCTCAGACTCTAAACAAACAACATCTGGACTTCAAAAATGTCTTACTTGACAGTAAGAGAAATTTTTTTTTTTTTTGCCCAAGGCAAAAAAAAAAGGAAAAAAAATCTCACTCTTAAAATCACAATCCACAAGAGCAGGTGCTCTTCCATAAACTCTGCAAGTCAAGACAAATAGATGTTGGAAGGTGATGCAAGAATTTGAATGAATTATCAGCTTTGTAAGAGATTACAGATAGCATTTCACCATGCAGAATATGGAAAGGAAGATGGAAACAGC
>NW_008237919.1:6899038-6924455 GCF_000691975.1 Corvus brachyrhynchos | reverse complement strand
TGCTGAAATTTTCCTAAGATTGTAGCCCAACAAACAAGAGCTGAAAGCAGAAATAGCAGAAGAACGTGTCAATACACTGAAAGCAAATGAACATGTATTTATATAACGTGTCTAAGGCAGCATAGCAAAAGGACTAGTCATTTTAACAGGGAAGGAACACTAAACATCCAGATCTTAAGAAGTGTGGTTCAGTGGAATGCCACAGCAACAGCACACTCTGGCTTAGAATGAATCTGAAGTTCGTTTTTTCACTGAAGGCAAGAGCTGGAGAATAAGAAGAAGGGGCTATCTAAAGTAAGAAAAAATGTATAATGTCTTGTAGAAGGCAGAGAAACTCTCACTAGAATAGATCGGGAAAAGGCTGTTTATGTCTCCAAGATGTTGGGCCTCATCCTGAAGCTACAAAACAAGCTGCAGAGATCCTTGCCTTGGGATAGCACAGAGTGGAGAAAAAGATAAGGGACATATACTGTCTTAGGTGAACTGACTTCCAAAGACAACCCTTTCTCTGAACAAATAAAGAAAATGAGAACCCTGAGTACTCTGCGTTATGGCTAAGGTAGCTGCCTCGGGTAGCCCAAAAATTTGAATGCTTGCAGTATCTTCCTCCATCTTCCATGGACATCCAGGCTAATTAGATAGCATGGCAAAGGCAGCTCCATCACCATTTAAAAAGAAAGCATATACAATTTCATGGAGCATTAAGCCCATTCTTAATGATTTCTTCTGCTGCGTTTTGAGAGCCACAGCAGAACAGAGCATGTCAAAAACAGAGGCAGAGGGGTGCCTACTTTCTGGCTCCTGACTGAGCTGAGATTTGACTCAGATGTCAAATTGTTCAGACCCTTCAGGAAAATGATTCAGAAGTGTACAAAGGTATTATTCTAGGCTGTCCAGACAAAATGTAAGATGCTCTTGGAAATTAGTCACCCTGAGAAGTCAGGGAGCAACTGAGCATCATCATCACACATTTTGGAAAAAAACACCTAAATTCTGCTTAGTCAATTACTGGAAATAGGCCTGACCAAATACATATTCAGGTTTCAACTAGATAGAAATGCCAGGACAAATGATCGACGTCCATGGGTTATCCACGCCTGATGCATCAGCATGGGTCTAATGGGTGTGTTGAGAAAGTAATAGATCCTACTTGTTTTCATTCATCACTTCCCTTGGGAGACACTGTCTGCCTCTCAAAAAACAACTGCAGTCTGTGGAAATTCCTAAGCCCTGTATCTATTTCCCTGATGTTAGGACCTGTGAGACACCAAGCTCTGGAAGATGGTGAGGAAAATATTGACTTTCCCAACTTCAATTTGATACGAGGTAAGAAGAAAGCTGGAGAGTGCACCCAGACCAAAGGTCTGCAAAGATCTCCCATACCCAGCTGTTTTGACATAATCGCTGTTTGTGTCTCAGACCATGGTCTGAATTGGTTCAGCTCCAGGTGTTTCACCTGAACCACAAGATTTCTCTGTATTTATATTTTAAACAGATCAATGTGCTGAAGTTTACATAGATGACATTTTGATCTGACTTTGTATTTACATAACAAAAAGCATGACAGATGGCTCAGAACAACTTAGGGAAAAGCCCAGCTTGATGGGTTAATGCTAAATAAACAGGACCAGAAGTTAAGTTTAGACAGATGAAAGAGGGGAAGAAAAGTTCATGCAGGAAGTCATTCAAAGAAAGGTTACTTGTCTCAGGAGTGCTGGAAGTAAAAAAAAGTTTCCTTGGAATGGTAAGCACCCCAAGAAAACACATCTAATTAGGCTGCCTTGGTCAACAACCTGTAAACACTTCAGAACAAAAAGGAGCAGGGGTTGAAAGTGATGGCTAAATGCCTGAGACACATTACAGACATTAGCAAGAGCTCAGCATCACTGCACTCACACAGAAAAGAAGGGCCTGCTTGTGTATTTATTGTGGAAAATGTAGTCACAAGGCAGGTGCAGGATGAAAATAACAAGTCATAGAGCTTTTAGGCTGAAGCTGGCTCATGTCCTACTGGTCCAGAACTTGAGCACACTGCGTTGTCAGCATCCTGCAGTACAGAACTTGGACATCGAAGGCAATGACAGCATTTCTTTTCAAGCAGAGCAGACCTAAAGTGTAGAACATTATGACACTGTTAACATTCTATACTCATTTTAAACATGGACTGTAGATGTCACTGTGCCATAGGAAGACATGCATTAGCAGTAATTATCCAATGCAGTAATAATAGGACAGCAGTTTATACAGTCTATCCATCTGAATTTCCAGACTGGATTTCCTGGCTACACTGGAGAAGGGGTCTCTCTGTTCCTGCTGTGGAAAGCAGGCCACTGCCCATCTGAGACTGCAAAAGCAGGGAAGCCGGCAGGGGGGGTGAACAGACAGATGCTGACTTCAGACATGCTGTGGGGGCTGGGAGACCAGCCTCCCCTTTGGCAGCTGGTGAGGGATGCTACTGTGTAATATCTGAAGCTCTCAGATAAACCAGGTTACTTATTGAGGAGATACACTATAAACACTGTACTACTCTGTGTGCCTCAAAGAATTTAGTGTCCAAGAAGTCTGATTTCTCCTGACTTGGACACCAAAAAGGCCAGGAAACAAAAGATGTTTTTGAGATCTGGAGCACTGACAGATTCAGGGTAAACCTCCTGCGCAGTCTGATTGATATGTGACTGCAGTACAAACAGGTATTTTTCATCCATTTTGGTGCCAGTAGCAATGACACTCCTAGCCAGTCTTGGGGTGTGGAAGTCCCACAAGATATCGATTCTGCCCTGGAGCTTGTAATCCAGGATTTAAACTGCTTGCCAGCAGCAGGAAAATAAGAGGTGTCCCACGTCTGCCTTCAGGCCCTGCAATCACAGCCTTTCCAAGGAGAGAGTCCTTCTGACTTATTAGTAGAGAGCTTTAGATACCAAACAGCAGCATCCCTAAACATCTGCATACTGTTCTTATTTAGGATATTGGACACGGGCAGGTCTGAACAGCAAGGCAGCATGTTCAGCAGCATGTTCAGCAGCATTCTTGCTACCAGCAGGGGCTGTCTATCTGTACCAAGGACTATTAATTTTAGTCCCCCACTGTCTTCCCAGAGTTCCCCATAGCAGTTGATTGTCTTGCCTGGAATGCACTTCCCTGGCAATATTAACATCTAGACACAGTACTGCTGTTGGGCAACTTATCCAGCTAACCAGTGGAAATTGTCCCAGTGGAAACATGGAACAAGGCTGCTAAATATGCAATGGGAAATATGGTGCACTGTGGCCCAGGGTTACAAGCCAGCATCTAGATTTTGGGATGTCAGGGAGAGGAAACATAGGAACTCTTCAAGCCAGCAACACTATGATCTCCATGTGATATAGCTCTAATGTTGCTAGCTGCTGTGGGTGACACATGCCGTTGCTATATTGTTGTCCTTGTTATTCAGAAAAATACAGGAAAATATTCGAAAAAAGATGGGATGGAGCAATAACAGATAATGCTGAACCTGTTTTCCACTGGAAACTGGCTTAACTGTCTGCTGAACTCCTGTTTTAAGAGCACAGTGTGATGAGACATGGACATTGTGAGTCCAATTCTTTTCTTGTGTTCATTTAGAAGATCTTCATTTCCTTTTGTACCAGCGTGACAAGACAACGAGATCTAGGGGCCAGAAACCCACTTGCCCTAAATCAGCACTGCTGATTTGTCAGTCTTGACCCACATTGTCACTTACCTACCTAACTCCTAGTCATGCTGCCAGCCCAAGAGCAGAAGCCCAAAACTCCGAAGAAAACACAACACAGGCTGACTAAACATAGTCTGCCAGCCTGCTGCTGCCCCTCAGTCTGGCTCAAACCAGCATTGTACCTATCCCAGGGTACTGTGCCATTCCTGTGGCTGCTGTTTAGATGTAGCACTAGTGCAATCTAAAGGCATTATAACGGTAAGATTAGTGTCAACCTCCTTTTATGTTCATTGGAGTTGAACAGGGAGATGTGTAGACATTTGTAGCACAGATTTTGTTCAGAATAGGGAGGAAAGGGGTAAAAATAGGACATTTCTATGGAAATTGAGCCCTCACACTATTTTTTGGGCAATTCTACACATAGTTCTGCATTCTTTTATGCCTTTACACTGCACTGACTGGCAGTAATCTTGGATCATTCATTAATCACACTTTTCTGTCCTGCTATTGACCTGCTGGATTGTAACTGCAGCAGTGCATGTGTGGTCTCTAGAGGGGTCCCCCTGTGAGGAAAAAAAAATCAGAGAAGTGCCTCCCATCCATCTTGATTGTAATTGTGAGCAGAAGGCTGTGCAAAGTCACACAGACTAAATTTGCTTCCACTGACTCATGGCTGCCTCTGGGAACGCTGAGCAAATGCAGCTGCTGAGCAGTCTTTTAAGCTGCTTGGTTGCAGTTTGATCATAATTGCTATCAGAGAGCCAAGGGATGCAGAGCTTTTATGAGGAGTTCATATACAATATCTTTAGTAGCCCAAGGGGGAGATTCCTACCCAGTGATTTTCTCTGCACATCTGTTCACTTACCTCCTTTTTTGCATACCTATTGCTATTACTAAGTCCTATTTCTCCTGAAAACAAAGAAGTAAGGGAATCTGAGCAATGCCACAGAACCAGATCACTCTTTGATGCTATGTCATTCAAGGGAGGAAGAGAATCAAAACTGTAATTTACCTCTTTGTTTGTTTGCTTAGTTGAACATGTAAAAATCACAGGCAGAGCAATTGTTGATCCCAGATTCAGCAGGGCTTTGAAATCAGATTCAGGACTACACTGACAACTTTTTATATTAGTTAGGGCTCTTGTCCTTTTTTTGAAGCCTCACATGATGCCAGACACTACTCCATCCTTCTGGAACAGAACACAGAACTACGGGGTCATACCTCTAATGCAATATCTGCATCTGTGCCATCAGTAAGACATATGCTATGAAACACCAGTGTAGACCAAAACACGCAGGCATGTCAAGACGGAGAACCCCTGACAATGTCAATTTTTGTTTCTTGTATTATTACAGAGGTCATTCACTTCCTTTAATTTTTGCTAAATCTGTATGAAACATGGCAGATATGAAATATCACAGAATCATAGAATCATTAAGGTTGGAAAAGACCTCCAACCCTTGAGTGAGCACCACTATGTCAACTACACCATAGCACTAAGTGCCACACCCAGTTTCTTGAACACTTACAGGGATGGTGACTCCACCACTTCCCCGGGCAGCCCATTCCAATGCTTAACCATCCTTTCAGTGAAAAAATTATTCCTGATGTCCAGCCTGAACCTTCCCTGGGGCAGTTTGAGGCCTTTTCCTCTTTGCTCTGTCACAAGTTGCCTGGGAGAAGAGACCAACCCCCACTTTGCTACACCCTCCTTTCAGGCAGTTGTAGAGAGTGGTAAGGTGTCATCTGAGCCTCCTTTTTTCCAGGCTAAAAAACCCCAGCTTCCTCAGCCATTCCTCATATGACTCACTCTCTAGACCCTTCACCAGCTCTGTTGCCCTTCTCTGGACTCACTCCAGCCCCTCAATGTCCGTCTTGTAGTGAGGGGCCCAAAACTGGACACAGCACTCAAGGTGAGGCTTCACCAGTGCTGAGTACAGGGGGACAATCACTGCCCTGGTCCTGCTGGCCACATTATTTCTGATCCAAGCTATGATGCCATTGGCCTTGCTGGCCACCTGGGCACACGCTGGCTCATGTTCAGCTGCCGTTGGCCAGTAGTGACAGGACTGGCCCAAATACTGAATGTGGGGGAACCCCACTAGTGACCACTCACCCACTGGATTTAACTCTATTCATCATCACTCTCCACGTCGAGCCATCCAGCCAATTCTTAACCCAGCTAAGAGTACACCCATCCAAGCCATGGGCTGCTATCTTCTCCAGGAGAATGCTGTGGGAGACGGTACCAAAGACTTTACTGATATCCAGGTAGATGACACCCATATGTTTTCCTTCATCCACTAGGTCACTTGGTCATAACAGGAGATCAGGTTGGTCAAGCAGGACCTGCCTTTCCTAAATCCATGCTGGGTGGGCCTGATCCCCTGTTTTTTCTCTGTGTGCTTCATGATGGCACTGAAGATGATTTGCTCCATAACCTTCCCCAGCGCTGAGGTCAGGCTGAAAGGCCTGTTGTTCTCCTGGACCTTCCCAACTTGTTGCCAGCTGGATATCCAGTGGAAAACCAGTGGTTAATTCAGCTCAGCAGAAATAATGTCCATCATCACTTGACCAAACAGGCACGACAACGGAGAGAGTGGACAGAGTGATTCCCTCCATTGGCTAAGCCAATACAAATGCACAATAGGCTGAGGTGAGAACATCTCATCTCTGAAGATTCCTTCACTTGTGCATGGTCGTCCTTTCCTCACAGGGCATGTGCTCCAACCCGTAACCATCCTGGAAGATTGACTCCTCCACTCAACTCCACAGTTGGACTCCTCCATTTAACTCACTCTGGCTTATGGAGGTCCTACTTCTGCTGGGTTAAGAGAGTGGGAGTGGATCCAGTATTTCAAATGTGATCTGGGAGGTCCTATCTCTCAGTCTACTGGCTGTGACCCTCTTTGTGCAGCCCAGGAGGCCACCGGCCACTCCTGGCACAGGGCTGCCCACCCTCAGCTGCCCACCAGAGCCCCAGAGAGCTGCTTCCCAGCCAGGACCACAACCCAGCCTGGGCAGCTGCAGTGGGGCTTCCTTCTCAGGGGCAGTGTGGGTATTCCAGCTTTGGTATAGTGTCCATAGTAACTGTCTGTCAGTAAATGGTTGAACCACAGAACCATGAAAGACAGGCCTGGATTTGAGCAGCCTGCTCCAGTGGAAGATGTCCCTGCCCATGTCAGGGAGGTTGGAACTAGATGGTCTTTCAGGTCCCTTCCAACCCAAGCCGTTCCATGAGTCTATGAAACTATTCTATGAGTGTCTAAATCATGTCATTACATTGACATTCTTTTTCCTTTGTATTATGAATAGCAACATAAATCTCTTAAAATAATTTCATATTTATTAAAAATAACTAGCATAAATCTACTTCCATGTCTATAAACATTGATTAATTTCTCTGTACATACACATACCTTCATAACATCCTTCAACTTCTTTGAAGCAGCACATAAGCAGTACAGCTGTTTGCCAAAGTGTGTCACCTTCACCTTTGTCACTCCTAAGAAATTTATCTGTGACACAAGAGCCCCTTGGCCTCCCAAAGCTGGAGCAGGAAGAGCTATTCTTTGTGACTTTGTCATTGCAGTCTTATTTCCAAGTAAGAGCTTAGTACAGGTTTAGAGAAATTGAAGTCTGTTTCCCATTGTCTTCTACTAACCCATGCAAGATATTCTCAAATCCCACCTATGCTTTTCCAGAGCAAGGTGGTGTGGTCTCTGTAGCTCTTCATAGCACAGTAAGGTCTCAGACATCACTTTTTGAAGGGTAGTGGTCTCTCTTTTCTGGACAAATGAGAAAAAAAGTCAGTGACCAAACTTTTGAATGGTACTAACTAAAGTCAGTTCCCAAAGATATTCCACTAAAATCTCTTTGAAAGTGTGACATGGACTAAGGGTTCTCTTCAGCAAGTCCTGTTTGGCATACCCTGGAAGCATATACAGAATATCTCTGGCAATTATGTCTTCTATGACAAGATCTGCATTTGGAAATAGCAAAGTTATTATGTGAAAGGAAGGTCAAATACTTAAAATTCTACACCCTCAGAATGAGCCTTTATCTAGTCTGGTATCAGAGATGTCAGCTTAAGAGTTAATTAAAGGCAAAGTAATTACAAACTGCTTCACAACACCTCCCATTCTAGTAGTTACAAGTTTGGGAACATGCTTAGCTGGAGTTTACATTTGCACCAGGCTATTTAACAGGCACTGATGAGTTTTTGTCATGAATTTGTCATTATCAAGTCATTTTTATTTATGGTTTCTGAAACTTCCTATTGGAATGAGTCCTACAGTTTAACTGTGCTTTCCATGTGTGAAAAAATATTCACCCATAACATTACTATAGAAACTCACCGTCCACAGTAAAAGGAAAATAAAACTTCTCCTTAAAAGAGAAGCATAATCTTATGCTGCAATAAGATTGGTAATATTTTCCTCTTTTTCATGATGCAAATAACTCTCTGTGGTTTATAATGTCAAAAATTCGAAAAGAATGCAATGAGTGTATAATTTCTACTGTGTAGCTTTCTTTTATTTTTGATGCATCACACTGGCATGTTTGTGTCTTTCTAGTTGGAAAATAGCCATTACGAGAGGTGTCCGGATGGAAGAGGGGCTTGTAGTCATCTCACCAGCAGCTGTGGGCCGCCAATGGTCAAGCAGGGCAGAAATCTGCTCCAAAGGCAGCAAAGATCCCGGAGGGTCATCACCCACTGCAGACCCAGCACCAAACTGAAGCTGCTGAATTTCTCCTACAAATGCAGCACCACGCAAAAAGCACCTGACTTGTTTCCATATCTGGCTTGGATTTGGAAATAATTTGGTTGCTTTATGTGCAACAAACTCTAATAAACATCCTGAAGAAGCTCAGCTAAATCCTGTTTCCCCAGCCTCTGGATTTATCAGTGAATTTTCATCAGTTCCTTATCTTTCTGCTCCAAACAGCTGATGTGCATCAAAGGAATGTTCTGGGCAGGGACAAACCAACCCCTGGTGTTGCTGCTCGGGGAGGGCATGATCCCATCCAGATAATTCCCAGTGCCCAGGCTTACCTGTGGCAGAAAACCCTTACAGCCTATGGCATGGGGTACTGCTGGGCAGTGCCCAACATACTCCATTTGGGCTGGATCCTTGAAAACAGTCAGGTGTCTCCCCATGTACACATGGGCTGGACTTATGCATTTCCATTAAGCATGAGATTCCCATTCCCCATGCAGCAAGTGCTGGCTGGATATGCTCCTACCAGAAAAGTCATCCTCAGACCTCTTCAAAAAATGCTGGAGGCAGATATTTGGTGCTTAGGCCTTCTGCTGCTGACTTCTGGCATGGGCTTTGGCTTGTTCTGTGGACCTCAAGTGAACCATAAAGATCTGAAGGTATATCTGAAAGAAAACCATGTTTCAGAAATAAGAAGGCTGCAAAATGACCATTTCTGTCAGGTTTTGCATTGGACACTCAAGATTGTATTGTTTAATGTATTTCTGAGTTGACAGTGCATTGGAAGACCTATAGTATCCCTGGAATAAACAAAATTCCAATTTTTAAGACAAACTGATAGAACAGAACAGATAATTTTTAGCTCAGGCACTGAGCTGAGCACAGTCTAAAAAGAGTTCTCCATCTCAATCCAGACTGCAGACAGAACTTCTAGTGTGCTGAGCCCTGCACTTTTCTGTTTTGGCAGTTTGTATGGTTTGTTGTTACTCCAAATGTTTTTTGTTAAATACCAAGAATAATGAGACACAATTTTCTTCCCAATGGACCATGACACATAATGGTTAAATCTGCTAAAAGGAATGTGTACATACTGCCAGCAATTGAGATGAGGTCAGTGACAGAAGTAGGGGTGAGTGGGCAAAATGCATACACAAAAAAATCCATTAACAGTTTTGCTAATTACATTTTTGTGCTAATTAGAATCAGAAGCTAGCCAAGAAGAACTGATCAGAAGAACCAATGGTCGGTTGCCACTGTTATTTTCTAGAGTACTTCTGTTAAACATCCACATGAAAGGAAAATGATCATGACTTCAGTTCAGCAACTGTTCTTGCATGAGACCACAAACCTACTTAAAAAAATCAAGTTGATTTTTCTTAGGGATAGTCCAAAAGATCCAAGTGCAATGAGGATCTGGGCATGTTCCTGTATGCATCAGTCTATGTGCACCCCTCGTCCTGGTATTGAGAGTCTCCACAGGCAGCACAGGGCTGTGCCATACATGCAAAAGAGTTTAATCACCTGGCACAGGTCTGGAAGGTGGCATAGCACTTCATTAGGGGACTCAGCAGAGCTAGGCATAAGAGTTTTGGTATTCAAACCAGCTCCTGTCAGCATCATACAGTCTGGGGACATCCTGATGTAGTGTTTAATTGACAAAATCTTCAAAGCTGGTCCTTTACATAGATGGATATTACCACTCTTTCAGAAGTAAGGCATAGAGACAAGGGATGGGCTTTGGTTGAGAGCAAGCAGGTAGCTAAGTTCAGGACAGAGAATCTCTGAGGGAGTGATGTCTCTTTTAACTGTTTCAGAAACATTCAGCTCTGAGTACAGCTCTGCACACGACAGGTCAGGCTGTCCTTCTTCCCCCACCACTTTAGTCTAACATCACTAGCTGAGGCTTTTATTAAAATTGCAATGGTAGATCTTCAGGATTTTTGGGGGTTTTTTGTGTCTTTTGATAGGAGGAAAGATAATGAAATACCAGACACATTATTCAGCAAAGTGGCTGCTACATCATAGAGACCCATGTCAGGGTTTGTGAACTACAAAGGAAATAAGTGAATGTAGATCCATTTAGGCTCTGTTTGCTCAGAATTCTTGGTCACCATCCCAGACCATTACAATTTCACAGGACATAGCAATGATAGTTGTCCTACAAGTCTACCCATCTGTACATAATAAAAGTTTGTATTTTAAGCATTGCAGGACTGATCCAATGGAAACCACAAACCTATTTAGTTTCTCTCACAAGAAGTGCCAGACAGCAAGCAGGAACTGAGGATACCTCAATAAAAAAACAAGAAGTCTGACCTATCTCTTCTGACAGAGTATAACTTCTCTCAAGATGAGACAGTTTCCTCATGAGATCACTGGGAGCTTGTGCTAAGTCTAGTAACAATAATATTTTTACAAAAGAGCAAGAAGGGCAGGTACATAACTAGCTGCCCAGTGAAATGATAATATTTTTCTTTTTTTTCTTTTGTGATAAATGACATCAAATCTCAAGGCTGGTTTTATCAATAAATGTTTCTTCTTTCTTCAGTGCAGTGATTTACTGCATCCTTTAACAACATGAGTCCCTTAGTGCAGTATGTTTTAGTTTTAATGCAATTTCAGGTAAATATATATGGAATTTTTGATTCATATGGTATTAGAAGCACTTCAGAATGCTTTGTTTAACTTGTAATGGCTATGTCCCAGTCTGAAGAATTAAGTCTACTAGATTGTAGAAAAGTCCACAGAAATCATGTTACTTTCACACAAATAATCAGAGTTCTCTTTACATCCCTATGCATGGTAACAGTATTTTTGCTGTAAACGGGTTCCTGGACAACAGATAAGTACAAATCATACTTATGTCTTTGCTCTGAACTCAGGCCACTGGAACATCATTAGCACAACAGTTTGCACTGTGGCCCAAGCAATTCTGTGAGAAGCTGTGCTGAGAATAACAGTGTTTTAACAGTAGATAATCGATTGCTTTGGGGGTTCGTGCTAATTATGAAAGCTATAATTCATTTGGCATTCCAGGCTGACCAGGCAAAGAGGTTACATGGTTTTTTATCCAAATCAGAACTAAGAGATTTCTGCTTAGCATCATCTACTTTTGGTATGTCAAAGTGAAAATCAATCAGCCTTCATTTCCAATAGACTTGGATGAGTTTGGTTGCTCATTTCCTGTGGGCCATGTAGATTTAAATCTGTCACAGTATAAATATAGGTGTTTAATATCCATTTGTCATGTTTGTAAGACTAATTATATCTTTAGGCTGTAACATAGTCAACTGTATCCTAATTGGTCTTTTTGCTTCGATTAATTAATTAATTATGATTAATTTTCATAAAGAAATAATTTGGAATTGAATTGGCATAATAGAAACTGAGTGTTATAAAAACAACTTGGCAAAATGCCCATTTTAGTCTATTAATTCTGCCAAGTGAGTTGATAATAAGATTGAACCGGATTTGAAAGATTAGAGAGACTTGGTTTAGAAGGACATGAGGGTTAGTTCCATACAGTTTTTCAGCTGCTTAAAGGCAGACTGTACTGGAATTTTTGTCTGTACTTTAGTGATGAACTCTTTCTATAATCTTCTTCTGGCAGAAAAAAATAGTGCCAAAATTTAAAAATATATATATATAATAGAAGTACCTGAAGATTTTTCTTTTTCCATTTCAGCTTTGGATGCTGAAATCAATCCACACACAGTCCCAAAGTTTATTAACACAGAAGCTTATGTGTCAGGGCCTGAGGGATAACTGGTCAGGTGGCCCACATGCTGCAACAGAGTACTCGGACTGCTCAATTTAAAATGTTTTTATTTTATGTTGCAGACCATAGGCAGAGGAACATGGCAAAATTAAATCAAAGGGCTCAGTGCAAGACCCCTTGCACTTGTGGCTTCTTTCACTGATTTTGCAGAAATTGTTTCTCCCTGTTTCAAGTACAAGAGAAACTACACAAATCATTGAAAATAGAAGTGACTGGCCACAGAAAGAAATAGCTAGAAAAAGCAGACAAACACAACCCTGATGAAATCGGCAGCCTTCTCAGACCATCAGGTTTGTCTGTTTGATGGATGATGAAGCCCTGTTTGCAGCTTCTAATGCCTATTTTAAATTTATCATTCATATATCAAAAAGTCTTTGCAAGTTCAAATGTGTCTTCAATTTTGTTAAGACAGATAAAAAAAATCACTTTTTTTTTCTGTTTTCAGCAACACTATTATAAGGCATTGTGTGAACCCTATTAAAAATGTCTTACTATTATTCCATGGTTGCATCTTTATATGCATACAGGTTTTCCCTGCACTTGTGGCACCCAGGTTACACATTTTTATAGCATGCCCAAAGCAATGCACGAAAGCAAAGAACAAGAGTTATCAGTCCAGTATATCCAGAAATATATCTGACATGGTACAGTCCTTTTTAGTCAAAGGCCTGGGGACAGAAACTGTGTAAAGCCATTTAGTCATGGACTTCACTGTCCAGATATGGAGCGGGTTGCACAGAAAACCTGCAGATGTCCCATCCCTGGAGGTGTTCAAGGCCAGGCTGGGAGGAGCTCTGAGCAACCTGGTATGGTGAAAGGTGTCCCTGTCCATAGGAGGGGTGTTGGAACTAGACGATTTTTAAGGTTCCTTCCAACCCAAACCATTCCATGGTTCTATGATATTTCCTGAGGTGAAGATTTTGTTTGTCTCTTCTAACAACCTGAGCCAGTTTTAACAAGCCTGGAAATTCATACTTGTTTGTGGGCCTTCTGAGGGCAGGTGGCTGGAAGGAGACCTCCAACAGGGGTTGGATGTTATTCCATGAAAATTTCGTGTTCTCCACGAAAAAACCTGATTATTCCCCTTAACAATCAAAACCCTGTCAGGATGACAAGCATTGACTGTGTCTTGCAACCAGGAGGAACTTACTGTGATTGCTTCATAAGACTGTTATCCTGTATCTTGGGGATTAGGCTCTCTGGAAGAAACACCTCCTTCTAATGTGGCTGGCAATTCAGTAAATCTGAATGTTGAGGGTAGAGAAGAAACATCAGAAGTTCTGAGAGCTGCTGGATAATTGGTCTTTGCCGCCTTTCAGGTACTGCCTAATACTCCTTCCTGATTCCCCTGCCAGAAAGATGAGCCAGGTGTGTGCAGAAAGGAGAAGAAACATGAACTGTGGCAGTAAACAACCTGACATGTGGAGGTGTGGATTGGAGCCCACGCAGCAGCTGTGTTTTCCCTCCAGGAGCCTTGGAGAGTCCTGGCCCTTTCTGCCAGCCCCATGTCCTGGCATGACCCAGGCCAGGGCTTGCAGGCATCACACAGCCTGGTTTCCATCGAGGAAAGCAAGGCAAACTTGGCACACTAGCTCCCAATTCCCTGTCCAGCTGGCTGGACACAAAGCCGAGCAGGAGGAAACAAGTATCTGTAGACCCTGCTGTGAGCTGAAATGGAGGACATGAATCAGGTGTTCCCTTCTCCCAGCTGTGTCAAAGGCACTGTAAACTCCGAGAAAAGAGAACAAACCTGGGCAACAGTGAAGTAACATTGTAAAACTCCTTTGCTGCACCTGTCAGAGCCATCAATATTGTTTTATGACTAGTTTTCTTGTTTCCAGAAAACATATTCAGTAGCCAAGGGTTGTGGGTCTGTGCTAGTTCTGCCCTTGATTCCAGGTGTCACGCCTGCACAGCCTTCCTTGAGGTTTCCTTAGATGATGAGTGTCTAAACTTCTGGGTGGGACACATCACCCAGCTACTATGGGGCAAAGGACAGAACAAGGGATAAGAACAGAGCAAAAGATCTCTGTTTTCTTTGGGCTTCTAGTGCAGAGAAGGTGAAAGGTGGATATGTTTCACCACCTTGCTTTGATGTGTACTGAGTTAAAAAGAAAGGCCACAAGAAGGTGACTTCCAAATATAGCTTAATGGTCCACATTTAGGTCATGGATACATTTTGCAATCATAATAAATCTTAAAATAGGTCAATATATCTGCTGTTCAAGATGGACTACAGTTGTAGAAAAAGGTGTAAAATATTTTATTCATAAGTCTAGCAAGACTGGGAACTCAATCCAAATGACTGTGCTGACCTACTTTTCGTGAATACCTGATCTCACACAGCTGTGCTGCTTGTCTCAAAACCAGTAGCACCACAGGTGAACCTGTCATTCTGTCCACTTCAGAGTAGTGAGTTAAAACATGACTTTTAGCCCCAATGTATTTTTCTTTGTGTTTTATTGGAATTCATTGCAGTGATAGAATGATTTTTCTTTGTTTTTACTATCTGATTTTGGTCAGACTTGCTGGCTTAGAACTTGCTGAATGTAAAAAAACCCATCAGAATGAAGCATTAAAATAATGTTGCTGTCTTTCTTGGAACCTGGAATCGTACCTACTGCAGCATCACTACAAAAAATATGCAAAATACATATGCTTGTTCACTGTGTTTTAAAACCATGTCTTGTCAGTGATACACTCTTGCTGTGGTGGAATTCAATATCCTGAAGTGGAAATTTCCTATCAATTAAGTCTTTTTAAAATTAATTTATGGATACTTAAATTACTGTCACTTATTTGAAACCTCTTACAAAATGGACCTTGATATTCTACAGATCTTTGTAAAAAAAAAAACCCTGAATTTGGCACTCCTCTCCATTTTCCTTTTCCTTCTTGTAAGTAACAGCTTTTTTCTGTATTTTTATTCTTCACCGAAACATGGTGCTCTCCTTTTTTTTTAAATAAAGAGCAGCACACTACGTGTTACATGCACTAATGAATTGGCATTTATAAAACAGAATGTATACCGTATCTAAGACAACTGCTGTGAAAATGCCTGAGTTGCTGCACTCTCTAAATAGAGCACAATTATGGCATACGGTTGGAGTGCTTTTATCTGTACTGCCACTGCTGGAAATTTAACTGTGTATGTGACCTGAATATTTAGAGCTCAATGGAAAATTCCATAAACGCAGTGTAGCTTCAGAGCACCTAACAGCTGTTACAAATATTATACTCGTTATACACCATTGCTAAATTATACATATGAAGTCCTTCTCCCATTCTGGGTGTATTCTATCACTTCTGCTTCTGCAGTATTTTAACAGGCCCTTTGAAAAATGCAACAACTAGGGGCTAAGTAGCTTGCATAATAATTCAGTGGAAGTCTTTCCTGTCCGTATATTCATACTCCTTCCTGGCTGGGCACAGTTAATTTTCAAACCCAAAAATGCAGGAAGAAACTATATCATAGGTAGACCACATTTACTGTGTGCTTTTGTTTGCTTAGTTTGATATGCATGGTAAAAGCCACTACTTAGCTGAGCAAACACAAAAAGGGAGGGAGCAGCTTTCCAGTGTTAGAATGTTTCTTATTATAGTCGGATGGAGCAGAGGTGTAGTATATCCATGGATGCTCCCTTTCACTCTTGGTTACTACAGGACTACACTGACACTGCAGAGAATGATTGTAATAGGAACGGCAGAAACAACAAATGAGAGATTTTATGAGAGCAAAAGAGAGATTTTGTAAAGCACTGTGTTTAAAATAACACAGCAGTTTAACTAAGATTACACAGGCTGCAGACTGGCTTCCTAACTAGTGATTTTTCCTGCCTCCTACTTATAGTTCAGTTCCTCCTGCCTTTATGCTGTTGCAACATATTAAAAGATTCTTTGCTGCAGAGAGAAGCAAAGTGCTAAATGTGGTGCACCCAACAGCCAACCTGCTGCTGCAGCACTGCACTGGCTGCATAGAGAGACAGGGCAGGTGAGGAAGTGTGAGTTGGCATCCACCTAGGAGTTCGTGACTGCCAGACTCAGTCTCAGTAACACAGAGGAATTAAAGTTAGTCTAGAAGTAATGGCAGTTTCTCTATCTAAAAGCCAGGTCAGTGCGGCAAAGTAATATCTACGTGGGGAGGAGCCAGGAAGGCTATAAATTCCAAGCCCTTGTCTATCACTGAGCAGGACCACGTCAGTCCTGACAGTACTTGTCTAGCTTGGTTTCACAGTCTTCCATAGGTGACACCATCTCTCAAGGCCATCTGTTCCAGCACTTCTCTGTCCTTGCCCTTCTAAAGTGGGGATTTTGTGTCAAATGCCTATCATGAATCTTTATTGTAGCAGTACATGCCTGTTACTACTTGCCCTAAAGGAGCGGAAACAGAACAGATTGTCCCTTTCCTCACTGCAATATTGCCTCTGCACACTGTTCCTCTCAGTAACCCCTCATTAGTACTAATAAGAATCATCTCCTCCATCTGTGGTATGGTGAGGAGATTGTATGTGTGGCTCTGTCAGTAAAAATGGGAGACCAGAGACAGAGAGAACTAACCAGCTGTCTAAATCAGGGTAATGGCAATCTGCCCGACGTACTAGTGTATGTCAAAGGAGAGCTAAAAATAATCCTTGCTCCACTGAAGCTCTTGAGCATTCCTACAAGGAAACAGTCCTTGAGTACTCCTCATCACTGGGAACATGATTGTAGGAGACCCTTCTTGTAGGAGACCCAGCCTTATGGATGGATTAGTTCTGTTGGTTAGAGCACAGCGGTAATAATGCCAAAGTCATGGCCACAGGCCATTCACTTAAGAGCTGGACTCAACAGTCCTTGAGGGTCCCTTCCAACTCAGAATATTCTGTGATTCTGTGATTTATGCAGATCAGACTATTTACAAGCACTGCAAGTCAACAATTTTAGGAATATATTTTTTACCTGCTAAACTCATGAGATTTAAAGTCAAGCTAATGTTTAAAAGAGGTGATGAAAATTACTTTATTTATTGGTTCACAGCTTAGTCCTGTGACCACCTCACATTTCAATACAATTGAATTGGATAATTGCACTACTGAAGCCTTTGCTCTGTGTTCCCTGTCCCTGGCTTCTTTTGAATAATGCAGAGACATCAGAGAAGGTTAATGTCATTGACTATCTCTGTTCTTGAAATACTTTGCATTGTCTCTGGGTCTTCACCAAACTGTCTAATGGACCACATGTTAAGGCCCATTTTGAGGGTCAGAGTCATGGCAAAGGTAACACTGTGCTCCACAGCCATGTCAAAATAATGTAGTCACATCCAAGAACCTTCACCAGGGGTTCCTGACAGTACAAATCCTGTCAGCCAAATCCAGCCAAAGGTGAATTTGATCTCAAAAAAAAATAACTGGAAGAAAATATAAATTTTTTGAGTGTTAAATGAGAAAAATATTTGAGGATATGACAGGGGATGTTTAACCAAAAGGATTTGGGGGAAAAAAAATCACCATTTTTTAGTACAGCAAATACTCTCTAGCATAGGAGACACAAAATATCCCTGACCACTCAGGTATGATTTATAATGCCCTCATGTTGTCAGTAGCTTTCTCAGTTCAATGAGGTGAATTACACAATGTCATTAAAACTGAAGCAACTCATGCAACTTGCTGAAGCTGCACTTTATTAAAATGCAATGGAAATGCCTTAATGAAGGAACTTTCTTACAGTCATTCTCCCTTCAGGAGAGAACAGTACATTCATGTTCTGACAGACAGAAGGAACCCCCTCCTGTACACAGGGAGTGCTGCTGGTGGAGCGGGGACTGAGAGCAAGGCAAGGATTGGCTTCTTTCCCTTACTCACACACTCACACCACCCCTGAGATGACCCAGGCAGGGAGTCCTGGGTGCACCGTGGTCTTACATGTCCAGAGAAACCCTCAGTGGCATAAGCAAAGCTGGAAATTCCACTCCTCACATCACACTGGGTACAAACTTCTCAAGGGGGCTCATGGACAGATAGAAACGTGGTCTCAGGGGTGTGGGGAGCCTGGGCCAGGGCCCAGTGTGGGCCTGGGAAGGAGGCATTGTGCCAGCCCCAGCTTTGGGTTAATGAAAACATGAGTGACTTCTGAGAGACTCTTTGTACTCACTGGGATTGTAATTTAAAGGCCCAGGTCTCTTCCAGTCCAACACAATTAGCATCACCTGCCACTTATTTCCTTCTAATTGTAATTTCTGATGTAAAGCACCTCTCATAGGACTTCAGTGACTTCTCTAAATTTCCCTATTACTATTTTTACATAATAATAACAATTTTGAGACTGTATTTGAGACTTGTTATTTAATTCATATGCAAAACAAAAAATATTTTCAGTGTCAGGCATGTTACTGTCTTTTTATCACACTAAGTTAATAGCCTCACTCTCTTGAGAAACTGAATATAAATCCTGGTCTTATGGTACAAAGCATATTAGACTGGCTTTTCTGGGATTAAAATTTTGGCTTTATCTTGAATTTATGACCTGACATTTTTTTCAATGTTCTACCCTGCTGCTATCCTTTCTCCTGAGGGAACCCTACTCACTTCACCCAGAGTCACTGGAAGTTATTGAAGAATCATAGAATCATGGAATGTCTTGGGTTGCAAGGGACCTTTGAATATCACCTAGTCCAATCTAGTCCAAACCCCTGCCAGGGGCAGAGACACCTTCCACCAGACCAGGTTTCTGAAAGCCCCATCCAGCCTTGTCTTGAACACTTCCAGGAACGCAGCATCCACAAGATTTCTAGGCGACCAGTTCCAGTGCCTCATAATCCTCATTGCAAAGAACTCCTTCCTTATATCTGATATAAATCTATTCTCTTTTATTTTAAAACCATTAATAGATTCAGTACCAGAGACTCCAGAAACCTTACCCTCAGCAATGACATCATCAGTTAGCATTACCCTTTGGGAAGCAGTCTTTTGCTAGTTCTCCCAGTTTAATTGCACATCTCTGAAAAACTCAGATCCTGGATTTGCAGGACTGGGAATAAGGCATTTTACAAGAAAAAAAAATGTTTGGAAAAGGGAAACTATAATGGACTGAAATACCACAGCACAGATAAAAATTATTTAAATGTTATTTTAAAGCCCTTCTGATTTCAAAACTAACCTGAAAATTTTGCTTCCCTCTGACTCATGATACTAATCACAGTGAACAAATCCTAAAACTGTGAATATTTGTGTACTTAATTCCAATGCCTTGTAAAGGGAATGCAATTGACAGCTACCGTGGCTGTATTTGGAGCAGTACTCGGGGTCTTTTTGTTTAAGTGAAGGATTTTCTTTCACTGGAGAGCAGAAACATAAAGTTGTTTTTTGTTGCAGTAATGTGATAAACCTGGTATTTCCATCACACCTCCCATCCTTATATTCACCCTGATGCCTTTTATAATGAGAAAATCTCACTAAAAATCTCTAAAACTGTTTTGTCCCCCACAATTGTTTTGGGTGAGGTTAGAAGGAAGGGTGACTGGCAGGAGCAGGAAGAGTTAAGGCTCCCAGGCAATACAAAGCACATAAAGTACTATTGATCCAGCCCAGCCCAGCAATGACTAATGGCCATGGCAGCCCTGTAACAACATGTATGAAAGCAGTTGGTGTCTCCAAGCAGCTCTTTCTTGCAAGTCCCAGTGACACTGAGTGGTGACACCTGCCCAGTGTCTTAGAGTGATAGCCATGCTTGTGGCCAGGCTGGAACTCCTTGAACTGGTGCTGCTGGGTCTGACCTCAGAGCAGACAAGCAGAATGAGAAGATGGGGTTCTTGCACTGTTGCCATAACCCCTTCTCCCTGCAGTAGCAGCCAGCTATACCAGCTGTGGATTAGGACCCCGGCGTTTTACGGGGTCCTGTAGAAAGAGTAACAGAAAAGTGGTAACAGAAATTGGAACAGAAAAGGGATCCTGCACTAAGGAGTTTCCAGGCTAAATACCCACCCTGTACATAGACAGCTTCATTCCTTAAGCTACCTATCTCGAGTCCTTTCCCCAGTTAAAAGCATTTTTGGAAATTTAAAAGGATAAAAATTCAGTTCCATCTTTGTTTTCTAGTCCTTATTTCATGTCTCAGAATTCCATATGGATAGTTATTGATAGTTATTAACCCATGGAGGTTCTCCTGTCCTTTTTGATTTCTATCTATCTTACCTTGTAAGAAATAAAGCCTGAAACTGAGTCAGCAAAAAGCATACAGGCAGCAATTCCCCATCCTGTGTTACATGTACATAGCAAGAATAAACAGCAGATGTCAGCACTAATCCAGAACTTGAAATCACAGAATCACAGACTATGTATGGAATTTAATCAGACCCCACTTTACTGTCCTCAAAATGCATATGATTAGAATGTGAAGCAACTCATCAAAACTTCTGCTTGGAAACACAAATATATTTATATTTAAAGAACCTTAATAAATTTTATATGTCCCTTCTACATACTGAAATACTCCAGCTAGCAAGGGAACATGTGTCTACAGATAGGTTTTTTGCTTCAACTGTGCCCTAAAAGACCACTAATTCCATACACCTCCCTAAAAATGGAATTATTTTTTTTGAAATGACTTTAGAGGAAATAGTTTGGTAAAGGGCAAGCACAAAGGTTCAAGAGACACCTAATGAGCAAGAAGCAGGCCTGAAAGTGAAGGACAGAGAATCAGAAGCCTCTTGGTGCAGTTGGCTGGTGGGGGCTGTAGTTCAGCCTTGCTTTGGGGTAGAACAGAATGGGATAAGTGAGTGAAATGGGTGTAAGAACACACCTTGTGCAGCCAGATGTAGAAGACTCCCTATCTGTGAAACAAGACCTACAAACCACTGATGGTTTTCCTGGAAATAAAGCATAATTTAGCAGTGCAAGTACACACAAACCATGTGCATCTGCATGCTGAACTACATGAAGATGTGGTAACAGGCGAACAGAATCCTCCCTGCCTAGCCACCACCACTTTGAGGTCAATGCATGATGGATTCCTTCTGAGGGACATGCAGCATGCACTAACACACTGCCTCCCAATCCCTGGAAACTCTTTCACCTCTTGAAAAAGAAGAAAAAAGATCATTTAAAATGGGTTAGAGCTTGCATGGGTATTTCCTGCCGGCATGAAACACAATGATCTCTTCATGGTTTTGACCACTGTCACTAGAGATACAAGAACCTATGCAATACCTATGACAGAGCCCAGGACTGCTCTTTCCAATATCTGTGGTGGGATCTATCAAATCCTGCAGCAATCTGATGTCTGCAGTAAATCCTCCCTGATAAGGCTGCTCCTAACAGGAATCTTTCAAAAATAGGAAAAAAATACTAGTCAAAAATAGTAGCAATTTTTATATCAATGCTTAGAAATATGTGGGTTTATTCTGTTGTGGTTTTTTTCCGAGCCTTCAGAAGCGTGTTCCATCAAAACTAAAAAATGATAGGCTTAATGGATTTCTTATCTACAACTATAACTTGGTCTCCAAGGATCACATGTTCCTCAACTGACATTGAATGGAAGAGGACAAGAAATATACCCAGGATCAACTACAAAAATAGCTTGGCTATTTAAAATCATATTAGTTCTGGTTACAAAAGCAAATTGACAGCTGTTTACATTATGAACTTAAAAAACTCAGATAGTTCCTCCTGAGCCAAGAGCTAAGTCTCAGTCTGAACAAACTGGCAAGTTGCCCATAGCTACCTTTATTTTTCAGCAACCACCACCACATTACATCCAACTGCCTTTTCTTGTCATTCTTTGCCCCCTGAACTTCTTTGCTCTGTTATTAAAAAAAAAAAAAAAGAGTAAAACAATTTGGTTTGATTCATCTTCTCTGACCAGAAGAACATAAGAGGTCATCAATCTTAACTTCTCTGTCAGCACAGATATGTCAAATCAGAATTAAGTGGTGGGAAAATTGTTGAGGGAGAAAGTGGAAAAAACAAGACAAACAAAATGGAAGGCAGTTGTCAGAAGAGAGGAAAAGAAAGAACTACTGCTGAGCTGCTATGCTGCCACTAGCTGATGCTCTGTCAGGCTAGAAGCTTCATTTTTCACGCAAAATCAGAGAAACTGTGATACCTGAGAAGGGCTGCAGGATTTTCATTAATTCAGAGAAAAAATAGAAAATTAAATTAATTCTCCTGGGAATTAACAATGCTTTAATCTCCATTTCTTTAATGACAGAGAAATTCTCCTTTGAAATTGGTTGCATCATCTTTTCTTCGCAGGGCACTCCAGTGGAGGATCACAGTCTTCTCCTGCCTTCACCTGTGAACTGCTCTCCTCAAGGTGTCTTCTCTCCTCTTAAGGGGTGACTGGTTCTTTTCCAAACTAAAGCACAGAAGACTGAATTTTCTACTCATTTCAGCATGCTCTTTATGCACAACAGATGCTCTTATGCATTACCCCAAGGGATAGTATGAGCTCTGTTACACTACGAAGATGAAGAAATTCCAGCAGCTCCACAAGTAAAGTTAAATCACACACTGTCTACCATAAATGTCCCACATCTAGACTTCTGATATAAAAAGTGTTGACAAAAACTTCACCTGTTCTGGATTACCTCTCCAGCAATGACAGAATAAGAATTAAAGTACGTTGGATGAATAAGTAGTTAAAATTCTCTACTCTTAGAATTCCCTGCCAGCCAGAAGAAACATTGAATAGCTGATGGGTGACTTTTCACTTACCTCAGTGGCAGGCAAGGTTAGCTCCAAACCAAACACAACACAACAACCTGACCACACATACACAAGGGTGACCTTTATGTCAGAAACTTCTGTAAATATTAAAAGGCAAGTGAAAAGAGGATTTTAGCCACTGAAGAGTGTCTAGGAATCTGGGAGACATTGAGGACAACAATACAAATGCATAGTATGTAGAAGGTTCTGTCTTGCAACATATCTGGTTTTTATATTTGCATATATTTGCAACATATCGCAAAATATCCAAAGTAATTTCTTTTCCCCATCCATCAGTATCTTTTCTATCCCACAAGGACAAGGTCTCAGCCAGACCTTTCTCATCAGAAGTGTACCTCATTCATGCACTGGGTGAACAAATAAACTGCATTATCTGTGATTTGAGAGGGAGGAGGGGTGCATTTAAAAAGGGGCAGAGTTGCTTATTATCTAAGCAGTGTTGGCTTGTGTTCCAAGTAATTTTAGTCCCTGCAGTCATTTCACATGAGAGCAAGCAGCAGCCAGAAGCTAGACCCTGCAGAGCACTTCCTCCTGATGTCCCTTCCTCTGAATCCTCCCAAGGCGGAGAGGACAGATGTTTCTGGGCCACTAGTGCAAACAGGGACCTTCAGATGAAGAGACCCCAAAGTCTATCAGATGTTGCTGACAGTTTCCAGTGAATGAATATAAATTAACATAAATATGCCAAAAACTTCATCCTGGTGGAATGGAACAAGAGAATCATCTAACGTAATGAATGCAAACTTTTTCAGTTCACTGCTTGCTTCCTGAAATTGTTCTGGGCTACTAAAAAGTAATTATTGATACACAGAAGTGTACTGGGTGCTAAAGGGAGCTTTCAAAAAGCAGAGATTTTTTGAAGGTAAAGCTGTAATTTGTGTGCAAACAAGTGAGACTGGTTAAATTTTTTCAAGCACCTCTATAAACAAGGTTATTCATGAAATGCTGAGTGAATTGGAAGTAGGTGGTTCTCTCAGGAATGCTATCATACATTTTCTTTAAAGGAGCTTCTGACCATTCAGTAGCTCCTTTGTGTGCCTTTATTCCTTATCTGTGATCCCATCTGTCACAAGACCTTCTATGTCCTTAAGTATTACCCCTTATGTGACCACTCCAGTATAAAGCAGATTAAATATTTATGTGTGACATAACTATATGCCAGTGGGCAGAGTAAGTGAATATGAGAATGCAGGCCTGTGCAGTCACATAAACGCCTGACTTCGGACAGAAAAAGATGCAACCTCCATCTGCTTGCAGGGATACCACAATTTCTTGCTTATCTCTTTACATCACAGAATCACAGAATTAACTGGCTTGGACAAGACCTCTGAGATCATCAAATCTAACCTATGACCTAACACCACCTCATCAACTAAACCATGGCACTGAGTGCCACGTCCAGTCTTTTTTCAAATACCTCCAGGGACAGTGACTCCACCATCTCCCTGGGCAGACTCCAGTGCCCAAAGGAGTTTATCAGGTTGACAGGTGTGTGCCAACCATCCTTTTTTGATAAGAACACAGACATTTTTGGATTTTCAGGACATTTGACTTGTTTCAATTATCAACAGTGGAACATATTCTAGCAGACGATTCTTTAGGCAGTCCTCTTAGAAAAGCAGAATTTAGCTCATTCATCCATTCAGAGAGATACAGTGATAAAAAAAATTGTGTGTTCTATCTAGTAAAGACTTTTATAATTTCACACTCCTTGTCACAGTATTATCACTAGCACTTTGTTTTAATAACAGATTGCTGCAAAACCATGAGCAATTCTTTAATATCTTGCATTTTTCTTACTAGCTGCCCACTGATTCAAAGCCTTATTTAAAGAGAGATTGACTCTTTTAATCCCAGCTGACCATAGGGAAAAATTCACAATAGTATCTGAGAGCCTCATACACATTCAAGAATTTAGTTGCACATACTGGCCATGAGAAGGGAGCTATTATTGTCCCCATCTTTGTATTTGGAGAATTAATGCATTGAAACACTGAAATCAGATTTACTCTAAATGTCTATTTTAAGAAAATGAGGGTGTGAATGTTACAGCTCCAGCTCTAAACAGTGATTTTGCAGTAATTCCAAGTCAAACACTTGGGATACAGCTTCCAGGTCCCTTGTGACCCTCTTATTCCTCTCCTCCTGGACTCATGAAAAAGCAACCTTTGCTTCAAGATCCTCCCTGCCTTCCGCTCCTTTTGCTATGATTTATACCCAAACTTCAGAAGAGCCTTTGGGCAGCAAGGGATTGAGATTTGAACTAACCACAGCTCAATAGAGAGCTGGCTAAGTAGGGATCTGAAGTTGAACTTCTCACTTCTTGCAAAGTCATTATAGCAAAAACCAACGACCATCTCCATCAATACTTGGACTTAGTTGAATTTGAAGGAAGCTTGGTTTTGCCAAACAAGGTAAGTTCAAGAAGTTGCTTCATGGAGGGTCTCTTCAATTTTGGACTCTAAATGCTCTCAAAAAAGATGAAGGTGCTGAATTAGTCAGTAGAAAATCATAGGCATACCCAGGAAGAGGGTATTTTCAATGTTCT